>NC_134568.1:234505477-235247977 GCF_050947875.1 Dermacentor variabilis
AGATAAGTGTTGTAGACATCTAGGCAGACCATCAAGTCAAAGTTATTGCATGGTTTACACCCTTTACATCAACGCGCTTTAGTTCGTCTGTTTTTGTCTCAAACTAGAAAATAATAGTTTTGGAGGGAAGAACAACAAAAGGGAAAGAGAGCTTTATTAGTTTTGGCTGTTCGTTTGTTGTGCTTTTAACGTCGATTCAATCAATACATTTTCGCCGGCGCCATTCGTATATTTCCCAGTTATTTTTAGCTCGTATGCGTCAATATTTTAGTCATCACCATCGTGATCATCGTAATCATCATGAAATACAAGTGGATTTTTTGTTTGAAGTGCACGTTAATAAAGGCGTAAGTTCATTCGAAGAAGAAAGAAACATAGCATGCTAGCGCAAAGCTTTGTTGAAGATCTAGCTGCTCCTTGAGTTTTCTATGTTTAGAATCTATCAGCACATTGAGATCCGAAATAAATGTAAATGAAACGAAATGTGTAATGCACTATGAACTCCCTGAAAGTCGTAGTTAAGTCGTTATGCTTCATGATTACCTTTTTTTTGCTCATTTCACTGTCAATCGGATGTTGTATGTCATTCCGCACGCACAAACCTCGCCATGTACTCTTACAGGTAAGAAAGAAATTCAGAGCCCTTCCACTATGTCAAGATAGAAGACCAGGGAAGCTGTATTGCTGAATAGCTACATTAAGTTCGGTAAGGTGGTTATGCTATATTGTTTGAATAAAGGCACAGACATATAACTTCGTTGTGAGTTCTGGATTTATTTCGTGTTTTATTTTTTGTATTTCTTTTATTTTCTTACTTTCTATTATTAATATTTTTTACTTTGTACATATACTTTATACATTCCTTTATACCGTGGCAGTGCGACGTTGTCTAGAAAACACCGCTTGCCATCACATGTTGGGGTGTTTTTTACGTTATTACACCTGTTCTTTTTTTATTTTTATGACTTGACGAGCTTCAAGACTGTCGCATGATGCTCCATCTTCGTTTTCTTTCTTTCTTTCTTTTTACTACGCTTTAGCAGGGGACACCACCTTCTTCTTGGTGTTGTTGTGGCCTCAAAACATGGACAAGGAGTATATGGGAAATACATAAATATGGTAATTAAAGTGAACGAAACAGCAATTTGCCGCCGACGGGAGTCGAACTCAGAACGTCCAGCATTGCGGTTGTGGATACAGTTCCAACCGGCGTCAAGTTGTCATTTTGGCGCACTTTCCTTCCCTGTAGCTTTTGATTCCTACACTTCAACTTCTACGCGACGGTGTTGTACGACGATAGCAGCAAGACGATAAAAATTTATAAATAAGGGCACGTATTAAACAACGTATTATTGCCTTGGTGCCCAAGCGTTCGCTCTTACAGCTTTTCTGATGTTACTGACAACTGCCACAGTAAAACATTGCCACGTAATATTGCTCCGAATTACGCCGACGTAGAAAAAGAAAATAACCGGTACGAAATATCCAAGTATTTGAGCTACAGATAAGCTCTCCAAAAATATGAGGTATACAAGTACATTTGAGATTGCAAGCAATCAATGGAAACGCGCAAAATTTTTTTGTTTGTGTGGACTTATCTAGAACCGATGCATTACGCCGTAAAATTAAATGTTACAAGGAAACGCGACTTTATTTCAAAAGCTTATTGCTACGGAAATGTGGTATTCTATTCTTCTTTTTTGCCAGATTGTGCAGGTAGAAAATGTTTTTCTACATTTTAACAGAGTTAGTCCTTATAATTTAAAGTGAAAAAGTTTGTCATCAATACAGGGAGCGAAATGAGATTTGTTCCTCTCGTTATTTCCCCCAATTAACAATTGTGTGCGGCTTTATTAGCCTCGTAAGTATAGAAATATATGTCTTATATGCACGAGCCAATCGGTCTTAATTTTCGAAAAAGATACAACTGTTGTCCGTGCGTGTCATTTCACTGAGAGCATGGCTATAAATACCGGTAAAGTGTAGATAGTTCGATGTGCCGAATGAATGAATGAATGAATGTTTGGTGTTTAATGGCGCAAGGGCCATGTATGGCCAAAGAGCGCCATGCCGTTGATAATGAGTGCGCAGTGTAGTTATGAGTTCTATGAAATTGGTGTGTCGTGGCTGTAAAGGGGCCTTAAAGATAGCTGGTCTGAATTGCTTAAAATCTCTATAATAAGATTATGGCCGTGACATGCGACGTGTACTTTGAAGATTAGGATGCACTTGAAAAGAATTATACGATGTATAGAATATATCTGGTTCTAAAATTTGCTAGAGCACTACTGCCTCCTTAGAGCAATTGAAACACAAGGGCCTGGAGGCATGTGCTATGCAAAACAGTTATCGCAGCAGCATCCTCTGGAACGAGGATGCTCCACGAATTTAATGGACTTGTGACATGTAAGATAACATCATTTAAGAAGCCAAGGACTGTTTTCGTGTTAAATAGTGGTTCCTGTCCAAGAAACATTGCCGGGTGAAGAGGGATGTAATACCGGTATGCCAGAGGAAAATATTTCTTTCAGCTTCGGCCTCCCGACCCTCCAAGAGGACATGAAGCACGGTCAGCCTCTCACCACATCTACCACAGGTTGGAGGTTCATTTCCAGTGAGTAGAAAATGATGGATCCCAAATGTGTCCTAATCTGAGTCGACAGAATAGGACATCTGTTTGCCGTGATTTTGTTGCGGAGAGCCAAGAACCTAACTGTGGCTTTATCACATGCAATTTGTTATTTATTTCTGCGTCCCACATGCGTTGCCAGTGTTGTCGCAGTTTCTTTCTTAAGAAAGGCTTCAGATCTGTGACAGGGACAGCAGCCGTAGAAAAAGTGGTTAGTGGTGTGAGTGATGTGGTCATTTTGTCAGCCAGTACATCTAGTACCAACTAGTACCTGGCCATCTCGATGCCTCTATGGCCAGGTACCCAACATATTATTACATGTCTGTATGATAAATAAATGCTGCATAAGAGTGAGTAGTTCAATAAAAACTGGATTTGTAAACTTTTGTAAAGACTTCAGCGCTTTTACAAGGCTTAACGAGTCTGTAAATACTATTTTTCTGTCGAGTTTTAATTTATTTATATGCTTTACTGCAGAAAGTACAGCATAGGCTTCTGCAGTGAAGATACTCGTTAAGTGGTTCAATACATCAAATTTGGAAAAAGAGGGACCAACAGCAGCATAAGATGCGCCAAAATGTGATTTTGACGCATCTGTGTAGAATTCGGAAGAGCAGTATTTCGATTGAAGTTCACGGAAATGCATAGCAATTACGAGGTCAGGAGCGTGCTTTGTGACCTCCACAAAGGATACATCACAGTCTATCACCTGCCACTCCCAGGGCGGTACTAGCTTAGCTGGAGGCATTAAGCGATGTTCGAGAATTGGGACATCCATTTCTTCGCTTAGCTCTCTTAGACACAGTGGCAAAGCTACTCGCATAGAGGTAGTATTACAAAAATTGTTTAACACGTCGTCATTAGCGGTTGTGAAACACCAATGTTCCTTATTAGAGCGAACCTTGAGAAAATACGTTAAGCTGATGTATGTTCGCTGAAGATGGAGTGGCCATTCATCTGACTCTACATACAGACTTTCGACAGGGCTTGTCCTAAATGCGTCAGTGGCCAAACGGATACCCAGATGATGAACGGGGTCTAACATCTTAAGCGCGCTCGGTGCGGCAGAGTGATATACTACGGCACCATAATCTAACCGTGGTCGAACTAGGCTCTTGTAGATATTCAGTAAACACTGTCTGTCGCTACTCCATGTTGTATGGGATAGGATTTTAAGTAGATTCATTGTTCTAAGACATTTTTCTTTAAGATATTTTATGTGAGGAATGAAAGTAAGCCTGGAGTCAAATATAACACCAAGAAATTTGTGCTCTTTGTTTACAGTAATTTGTTGTCCGCCCAGTTCTACGCAATGATCTGGGACCATGCCTCTCTTTCTTGTGAAGAGAACACAAGAACTTTTGAGGGGGTTGACTTTAAATCCATTTTGGTCTGCTCATTTGGACACCTTGTTTAAGCCCTGCTGTACCTGTCTTTCGCATACTGTGAGGTCAGGATTTGAAGCCTATTTGTATATCGTCTACGTATACGGAATAAAAAATGCCCGGTGGTAGCGAAGCACGTAGTGTGTTCATCTTAACGATAAAGAGAGTGCAGCTGAGCACGCCTCCCTGGGGTACACCAATTTCCTGCGTAAGAGGGCGTGACAGTGCATTGCCGACTTTTACACGGAAGGTACGACTGGACAAATAGCTTTCAATTATTTTCAACATATTTCCACAGATGCCCATTCCCGACAAGCCTCGCAAGATTCCGTAACGCCATGTTGTATCATATGCCTTCTCCATATCGAGGAATATCGAGAGGAAATACTGTTTGTGTACAAAGGCATCGCGGATATATCCTTCAATGCGCATAAGATGGTCAGTTGTCGACCGCCCTTGTCTGAAGCCACACTGATAGGAATCGAGCATATGGTTGAGTTCAAGGAAGTGTATGAGTCTGTGATTAATCATTTTTTCAAAAAGCTTACACAGACAATTTGCAAGAGCTATCAGACGATAACTTGCTGCCAAGGAGGGGTCTTTTCCCTGCTTCAGGACAGGAACCACAATCGCTTCTTTCCATGTAGATGGGAGGTATCCCGCAGCCCAAATAGTGTTGAAAAGTGAGTAGTGTAACTTGTGTGTCAGTATGTAGGTTTCTGATCATGCCATACATGACTCTGTCGGGTCCCGGTGCAGTGCTTTTGCATGTGTTCAAGGCAGCTCTCAAGTCGGCAATACTGAAAGGTCGGTTATAGGGTTCATTCTGTCTGGATTTTCTGATGAATGGCTTACATTCTTCTATTTGTTTGTATTTGAGAAAGGATTGTGAATCATTTGTTGAACTTGACACGCTCTCAAAATGCTCCCCAAGTGAGTCTGCCTGGTCTTGCAGTGTATCGCCCTGTGTATTTACCAAAGGGAGGGAATATGTTTGCCGCCCTCTTATCCTATTAACCCTGTTCCAGACTTTGGCCTCATCTGTAAACGAGTTGATACTCGATAAAAACTTCTGCCAACTTTCTCTTCTGGCCTGTCGGCGGGTTCGCCTGCCTTGGGACTTTACTTTTTTAAAGTTGATAAGATTATCTGCAGTGGGAGAAGCGCGTAGCAACCCCAACGCCTTGTTATGTTTCTTTCGGGCGATCCTACATTCGTGGTTCTACCACGGGACACGTCGTTTGCATGCCAAACCACTTACTTCGGATATGCATTTTCATGCGGCATTTATTATGAATGCTGTAAAATACTCCACAGCAGCATCAATTTCTAAAGAAGACATGTCGGCCCATGAGATGCTAGTGAGAGTTCGAAATTTCTCCCAGTCGGCTGTATCTATCTTCCACCTAGGAGCTTGTGGGGGACATTCGTTTTCTTTAGATGTTCTTAGCAGTTTGGGGAAGTGGTCGCTCCCATAAGGATTGCTGGTAGCTTCCTATTCAAGTTCTGGCATTATAGACGGGGAAACTATGCTGAGGTCAATCGAAGGAAATGTTCTGTTTGCAGTACAGTAATATGTGGGGTCCTTCTTATTCAGAAGGCACGCGAAAGAAGAGAAAAGGAAGTGTTCAACAAGACGACCTCGCGCATCTATACGAGAGTCGCCCCACAGGCAGCTGTGTGCATTGAAATCGCCAAGAACAACATAAGGTTCTGGCAATTCATCTATAATGGACTGAAATTCATGTTTATTTAATTTGTAATGGGGGGGTATGTAAAGCGAGCAAACAGTGATAAGTTTGTTTAGAAGAACAACTCGAACCGCCACTGTTTCAAGGGCCGTTCGCAGCTGTAATTGTTGACACGCTATGCTTTTTTGAATTACAATGGCAACACCGCCCGGTAATGCGACAGCATCATCGCGATCTTTGCGAAAAGTAACATACTGTCGAAGAAAGTTTGTGTGTTTTGATTTTAAGTGTGTTTCCTGTAAACACAGCACTTTTGGACTGTATTTGTGGATAAGCTCTTGCACATCATCAAGGTTCCTAAGAAGACCTCTGACATTCCATTGAATGATTTGTGTGTCCGTATTGAAAGTAAATTGGTGCTGTGTGTACGGAAACGGAAGTCATGCCTTAGATTACAGAGCTCTTTCCAGGCCCTGTAACGGGGATGTGGCCCTTTTTGGAGCGTTCGAGGGAGCCTCGCCGCCCCTTAGGCGCTTGGTGCGCCGTGAGGATAGGTGTAGTGTCCATTGCCTCTTGTGAGGCGCCGGACATGCGCTCTTCCGAGCGAGAAGTTTCCTGAGAGGGTCCCGCCTCCGAAGGCAAGGCCCCTGCGCCCACCAGCCCGGAGGTCGATGGGGCTTCCTGAGGGATTTGGCTGCGCTGGCTGTTGCCAGCGCTGGAAGGGGCCAGGGAGGTTGAGGCAGCCTGGGCTGCGCCCACCTTCGGTGTCTGGTCCCTTCAGCTGGGTTGGCGGCCGCGGGGGCAGATGGCGTAACGTGCGACTCACTGCTTGTGGGTCGGACAGCCGCCGGAGGCCGTTGTGACGCCGCCCCCTGTCGCGTCACATCGGCAAAGGTTTTCTTGGGCAGGTATGAAACCCGCCTGCGTGCCTCCTTGAATGATATATTCTCTTTTACTTTGATAGTTACAATTTCTTTTCCTTTTTTCCAGGATGGGCACGACCGCGAGTACGCGGCGTGCTCCCCATCACAGTTTACACACTGGAGGGCGTTCTCACAAGCTTCAGTGGTGTGTTCATGGGCACTGCATTTTGCACAAGCTTGGCGGCCGCGGCAGTTCGATGAGCTGTGGCCAAATCGCTGGAATTTGAAACATCTCAGAGGGTTTGGGACATATGGTCTGACCCGGATCTTCAGATGTACTGTCTCAATACTCTCAGGGAGCACACTTGAACCAAAGGTAAGAATTAGATGTTTTGTTTTAATCTCTTTGCCATCGCGCCTTAGTAGAATTCTCTTAACATTGATTACGTTTTGATCGCTCCAGCCTTCTAATAGTTCAACGTCCGTAAGCTCCATCAGATCATCGTCTGTAACTACACCACGGGTGGTGTTCATCGTGCGGTGCGGGGTCACTGTTACGGGACATCTCCAAATGATACAAAGTTAGGCAGTTTCTCGTGTTGCTTTTTGTCGCGGAGTTCCAAAAAGAGATCACCGCTAGCCATCTTTGATGCTTTATAGCCTGGTTCAAGTGCCTGAGTAAGGGATTTCGAAATAACAAAAGGTGAGATTGTTCGTACTTGTTTTTCTTGTTTTTCAGAATGGATGACATGAAATCGCGGGAAAGTTTCTTTTTGGCGTCCACAAAATTCAAACATTTCTTCGGTGCGCCCCCTCTTCAGGGAGCGATCAGGTAGTGTAGGGCAGGAACTAGCCATAGGTGAGAGTATTTTCGGCAGTAGCGCCAGCCACCCACCATGGAGCCCAACAGGGGGACGCTGCAGGGCCTGTAAAAACAGGGCCTCGCCAGCTGTACGCTACCACTATAACCAAATATGATATAACCTAGCTTGGCTATTCACACAAGGTTAACCCTTGTCGCCGTGGAGAAAGGAAGTAAATGGAAGAGAGAAGAAGACAGCAGAGGTCAAAAAGTGAGAGATAAAGACGAAGATTCGACGAGGGAGAGAACGGAAAAGGCGACTGCCGATTTCCTCCAGGTGGGTCAGTTTGGAGGTGCCGTCTATGTGAAGCCGAGGCCGAAGAGGTGTGTGGCCTCCGCAGGGGGGCCTTAAAACGGTCCAAACACCCAGCATCAGCTAAACCCCCAGAATCCCCCTTTCCCCAGACACGTCTAAGCCGCGCACGGCTACACGCGGGAGCGTCCAACCCTCGTGTGCTCGGGTACGTGGTGTCGCAACACACCAAACGCCTGCTGACGCAGGTGCTCCTGCGGGGAGTTCGATGTGCCGAGTAGATGTGCCCATTCATATGTATCGAGTATCGAGATGCTTCGAGTAGTGCCGGCGGTCTTGTCACTTTTTATATGTTCTATGTAGCGAGCTTATCTGTATTTGTGTGAACTGTTACAATCGCATCGCAGCGTTTGACTCTTTCGTATTCTATCAAAGCTGCAGCCACGAAGGGAGTAATAGGCACTCTCACAAGAGAGCAAATTGTGTAACTATCATTATTTTTTTTTGTAAAATGACACAAAAAGCCATGCACAAAAAATTTTAGTACAAATATGGAAGAAGTTAAAAACACAAAACAGGAAAGGTATGCGAATAAGACTTAGAAGGTTCTGTGTTCTAAAAAAAAAAAGTCGCAGTGGCCGCATTTCGATGTGGACGAAATACGAAACGCCGGTGTGTCTTACATTGAGTGAACGTTAAGGATCTCCAGGTGGCCGAGATCCGGAGTCCACCACTACGGCGTGACATATAAGTAGATCGTGGTTTTGGCAGCAAAACCTTTTGAATTCGATCGTAATGCGGTTATCGTTCTTAGGATACATCACGCATTTTCCAGGGGCTATGTAGGTATACAGTGTGCCCCACATACCTTGAGACAAGAATTTAAAAATGAGAAGCGCATCGGAAGCGAATTGAACCTAACGCATACTATTAGCAATGCCCTATAGTAACTCAGACAATTTTTGTTTTCCCCATAACTCACAAATTAAGTTTAGATATCCAACTTTTAATTATTGGCTGAGGACACCAAGTATGATACGCAGATTTGCAGAGCACCTTCATAAGTCACCGATCAAGTTGTTTCCTTTACCATACGTCTCACGTAGTCCTTTCTTCCGGGTCGCAAGGAAAGCCCGCGAAATATGAAAAAGCCACGTGACGGAGCGCTTGCGCAGTGGCATCGTGCGTTCGGTGAACAAGGTGGGCTCCCGTCGAATGACGGTGAAAATGCATGCTGCTCGCGGAGTGCCGCCGATGCGATAAAGAACGCCCTGCCGCTTGGTCGTCGCCACTCACGATGCAGCCGACCTTTTTTACCGAATGCACGCTTGAGAGCAGCACAATTCCACTGCGCAAACGCTCCGTCTCGTGGCTTTTTTCATATTTCGCGGGCTTTCTTTGCAACCCGGAAAAAAGGTCTACGTGAGACGTATCGTAAAGGAAACTACTCGATCGGTGGTTTCTGGAGGTGCTCTACAAATCTGCGTATCATACTTCGGGGTCCTCAACGAATAATTAATAAGTTGGGTAATTAGACTTAATTAATTAGTTGGTTATGGCGACAACAAAAAATTGGCTGCGTTACTACAGGCTATTGGGAATAGTATGCGTTCGGTGCAATTCGCTTCCGACGCGCCTTTCAGGTTCAAAGCTGCAAAACTGCTGTCTTTTACATGCGATGGACAAGCAAAGCAGTGGTGTCGCTGCAACAGCAAAACTTAATGTGAAATTTGCCTTTAAACAACAGTGGCTTGGAAAGCAGCAGACGATGCAGTAGACGATGCAGTAGATGATGCAGTAGATGATGCAGTATAAATGCAATAGATGATGCGCAGGCCGGACCTCAGAGCGCCGCTACATATATGCAGGTTTGCTTTTTGCTTCCATGTGCGGCTGCACTGGTGCTTCGCGTATAGCGTGGTCACATGCTTTCGTCTTCACTATAAAAGCACATGAGCCTGTGCATGCCTGATATGGTGTGCCATTGTTTTTCGCTGAAGTTTGTAGCGAAAAATGTGTTCTGTCGTTTACACTTGTGTATTACACATACGGCAATTCTTGGTGACCTGCATTCCAGAGAAACGCTGGTTCGAAAATACCGAGAGCTCATGTGACCACGAAGCTCTGTCCACAGGCTCAGAAAGGAGCATCAAACGAGCACAGCCGCCTTCTGGGAGTATGGAGCAAAGCCAGCAGAATAGCGCTCCAGAAGTACCGATGGACCAAAACAAGCATTGCAGCCATCTGGGAGTGTGGATAAACCAGTGAACTGCACCTCAGTAGTAATGGCCTTCAGCAACTTGGATGATGTGGGGAATAAAGTTATGAAAATTCGACAGCTCCTCCTTACGAGGGCGCTGAACGATGAGTAAGTGTTTTTATTTTCACATACAATCCTTTGATAGGTCAGCGTGGCAGCTGTGTGTTTGTTGGTAAGCATGAGATATCACTATAGATCCTGTGTCATCATCCTGTGACAATTTTAACACACTTGTTTCTTAATCATCAGTCTTTTTGAGTACTTTTGGCTGCCTAAAGAGGATCAATAAAGCATTTAGCATGTGACTCGTTCCAGGTGAACTTGGGGAAGGACGCGCACGTCCCGGATGCTGTATACAACTGCTGCATGGCCGCCAAAATGGACAGCCGCTTCGTGCGTGAAGCTGTGGTCATTTTAACGCGAAGGTGTCCTATGCCGGGGTCCACCATCAACTTCCTGTAACCGATGTGACGTCGGCGCGAACGCTTAAGGTATGCTCGCTCTTGACATAAAACCCCTCAATGATTAAAAGTAGCGCCATCTCCGCCGCCCTTCCCCGCTTTGCGCTCCTTTCTCCTCGCGCGCTCTCGCTACTCCATGCAGCGTAGCAGACGACGTCACTCGTTAATGCGAGCGGCATGACAAGTTTTTAAAGCGAAGCTTTCATTGCCCTTCGAATTTCCCAGTGCTGCTGCTGCTGCGCACACCGCGTCGGGGGGTGGTTCAGAGCGTGCGTACAGATGACAGGCGCGAGTAACGGGAAAGGCGATGGGAGAAACTCGTTTTCACCCTACCGCTGGATGGATAGATGGATGTTATGAGCTTCCCCTTTGGAACGGTGTGTTGGGTTGCGCCACCAAGCTCTTGCTATTATACTGCCTAATGTCCTACCTAGGTTAAACAAGAAAAAAAACTCTATGAACTCCCACAACCAAATTTTCGGATCACCTACTGCAAACTCTGCTTTTGTACGCCTCCGTTTTTTGTCGTTTTCTTACTTTTCTTCCACCAATCCTCCAATCGCCTCTTACTAATCCCTATTGCGGACATACTTACTTTTCCACTGTTCTCCCTTCAAGGAGGCCAGTGGGCTTCAAGGAGGCCAGTGGTGCCTAAATCGACCGCTGGGCAGACGTCCTCACATTCTAATAAAACAGGCTCCATAGTTTCCCTATCTTTATCGCAGCAAGCAGATGCTTCTTCTTCCTTCTTATATCTCGCTTTATAGGTGCGTGTTCTAAGGCATCCCGATCTCGCTTCGAAAAGTAATGAGCTTCCCTTTGAGTTATCATAAATTGTTTCTTTCCTGATTTCGTTTTTTTCTTCTTAAGTAGTTACTCATGCCAGGTTTCTTTTCCATTGCCGCCACCCATGAGATTAATTCAGCCTCTCTGACTTTCCGCTTGACGTTCTTTGTTGCGGCGTTGCCCACCCTACAGGCCGCATACTTGCTGATAAGCTTCCTAGTCCTTTTCCTCCACTGTGAATCAATGTTTTTTCTGTACAGATACCTCAACACTTTTCCAGCCCATTTACTTTCTTCCATATTCCTCAGTCGTTATTCATACTCAATTTTACTGTGAGCTTCCCTGACCTCAAATCTAGTGCAGCACATGTCACCCTGCACAGCTTCATTTGTAGTCTTCCCGTGAGCGCCCAATGCGAGGCGTCCCACTGACCTTTGGTGCCCATCGAGTCCTGATTGTACCCCTGATTTAAAGCAAACAACCACATTTTCAAAACTGAGTCCTGGAACCATTACACATTTCCACATACCTCGGAGGACCTCGTACCTATGGTATCCCCATAGCGCTCTGTGCGTCATTATGGCTGCATTTCTCTTCCCTTCACTGTTGTTGTTCTTTCCTGTGTTTCCATATATCTATTGCCTACGTTTATCATATACCAATGTATTTATATTATGTTACCCAAGGTATTTCGTCGCCCTGTTTTGCCACTGTCTGTTCACTTTTTTCATTGAATACCATAACACCTGATTTTCTAACGCTAAATTTCAAACCTACATTAAATTAAATTATGGGGTTTTACGTGCCAAAACCACTTTCTGATTATGAGGCACGCCGTAGTGGGGGACTCCGGAAATGTCGACCACCTGGAGTTCTTTAACGTGCACCTAAATCTAAGTACACGGGTGTTTTTGCATTTCGCCCCCATCGAAATGCGGCCGCCTTGGCCGGGATTCGATCCCGCGACCTCGTGCTAAGCAGCCCAACACCATAGCCACTAAGTAACCACGGCGAGTTTGAAACCTACATTGTTGCCTTCCTGTCCACAGATATTAGCTAGACGTTGCAAATCACTTTGCTTGTTAGCTAGCAACACAATGCATAAACCTTGAAGCTGCTGCTCTACTACTGTACCCGTCTGTTTGCATGAGAGATTAAACCCGATATTACTTCCTTCTAGCGCCCTCTCCATCCTCACCATGTACATCATAAACAGCAGTGGGGATAAAGGGCACCCCTGCCACAGTCCCTTGTTGATATGAAATTTCTCCTCGCTCCTCATCTCTTCCCATTCAACGCAAACGGTATTTTCTAGGTAACTCTCGCTCAAACGCTGTAGACAATCGTCGCCTAAGCCTTCGCCTTCCAGAATATCCTACAGAATGTTGCGATCTACGTTGTCATAGGCTCATTTAATGTCTAAAAAGGCCACATATAACGGTCTGCTTTCTACTTTTCATATTTCAATACACCGAGTAAGAACAAATAAGTTATCATCTAAACGCCAGCTATTCTGAAGCCATTCTGAAGTTCTCCCAAAATGCCGTCATTCTCTCCCCATGCTTGAAGCTTTAATTTCATTGCCTGTATTGTATATTACCGATGTAATGGTCAACGGTCTATACGAGTGAATTCTGTCTTTCTCCCCCTTACCTTTATAAATTAAATTCATTCTACTTTGTCGCCAACTGCCTGGTACTCGTCTATCTTTTAAAGTTTTTTCCACTGCTTTCACCTGAGCTTCCTTATTTTTTGGCCCTAGTTCATTAACCAGCCTAACGGGAACCTCGTCTAGTCATGTGGCTGTGCGCTTAGGAATTTTCTCTTCGGCTTTCTTCCAGTTGAAATTTGTCAGCACCAGCTCCTTCTCCACCTGGGTCTCTTTCATGGTCTTTTTTTCTTCAAATACAATTTCGTCATTGCTTTGGAAAGATTCGGCTGTTATTTTTCGGGTGTAATTTATTGCCGCCTCTCTTTCCAGTCTGTTTCCATCTTCGTCTAGGATATGTTGTTGTATTTTTGTTGACTTCCTGCCTAATAATTTGATGTGGTTCGAAAATATTCTAGGTGCGGCCTTCTTTTTCTCACGTATTTCTGACAACCAACGTTCACTTTGACCTTTAAATTTTGCTTGCGCCAGTATTTGAACCATAGACTTTTTCTCCCGGTACATTTCCCATTTACTGGTTACTTCATCCTGTGGCAACTGCGCCTTCTTTGCCTGCCTGTGCTCTCGAGATGCTTTCTGTCGTTCGGCGATCGCTTCTCGTATCTACCTGTTCCACCAGCTTTTCGGTTTCATTTTTCCTTTCCAACGAACATGTTGTTTCTCTGTCCATATTGCTGTCGTTATTACACTTAGAAGCTCTCTATATTGCCACTCTTTATTTGGCCATTTGCCAAGTTATACCTCGACTCTAGTGACTATACTTGTTATTTGTTCAGCGTTTAAATTTGGACTGGACACTTTGCGCTCCTTGCTCTCTTTCCCAACTACATATCCCTTTTTCAAAATGATGCGTTTATGGTCACTCCCTATGCTGCTGACCCTTCCTCATCAATGACCATTTCTCTCAACTTATCATGAATTCCTTCTGTCATCAGACAGTAATCAATGATTGATTGCCGGTTCCCCACTTCCCACGTGATCTGCCCTTCACACTTTGGCCCTGTATTCACGATCACGAGGTTACGTTGCTCACAAAGGTCTAGCGTTGAGTTCCCGTTGTTGTCGGTATAGCCATCTAAATCCTGTATGTGGGCATTAATGTCACCTAATAGGATAATTTCAGCACCATTCCCGAAACCCAATATCAGCGCTTATGCATTCAACTAGCTCTTTATTATTCTCTGTGCAATTATTTCCGGTCCACAAATACGTAACGCCTAGCCAAGTTTCTTCCCCACTCGTTGTACCTGATAAGCAAAGATGCTCTTGAGATTTTGAATTTACTCTTTTCCATTTGGCTCCCTGATGGATCAGCATTCCGACTTTCCCTCCCTTTATTTCCGACTTAGTTCTCTTGCACCCTTCCCAAACATAATTCTCAATCACTGGCGGCTCTCCTGAGTCTTTAAGGTGCGTTTCTGTAACCGTATACACCCCTATTTGTTCTCTATTTACCTGCCCCTAAATCTCTGCCCAATTGAGGACGACGCAACGAGCTATGGAAAGAAGAATGGTAGGTGTAACGTTAAGGGATAAGAAAAGAGCAGATTGGGTGAGGGAACAAACGCGAGTAAATGATATCTTAGTTGAAATCAAGAAAAAGAAATGGGCATGGGCAGGACACGTAATGAGGAGGGAAGATAACCGATGGTCATTAAGAGTTACGGACTGGATTCCAAGGGAAGGGAAGCGTAGCAGAGTGCGGCAGAAAGTTAGGTGGGCGGATGAGATTAAGAAGTTTGCAGGGACAACATGGCCACAATTAGTACATGACCGGGGTATTTGGAGAAGTATGGGAGAGGCCTTTGCCCTGCAGTGGGCGTAACCAGGCTGATGAGGATGATGATGATGATGATGACGACGACGATGATGATGAAATCTCTGCCCACTTTTCCTTTCTTCGGCTCCCCTGGATGTTTATGTAGCCTATTGCATGGCGAGCTCTCTTTCTTGCTTTCTTCCTTTTTCTGTTATTGAAGGCGATGCTATACTGAGGTTCTCTTAGGGGAGCTTCTTCATTACTCCCTACTCTGGCCTCCTGAGCCCCCGTTGGCCCCCTAAAAAAGCAACAGAGCGACCAGCCCACTTCTCGTGCAAGCCTGTAATTGAAGTGGATCCCGTCTCGTTGAAAACCGCCACACCTCCTAACTTTCCTGTTTACTTCGACAACCTCGAAGCCTTTCTATCGGCTCGTTTTCCATACCGCTTCATTAGCAACCACTATGGCTCTTTGTACGTGACTGTCACGCACAGGCACCTCCGGCACCGTGCGCACCACGATCTGCACCTGAGGGGACAGCTCGCGCAAGTCGCCCACCCCTTCGTCGAGGGCTGGGCTAGTCCCTTTCCTGTTTAGGACGTCATATGTGTACAATGACCTCTGGAGCTTCATGGCTGTCGCCACATTAGCCGCTTGACAGCTGTAACTATCCGTGACTCCCCTCAGAAGCATTGCAGAAACTGCAGCGCTTCCCTTTCTACTAACGTGCGAGGCCAGAGGGGACGCCAATAGAACTGTAGAGAGGAGAAGAAGAGAAGAAGGAGAGTGAGTCAAAGAGTCAGAGTTTATTCAGACAACGCATGGGTGCAGTTGCCTAGGGCGCAGACTAAAAGGCAAGTGGATGCCTGACAAGGAGCCTGCGCCCTTGCTCGCATTCGAGAGCACAAGACATTCAGCGCGTACAATAAACACTAAACGAGATGGAAATACAGAGTGGTTGGTTAACATTGAAATTGGAGTTATTTCATATTGAACATTTATGTACATTTCGGAAAATATTCTAAGAAACAACGGAAATAAAACAAAAGGAGTGGTCATGCCTGCAGTGACAACAGATACATAGTGATGCTATTTTTGAAAGCTTTGAATGATTTACTTTCCTAGATAATGTTTACAGCAGGATGGTGATCGTTTAAGAAACTGGAAATTCTTTAGCTAAGTTTCAGAATTCAGTTTCAGTTTCAAAGGAAAAGAGGCAGTTCCCATGTAAGAGAGGGGGGAGGTGACGTGAGAAGGCAAGGAAACCCCACTACTATACGACAGCGGTTGGGGGGAAACAGGATAAGCTTAAGTTCGAGATAAGGTACAGTACGTTGCTGCTATTTCCGAAAAGTAAACGACATGCAAATATGTCAAGCAGCCAACTTATGCGGTGCGTGCAGAAGCAGAGCCGCATTAATTAAAGCGCACCGCAGGGTCCAGGAGACACTACGGAAGCGGTCGACCGTCAAACCGACACTTATGTGCCCGCCGCATTAGCTTTGCGGCTATGGCATTGCTAGAGGTCGTGGATTTGATCCCAATCGCGGCAGCCGCATTTCGACGGGGGCTAAATAGAAAACGCACGCGCACTTAGATTTTGGGACACGTTAAAAAACATCACGGTGACAAAATTAATCCGGAGTGCGCCGCTACGGTGTGCCTCATAATCCGGGTGTGGTTTTGGCACGTACAGCCCGATAATCCCATTCAAGTTTAATACTTCTGCAACAATGCGATGTGCCATGTGAGGAAACGACAATGCTCAACTCCCTCAGAGCTTATAAAATATGGCGCACAACATCGCCTCCAGCGAACACCTCTTCCTGTGTATTCTGTGTACTACGCAGACAAACAGCAGTGGTGCACCAAGTTACGTTTAACATCAACTCACCACTCTCGTGTTAGCCTAAACGTTAAAGAAATTACGCTTTAGCCGTCAACATCACCGCTAATTATCGTCAATTAAAACATCCCGCACGGAAAGCTCCACTTACATTGATTCCCACAGTGCGTGGGATCTGCATAATTTTAGTTTGACGCTATTGTCTTAGTTCCTATTTAATTCCTGACGCGCTGCATTTACATCCGAGAGCCTTATTTCAACCCTGGGAACGAGAAAAGGCGGTACGAACGAAATGTGAGGGGGAAGAACATGTAAAAAAATGCTTGCTTTGGAGTCACGACAGGGATAACGTGATGCACACGTCCGTTTCTGTACGCGTTTGCGCTGAGTACGGTTTGTGAAGCGTCGCAAGTAGCCGTGAAGCATGGCTGCTCCAAGTGTTCATCACAAATAGAAGTTTCTAATCTGTTTAGGTACCGACGACTGTAACTGCCCAGTTATGCAGCAACGTCGGAAGCGCAAACTGAAGCCACATCAGTCATTCGGGCATGATGGCTTCGCCTAGAGCCTTATAATAAACTATAATTTTTTTTTATGTTGACGTTCTCTATGCGTTCTGGCTGATAATCATAGAACATGCTGGGTTCCATGTCCGGCTCCAGCTTTTTTTTTTTGCCGAAATCGTGCATAATCAAAAGCTCAAATTGCTCATCCGAAAAATAATACTAAAACACAGGCCACAAAGCGCCCTATGAATTATTCTTGTTCTTTATTTGTTTCTTTCTGTACAGGAACAGAAACAGGAGCAATAACAAAGAGCTTGATAGCCTGACAAAGGCCTTTGCTCCAAATACAGTGCGGCAAAAAGAAAGAAACACATACGCGAACATATATTTGAACAGAGGATCAAAATTAGTTTTAAAAGGACTAATATTTTTGGATGTTTGTAGTTCTTTCGAAGACGTGAAAATGATGAAATGTACACAATATAGCGACCTTAATTACAGCTACATATACTTTTACAATTCGGCACTTGTACTGTAAAACCATTCATGTCAAGGTATAGTTGCTCAACGCATGTAATTTGAACAAAAAACTAATTTATACCTGAAGCACGCAAGATAAAGAAGATATATGTAAGTATGGTGTCACGTAATGCTTTTGTGTTGAACATTGCGAAGGAATACATAAGCGCGTGTAAAAAATATTCAGGAAAATTTAATGCCATTTTCTGTCAAAGCCATTGTAAACTTCCTTTTTGAGATTGTGCTATCTAGGACTAAGAAGCAGTCGATTTTATTTAGCAAAGTCGGCACCTGGTATGTTGTGTGTTGCCGTCCATAAATAGTTCGTATGCTTGGAGTCCTTCTAACATGGGTGCGGAAAGGATTCGGAGAACCCTGAAAACCTTGCAAAAAAAAAAAGCCTATTGCACTTTATATAATGGAGCAATTTGAAGTAGTGTGCTTGATTGGCTTTTAACATGTGATGCTTTAGAATAAGCGGTTTTGTCCGCAGCTAAGATAAGGAGCCATAATAGCTTTCAAAAATTATCAGCACCCTTTATTGCAAAATGACGAGTTTAGTATAATTGGTCAGCGTCGTTGTTCCCCACTCGAGCGCACAATAAGAAAGTCGAGAGTAGAACAGAGTGTAGTAGAGTGTATTTTTGAGCCACAGTGGTATTAATGAATTTAATTTATACATGCATCCAATGCTTTTACGTAATTCCGCCGTTAACTTTTTTATGTGTTCGTTCCAAGATAGGACTTCCTGAAACCACAGTCCCAGGAATTTTTTAGTCGTAACATGCTCTAATATATGCCCTTGGCAGGAAATGCTCATGCTAAAATTTCGTGGCTTGTTCACAGGAGCAAATATCACGTATTTTGTCTTATTGGCGTTCAAGCATAGCTCGTTAAGTTTTAACCAGCAAGACAGCTGATTGAGAATATGATTCACATTTCCTTCAAGATCGGCCAGCGAAGCATCAGAAAAAAAGGTATTTGTGTCGTCTGCGTACATTACAAGTTTGGCGCAATCTGGAATGCGGCATAGGTCATTTACGTATATTATAAATAGGTAGGGGCCCCATATGAATCCCTGCGGCACTCGTTTCTTCACTTCGACGTACGCTGATGACTCGTTATTGATTACCACGTATTGGTAGCGACTGGTTAAGTAGCTTTTCAACAAGACACGCGCAATGCCTCGTGTACAACATGTGCTCAGTTTACCTAAAAGGACGTCATGACAAACGGTATTAAACGCTTTGCGTAGGTAAATAAGGAGCCCAACTGTGTATAATTTTTTCTCAATGTTATCTATTATATGATCCTTTATATTAAGTAATCTTAGCTCGGCAGATTTGTTTTTTTAAAAGCCAAATTGGACATCATGTATAACATTATACTAATCAAAAAATTGTGCAGCCGGACATTTATTGCGCTTTCATATACTTTTGACAAAACAGGCATAACTTATATTGGACGATAATTCGACATTTATTTTGGGTTGCCTCCTTTAAAGATAAGAAATACGCGCGCAATTTTTAAATTTCCCAGAAAAATGGCCGTAGTAAAGGGTAGGTTGATAATATGGGCAGGAGGAGCTGATATTACGTCGGCTACGTACTTTATCGGTGTAGGTTTTACTCCGTCATATCCAGCAGCACAATTGTTCTTGATTTTGTTAACAATTTCTTCAATTTCATGACATGTAACATGGTTTAGTAGAGTGGTGTTGGGAATGCTGTAATTATTTAACAGCAGATGAGGTTCAGGGCCATCATTCGAATCACAGCTAGCCACAAAATAATTGTTCATTGCCGTTGCTGCACTGTAGCCCCTGAGGACACCCGTTTCTGCCTCCACAGTAGTTATACCGTTTTCTAACCCAACAATCCTCAAACCTCGTCCCAGATTTTCCTTGGGTCATTGCTCATTCAGCCGAAAACATCTTCGTAATAATTCATTTTGGCGTATTTGAACTCGCGACTAAACTGGTTTCTAAACTTCTTGAACTCGATTAATATGTCGATGTACCTTGAATGCACGGAATAAATGCACGAAACATGAGATTTTTTTCGTTATATTTTATAATCCATAGCTTCATTATTATTTTTTTACTTTGAACATTTTTTAGCACCTCGGGGAAAGCAAGGTCATAACATTTTTTTTAGTTTTGAGATCAATAGGTTATATGCCAAGTTTGGGCCAACTTCCTCAAATATGCGTTCCCTGCGTTCCCAGTTTTCCTCAATAACTCGGTGACGAAGTAGTTCCAAAGTGGGCACGTTGATTTTACGAAATAACACCTTTTCGTTTTTATTAGCCAGATAGTGACCGCGAGACGAAGGAAAAGCGTCGAACGTGGGCAGGCGATCGCTTGTCTCTGGCGAAAGTAACCCAGCAACGCACGATGGCGAGTACGTGTTCGTGATACAGAAATCGAGCAAAGTTGCTGTTTCAGCCGTCAGTCGTGTTGCTTCCGTGATAACGTTTTTACAAGCGAAATAATTCATCAGCTCTGTTAGCTTCTCGCTGGGGCGTCCAACGAAAGCATGTCTATGCTGACGTCACCCATTACCGCGAAAAGTAATCCAGAGTAACATGAGTAATCCAAGATGCCTTCTATTAACTCCAAAAATTCATGCTTGCTACCCCAGGGCGGCTTGTAGACCACAGTAACTAATGTCATTTGAAGGCGTATCGTGAGACATTCTGTTTTCGTTTACTGTGGCAAATTCGGGAATGACCTCATGATTGAGCAATTCATTAACATAAATAGCCACTCCACCTCATCATCCCCCCGGCACGCACTATACCATCGTAAGTGTAACCTTCAAAGAATCTTCACGTAAAGTTAGACATGCTTCTAAGAACAAAAGTAAGTTAAAACCGAAAGAAAGGTGACTAAGAAAAATCAAGCAACTGTTCTCTTTTGTTTCGTACGCTACGTGTGTTTAAATGAACTAACGTTAGGGCGCTTATGTGCGTCGTGTAATATTGTATTTAAAGAGTGAATGCCATAGTAACATCCGTTATCCATTTAGACAGCAACACTACAGTGTCATTACTGGCAGCATTGCTGGCTTGATCTACTCCGCCTCTATGGTCATCTCATCTAGATCAGAAACAGTGGGTATTTTCAGCACCGCCGAACTTTCATTTCGGCAAGAAAATACCTTCCCTTCTGTTATCCAAACAAATTTCCAGTGCGCTTCCTTTTTACGTTGTATTGCCGCCCCACGAAGTTGTTTACCGTGTCTCGTGAAGTGTTCATTGATGTGCACTGGCGTGGACCTCCGACTGCCTAGTGCCGTACAGTCAATTCTGATTTATTTCTTTTTGCTTTGCTCAACAAGGAATTCCTCTTCCTTCTTCGCGCAAATCAAACAATTTTGTTGCTTATGTCATGTCTAGCAGTGGGAACAGCCTCAAGTGGTTCTATATCAGGAAAAACGCCCTTAATTTCCAAATTGTTGGAACGCTGGCACTGCTCGACTTCCTCGACCCTCGCAACATTCTGGTATTTTCAGCGTTCAGTTGGTCGTTTTGTTTTATTATTTGCCTGAGGTCCTCCTTGAGGTCTTTCACTTTATGCAGAGCGTCCTTTATCTCACGGAGCTCTTTTCTTAATTCGCGACGCAGGCCTTCGATGGTCTTAGCAGTAACACGCGAGTCATTTGCCATTACTGGGCAAACCACAACCCCCAAAGCGCACACACAATGCACTTCAATAGAGCATGAACTGAACAAAGCAGATGCAATATGTCCAACAGCAGTGCACAACTCTAAAGAATTTTCGGCTACAATATTGCAGGGTAAACGCTTTTTCCTCACCTGCAATAGGTTTTTCATTTAGTGCGTGGTTCCAATGTGCACTGCTGCCAGACTGTGGACGAGGCGACGTTCCTGCAGACTTTATGTAGCAGCTGGAGCTGTTGCCTCCTCGTGACGACGATCTTGCAGTCTTGATCTGGCAGCGATGACTGTTGCGTCCTGGATCGTAGTTACCTGGTTTTCCTTGCTTGCTAAGATGACGCAAAGTACCGCCAAATATCGCAAGACGAATCTGCAATTGGTTTATCTTTAATGCGTGGTCCCAATGTGCACTGCTGCCGGACTGTCATATAAAACATCATATAAACATAGTATGCCCTGAAAATGATTCGTCACGGGGAAACATTATTGAAAAAGGAAACTCAGTAAGGATATCGTAAATTTTGATCGAATGAGCAGCATTTCCCGCAGAATTTTTAAAGCTGAAACACCCTTTTTAATCGCTAAAGTATTAACGGGTGCAAGTCTGATTTGTTTCTTGAGTATTCTAACAGTTTAATTGACAATGTATTTTTTTCCATGGCCAAAAAACACATGCTTAAAAGAACGCAAATTTCAGTCTTTGTGTATCACTCCGTTTTTCTTATATCAGAAAGCATGCAAAAACCCCGCTGGAGTTATCTAAGTATGCGTAAGCATACCCTCAAATTTAAGTTTGCCTAACCTCAAATTTCAATAGGCCCACGTACTTCTACATTCAAGTTGGGCCACGCGCAAACTTAAGTTGGCCCACCCCAGACTTCAAGTTTGCCCAACCCTACATTTGCTTCCCTATGCATTTCCTATGGAGCCCAATGTATCACATGGGTATTCTCTCTAATCTTATTAATTTTTTAGTTTCAATTCCTCATTTATCGCTTATGAAGCTACCAATCATCTACATTTGCACTATTATAACGATTAAATGTATTCACTTTGCAAATTGCGCATTCTTGGGCAAATACAAGGCATTAAACCTCTCGTGTGAGCGACAAAATTTCCTGTGGTATTCGCCAAAGGATGCTTGCGCATTAAAAAAAAAAACGCGAAACTGCTCAAGCAAAAAAAAAAAAAAAAATTCGTCGATATGTGCACAACGAAGGAGCGCACGATATCCGCGGTAATATCGTGCAGTGTGAAAGCTTGGGAATAAATAGCTCTGATAGACTCTCATAGGAAGCCAACAAAGCATAGGCACCAAGGAAAACACAGGGGAAATTACTTGTACTTACTAATTGAAATAAAGGAATTATAAATTAATGAAATTAAAAATGGATGTAAAAAAAACAAATTGCCGCCGCTGGGGAACGATCCCACGTCTTTCGCATGCTCTAGCGATTGCGCTACCGCGGCGCCGTCCTCCCTCTCACTTTCTTGGGTATTTATGTGTTACTACTAGAACTGATCCTGGGAGTGTTAGCCAGCGCCACCACTCACAAACATTGGCGGCGGATGAGGAACATCCTTTCTGTCGCAGGCGTCACGATTACGTGATCTTTTTGGGCGAAGGCAACTGGTTAATAAACCCAATGTGCTACCTGAAGGCATCAATGTTGCCGGATTCGAGATCCTCGCTATGTAATGAACGAGAAGAAAGGGGTTAATCGAGGTGCCCGATTTTTTTTATTAATCATATCATAAGAAGCTAACAAACGTCGACACCAGGGAAAACACAGGGGAAATTACTTGTACTTACTAATTGAAATAAAGAAATTATAAATTAATGAAATTGAAAATGGATGAAAAACAACACAGGAGAGTGTTGGAGGAGCGAGAGGTTAGGGAGCATTCAGAGGTGTCGTAGGTGGCGTGCGTTTGTGGTTTTAGAGAAGGCGGTCAGTGCGCGAGTAACAAAAACGCATGAGTTAAAAGAATGACGTTTCGCGTAGCAGCAATGCGTGGGGTAATATTGAAGATATTAAGATGGCGAAGAAGAGTCTGGGGACAATGGATGAGGTAGTTGGAAGGCAGCGGCTTGGTCTTTGAAGGGACGTGAGTCTCTTGGTCTTTGAAATGATGTTAGTCTCAGTCGTAAGGCGTGGGCGTCGTCACGGCGGTGTACAGAAGTGCCGCGACGCAGCGTGGTCGAGGCGCCAAAAAAGGTATCCTTGCTTCTGGGGCTTTGCAATGTGCCGGTAAGGGATCTTAAAAAAACAAGGATAGGCGGGTGACAGCAGGAAAAGCATGACGGGGAAGGTGTACACGGGAAAAGGGCTCGTATGGTTGATATATGCGTAAAAGCGTGGAAGATAATATTGAATTGATCGGGCTGCATGAAATGCTAAAGCGATGACTGCTCTCTTTTGTGGATAATTTTGTAGCAGTCGAAAACGATATGCTTGCAGCAACGTTCATACGAAGAAAACAGCGGCTGCTTTTTACTAACGACTCAAAGTGGCACCCCAATGAAGCGGCCGTTTCGATAGCTCCATCGCGTGATCTTTCTTTTCACGAATCTCAAGGATAGACTGGGCCGATATTACTCTGAGTATATTGCGCACACGCCGGGATGTAAAGTGCGACTGCTTAGTGAAAATTATTTGCACTACGGCGAGTTGATGCGTAGTCCCTAATCAACGAGACCAATGTAAACATAACATTTTGTAAGCGCCTTATTCAAAATTATTATATCAAGGTTCTGACTGCCGCAGATCTAGCACAAGTTTGTGTGTCAATCAGACCCAGGATTTACTTGTAGAGGCGTATTATTTTGATGTGCAAACTAGGAACAGTAATCAATAGAATTTTTCAAGTTTAAACGCCTACGTGAGGACCTTCTTGTCTGCAGAGGTACTACAGTTCTCAGACTTTGAGACACACACACACACACACACACACACACACACACACACACACACACACACACACACACACACACACACACACACACACACACACACACACACATATATATATATATATATATATATATATATATATATATATATATATGTATATATGTGTGTGTGTGTGTGTGTGTGTGTGTGTGTGTGTGTGTGTGTGTGTGTGTGTGTGTGTGTGTGTGTGTGTGTGTGTGTGTGTGTGTGTGTGTGTAGCGCGAATTGTAACGTATTCTCGAAGGCTTATTCGCTTTCGATATAGGCGTACCTGCCCGAATGTCAAGCGAAGTAGTTAGAAAGCGCTGATTATTGTTGAAGAAATTCTTTAGAAGCTATTGCTTGTGCTCGAAGACATCTACAGTGTTCTTTCATGCGTATCGCTTTTCGACACAAAATATGAATGAAAACAAGGCGAACGGAATGAACATTAAAGAAAAACATAGAACTTCAAGCGTTCTACCCAGTGCTAACTAGAACGACAACGTATTTTCTTAGCACATGAGGCTAATGTTAGGAGTTCTACAAAGCAGACATTGCTTTACTGTTGCTTGGCTTAAAGAGTCAATTTGTAGCATGTAAGGTACCGTACAGAGAATAGCTAAAATATTTAATTACTGAATATTTTACATTGGCTACACTGGTTTGCCGGGCGAGTAACGCTTGTCTCTACAGATCATCTACCTGCTATGCAGAAGTATTGATGGTTAGGCGATTTAGTATTCGTTAATTCACGGGATAGTGTGAAAACGTGAGACGTAAACAAAAACAGGCCGAGACGCTGCTGACTATCACTGAACATGTTGTTGAACAGTGGAGAATGTACAGGCTGTTGCTGCTATCATGCACCAAGGTTTCAGAAAAAGAGGGGGATCGTACGCGAATGCATATTCTGAGTATAGTGGAGAAACCGACAGTAATATTTATTTTTAGATGTCTAATTAGTTATTTAAAAATATCCATCTAACTTTTTATTTGTTCTAATTGTCAATATGGGGTCAAATTAGGATGTGCTAGGTAATTGTGAGAGACGTGAAAATGAGATCTTTCCAATAAGATACGCATGACATGCTATGTTTTTCGGTGAACAGATAAAGCTCCCAAAAGATGAAAAATACTATACTATTGCAGCGCCATCAAACAGTCTCTGTAGAGCTACTCAGTGTTTCTCAGTTTTAATGGCTATGACGCAGCACCACTAAGCTTCAGGCCACGTGGTGGATCCCGGTCGCAGCGGCCTCATGTGGTGGGGGCGAAATTCGAATTTAGTTACGTCTGCTGCCGGGCTAGCACATGGCTTTTAGAAATGGCTTTAGGCGCACAAAAATAAGACGCGGGGAACAGAATAAAAGACACGGACAGGCACACACTCGCAACTGATTTTTATTTTCCCCGTTGCCTCACTTATATACCCTCAGGCATGCGAACAGGAACATACACAGGCGAGGTTTCACAAGATAGAAACCAAACCTAATCATGTCCTGCCAGCCAGGAAACTAAACTCATTCTCGTGAAGAGACAATGACGGAACGCTGATACACTGGTCACCAAACTTTCTGATATACATCGCCTGTGCCAGTTCCCGTGCCACCGTATCCTTTCTTTTTCGTAATATGCATGTGCTTTCTAGCAAAGCTTTACACGTGCACACTTTGCAGTGACACGGCAAATGCGAAGCAGTCCGTTTCTTGATTGATCGAACTTGCTCTCGCAGGCGGTCATTTTTACAACGCCCAGTTCCGCCGATGTATACCTTTCCGCACTATAAAGGAATCTTTATAGGAATCTTTATAAGGAATTTTTTTAAAGGAAGCCAGCGGAACATTTTTTCAAGAAACACTTTACGTGGTTCTTGACAAACTCGACCCTTTTCGCGGTGGACAGGCGCGCACAAATGCGAGAAAGTTTCAGAGGCGCCGAAAACACTGCCGACACATCGTACCTAGAAGCCACATTCTTTAACGAATGAGCAACTTTGTGTATGTACGGAATGACAACAGGACGTGTACTCCGTTTCTTTTCGTATTCTTCTGAAGCATTGCTAGGCTCACGAGGAAATTTCTTCAACAAAGCTTCGCTCACCGAAACTAACAAAGAAGCAGGGAAGCCCACCGAGTGAAGCCTATAGACACCTGCAAATTAAAGCTTTCCTGAGTGACGTTGGGGCAAGACCTAGTTAGAGCCGACTGTAAGCTAGTAATGGCAATAACTCGTTTTACTGCTTTCGAATGGGCGGAATGAAACGGCAAGAAACGGCAAGAAACGGCAAGAAAACGGCAAGAACGGCAAGTCTAGTTCAATAGCCTATCCCCCACCTCACCCCCGAAGAGGTGAAAAATAAAGTATCTGCATTATTTTTCACCACGTCGATGCTGAAATTTATGCTGATGGACAGCGCCAGCGTGTGTAAAAAAATTGCCTCAAAAATGTCTGTTGAAAAACGACAGCGACATTCTTTGCGTGTGGATGCATTGCTCTTCTAAATAAACTAATTTTGAACATTTTAAGCGTTTTATTCATTTTAATGACCAAAATACCTCTTGCAAAATTAACGAAAAACACCTCGCGAGTTGTTGTGGCACACAGCTTACTGTCATTTTTTTCCCGGACCGAGCAAAATTGTAAAAACTTCTTAGAAGACAGCGCGGTGTTCACGGAAATTGTACTTCAATTTGCACAGAAATGCAATACGAAAGAAATGCGCTTTTGCACGTTAGTATAAGCGTGTATGTGGAGCGCTTATTATTGCCATTTATTCACTAACCATGTTGTGGCGATTTAGCTGTAAATGCTAGACAAATGCGTCAGCATTACCCCGCACCTATTTGAGGCCCCGGATCCACGTGCCTCACAATACAGAGTGTTCTTCAGGACAGAGGCGGATCCAGGTCATGAATCATGAACAGGTCATTATTTGTTCTCCATTGCATCCTTTAGTGCACTTTTCATCAACAACATATTGCAGACAGCTATGTGATCTGTTTGAAAACAATTTATTGACACTGGTAGGCATGGACAAACCTTGTAATAGCACTAAAGCTAAACACTGTAAGCAGACTGAAAAGGGACGTGCAAATCGCACTTACCCTCTTCACTACCGAAAAAAATATGTAGGCAAGAAAAACAGAAACATTTTCAACATATCATCTGAAATGCTTTCAGAAGTGCAGAGAAAAAAATCGCGAAAACTGTTTTCGTTTTCAAACGATACAAATGACTGTTCACAAATGTGGACATTACTTGGGAGCATTGATGCAGCCTGTGTCGTTCCCTTGGGCTCTGCTACTTGGAGGCCTTCCAGTGTAGCCGCAGAGGACGTTGTACACAGTATACTGTGCACAGTATGAATATTTCATTGCTGTGAGTGACATTTTAGTCATTACATTTCTGTTCTCCTTAAATATGAGAGAGCAGTGGCATTTCATTACGTTAGCTGTTGTATTCTTGGCATGCTGACAAGTGTGCAGAATATTTTCTTGCACTTACAGTGTTCTATCATTCATATTTTATTGTGTTACACTCCTTGTGTCATTCTTTTTATGTACATGTATCATTCATGTTGCATAATGCTGTGAAGTTCCGGGCGAAAGATGCAAGCTCTGCACTGCTTGACGCTGTGCATTATTGGTGAAAGTCAAATAGTTGTACCTAGGTTAAGCAAGGGAATCTTTCAGCTCGTCTAGGGCATTACTAAAATCATATCGTGAAGTGCCGCTTACGAAGCTCAGCACTGAGTGAGTTGTCCCGTATTGAAGTGTTGAGGGTCGTGTTGCGCGCACAGAAGCTCAGCTCTAATCCATGTATAATACAAGTATGCTCCACGCATAAGAGATTGTACAGCACATATAGTCTTGTTAATACATGTTGAAATGTTTTGAGAAATTATCGGTTAATAATGGGATGTGTACTGCGTATGCAACTGAACCGCATAATTATCTTTGTTATTACTACAGAAATAACGCCTAGTTACATCTGTAAATTATATAAGGAAAGCGTACATCTTGCACTGGATAGTCCTTTGGGTCCATTGATACTCTGAGCGATATGTGTTTATACAAATAGATATGTGTCTATGAAGTTTCTATACGGAAGTAATAATTCTTATAGGGAAGACGATGTAGTGTCGTGCTGCCTACTGGTTTCATAAGTAGCACTCGCTACTTATGAAACTTATCATGCGGACATCTGACATCTCCGCATGATGGGGCTGCAACTTCATGTCTGTGAGTTTGCGTGAGTTCATTAGGCCACTCAAGTGCGATCACGCTACCTGTGTAACAGCCAATGGCATTATGCCAACTTATATCAGAAAAAAATTATATAAGAAAAATAAACTCCACTTGGTCTGATCCTTTCACCCGGAAGAAGCCGTCTCTGCCTACTCCACGGCGCCGTCCTCCCAGACGCTAGTACTCCCCGTCGGCCGGCTCGGGTGCGATGTAACACACGCCACTGCAATTTTCGTACTCGCAGGTCACAACACAACGGCACAATTTCCACGTAACGAAGCCGGAACCGCACACAGAGACGTCGCGTCTAGCTAGCGTCCACACTGTTTACATTCGGTGACCCGACGCCTCTGCTGCATGGAAAAGCTCATTCGATCCTGAAAATGTTTTGTGGATAAACAGGTGGCGTATGAAATCACCCTGGTGTCTTTGGTAATCAAAAGAATATCTCCCACTTGTTGTGAGTGTTGCGAACGGGCACCGAGGCACACAACGGATTGCGGTGATTGATGGTCATGTTAACAGGGCCAGGCGTTCCCCAGCGTCCCTAGCCTCGGCAAGAACCCTACTGTTTGATTAGAGGAAAATTGTCGTACTGACGCGTAACATGGTAAAGCCCAACCTTTCTTTAACCAAGCAATTAAAACACGCCATCTGGCGCGACACCCGTTGCTAAAGAAGTAACCAAAAACTTGCTAAAATGTTTTTTTTTAACGACAAACATGCTTTGCTTTTCAATTCCCACCAAGTGACGTCGCTGGTTCGTTCTAAGATGTTTGTCATTGGAGTTACGCAATATTTTACACATAAAACATCTTACAGAAAAATGTCTGAAAACAATGAACCTATTGAAACTTCTATCGCAGACTACGTGGGGTAGTGACAGGACGTGCCTAATGAATCTCTATCAGAGCCTGATTCGGTCACGATTAGATTATGGTGCCGTGATCTATCATTCTGCCGCCCCGAGCGCGCTAAAGATGCTAGATCCGGTCCACCATCTAGGAATCCGCTTAGCCACGGGCGCTTTCAGAACGAGTCCCATACAAAGTTTATATGCAGAATCGAATGTGTGGTCACTTCATATCCAGAGAACATACATCAGCCAAACATATTTTTTGAAAGTCCACTCTAATCCTCAACATCCGTGTTATAATACCGTTAACGAGATGACATACGCTACACTCTTTCGCAATCGTCCCTCCGTAAGACAGCCTTTCTCGCTGCGTGTGAGGGAGCTTAGTGAAGAAATGCATGTTCCACTCCTCGAGCTTCGCCTAATGCATCCAGCCAAGCTGCTACCTCCTTGGGAGTGGCAGCTGATACAATGCGACACATCTTTCGTTCAAGTTACAAAGCACGCTTCAGACATTGAAATCCAAATGCATTTCCGGGAACTCCAACACAAACACTCCTGCACGGAGTTCTACACAGATGCATCGAAGTCGCACGACGGGGTGTCCTATGCAGCCGTCGGTCCGTCCTTCTCGGAATCTGGCGTACTGCATCCGGAAACTAGTATCTTTACGGCTGAAGCCTACGCAATATTATCGACCGTGAAGCATATAAGGAAATCAAAACTCAAAAGATCAGTTATATATACGGACGCCCTAAGTGTTGTGAAGGCTTTGATATCGTTCTGTAAGCACAAAAATCCTGTTATAATAGAACGCTATTCAATCTTATGTAACGCATATATATCTAACCAGGATGTGATTATATGCTGGGTGCCAGGACATAGGGCCATCGAAGGTAATGTTCTGGCGGACCAGATGGCCACGTCAGTTGCATGGCATTCTGCTAATCCCACCGCTGCAGTTCCTGTCACAGATCTGAAGCCCTTCTTGCGGAGGAAACTACGAAATCACTGGCAACGCCTATGGGACGCGGAAACAAATAATAAGCTCCACGTGATAAAGCCACAGTTAGGATTCTGACCCTCTGTAACAAAATCACGCCGAACAGATGTCCTATTCTGTCGTCTCAGAATAGGACACACATTTGGCACGCATAACTATCTACTCACTGAAAATGATCCTCCAACCTGCGGTAGATGCGGGGAGAGGCTGACCGTCCTCCACGTCCTTCTGGAGTGTCGGAAAGCCGAATATGAAAGAAAGAAACATTTTCCTTTAGCATACCGGCATCACATCCCCCTTCATCCCGCAATGCTACTCGGCCCAGAACCTTTATTTGACACCAACGCCGTCCTAAGTTTTCTGAAAGATGTTGTCTTGCATATTTTTAGCCCCACATTTTCGTAGCGGGTCCTCTCTTCAGAGGATGCCGCTGCGATATCTCTTTAGTATAGCACATGCCTCTAGGCCCTTGTCTTTCAAGGGCTCTGTCGAGGCAGCAGTGCTCCAAGTAATTTTACGATCTTATATATTTTATAATTTGCATCATTGTTCTACGATGGATTTTTATCTTCATAGTATTCGTCATAAGTCATCGCCATAATTTTATAGCACGTAGATTTTACGCACTTTACAGCGAATATTTTTAGGCCACTTTACAGCCAAGTCACATCTTCCATAATACTTCTTCAACATTACCACGTGTCATGGCGCTCTTTGGCCAAACCTGGCCCTTGCGCCACAAAACACCACATATCATCATCATCACGCAATATTTTGCATTGAGAGGTGACCTTTTCAATTGAAATTTCCCGACCAGTATTTTTAGTAGGCTGTTGTGGAAGTGCAAAGTGGCAGTTATCTAGGGAGCGTTTCACACCGCGTTATTAAAATCGTTATTTTCGTTAATATATATGTTCGCTCAAGCCGCTTCAGGAGTTATAAGGTACGCAAGTGTGTAACAATTGTTGGAAAAATTTGACAGTTGCTCGGCTATGGGATCACCCCCCCCCCCCCCGCCCCCGCTTGACCCGTAGGGTCCAAAAATGGCGTCGTGAGAGTTAGTCAGCAAGACAGAGGAATGCCAATCCTCACCCACCCCCCTTGACAGATCGCTCTACCCTTTACTACCCTTGACTATGGCGGAACGTGTCTGTCTCCATAAGCAGCGCAACACAGGAGATTTAGGTCAAGCGCAGGAACCTCAACCATCTACGAGTGTGGTCCTATCGATCGGTGCAGGGCCGTCACGGACGCCAGCAGAACGGGGAAGGGGGGGAGCCTGCGACTCTACTGGAGGCTGACGACAAGACCAACACTTACATCTACCAGGATCATCCAGGGCGCATCCAACACTTCCAGAGCGGGATCACAGCCAGAACAGATTACGCGTGCGTCCGAGTACCACAAACGCTTTGAGTTGGTTACGGTGCGGTTCAAATCTGCCTTGATCGACAACAAGTTCAGTCACGAGTGTCATTTGTCAGGGAGCGAGCATGATTGCCAGATCAGACCGTAGAACCTTCACTAGCTGTACCATAACTTCAGCAGATGTAAGCGTTGTAAGGTGTGAAAGGTAGCGGCAGAACTCACCTGAAGATGAATTTCGACGTTAATGCGGTAAGAATTGAAGCAAGCTAGCGACACAACGTATTGGCACCGCAGATACGCGTTATGTATTATGCGCGTGTGAAGTCGGGTTCCCCTCTCGCGCTTCCCACTGAACACGCTGCGCCATCATAGGGGCACTCTCGTGTCGCAAAGGTAAGCTTGGCTACTTTTGTCTAAAATGACCATCTCAGTCACTCATAATGGAAATCGCTTTCGAAATTACCACAGCGTTCTTTAGATGTGCCGCGGGCAAGCGGGCATTTTTACTGTCAGTCGACAAACTTGTGATCATCAGGAAAGAAGACATTATGTGCAACTTATACGTGAAGCTATAAGGCATGAAAAATCACTTGAAAAAAAAGAAACACGTTTGGCATCAACATGACAGTCTAAGAAGGAGCTATACCTGTATGAATTCTACAACCATCTTACCGAGCTTAGAACTGTCGCTAGCATATTTTTGTTCTATTTTTCTTCTCTCACTTCAAGGCTTTCTCTAAACAGGAACGTCACCCGTGGTATGGCTTCAGTAGCACCTGTCGGAGCAAGATAAAGAAAAAGAGAAACCAGGATATTTCACCAAGCAGCTTGCCAGCGTTTACTGAAAATATCGCACATCAGGAGGTTAGTATAACGTTTATCGTGTTCATTCCCGTAGGCTGCTTTTATACACGTTATCGCACGTGCCAACTCCGGATGCGTGAAGGTGATGGTACTTTCAACGCCAGAATTCATGCGAGCGTTCAAGAAAGCGCGCACGAAAAGAAGACGTGTCTCACATCTCGTCTCAGTCACATCAGCCGTGGCCACTGGAATTGGCCCTCGACACGGTGATTTACGCACTAGAGCTCGACGCTGTTGTGTTGTCAGTATCAGTTTTAAAGAAAGCCGGGAGGCGGTCGGCACGTTCACTGCTCGCTGAACTGGAATCGCGTCTTGAGCCAGTAGCACGGCGTCGTAATTCTATGATTTCGGGGCTAGTAGCGCGGCTGTGGTGTTCATTACTTTCCACAGCCGCCCCAATCCTGGCTCGGTCCTCCAAGTCACCATCCCTACCGTTCTTCGAGGGTCTAGGTTGGGGAGAATTGGTCGTGTCGGTCACGTGCACCGTGGATGTTCCAGCATCGTCCTCTAGATCCTTGACCCTTACGGCGAGATTCCCGGCGGTGACCAGGAATCCAAGGATGCAAGCAGCGATGGCCAGCGCTGAGACCAACGCCATGATATGCCGAACCATGGGCGCGTCGGGTACCACCCGCTGCCTGTCAGTAGATCCAGCCGTGCCGTCTGATAGTTCGCTGTGGTGTTCGTACCCTGTCGACGGCGGCGTGTGAGACTCGCTGTAGTGCCACCTCTTCCATGGGTCGAAGACTAGTGACGTCGTGGGTGATGGGGTCACAGAATAGTGGGCGCTCGGTGGATCGTCTGGCACTTGCGAGCGAGACACCCAGGCCGGGATCTCAGGCAACGGGGAGCCGAACGCGGGAGCAGAGGAGCTGGATCGCGGAGGCACCGAATCCTTGCGCTTGGGCCACGGCATTGCTGCGCTTGACGCTGGTTGGCGGGTTGTTCTTCAGTGTAATGGCGCGCCGCTGTCTTCGTATTTGCTTCGGTTTTCCTTTTATGATGGCGCATACCCACTGCGGGGGATTGGCCAAGATGGGTTCTAGTTGGCCAAATTACTACTAAAATTGGTAAAATTAGTAAAAGAAGAAATAAATAATAATGCCGTACGAAGAACTTAAGAAAACCTCCCTGAAACGACTATAAATTCCTCCATGGCTGAGCAAACAACCCCGTGATGGTTTCCAAGAGAAGAGGCTCCTAGAGAAAAAAATATTCGGACTGAAAAGATTTCATCCAGATTGTCAAAAGCTTGAATCTAAAATGCCTTTCCTTAAAGAAGAACTACGGCGACAGAATAAGAAAACAAAATGCACTATAGTATTTTCTCCACAGATTGGGCACAGAGCGAAGGGTGTCAGACTAGCCCTGTGACGATAAAAGTTGAAGGCTGGTATTCGACAACGTAAGTGAATAACAATTCAGCTTTTCTGGTGTGAAAGGAATTGTGCAAAGGGAATAGGAGGTGTCGTTATTCTGAAAAAATTAGCTATAGCTGGGTTCAAAGTCTTGAATAATTGCATATATACTGAATCTAGGAGTAGTTAAGTAAGCCGATGTAGGCAGTAACCACAGTACAGGGCCTTTGAGATTGTCAGCTATTTCGTTGATGAATAACCCCGTATATCCAAGCACCCAAAGCAATCTAATTAAATTTATGTAGACAGGCACTAGAAAAAGAAATGTACATAAAGGGTTAGTCCCGCTATTTGTTGTGAGTGATGAACATAAAGATAAAGAATCCGCTATTATGACTACCATCCATATTGATGAACTTAGTTTGTGTAAGGCTAACGTTACGGCTAGAAATTCAGCCAGAAATATCGATAAGAAGTCGGGAATCTTGATTGAGAATGACTATTCTAAAGCAGGAGCGAAAATGCCAATTCCAGATTTTTCGCATTGCGAGGCGTCTGTCGCAATGACCGTATCGATAGTTAAACTTAATGAATAATCTTGTAATAGTCCATTTATTGCATTGTGAGAAAGAATTTTTGCGTTGTTTTGGTGGAAGTCATCATAGATGATCTTTGTACTCTTTCGCACATCACAAATACGTGGCGCCTCCCAGACACGTACATTTATGGGATTAATAAATGTTCGTACAAAGAAAAGCTGCGGTGTATATAACCGAAGTCAGTGTACTTCGAAGAATAATGCAGCCTGGGAAATAAATATGTTTGCCTCTGCTGAGCACTTCGTTCATTTCTCTGGTTCCTATAGTTCTGGGGCGCTATAACGTAAAACTATTCAAAACTTTTCTATTCCAATTCTGCAATCAGCCCACCGCGATTGGCCCAAAACTTTTTTGGACCACCCCCACTTCACCTGTCTGTCACGCGACGTCACGAAAACCACGATAGCTCTCCATTTGATATGACGTGTATACACTGACCGAACAAAACAAAACAAGTTATTTCTTATTCGACGCGTTTTTGCCATTAGCCCTCGGCTATTGGTCAAAAGTTTTCGGGCTGCACCCACTTCACCTGCCTGTCACGCGACGTCGTCACAAAACCGCAAAAACTCACCGCGTCAAAGTGACGTGTACGCGTTAAAGATGCATTAATATGCTGAGCAAAACTGAAATTTCTTCTGAATAGCCGCAGGCTGCCCCGTTCCGAAAAGAATAAAATATGGCTGCCGCCGATCGGTCAGGTACTGCCTACTCGCACTTGCCGGATAGCATGGGTTTCTTTCCGTATAATAAAACTTTTTGCGCGGCCGTGTAACGTTTTCGAGCACTTTCGGCACGTTGGCTACCTCCTTCTGCCAACTCTTCTTTGCTGAGGATCCGTTTTAGCGTCATTCTTAAGCTTCCGTTGCACGCCGCCGCGATTTTCGACCAGAAACCGCAAGCTAAGCAACTGAAAGCGGACCAATCGCAGGCGCCGGCACCACCCTCTTCATCCGGTTATCGATTTTCAGTACAGTGGCTCGGCCACTGTACGGCCACTGAAAGAGTCAAATGAAAGAGTGGCTCGGTCACTCGGCCACTGAAAGAGTCAAATGCTGCGATGCAATTGGAACAGATCACACAAATACAGATAAGCCCGCTACATAGACCATTTCCTGCCGTGGTTGCTTAGTGGCTATGGTGTTCGGCTGCTAAGCACGAGGACGCGGGATCGAATCCCGGCTACGGCGGCCGCATTCCGATGGGGGCGAAAACACCCGTGTACTTAGGTTTAGGTGCACGTTGAAGAACCCCAGGTGATAGAACTTTCCGGAGTCCCCCACTACGGCGTGACTCATAATCAGAAAGTCGTTTCGGCACGTAAAACCCCATAATTTTCTTGTTTTTTTTTTCACATAGAACGTATGAAAAGTGACAAGACCGCCGGCACTACTCGACTCATCTGGGTGGGCACATCTGCTCGACACATGAAAATATCGATACTTTACCGGTATTTTCTCAGTGAAATGACACACACGGACAGCACACGGATATGTTCGCGCATATCAGACGTATATTTCTATACTTACGAGGCTGCAAAAGCCACACACAATTGTTAATTGTGAGAAATAGCGAGAGAAATAAATCTCATTGCGCTCCGCTCTATTGATGACAAGTTTTTTCATTCCACATTATAAAGGATAGTTCTATTAAAACCCAGAAAAATTTTTCCCCAGAACAAGCTGGCAAAAAAAATCGAAGAATAACACATTTCCTTTAGAATAAGTGTCTTGGAATAAAAATTGTAATTTTCCGGCTTTTTGTTATAACATTAAATTTTACGGCGTAATACATCGGTTCTAAATGAGCCCACACAAACTACAAAATTTTAAGCGTTTCCAATGATAGCTTGCCATTTCAACCACACTCGTACACCTCATAATTTTTGCACGGTTTATCCGTAGCTCAAATACTTGAATGTATCGTACTCTTTTTTTACTGCATCGGCGTATTTCGGAGCAATATTACGTGCCCATGCTTTACAGTGGCAGTTGTCAGTAATATCATAAAGGCTGTAAAAGCGAGCGCTTGGACATCAAGGCAATAATACGTTGTTTAATACGTACCCTTATTTATAAATTTGTATCGTCTTACTGCTATCGTCGTACACACGGTCGCGTAGAAGTTGAAGTGTAGTAATCAAAAGCTGCAGGAAAAGACAATGCGCCTAAATGACAACTTGCCGCCAGTGGGAACTAAATCAACAATCGTAATGCAGGACGTTGTGGGTTCAGCTCTCATCGGCGGCCAGTTGCTGTTTCGTCCACTTTAATTTAGGTATTTCTGTATTTCCCTTATACCCCTTGTCCATGTTTTGAGGCCACAACAACAGCAAGAAGAAGGCGGTGTCCCCTGCTAGAGCGTAGTAAAAAGAAAGAAAGAAAGAAAGAAAGAAAACGAAGATGGAGCATCATGCGACAGTCTTGAAACTCGTCAAGTGATAAAAATAAAAAAAGAACAGGTGTAATAACGTAAAAAACACCCCAACATGTGATGGCAAGCGGTGTTTTCTAGATAACGTCGCACTGCCACGGTATAAAGGAATGTATAAAGTATATGTACAAAGTAAAAAATATTAATAATAGAAAGTAAGAAAATAAAAGAAATACAAAAATAAAACACGAAATAAATCCAGAACTCACAACGAAGTTATATGTCTGTGCCTTTATTCAAACAATATAGCATAACCACCTTACCGAACTTAATATAGCTATTCAGCAATACAGCTTCCCTGGTCTTCTATCTTGACATAGTGGAAGGGCTCTGAATATTTTTTTTACCTGTACGAGTTCATGGCGAATTTTGTGCATGCGGAATGACGTACAAGATCCGACTGACAGTGAAATGAGCGAAAAAAGAGGTAGTCATGAAGCATAACGACTCAAATACAACTTTCAGGGAGTTGATGGTGCATTACACGTTTCGTTTCATTGACATTTATTTTTGTTCTCTTTGTACTGATAGATCCGAAAAAGAGAAAACCCAAGCAGCAGTTAGATCTTCAACAAACATTTGTACTTGAATGCAACGTTTCTTTCTTGTTCCAATGAAGTTACGCATTTATTAGGGTGTACAAGAATGCCACTTGTAATTGACGATGATGATTACGATGGTGACGATGATGATGACCGGAAATACTGACGCATACCAGCTAAAGGCAATCGGCAAATAGTCAAGGGGTGCCGGTGAAAATATATTCATTGAATCAACTTCTAAGCGCTACAAATGAACAGCCAAAACTAATAAGACTCTCCTTTTCTTTCGCTCTGCTTTCGTCTAAAGCTATGCTTGTCTAGTTTGAGAAGCTAGACAAACTAAAGCACGTTGACATAACGGGCGTAAACTATGCAATAACATTAAATTGATGGTCCGTCTAGATGTCTACAAAAGGCTTATTCTTATTGCGGTCTGAATGAAACAAAACAATAAAAAAGTGCTAGCTTATCGCTCTGTTCTACCTCAGAGCTGGAGACAAGTAGTGTTTTGCACCAGGGTAGCGCCATCTCCGCAGTCAAAGGCCTCTACGAAAGTTGGAGAATTTCTTATGGCCCGATTAATGTCTTCTTCTGGCAAAAATCTAACGAAAGAATCGCAGTGGTTATAGACCCACATAAGATAACCGAGTTGTCCTTCAGTCATTGTCACGCTGCCCACAGTGTGGCTGTTGCCCCAGCCTTCCTGGTGCTCTGGGTCGATGACAGAAGCGAAACCCAGCGAAAGGCTGAATACGTTGAGCCAACTGCGGTGATTGTCTTCACTGTGGTTTGATCGCTCAGTTCGGTGAAAACACTTGCGTCGAGCCTCGATGTTCGCAAGCGTCTCCTGCGACCACGTAGTCTTCTCGAGGAGGAACGACCAAACTACTGTGGCCATACCTACGCCGATGGCCGGAATGTTGACGGACCTGCGGTCGCTCGCGTTTATCTTCAGCAGAATGTAAAGGTTAGAAGGAACGAAGACGACACTGTCACGTCTGATAACTTCTGGTCTAAAGAGCTTACGAATGCTGGGGATGCCTTCCGCTGCCCGGGCTTTCCTCAGGTCGAATGAATACGATCGGGCAAGTAGCAGATTTTCGGCGAACGAATGTGAAGAATTAAATTTTGGGACACGCAGGTCACAAACTGCTGACTCTCTCGGTAGCATCACTTTCATTCCTTTGAGGTGTCGAATTACTGACTTCTTGTCGCTACTTGAAAAGAGACCGAGCGTTGAAGTAGTCATAGCTCTTGCAGCGACATTGTCGACGACGTAGGAAAAGAAGTCTCGGACATAGTCGTCGGCCATCTGCGTTGATATAGTTTCAGCTTTGAAGACTTCCTCTAGCTCGCATACGGCAAGCTGTTCGCAGGATGGCATGTGGTCGCGGTGACGGATTTCGTCGAAGGCGGTATGGATTGCGTTGTAGGCATTAAGGGACGTGCAGGCGACGATGTATGCGGCGGCATCCAGATGGTTCGCTGCATTCGCTATCGCATGGAGCACATCGTTTAGCCTTTCGCCTTTTGTCTGACGAACAGCGCCCACGGTCGGGTATGCAGGAGACACGAATTCTGAAACTATTTCAATCCAGTCTTTGTTCGGCAAAGCTACAAATGGCGAGCCATTGAGACTGCCTGTAATGTTTTCTGCATCGTCGTAGTTTCTAAGTTTCGACAGAGCCTTGCTGAAATCCACAACGTGCTCTACATCTACCGTGGCGTTCCAAACTTTGTTAAACGCCTGCACGACTGCAGCGGCTGTCACGTTCCTGGACGTCAACTTGGCATCGCACTCCCCGCTTCTTACCAAGCTCAACGTCGACGGAGAACCGTCGAATGCCGGTGAGCACGGGACGAAAGAGACAGCCGATGGAAGGCCGTACCTCAGGCTCGCTTCGGCGAAGAAGCGAACGAGTCGAGGAAATTCCGTGAGAACGAGAACGCCTTTAGCCCAGGCCGCGATCGCTGACGTCATGTTGATGATGGCGACTAACGACGTCTGGTGCGGCGCTTGCTTTGCGGCCAGCCCCGAGCGCAGAGTGGCCAGCAGCGCACCGGCGTCGCTGTGTCTCGATGAGAGGCGCAGCATTTGCACCAGCCTCCACTTCATGAACATGTGGAACACGGGCGACACGTAGTTGGAGCTCGGGTCCTCGTGGATGGAGCAGACGTAGCCGTAGAAGTTTCCGCAAGGATCACCGCTGCCGTTGAGCACCGACGCCACTTGCGCGGCGGCGTCTTCGCAGCAGAAGCCTTGAGGCCCGGCCATCTGGTCTTTGTCGTGGTTTTTCTTCACGGCGCTGACTGTCGCGTACCGGAGGACGAACCCCATGAGTATGACGGTGAGCACGGCCAAAGTGGCAGCGATCACCAGTACCGTCACGAGCGGGCTGGTATTATTTGCTTGCCCGTGGTCAGTGTCCGTCTTCTCACTGCCGGAGACGCTGGGGCTGCTTGGCAACTTCTCGTTTCCTCCCATTCTCGTTGGTACGTTGGCCTCAAGCGATCAAGGTGCAGTGCACAGTTAGCGGTAGGCATATACCAGGCCGCAGAATCCTCTTCTTCCTCAACTTTACGAGTTCGTGCGCTATAGCACTGAGGATTCGAAATTCTGGTTAGGAATTAACGACGTCTAAATCAGATGACATTTTTTTTTTCAACACGGAAACTATAAGTTTCCACTACGGCGTTAGACGACATAAAAGGAAGCCAGCGGAGGCCTATAAATGAAATGGCAAATATATTGGGAGTGTGGTGATCGCAGCGAAGTAAGCACGCTAATTGCAAATGAAAAACACTCTTTGTGGAACAGCTTGCAAAATGGCGGAAGAACGCTGAGTGTCTGCAAATAATGAGATACAGGTGTTGCTGCACGTCTAGGGCAACTGTGCATTAGTCGAAATGGGACATTTCACCTTTAACCGTATCGTAGTCTCCTATACAGGCACCAGAAGCGACGCTTCGAAAAACACAACCCCGCGAGCTCATCGGGTTCTTTGTGTGCTATGCTATACGTATTTGGAAATTTAGAGTGAAGAAGCAGTGGCGTGCTCACTATTTCTCGAGTGGGGGGTGGAGGGGGCAAACCGCAAACAATCTGATCTCTCTCTCTCTCTCTCTCTCTCTCTCTCTATATATATATATATATATATATATATATATATATATATATATATATATATATATATATATATATATAATTTCGACTCATCACTCAGAAACCGGACTATATACATAAATTGGGAATTCATATTACAACAACTGAAAGAGCCTGGAAATGCGTCTGCCAGTTATTTTTATCTTGCACAGACATGGACCTATTTATCGATCCCACATGGGGAACCACGGGGGCCCAATAAATTATTTGAATTCGTATTTGTTACTTGAAACTATATAAAATCTCAAGAAGATACAGGGACAAAAGGCAATGAGTGCGCGACAGAACTCCCCGACCCGACACAGTAGCAGCAGTACAGCGCACATAGATGGCTAGAAAGAATTTTAATAATTAAACAAAGAATTGTACTTGGTGCTAAGTCTACAACCAGAAATTTGTCGCTAGTTAACATAGTATCCTCGGGGTTAAACACAGCGAAGTATAATCAACATAAATGACTTTCAATATTCATAAGACAAGAAAGTCAGCCAGATGAGTGCGACCTTGAATAATTACAAGAGAATTTCCAGCGAAGCTGTTTCTTTCGAAGAGTTGCAATAAATGGTCAAGTTTCCTGTAATTATATCACATAACTTAACAAATTGTCCGTTTGAAACCTCGCCCGCATGCAATGCTTTGGAGCACTTGTTGGGGATCGTGAAAAGCCAGTGATTCATCAACACACATGTTACTTCGCCATGGCACTTACCACGGTGTCCTCCCTCCCTCCCCTACACAATTTCCGCTAGATTTGATATCGGTTGGGTTCACCGTTCTCACAGGGCAGTGCGATAAATTCTGCTTGTGCGGGAAGCACCTTATAAAGCTCCGGATTTGAAATATTGCCTATAACGCGTCCTTTCTTTCGCCAAATATAAACAAAGTGTCGTTTAGTTCACCGGGAACATCGCTGACACCCTATCGGAACGTCTTATGAGGCATGGAAATAGGGAAGGGGGCAGAGGGGGGGGGGGTGAATGACGGCTCGGTAATTATGTTCAACGCTACTAAGTGGACTAGGAAGGCGAAGCTTTTGTCGCACATTGCACTTACCATAACCCCCTTCCCCTTTCCACGAAATATAAACCTGTTGTAACATTCAGCTATGTTGGCGCACTGGGAAGCATAGCTGATAGCGGCCATATCACACGCTGTCACACTTGAAGAAGATTTTTCAGGAAGGGTGTGTTTGTGTTAACTGTGTTAACTCCGCACAGAGAGTTATCATGTTCGACAAACTTGGTCTTGGTGGGGCTTATAATTATGCCAGGGCAGCAGGCTCAATTTTTCCCCGCTCGTTACAGACACGCTCATAATGCTGTAGAGTGCTTGCATACGTAATTTCTTGCGGAAGCAGAATTTTTGTCTTATCATCACCTTACCACGATCGCCACGATCATCAAATATGTGGTTCAGATGATCGTTTTGTGCCTGTTCTTCATTTAAATGTATTCTCTTCTGTATGTTGTATGCGGGATTCCAAACAATGTATGCACTGTTCGCTTCACCTTGCTGACTGCTTTAAGCCTCTGGATTACGGGCGAACGAGCCCCTGCTCGTGGCCCCGCACTGCCGCCAAGATTGGCCCCCATTTTTGCTGACGGATGCGGAGACGTAAAATTCGGGCCAACTAGGGGCCAACAGCTTCGCTGTAAAATAAATGCGCTGTTGCTACACAGTCCGTAAAGTGTTCAAAAATGGGGCAAAGACAAGTGTCCAGATGCGAAATCCACCCAGGAACGTGGTCGAAAATTCCAATCCCACTATGTAATTGAGCAGCGCCTTCTTGAAGGACAGACCTTGTTAATCATGCGGCTTCTCTATAATGAATAAAGCCCTAATAACATAATCAATTCGTACGGTTTATTACTGATTGTCTTTTTGAATGGAAGGAACAGGATACCGTAATACGTGAGATGAAGTTGTTTTTTGATAGTTCTTTGATAAATGCCCCCAATATAAAAATAATAAAACAGTGTTTTATTGTCTCGGGCAGGTTGAAAAGTCAACAGTTCATGAAGCCGTGTTTTTATTGGCAAGGTGGAAGTCTGCAGCTTAGAGATAATCGTTTTCGCCGCTGGCATTGTACACATTCTGCGGACACGGCAAAGAACATGTTGACTAAATAGAGGTAACTACGGCTTTCCGTACATCGGTTCAGGGAAAATTTTATGTACAAGTGCTACATTCAGCGACGTTAGATCAACACCAAACAAATATTCTAGAGTGAATCTGGCTTTTAAAAATGAAATAGTGGCGACAATTTTTTAAGAGGTCTATAACGGCAATTTTTGAGCAAAGCTTGTCGTGACAAGAAAGAAAAGAAGTGTGTAGCAAGACGTGTTGAATTAATCCCAAGAAGGAATGAATGACGTAAGTTTTTTTTTAAAGTGAGATAATCGCACGACCAATCGTCTCCAAAAAAATGCATTAGACTGAGGCCTCCCTTCTCAAGTGGCAGAAAAACGTTGTCCCTTCTGATGGCTTTCAATGATGGATGCCAAATAAAACAAGCAAATATATTGTTAAATGTCTGAATATGGGGATTTGAGAGCCGTGCGAGACCTGCAGAACATAAAGAAGCGTAGGAGCAAGAAATATGTTGCGTGCCGGAGCTGTCGCAAAAAATGCAGAGGTCACGTCCCTGCCCGGTTGCCACCTCTCTACGGACTGAGGTTATCGCGCACGTCCAATGAGGTCCCCTATTACGCAAGTCATCCAGAGGCACACCAAGATATTGCAGCGGAGACTGATTCCATTGAATATCCAAGAACCCAGACGGAGTTAGAGCCCACATGCCTAGCCAAAACTGCTTACTTTTATCAAAATTTGCACTAGCTCTGGAAGTTTCACAGATGCAGGGTAGTGTTTATTGCCGCAGTAATACTAGGCTTATCAACGCAAAAAAAAGCAGTGTTGTCCACCTTTAATTTCCTCATCTGCGTACCTGTATTATTTATTGCTTCAGTTACAAAACACGCTTAAAGGGACTGAAAACTGGCCAGAATGTGCTGTGAGACGTTTATGGAAATGAAATGACGATGATTTATAGTAATAAGGACCTAGCACGTTCGCGATTTCAGTGGGAATTATAATTTTAAATTGGCAAAGAAGTCTAAAAAACCAGTAAGTGGCGAGGCCTGGCAGCGAAACGTTGGTACTTCGGTTGTAGTCTATGAGATTGTTGTACATAAGTTGGTTGTTACTAAGTACAACATAATTATTGCTTAAACTTCCAGCTGCTATATTATTAGACAGTTGCGCTTCATTCTATGCTTCGGAAACCAAAAGCGCACGTATGACTTCTGCAACCCGCTGAACTGCTTATCAGGTGTAAGTGTCGTTTTGTTTTCGATCCAGTTGGTTTCGTTTTGACTTGTTAAATACCAAAGCAGTTCGACAGGAAACCACGAAAACACGTAGCTATCATCGCAGAAATACTTTACCCCTTTGGAAAACATGAATCGCTGGAACATCAACTTGATAAACAAAATAATACTTTCTCACACTTACGATCACACTTGTCGTCTGCCTCCCACTAATGCCGGTGTATAATCGCTATTGCGCTCACCTATCACCGTTTTGAGCATGCCTCCCGTGAACGGCTAATTCTCACTGCAGATCGAAAATTTTTGATTAAAAATGTTGACAATTACCATTGCAGCGCACTATTTATTACATATTGATATACTTAGTATAATACATACATCCCCTAACTAAACATGTCGTAGCAGTCGGAAAGAGATATCATGCTGAACATTCTCAAAGGCTTTGGCGAGGTGAATCTGAAGAGCTATTTGATCCATACTACCCTCTATGCACGCAAGGACTGAACTTTCTACATCGTCACGTGTAGTGACGACCAAGAAAACAGTTGCAGAAGTATGAATGGCGAAACGAACTCTTTATTGGGCGAACCTGTGCCCTCAAAACAGGCTACGCTCAAAGAACAACAGTAGCGGCGATCGAACACAGTCGGCGATAGTCGAAAATGTGATCACGGGTCAAGCGCGACGGCTTTTATGCATGAGTCATCGAGGGTTCCAAAGTAATCGCTTGTGCCCACGTGTCTACCAGAAGGTAGTACACAATTGACGACGCACATACAATCAGATTACACAAGGTTCGGTGACAACAGACAACGGATAGAACCATCGATAACATTGGAGAAACTTTCGATACATGCGGGCGTGCCCTGCGTTGAGCGATAACGTTTGTTGTACTCGTGGAGAACTTTCTGTGGCTATGAAGGGAATGCTACGGGCGCGTGGCTGCTGCACATGTTATCGCGCCAAATATTCCGGCAGCGTTTGACAATGCTTTTGGTTGCTCGGAACAGGACTTAATCGTCGCCGCTTTCACTTGTGACGGTCTCACGTTTGCCCAGACGCGGAAGGGAAATAATAATAATATTTGGGGTTTTACGTGCCAAAACCACTTTCTGATTATGAGGCACGCCGTAGTGGAGGACTCCGGAAATTTCGACCACCTGGGGTTCTTTAACGTGAGCCTAAATCTAAGTACACGGGTGTTTTCGCATTTCGCCCCCATCGAAATGCGGCCGCCGTGGCCGGGATTCGATCCCGCGACCTCGTGCTCAGCAACCTAACACCATAGCCACTGAGCAACCACGGCGGGTGTGGAAGGGAAAGGCCGCAATATAAGTAAACTTTTACGCTCGGTGGTGTGTTTTTAATTTAACTGTTGCTAATAAGGCGTTTATGTTTGGTCTTCCCCAGCCTAAACAAACGTGGATTAAACCTCGGGACTCTCTTGAGAAACGCTCTCACTAGTGCGCGCTTTGCCTCCGCAGTTTTCCCTTCATAGCCACAGCAAGTTGTTGGCGAGTGTAGACGGCGAAAAGTAATCACCCGAGAAAGACAAAGAAGTGCACGTGTCAATATAAATATTTGACTATTTGGAGTGTCCTCGAATTCCACGTCTGATAGTCGTCTCCCAGTTTAGCAATAACCGTCTGCAACTACTTGTAAGTACTTATTCAAATATTTTATAATCAAGGTTACATAACGATGTCGGTCTATATTAGTTTACTCCATTATTTCAGTATCAGTTCTCTTCGAGATTAAGGTGGCGTGGCGCTGACAGAAAGCAGGAGGAAGCTCACCATGTAATAAAGAGTTTTTTGAGAGAACCGCTGAAGTACACAGGAATTCATGAAATTGTATGTAAAATTCAGCAGTAAGGCCACCAGGCTCAGGCGCTTTGTTTTTATACAAAATTCCAGTTGCAAACTCAATTTCTTCCCGAATTATCTCCCTTCAACGCTTAGTGGCTCTTCTTGCGAGGCAATAAGGGAAATAAAATGATCATGCAGATTTTTCTTCGTAAGCATTCTTTAGTCTAACTGCAGTGAAAAGATTTTTACAATAATCTTCCAATACAGTTCTTATTTGTGACGTTTCTCTTTCTCTGTATAAGGAACCACCTGATTCAATTTATAATACTCGCTTGCAAAGCGTTTGTAGCTTTTCATCAACGAGAGCCCGTTTTGTGGGCACCTCATATGTTAACCGAGTTGTGTGGGAATTCACCACTTCCCCTCTGTACAGGGTCCTGAATATTTGGCTGCGCATGTAAAAAAAAAAATAGCGCTCACCGTTGCAGTGTTCTGGCTCAAATTTTGCAGAACGATCGCATTTTGGCGTCGACTTCGTTTAGTATAACACTTGGCACGATTAGTCGCCTGTTTTTTAAGCCAAAAATTGAGAAACTATTTTGGGCTATGGGAAAAATGCCGTCTGAAAAGCCGGGACTGGCACAGACTTGTCTCGCCACCTGCCGTCATCTGCAGAAACATCGTTTCAGGGAGCGCTGCCGCGTGTTTCTCGCTCCTGGAATAGGCGACTGCCCGCCCTGAAACGCTGATTTCTGCAGATGAGGACAGGTGGCGACACAAGTTTATGCTTGCGCCGTCGCAGAAGCAGTTCCATCCCCATAAACGCAGGTAAATTTCAATTTTTTTCTTAGAAACCAGGCAATAACGATGCCAAGTGTTATACTAAACGAAGTCGACGCCAAAATGCGATCTTTCTGCAAAATTAGAACATGAACAGTGCAGCGGTGAGCGCAAAATCTATTTTTGAGGACGTGCAGCCAAATATTTAGGACGATGTACACTTCTGTCCCATATATTATTGTATTTGTGCTCGAACTGTACTTATCACTACGCAACCTTGGCTCCTTGCTTTCGTAAGGGTGCAGCTTCATTCATTCAGACAGCTCATATGACAGCGCGATCCCTTCATTTCCGACTCTGCTTTTCAGCATTTCCCACTTAGCAAACAACGGAAGCTGTCCACATTGTTTTATATATATAATAAGTTCTTGACTTCGTTTATAAATTTTGTATTACAAAAAGTTGTGTGGTGATTTTCCACAATTACACTTTGGATAAAACTACGAAACTTTGAGGGACCCCATGATAAATCTACAAAACAACGGTCTGTGAAAAATACAGGCTACAGGGCATAGTTGTGAATGTGAGACCAGAGATTTCTGGAGACATGCACTCGATACAAACAAACGCGCATATACTTTTCGCGTGCAAACACCAATTGCTCTTTGAGAAGGTCGCCACGTGTTCATTACGATTATTTCCATATACCAATGCATGACACATACAATGAAGTTATGTCTAACAGTTCTATTCCTGCGTTCTTATTACCAGCATGCATGCGTGCGGGCCGCCGCGGGAGGGAGGCCGTGGGTCTTGTCTCGGATGCGTGCTGACCCGATCACTGGCGTGTCGGGGCAGTACCCCCTGAACAGCTTTCGTGTTCAGGGGGTAATGGTTGGGGGCTCCCGTCGTGGGTGTCACTTAGCAGTTCTGACGGCGACTAAGCCTTTCTGCTTCTGGGTGCTGATGGGTGTGTCGCTGGCGTGCGTCCGAGCCGGGAGGGGCCATGGCCTTTTCGCTCCTGCGGTGGTCATGCACCATTGTTCGTTTGCTTTCTCCATTTTCCCCCCTATTTAGAGCGCAGCACTTTATGGCAGAGCAGGATTGGCCACCCTGGTGCAGTACTTGGCCACAACCTCCTATATGAATACAACAATTAAACCCTGGCCCTCAGTCCCCAGCAGCCGCGAAGCAACTGACCACGGCGGCGGTCGGATCTGTGACGCTACAGAGGGTGCTAAGAATACCTGGCTCCGGACAGGCCGCCATTGGAAGCTGAACCTGGCAACGTTTAACGTTAGAACGCTATCTAGTAAGGCGAGTCTAGCAGTGTTATTGGAGGAATTAGAGGGTAGTAAATGGGATATAATAGAGCTCAGTGAGGTTAGGAGGACAAAAGAAGCATATACAGTGCTAAAAAGCGGGCATGTACTGTGTTACCGGGGCTTAGCAGAGAGACGAGAACTAGGAGTCGGATTCCTGATTAATAAGGAAATAGCTGGTAACATACAGGAATTCTATAGCATTAACGAGAGGGTGGCAGGTCTTGTTGTGAAACTTAATAAGAGGTACAAATTGAAGGTGGTACAAGTCTATGCCCCTACATGCAGTCATGATGACCAGGAAGTCGAAAGCTTTTATGAAGACGTGGAATCGGCGATGGGTAAAGTCAAAACAAAATACACTATACTGATGGGCGACTTCAATGCCAGGGTAGGCAAGAAGCAGGCTGGAGACAAGTCAGTGGGGGAATATGGCATAGGCTCTAGGAATAGCAGAGGAGAATTATTAGTAGAGTTTGCAGAACAGAATAATATGCGGATAATGAACACCTTTTTCCGCAAGCGGGTTAGTCGAAAGTGGACGTGGAGGAGCCCGAATGGTGAGACTAGAAATGAAATCGACTTCATACTCTGCGCGAACCCTGGCATCATACAAGATGTAGACGTGCTCGGCAAGGTACGCTGCAGTGACCACAGGATGGTAAGAACTCGAATTAGCCTAGACTTGAGGAGGGAACGGAAGAAACTGGTACACAAGAAACCAATCAATGAGTTAGCGGTACGAGGGAAACTAGAGGAATTCCGGATCGAGCTACAGAACAGGTACTCGGCTTTAACTCAGGAAGAGGACCTTAGTGTTGCAGCAATGAACGACAATCTCATGGGCATCATTAAGGAGTGCGCAATAGAAGTCGGTGGTAACGCCGTTATACAGGAAACCAGTAAGCTATCGCAGGAGACGAAAGATCTGATCAAGAAACGCCAATGTATGAAAGCCTCTAACCCTACAGCTAGAATAGAACTGGCAGAACTTTCTAAGTTAATCAACAAGCATAAGACAGCGGACATCAGAAACTATAATATGGATAGAATTGAACAGGCTCTCAGGAACGGAGGAAGCCTAAAAACAGTGAAGAAGAAACTAGGAATAGGCAAGAATCAGATGTGTGCGTTAAGAGACAAAGCCGGCAATATCGTTACTAATATGGATGAGATAGTTCAAGTGGCTGAGGAGTTCTATAGAGATTTATACAGTACCAGTGGCACCCACGACGATAGTGGAAGAGAGAATAGCCTAGAGGAATTCGAAATCCCACAGGTAACGCCAGAAGAAGTAAAGAAAGCCTTAGGAGCTATGCAAAGGGGGAAGGCAGCTGGGGAGGATCAGGTAACAGCAGATTTGTTGAAGGATGGTGGTCAGATTGTTCTAGAGAAACTGGCCACCCTGTATACGCAATGCCTCATAACCTCGAGCGTACCGGAATCTTGGAAGAAGGCTAACATAATCCTAATCCATAAGAAAGGGGACGCCAAAGACTTGAAAAATTATAGACCGATCAGCTTACTGTCCGTTGCCTACAAAGTATTTACTAAGGTAATCGCAAATAGAATCAATAACACCTTATACTTCTGTCAACCAAAGGACCAGGCAGGATTCCGCAAAGGCTACTCAACAATAGACCATATTCACACTGTCAATCAAGTGATAGAGAAATGTGCAGAATATAACCAACCCTTATATATAGCTTTCATTGATTACGAGAAAGCGTTTGATTCAGTCGAAACCTCAGCAGTCATGGAGGCATTACGGAATCAGGGTGTAGATGAGCCATATTTAAAAATACTGGAAGATACCTATAGCGGCTCCACAGCCACCGTAGTCCTCCACAAAGAAAGCAACAAAATCCCTATAAAGAAAGGCGTCAGACAGGGAGATACGATATCTCCAATGCTATTCACAGCATGTTTACAGGAGGTATTCAGAGGCCTGGAGTGGGAAGAATTGGGGATAAAAGTTGATGGAGAATACCTTAGCAACTTGCGATTCGCTGATGATATTGCCTTGCTTAGTAACTCAGGAGACCAATTGCAATGCATGCTCACTGACCTGGAGAGGCAAAGCAGAAGGGTGGGTCTGAAAATTAATCTGCAGAAAACTAAAGTATTGTTTAACAGTCTCGGAAGAGAACAGCAGTTTACGATAGGTAGCGAAGCACTGGAAGTGGTAAGGGAATACATCTACTTAGGGCAGGTGGTGACCACGGATCCAGATCATGAGACTGAAATAACCAGAAGAATAAGAATGGGCTGGGGTGCGTTTGGCAGGCATTCTCAAATCATGAACAGCAGGTTGCCACTATCCCTCAAAAGGAAAGTGTATAACAGCTGTGTGTTACCAGTACTCACATATGGGGCAGAAACCTGGAGGCTTACGAAAAGGGTTCTGCTGAAATTGAGGACGACGCAACGAGCTATGGAAAGAAGAATGATGGGTGTAACGTTAAGGAATAAGAAAAGAGCAGATTGGGTGAGGCAACAAACGCGGGTAAACGACATCTTAGTTGAAATCAAGAAAACGAAATGGGCATGGGCAGGACGTGTAATGAGGAGGGAAGATAACCGATGGTCATTAAGGGTTACGGACTGGATTCCAAGGGAAGGGAAGCGTAGCAGGGGGCGGCAGAAAGTTAGGTGGGCGGATGAAATTAAGACGTTTGCAGGGACAACATGGCCACAATTAGTACATGACCGGGTTAGTTGGAGAAGTATGGAAGAGGCCTTTGCCCTGCAGTGGGCGTAACTAGGCTGATGATGATGATGATGACTTTATGGCCCGTCCCTGCGACGAGCGTTGTTGCGGCAGCGTAACCAAGCGAACGAGCACAACAGCGAACGATGAAAGACACAACGCGGAGCGGCGGATAAAAGACGCAAGCCGCGAACGGCGGAAACGAATGAGAGCGGCCCCTGCAGTGACGCGCGCGCGGAACTGGTTTCATGCTGACCCGCTCGATGCGTACTAGTATCTGGTCTCAGCCGGGCCGTTCGTTTCATACTATCGTCTGCTCGCGTCAGCTCTCGCTTGCATGGTTTGGTCTCGTTCGCGCTTGTTTCGATTTTCATGGTATGCGATTCTTTTGTAATCTGATCGTATGCGCGACGTGAATTGTGTAGTACTTCCTGGAAGCCAAGCGGCACCAGCGATTACACTGGAACATTCGACGAGTCATGTGTAAAAGCCGAGGCGCTTGACCCGCAGATCAGATTTTTGACGATTGCCGACTCTGCTACATGTGTGTCTCTAAAATTCTTTGCCTCAGTATATCGCGCAATGAAAACACGTATGGAGCTGCGCTCAAATTTCGCATTAGGGAGTGTCGTAATCGTCGGTGAATTTTTCTTTCTTCTTCCCACAAAGTTCGTGTCTTTTAATCCGAAACAAATATGATTGTGTGGAAGGCGTTAGGTGGAGGTAGCCGCCGCAGCCACGGTTTATTTAGGCCGACCAGCCATGGTGCGGCGGGATCTCGGGAGCCATAGTTTGTCGGGAGCGACCGTGGCTGCTCAGGTCGAGCGCACCAGCGTGTTCTATTCTCGCCCTACCTGCACGTTAGCGCATCTTATTCTTCGCCTGCCTTAGAGGCGATAGTCGCGCCGTTACAATTGTTCCCGTGTCTGAATCATTCATATCTTCCTATGCAACTGCATGGATCCCTAACTAGCATGTGGGTAAGGTTTGAGATATTGTCGCTTAACGTACAGTCTTGTATATTGATCAAAATAAAGCTATTATTATTCACAACAGGGGATCGGCTACGAAGCGCGTCCTTGTGCTGATAATGATTATCATTTCGATACAATGCCACATAGCCGCAACGGAGGATTAACTATGAATCATGTCCGCGCGTTGATAATCATGATAATAATTTCCGTACAATAGCATGTACCCACAACGGGGGATTAAAAGTACCAACCTAAGTCTAAGACGTCACAAAATTTTTAGACTTCAATATTGAAACACTCTGACTGCAATGAACTGAAATTATATATTCGCCTAAAACGTCCTTTTTATAAAGAAATACCATCTTGATATTGTACATGAAACATTATCATGTGGGCATAGAACTTGGCCTTTAGCCACACAATCGTTTTTACGCTTTTTTAGTTTTCTTGCTACTTTCGGCTTGCGTCATGCCTGAACATTTAACACTTATGATCCGTCACTTAATATACTTACCGCTAGATATTACAGCAATTCTTTATTCGTTATTCAAGAATTACCCCGCATTGCCCGAAGGCTTATAGCAGGGGGGGTTACGTCTAGGAGGGAAAAAAACAAATCTTCATTCGTACAGCACACTGGCTCTTCACACAGCTGATTCCACTCCACAATAGTTTTGACAAAAAAGGAATCCGCAAACAAGTACGTCCTGGCACGGTACTCGCGGATTTTAAGTGAATGGTCATTACGCCTAGAAATATAATGTGGTTCTTTCAAGTAGCTTTTACTGCTAATTCCAGTCTTATTATTAAATATGAGGTATAAAAACTTCAGTCTCAACATTTTCCGCCGAGAGGAAAGCAATCTAACAATTTGCTACGCCGCTGCTGGAACAAAAGAATTATGCATCGGAGCGACTTCCTAATTTCTTGGTAACGACATAAAACGCCTTCAGAAAAGTGCCTAAAGAACTGAGAGAAATGAAAAATCAAATGTCTATGGACAACAGAGCGTGCGGCCGACCGCGTCAAGCACACTGCGCACAACGATCAAATTTGTTACAGCGCCGACACAGCAGCGCAACTGCAAAGGCTAGTGCTCACGGTGATAAACTATCGTGAATGCGCAGCAATCATGGAAGAAAGTATTCGCAAGATAAATACGCCGTACACACACATATGCACACTGATGGCTATAGCACACAAGCTTGCCACAGCTTGCCAGCAGGCGACTCCGGTCGCACGATCTCACGCCTAATAGTGTACTAGAGTACAGGGTGATCATCTTTAACTTTTACACAAATTTTAAAAAGTCGCTTTTTGCAGGTAATGTAATTCTACTCCTTGGTGAGAATTTGCAACTGGGAATGCAACTGGTCCCACAGTTCAACTGGTTTATGGAACAATTCCCAGTTAGTCCCCATTGCGACTGGCCCCAGTTGGTCCCTAATGCGACTGGCCCCAGGAGAAACCTACAAACGTGTTTTCTGCTGATGGACTGCACACAACAAAGGCAGTTCAGCTTTTATTTTTATTCAGTTGATCTTTTCTTTATTTATTTGAACTCCAGCTTTCGAAATGTCTTGTATTTTTTCTGTAAGAAGGCGCGACAAATTCTTGAATGTGTCAGACATATTAATGTTTTCTGCTGGACCCAGTGCTGGATTGTAGCTGAAAACAATTATAATGTTTCTTGTATAAGTAAAAATAACTTCGAAAATCATACAATGAAAAAGTGATGCAAAGGCAACATAGAAAATATTCTCATTATGACAAAATCCTAACTTATCTGTAAATTAGATTATCTGCACTAGTAATAACTTAAGAATGAAGTGGGAAATGTACAACTGTTTAATTTAGGGATAATTTGTATAGATGATTCAGCTGATTGCATTTGCTCATTCCCATGACACTACATTAAAGGCATGTTCTTTAATACAAAACACTTTGGCCTTGTAAACAAATCTTTCATTGGGCCAAAAAACTAGCACAATAAACATGACCTTTGTGTTCTTTCATCAATTAAATGGTTCAGCTGAAACTTACTTCAGTTCACTTAAGAAAACTTGGGTTATGCATCTATAGAAGTTGTGCATTTCAATGTAATTAAAATTTTGGGATCAATACTTCACAGATATTCGTCTAAAAATTGTGACTGTTGCTAAGCCTTCCAGTGTTTATTTGTCTGTGACAGTGTGGACATAAGCGTTTTCAAATCATTTGCTTTGACTTCATGGTTTGCAAAATATAGTAATACAACAACATAATACACTCCCAGTGGTATGACGTGGATAGCTTTTGCCTCGTGGCACAGGACTTCAGGATGTCCGCGATAACTTTTGATAGGAATGTCCGGCCACGGTCTCTGAGAAGTTGTCGCGGAGCTCCATGTAATAAAACCACGTCGCGTAGAAGAAAATCGGGGATATCTGTGGAGCAGCTTGCAGGAAGCGCTCGGGTGATGGCTTAGCGCGTGGTGTAATCCGTGGCCACAGTGATCCACCTGTTCCCAGAGGTAGAAAGAGGAAAAGGGCCAAGTAAGTCCAAACCAACCCGAAAGAATGGTTCCGCGGGGATGTCGATGGTTTGAAGGTACCCAGCAGGGAGCGTCGATGGTGCCTTGCGTCGCTGGCATTTCTCACACGCAGCTGCGTATCTTCGAACGGAGCGAGCAAGCCCTGGCCAAAAGAAGCGTCGGCGGATCCGGTCGTAGGTACGTGACACACGCAGGTGACCGGCAGTGGGGAGGTCGTGAAGTCCGTGGAGAACAGTCGAGCGAAGGTGTTTGGGGATCACAAGGAGTAATGCAGGGCCGTCGGGGTGAACGTTGTGGCGGTAGAGTACGCTATCTTGAAGTGTGAATGAGCGAAGGGAACTGTCGGCATGTGACGATTCCAGGCGGTCATTTATGATACGCAAGGACGGATCACGGCGCTGCTCGTCGGCGACATGGAGCAGTGGAAAAACAGAGCGAACATAGGCGTCGGTGTCAGTATCAGACGTAGAGGTCGCGTCTTCGACTGGATAGCGAGAGAGGCAATCTGCGTCCTGGTGTTGGCGTCCCGACTTGGAAGTCATTGTGTAGGGATATTCTTGTAGTCGGAGCGCCCAACGACCGAGCCGACCAGTAGGATCCTTGAGCGACGAAAGCCAACAGAGCGCGTGATGGTCTGTGATTACTGAGAAGGGGTTGCCATATAAATATGGGCGGAACTTTGAAACAGCCCAGACGAGAGCAAGACATTCGCGCTCGGTAATCGAATAGTTGCGCTCTGCAGTTGTCAGGAGCCGGTTAGCGTAGGCTATAACGCTGTCGTGTCCGTGTTGGCGTTGCGATAAGATGGCGCCAATCCCATAACTACTGGCATCGGTTCGCACCTCTGTAGGTGCAGACGGGTCAAAGTGGGTTAAGACCGGTGGATTGATATGCTGAAATTGATATGCCACACATGAATCTGAAAAAATTTAGTAATATGGAGATACAGCTTTTGGAAAACCCTTGTGCACAACGTAACAAATTCACGTAAGATATAAATTCATATATCAAATTTGTCCGCTTTGAATTATCTAATGGATACCGTTTACAGAACCGCTATGTCTGTTCTTGATGCAGAGCTATTAGTTTTCGAACGTCGTGCTTCTATGTTCTTTAACTTTCGAATTTTTCCAAATATTTAAACAAAATTCAAACCGCAAATTGTAATTACGCTTTTAACAGACACTAGAATTTAACTTTATTTCTCGAGTGATCAAAGGGTTATCTCAGAAAAGCGTTTCTTCGTTTTACATGCACTTGAATAGGCCGCGTCGGAGTTAGGCCCGAGCTAAAGCTTCCTCTTAAATAATTTGTCGAGGGATCAAATACATGAATAATAACTTCATTACTATTGCCAAAGGTGCTGAAAACGAATTCTTGAACGCTACACCCTCTCAAAACAAGTAAAATATGTATTTTTTTATAAAATAATGTACACGTATGTGCCAAATATTGTGCCCAAAAGACCTGATATCAATGCTTCCGTGTTTTTTGTCTATCTAATAAGTAAACAAAATATCACACGAACTTTAGAACTATATCAGTTCGAAACCAGCAAAGCAGTGCATGCCGCTGATATGAAAGAAATAAGGCCATGAAATGAACAAGTTGAGGACAAATGTGTGAATGAAACTTTGTCGTTAAAGAACCTTGTTCACATTCTTGTACATATGCAACGGTCAGTGAAAAATCTCAATGACGCTGTCATTTGTTCGAATGTATTACGCGGAAGCAGCTGTCACCGGTCGTGTATCGTGAGTAATTGCACCGAAATTATAGTTGCAACAGAGAGAACGTATAAAAAGCAGGAGTGCTGCAATATATACGAGGGCGAGTCAAATGAAAATCAGCCAATGCTAAAACATGACAAATGGGGTATTTTATTTAAAAGTAGTCTTCATGAGCATTTAGACATCTGTCCCATTGACTAACGAGTCGCGTGATTTCCGTCTCATAAAGCTCCTTGGATTGCTGCTTCAAAAAGCCTGCAACTAACTCTTTCACGTCCAACACGAATCTGGTTCCCTTGAGTTGTTTTTTCAGTTGCCCCAAAATGTGGAAGTCGCAAGGCAACAGGTCTGAGCTGTATGGTGGATGTTTCAGCGTTTCCCACTTGAACTTTGCCAGTTTTATATTAACCACATCATCATGGGAACGGGCATTGTCGTGGAACAAGAAGACCCCATTCGTCAATTTTCCACGTCTTTTGTCCTTGATTGCGAGTCGCAGCCGATCCGGCGTTTCACAATATCAGAAATAATTGATAGTCTCTCAAGATTGAGCAAATTCTCAGTAATGGCCCCTGAAGATCGAAAAAAAAAAGCTCAACAACACCTTCCCGGTGGAAATGACGGTCTTTGCTTTCTTTGGAGGTGGTGAATTCGAATGTTTCCACTGTCAGCTTTGCCGTCATGTTTCAGGCTCGTAGAAGTGGCACCATCGTTCGTCGCCGATGACAATTGCAGAAAAGAAGTCGTCACCCTCATTATGATACCGGATCAGATGAGTCAAGGCAGCGCCGAACTTCTCCGTCTTCTGGCGGTGGTTCAAAACCTTGGGCATCCATTGCGGACCCAAAAGCCGATAACCGAGATATTCATGAATTATGGCGTGAACCGAACCGTGACTGATGTCCACACGCTCTGCCAGTACATCGATGCTTATCCTATCAACCTTTGCAATTTTGTTGGGGGTGACTGCGCGATGGGTTTGCCCCGGTCTTGGATCGTCTTTGCAACTTTCACGTCCTTCTTTGAACCGTTTGGTCCAGCGCTTCACAGTGGCCAATGAAATGCAATGTTCAATGTACATGGCAGCCATACGGCGACTAATTTCTTTTTGGGAAACCATCTTCAGCTGTCAAAAACCTCACGGCACCACGCTCCTAAACTTCTGGAGCATCCATTACGTCACGCAACCATGTTCAACCCAGTGTATGAGAGCATTAAAGAACATTTAGCCTCACACCTGCGTGTCACTTTTGTAAATGAGAGCTGCTGTACATGTGCTACGCGCATGCTGCTCAGATAATAAAGCGAAACATTATTGCGCGGGGTGGGTAGGCTCACTTTCATATGACTCGCCCTCGTACATTAGAAATGTGAAGATACAATGGAATGTACAAATGCGAATATACAGCTTGATAAAGGGCAAAAAAGTGCCACTAGAAACCAAGTTCACTGCACGCATACACAAAACCTGGCAACAAGATATTCAAGTATACGTATAAGTCTCCAATAAATCGACCTATCTAAGAAAAAGTCCGTGTATATAATGCGTCAAACAAGGCTGCGCAATCACACATTCACAGAATCCTAGATCCCGCCCCCATTCCATCCACTCCCCCCGATGTATCGCGCGTGACGGAAGGGACCGCGCTTTTTCCCCGCTGTTCTCCCTTGTGCACGCAAGACTAAGCTACCATCGTCGGCTCACCCATTTTCAGCTGATATCAGCTGATTTATCAGCTGATAGCAAGCTCATTGGTATGAGGCCCGAATTTTGTCACAAGTAAGATTCTTTCTGAACAGCTGGTGTGTCAATCTCAACTGCTCTGACATACTCTCAACCCGCGCACAACCAACGGCTTAGTGTTGCGTTTCACCGCTTTAAAGAGTTTATTATAAGGTACACCATCATGTCGGCGTCAGCCAACACTGTTTTCTGAAACATTTAGTAAAGCAATGAAGGGGGCTAGTTGGTGAACGTTCATGGTTATATTGCGCTTAGTTTTACGCTGACGATATGAAGTGAAGGACAGGACGTGGACGGACGTAGCGCAAACTACCAACTTTAATACTGTTAAAGAACGCGCTTATATAGAAGGAGATATGGCGCGGGGGGGGGGGAGATATAGAAAGATATGAGAAGGTGACGACATGTGATCATAGTTCGGGCCAGGCATACATCGTTCACTTGCACCCGTTCGCCCTGGCAAACTCGACCTCAGCTTCGATAAGCGCGGTGGACGGAGTGCTTACGCAAATCTCTTTTTCTTTAGCTATCGTAAGCGCCTCCCACAGACGCGAGGAACATTTCTGCTACGGCGCCGGGACTGCGCGATGTTCGGCGAGTAGCAGAAAACAAGCACATGAGGCGCTCGCCCGCGCCCGCTGCCCGGCTAATGTAATGACGGTTTAGTCTATGAATTTGTTTTTGCTAGATACTGGCAAGTTCACTGGAACGAAAAGGGAGCGGTAAGGCGCACATTAAAAAAGGCATGGCATATGGTCATGTTTGTGTTATGAATTAATGCACTGGATTACGAAAAAGAAGCAGAGGGAAATCGCACGCTGAGAAGACCGATAAACATACAGTGCGACGCTATAATTGAGAAATAATATTGAAATGGGTCCAAGAATTTGGAAAACAAAAAAAGACTGAATCGTCGTGACGGCACATCACAGTCGCCGTAGGCGTCGAAGTTTCTATAACGAAATTATTTTTGAACAGTTCTGACAGTGTTCAGGCAACAATGGTTGCTAGTGTACTGTCAAATGCTCATGTGCTGCGACCTAAAGCTCCCGGCACGGTGCGAGAGAGAGAGAGTAAAACATCTTTATTAATAATATTTGAATGGCGAGAGCAGTGTGGGAGGAACCCTCAGTCCAGGGTCCCTAAGATGATTGCGGCGATGTTTCGAGCCCGTTGTATCACAGCTCGGAGGACCTCGGGAGGTCCGTCGCGGAGGGCATCGTCGCACAGCTCTTTGTTGCGTAGGGTATAAAGGAGAGTTGGCAAGGGAGGAAAGAGGTTTGCAGTGCACTCAATCGTGACGTGGAAGATTGTGGGCGAGCTTCCACAGCCAGGGCAACGATCTGCATAACAGTGTGGGTAGAATTTATTGAAAGAGACAAGATTTGGAAAAGTTGCGGTTTGTAACTGGCGTAACGCCACTGCTTCCTCCCGCGAGAGGGACGGCGGTGGTGCGGCGTGGGTGCGACGAATGCGTGTATAATGACGGAGTATGTCTTTGTAACGGAGCAAGGGATCCCCCCACTCTGAACTAGTCGCCTCACCACGCCGAGTCGCCCGGAGGGAAATTTCTCGGACAACCGCATGTGCACGTTCGTTACCCGGCAGCGAGGTACGACCAGGGGTCCAGAGTAAGTGGATGCGGGGAGGTGTGGTTGGTGTATTTTGCGGGATCTGTTTGAGAATTTGGTGCGCTGCTCTCGGGATGCCATGTCCTGATAGGAACGCCCGGCATGCCTGTTGCGAGTGCGTCAATATATACACTTCCTCAGGAACACGGATGGCGTATCGAATTGCAAGAGCAACACCGAGAATTTCTCCGTAAGCGGCATTTGTTCCGCGCATTGCAGCAGAGTCTCTCAGGGATTCGGTACAATCCAAAACTACCGAGGTATAGCCCTCTTGAGTGCGTGATGTGTCCGTGTATAAAGTATGTGTTTCCGGGATGTTTGCAAGCATGCGGCCAATGTATCGTACACGGGCTTTGCGCCGCCCTTTGTCATGCTCGGGGTGCATATTACGTGGCAATGGATTAATACTTAGTGCTTGGCGTATCGCTGACGACAAGATCGTTGGATGGGTTTCAGACTCAAGGGGTGGGACAGAGTATCCTAGCCGTGTGAGAAGATGGCGGCCAGTAGGAGTGAGTAGGAGGCGCTGGCGATGGCTGACCCAATGTGCCTCTAGCAGCTCGCCTAGTGTGTTATGTACCCCTGAGTTAAGGAGACGGTGTGTGGAAGTATAGTTCGGGAGGCCATGGGCCAGCTTCGTCGCTTTGCGAATCATTGCGTCTATGCGAAGTTGTTGCGCTTGGGTCAACCGCTCAAATTGGAGATGGTATGTAAGGCGGCTGATCACGCATGCCTCCACCAAGCGCAGCAGGTCCTCTTCTCGAAGGCCCGAGCACCTGTTGGAGACCCTCCGGATCATGGCCAGAATTTGCTCAAACTGTCTGGATAGAAGGGAAACAGTGTAGTTTGACCTGCCATCCGCTTGGACGTGTAGGCTGAGGATACGAGCACGATTAACCTGTGGTATCGGTGTGCCATCCACGTACACAGTGACAGGGGGAGTAGAGGAACGGCTCCGGGGGCGAATGATTATGAGCTCCGACTTTTCCGGAGCACATCTTAAGCCGCATTTTCTCGCGTACTCGGAAACTGTATCGACTGCTTGCTGCAGTCGGTCCTGGATGGCTCCGTCGGAACCCCGTGTCCACCAGATAGTAATGTCGTCCGCATAAATAGCGTGGGCGACATCAAGGATCTGGTCGAGTAGCCGGGGGAGCCCTGCGAGCGCGATATTGAATAGAGTAGGGGAAAGAACTGAGCCCTGGGGTGTCCCACGTCCTATAAGACGAATCGTACCGGAACGATGCGGTCCCATTCCTACGGTGGCTATGCGATCTCGAAGAAATGCGCGGATATAGTTGTACATACGAATTCAACAGTGTGAATGTGCAACATTGCGAAGGATGAGGTCATGTTCAACATTATCGAATGCCCTTTTTAGGTCTAAGGCGATGAGTGCCCTCGTTTGGGCGGACGACGGAGGTCCTATGACTTCGTCCCGCAATTGTAAAAGCACATCTTTGGCAGACAGATGAGCCCGATATCCGAATTGAGAGTTAGAAAAGAATGATTTTTCTTCGAGGAAGGGCTGCAGACGCCGCAAGAGGACATGCTCCATGAGCTTACCAATGCAGGATGTTAGGGAGATGGGTCGTAAGTTTTCAACCTTAACAGGCTTGCCCGGTTTGGGGATCAGTGTGATGTCGGCGTGTCGCCATGCTTGGGGAAGCATGCCCTTGCGCCAGCAATCATTGAAGATATGGGTGAGGTGGTTAATATCCGCGTCACTGAGGTTACGAAGGGTGGCGAATCGGATGTGGTCGGCTCCCGGTGCCGTGTTGCGGCGTAGGTCTTGTAGGACCACCCGCACCTCGTCAGATGTGATGTCTGCATCGAGCAATTCGTTCGCCTCGCCTACATAAGGATAGTCAGGGTACTGCGGCGGCGGGCCTGTGGGTATGAAATGCTTCTCTAGCTCTCTGAGGAGTGTCGAGACATCGTACGTGTACTCTTGCATTAGGATGTGCAGCTGTTGAAATGTTTTTCCCTTTGTTGTGGTGGGATCTGTGAGTGAGCGAAGAATCGACCACGTTTTTGCTGTGCTCAATGTGCCTGAGAGGCGATCGCAAAATCCTCGCCAGTTATTCCTCGTAAGGATCTCTGCATACTCCTGAGATTCCAGTGTAATTTGATCTATACGTTTCCTAAGTTTGCGGTTGAGGTCCCAATGGGCATTGAAACTCCCTCGGACGTCCGGATAAGATCCTGACGTCCAAGTCCTAGAGCAGTCGTCCTGGGGACATCCAGTGGATATCATTATCGGACTAATTTCAACATCCAGTTCTTATCCTCCTGCGGACATCCTTAGGTCATTCGTGTTGGACATTTCGCGACTGTCCCGAGTAGGACTTCGTTCGGACTTGAGTGACGAACTGCTCTGTTGCTAAGCATTTCTGCACTTGCAAATATCTACATAGAACCGGCCTTGAGTTCATTCAAGCTAAAGCTGTGTTCAGTAGAGGCATCAACGTTTGTCTGCGAAATATCAATGAGTCCTCAAACACACAGCATAAAATAAACCAAATTCGATCGAATTCTACCTGCCCATGGGATTTTTTTCTTCTGGTGGAGAGCATACAGGTAACCATGGAGACAGGTTAGTGGACTGGTTCTAAAGCACAGCGTGATCGTAAAAGCTAACAAGCTTGTGTGACCGTCTCAGTATTATTACTTGCAGAGCCACAGAAACATTTCTGTGCTTAGAGTGCTTACGCGTTATCAAACGTATCCTTTTTGGACCATCACGCTCGCCAGATATCGATGTGACCAGAGACCGACTGTCCCATTGTATAGTTGACGTCCATTTACAACGTTTTTCAAATAATAATAATTAACAGCAGCCTCTCATTTGGAAACTTCAGAAATATTTCGATCATCTCTAAAAACGCAGAAAATGCGTCGCAAGCATACCCATTATGCTACCAGCGCAATCTTTTCTGAAGCTTAGCATACCCTGCATTTTTTTTTTCGCGGGAGACTATTTCTATTTATCGTTTGGGGTATCCTTCTGGCAGTATTTTTGAAAGTGTGGATCGGCAGAATTTCACTGGTGGCATTAACCCTGTTTTTGTTTACACTGCTATTGTGACAGTTAACACAATAATAATTTCCAGTCATCCGAGGAGGCGCCGTCGGAAACAAGAGACGTTTCGCGCGCAGCGCGAGCCAAGCGCCGGCGCGACCTTGAATGGAAGCGGCGAAAACGTACACCTGTGGGAGGTGCAATCGTACCGCCAGGAGAGAAACGAGCACCATGCGAGCGCTGCCGTCTAGGATGAAACTTGACGTGCGAAAAAGGCGCGAAGGCGAGCGTTTCGCGCGTTTATTGTGAGTGCATAGGCGCCATTTTCAGTTGTCACTACGGCTGCGCAAAGTGCTCAAGGCTGTTGTTTCTTTCTCCTGGGCTCCTGGCCGGGTTGGCCCCGCAGAAAAGGTAAGTCTACAGGCCACATATATGCGCAATAGTTCGCGTGAGCGGCTTTCTTTTAGTCGCATATATGCAAGGAGGTGCTGCTGTACGCGATTGCTTGCGGTCGCATACGTCGCTGGGAGCTGCTACTCATTATTAATACTCTGTAGTGCGCGCAAAGTATGCAGAGAGCTCGCAAGAGATTTGCTGAAGAGACAGCGGCACGGGAGACGAAGAAATCCTTTCAACTTCTCCATTCTCCGTGCACCGGGCAGGAGTGTTCTCCGACCAGTCCATCTGTTGTTTCGCAGTCCTTGTGCAAACGGTAATTAAACGTTGGAAACCGTACCTTGTGTTAACGTGAACGAAATCGTTCAGAAACCCGAGTTGTCAGAATATGACACACTTTCAGAAGACTCCACATTCTGTGACCGCGATTACTGCGGGCGATTGAGATTTGGTGCGGATCGATGGCTTTCCACTTCGTGAGTGAGGCTACAATGTATGCATATTTAATTTCTATAGTCGCACATGATAAAATTGAAAATTTTTATATTAGCTGGTGAGATTGTAAATGTGGTATTTAATACAAGTAATACTTTGGGATCTCCTAAACATGACTACTGGCTTGTAAATGCCTAAACATACAGCACAGTTGTATAATTGAGCATTTACCCCACTGTCAAGGTATATAATTACAAAAGAAATCCTAAAATTAGCAGCTTTGAGACCTATAGCTAGCTAGGCTAATTTGGAGCAAAATTTTAAAATATGCGCACTGTATTGCAATGTCAGGTGATTGTAAGTTAATTTACACTATTCACATTAAACAAACTATTATCATAGAATAGTGTTTGCAGTCTTTTGCTTCGTAAATTGGTAACTCGTTCCATGGAAGAAATATTTTTATATTTATTTTGGCGTGGCTGTTGCAGTCAGGTAATTTTTGAACTCACAGTCAGGTTTGTTAATTTATCATGCATCTTTCCTAGTACAAAATAGGAGGTGTTTTTTTTGCCCCATCATGGTGGTAACAACATTGAGATTTTATTACTGGTCACAGTCTTTGAACTTGTTCAAGCATGTGTTCTTTCTTCAGATGCGTTATGCCAATGTTGAATTCACCAAAACTGAAGAAGTGGAAGTTGTTCCTACAATTAGTTGGACCTCCGACGACAAGTGTTGGTGGCCAGCTCACGCAAAGCCCAAAAAGCTTACTTCAATGGTGAAAAAATCACACCCGGTGGAATCAACGTGGAAACAGTTTGACATTTCTGTAAAAGGGTTATTAGTGGGAGCCATGTTTTGGTATGGGGATTTTTTAGAACAAAATGAGAGTCAAAACTTGACCATTGCATTGTCATTTCTTGTTCAGCCACATACGATCATGCACGTAAAAAGCTGAATAAAAGTCAGTTCACATCGGACCTGAGCAGTGACCCTGACATGGTTCAAAAAAGACGCCGCCGAGCACAATTTATATATCGCAACCTTCTCCAAGCTCTGTGAAGCAGCTGCGAATCCCAGAGGTTCCCGAAGATTTTAAGCAGAGTGAGGTAAATGTGGTCACTACAGCTCTGTAACGCAAAAAATATAGCTGCTGTGAATAAAATATAATGATTACTTTATTTGTACGATGGTGCCCATTTAAAGCTTTCTTGTAGTTTATGATTGCTTGTTCTGTCTAACATCTGTGAATGTGTCCCATGTTTTGTCCATCTGTGTAAGAGAGCTCTGTGGGGACAACAGTGCCATTCAGGTTCTGTGAGCCTGAATTCATTTTCTGTTTCCAAGGTATTGCTAGAATTTGAAAAAAGGCACAGTCCAAATAATTTAGGTCTGATTGATTGATTGAGTAACTTTTATTTTACAGTCCTGCAGAACGCGTATTAGCACGTCGCGGGCCGCTCCCACGTCGGGACCGACAGGCCTAGCCTGCCAGCCGCAACGCGGGCCTGCTGGACAGCCCAACGTTGCTCAGCCAGGAGTGGGTTGCGGAGGGCCGCCTCCCACCTAGCTGAGCTGAGGTCAGGGCTTGCTATAGAGATACATCCCCAGAGCATGTGCGAAAGTGTTGATCTATCCCCGCAAGCAGGGCACGCGTCATCAGTGTAAATCTCCGGATATATCGCATGTAACGTGAACAGGTTGGGATAGGTTTCTGTCTGCAACAGTCTGAATGTCAGTGCCTGAGGCCTAGTGAGCTTGGGGTGAGGAGGAGGGTATTGTCGCCGCGAGAGATAGAAGTGTTTAAGAAGTTCATATAAGTGGCAGGCGCGTCCCTACCAGAGCTGTGTGATATTTTAGGTGTGAGGATTGCCAGTACCTTTATGTTCCTTAGTCATTACTGAATGTAGTGAAATGTTATAGCGTACTGATTGCCAACATTTTTTTCGGGGATTGGACGAGCCTCACCTCACGATTCATTCACGCTAATGAAGCAGTCAATGCCTGTGCTCTCTTCATGTCTCGTATTCCATGTGGCATTCTTCGCTTTTTTTTCATGTTCCCTGCTGTTAAGGTGAAGAATAAGTGTATTGTAGTGAAAGAAGTTTACCATGCTTTTGAAGTACACTGAGGGCTACACCTGGTCCTGCCTACCTTGATGTTTCTAAATATGTATTACCGATAGTGGTGCTTAGTAGACGTTCCTATATTATGTGATCTCATTTCACTCTTGTAGCACTTAGAGGCTGGAAATTTTAATGTACTGCTGTAAAAGCTGTCACCTGCAGCCTTTGTCTTAGTTTGTGGTAATAAGTTGTTGACATTTATTATAATGCAGGACTGTCACATGCATTCTGTCTCTGAATCTTATAGGTTTGCAGTGTCTGGTCTCGTGAGCAATTCTGTGTTTGAATACTTGTAATACTTGCATTACTAGCGGCTCACTGTATTACATCAAGCTTTTGTAATCGAAATGAATAAAAATATCTGTGAAAGTGACTGTCTCTCCATTTTATGTAAACTTAGCTTGCTTTGGAATTTGCGTTCCATGTGTGCAAGTTGTATTTTCATTAGTACATGTCAGTACTGCATCATCTTTGCAGCACAGATTCTACACAAGGCCAATGTTTACGCTAACTGCGCTATTCAGCCCATTTAAATAAAAATGAACATTCTGCAGACGTCCCTTAATGGTCCACGGTTCGTCGTACGGATGTCTGACGGACGTTTAGCAATGAAAACATAAACAAATTCTTGCGTCCGTGGAACATCCGTATATCCGTTCTAGATATCCGCGGGACACCCCTCGGACTGCCAATTAGTATGCGCCTGCTAGTCCTGTGGATGTCCGCCGTACGCCCTTAGGCGATCTGCGGACGTCCTATGGATGACCAAGATATCCAGAATCGGTAGTCCAGTGGACGTCCAGAGGAGTTCAAATGCCCGTTGGGGTGTTGTCGTTTCCATCGTCGTGTCAACCCTCTGCGGGCGTTCCAAAGATGAAGTAAATGCGGGTCTATGTCTGGTGTCTCGGTTGTGGGGCACATTGTGCTCGTGGTGGCCTCTAGATCTTGTGCGAGAGAGCCAAGCCAGCGTTCGTACCCTTGGCGCTCAGGTGGGTCCTGGCGACGTTCCCTGAATTTCGCCCAATCTGTTATACGCACATGTCGCTCGGGGCTGCGCGCACCCCGTAATGACAAGGTGGTCGCTACAATGTAGTGGTCACTACCAAGGTGCTCCTCTAAAGGCCCGTGCGCAACGACTGGGCCAGTATTGCGCACGAAGGTAAGGTCAGGGCAGGTGTCACGAGATACGCTGTTGCCCATCCGAGTGGGGTGCTCTGGGTCGGTAAGCAGTGTGTATCTCATGTTACAGATGACATTCCATAAGCGGGTCCCTTTAGCCTGCGATTTAACGTAACCCCATGCAGTATGCGGAGCGTTAAAGTCGCCGGCCACCACACAAACCCGTCCAAACCTACCAAATTCTGTTAGTAGGTGCTGAAAACAGTGCGTTCGCGAACGGGGGGAACTGTATGCATTGAGTATAAGCAGACTCTCGCTGCGTTTAACTTGCGTAATTATTTCCAATATTTGGTGAGGAATGTCAGTGTTAGTGGTATGCATGCGACATGTAACATGTTTCGAAACTAAGGCTCCCACAAGAGGAGAGACACCCGAGAGCGTGCTGTAGCCGGATAAAGAAGGGGTGCAATTGACTTCCTGTAAGAGGATGACATCGGGAGGGTTCGTGGATGTGGCGATATACTGCTGTAGGGAACCTCGTTTTCGGCGGAATCCCCTACAATTCCACTGCCACACCACTAGTTGCACCGCGTTACGCGGCGCCATCATCATCGCGAGAGGAAGCAGGCGGTCGTGCATAGGGATGCGGGCGCCGGGTGCCCACATTTGAAGGTTGCGGCCGAGAGCCTTGGTCGGAAAGCGCGCTTTCGTTGTTACCGCTAAGCTCAGGAACTTGTATGCGTGCGAAAGTGCACTCTATACATGATTTCAGTTGCTCCGTAATCCCTATTTGAAGGATCTCCATTCGGCGTTCTATCCTGTCCAGAGCCGCCTGCATACTAGTGCTCATGTCTGCCACCAGCGCGTCCATTTGTTTTTGCAGGCACTCACAGCGCGCCTCCATGTCACGACGTAGGCGGGCTATTTCTATTAGATGATCGGGATTTGGTAACGAATTGGTAACAGGGGAAGGGGTAGAGAGAGATTTACGGGGCGGAGCGAGCTGTGGGGGACCCTCCGCCCGACCTATACCTCCCGAGGCGCCTCCATTGCTGTTTTCTTCTCCGGGGTCCGCTGCACCCCTGAAGGGACCAGGGTCACCTTGGCTGGGGCGTTGGTCTGCAGGGCCTTCTTGTAGGGTTGTTGGGAAGATGGAGAAGGAGGGCGCTTCTCTGGGAGGCGCACCGATGCCTCGCGGGATCGGGACCGAGACTTGAACTTGCGACGGGATCTCGAACGGGTCTCCGACCGGACTTCTCTGGTCTCCTTCGTTGGGGCGCGCGACGTTCGGGTCTCCGCCGTATCTGTGGTAGTGGTCGGGTCGCTGGAGGGTTGGAGTTCACGCTGCTCTTTCTCGAGAGCTTTCCGCACCCAAGCTTTGTTCAGTGTCTGCCTAGCACGCCGCGGGCAGTTTGGATCCGCTGTAGGGTGGGTCCCGTCACAGGATCTGCAGTGTGGGGTGCACGGATGTGACGGGGTGGGGTTGTCAGTCCCGCACGTCGCGCAAATGACCACGTGCGGCGTAGGACAGTAATCAGCCCAATGGCCGAGCTTGTGACATATCTTGCAAACCAGTTGGCGGGGTCGATGGGGGTAGCAGCGGAGTTCTGCACCATAGAAACGCACGTAGCGAGGCACTTTAAGTCCTTCAAATGTTACCAACGCAACGTTGGTTTGACCCATCATTCGTGCTTGAAGTATTTGAGTTCCAGGAGCCACAAGCTCATCCACTAGCTTGGAAGACGGTGTACAGGGCAAAAGGCCAGGAACAATTCCCTTGCATGAGTTGTCTGGGGCCGCAAAATATGTCGTGATGGGATAGACCCGCTGACCAAGGTTCAGCTCCCTCACCTTGTACAATGCGTCGGCTACGTGTGACTGGGGTGTGCTGATGATTGCCAAGTTCTGATGAGGTCGCAGTCTGAATATCATGTCCTGACGATCCTCGGTGGTCAAGCCGGCTGCACTCCATAGAGCACTGGCGAGTTCTGGGCGCGTCCACTTATCGAGACAGTCCTCCGTGAGGCCGCAGAATTATCTTTTCATCGTGCAAAGGAAGTTGAGGCAGGTTCCGATTCCGAATGCGCTTGCGTACGGTAGGCTGGGAGGCGTCCGGTATGCCCAAGATGTTCTCGGAGGGTTGCGTCTTAGCGCGCGTTTGACGGATGCGTCGCTTATGTATGACTGTCTTCCAACAGCCACCTGTGTCGTCGTCAGTTTTGTCGTCGTAAATGTTCGGGGCAGCACCTTCCTCCATCCTTTCCCCGGTCGGAGTGTCCACCTCTCGCTGTTGGGAGGGAAAATTGGCGACGATGGGATCGGCGGCCACTCCCGCGGTATCCACCTCGGGCGTCTTCGTTGTTGTTGAGGAACGCGCGGCGGCCTTCTCCGTCGCCGATTGCGTCTTCTGCTCGTTGGAAAATGACGTTGCGGTAGATAAATGCTTCATCGAAACAGAGCGGTGAATTAGCCGAAGGCCCTTTGCACGCCCGTTTAGAACATGGGCCTCGGAAAAGATGGTCGCTTGGCGCTCTTGGTTCATGGTGTAGAAAACACGCCAAGGCAGCTATGGCCCCGGCAGGGGCAGCCGCGTTGGAACTGCTTCAGAGCTGTAGAGGCGCGGGGAGCGGCAACAAAGTCCCGGGAAAAAAGGCGGTCGGTGGGAAACGGCGAGAAAGCCGCTTCCCATACGACTCCCGGCGAAAGCGGCCCGGGCAAGGGCGGTCTAGGAAGGTCGCGTAGTCTCGGTGGTTGCGGAGCGCGCCGACAGTCCGTTCACTTCGGCCGACCGATTGGAACTCGGCACGGTGCGAAAACGCGCTCACAGTGAAAGCAAAACATTGTGCGCGGACCTACATGCAGACGCGCAGTCAGTCGCTGCGAACCCGTGCGAACGCTGCATTGAGGCTTCATTCTGTTATGCCCCATTTGGTTATACAGACAGCCAGTGGCGTAGCCAGAAATTTCGTTCGGGGGGGGGGGGGGGGGGCTCACATTGTAGTTCTGCCTCCTCCCCAAGAGGAAGCTTTAGTTCGGGTGCTCCTATCAAAATACATGTAGAAGGAGAATTCGTTTTTCTCGGCAACCTCTGCACCAAATTTGACGAGGTTTGTTGCATTTAAAAGAACAGCTTAAATTCTAGTGAGAGTTTTTCCGAATTTTTCATTTAGATTGTCAATTCTTTATTAAAAATTGGCAAAACTCGCAAATATTCAGAAAATGAAACTATCAAGTTTAACTCTGTAACTCAACAATAGAAAATGATATCACAATTCTGTGAAATGCACGTAATAGTGCATCTACAGCGGAAAAAATTTATATGTTACACATGTATCTCGAAAAATGTAGTATTATGGAAATGCGGCTTTTGCAGAACCATTGCACTCAACGTAACCAATTCACGTAACATACAAAGTGACATATCAAATTTGTCCGCTTTGACTGTTATAGCAGATACCGTTTACAGAACCTAGATATCTGTTCTTGATGCAGAACTATTAGTTTGTAAACATCGTGCTTCTACGTTTTCGAAATTTTGAATTTTTCAGAATACTTTAAACAAAATTCAGGCCCTAAATCGAAATTCCGCTTCCAACAGACACTAGAATTCAACTTTCTATCTCAAATGTAACAAATTTCATTAAAAGCGAACCAGGAGTTCTCAGAAAAGAGTTTTTGCATTTTACATGTACCTGAATAGATCGTGCTGGAGTTGGGCCCGAGCTAAAGCTTCCTCTTAAACAATTTGTCGAGGAATCAAATACATTAATAATAACTGCATTGCCATTGCCATGGATGCTGCAAACGAATTCTTGAACGCTACGCACTGTCAAATCAAGTAAAATAATAATTTTTTTTATAAAAGAATGTACTCTTATGTGCCAAAAATTGTACCCAAGTAACTGATATCAATGCTTCCATGTTTTTGTCTATTTAATATGTAAATTCGAAACCAGCAGTTCGAAACCAGCAAAGCATTCCATGCCGCTGATATGAAAAATGTCAAGCCCATGAAATGAACAAGTTGAGGACAAATATGTTTATGAAACTTTGTCATTCAAGATCCTTGTTTACGTTCTTGCACACATGCAACGGCCAGTGAAAAATATCAATGACGCTGTCATTTGCTCCGATGTATTACGCAAGAGCAGCTGTCACCGGTCCTGTATCGTGAGCAATTGCACCGAAATTACAGTCGCAACAAAAAGTGCGTATAAAAAGCAGAAGTTCTGCAAAATATACGAGGGCGATTCAAATGAAAGTGATCCAATGCGAATATATGACAAACGGAATACTTTATTTAAAAGTAATCTCCATGAGCAATTAAACATTTGTCCCATTGACTAACCAGTCGCGTGATTCCCGTCTGATAAAACTCCTTGGGTTGCTGCTACAAAAGTCTGAAACTGATTCTTTCACGTCATCGAATGACAAGAATCCTTGAGCTGGTTTTTTTTTTTCAGTTGCCCCAAAATGTGGACGTCGCAAGGCGACAGGTCTGAGCTGAATGGCGGATATTGCAGCGTTTCCCACTTGAACTTCGCCAGTTGTATATGAACCACATCAGTGACGAGGGGACGGGCATTGTCGTGGAACAAGACGACTCCATTCCTCAATTTTCCACGTCGCTTGTTCTTGATTGCGACAGGTAGCCGTTCCCGTGTTTCACAATATCGGAAATAATTTGTAGTCTCTCAAGATTTAGCAAATTCTATCAGTAATGGCCCCTGAAGATCGAAAAAGCCAACACCTTTCTGGCGGTAATGAAGGCCTTTGCTTTCTTGAGGGTGGTGAATTCGAGTGTTTCCACTGTAAGCTTTACCGTCGTGTTTCAGGCTCGTAGTAGTGGCACAATGGTTCGTCCCCGATCACAATTGCAGACAAGAAGTCGTCACCGTCATTGTGATACCAGATCAGACGAGTCAAGGCAGCGCCGAACTCCTCCGTCTTCTGGCGGTGGTTCAAAATCTTGGGCATCCATTGCGCACACAAGAGCCGATAACCGAGATGTTCATGAATTATGGCGTGAACGGAACCGTGACTGATGTTCACACGCTCAGCAGGTTCATCAATGCTTATCCTCCGTTCTTGTCTCATTAGCTCATCAACCTTTGCAATTTTGTTGGGGGTGATTGCATGGTGGCTTTGGCCCGATCTTTGATCGTCTTTGCAACTTTCACATCCTTGTTTGAACCGTTTACTCCAGCGCTTCACAGTGGCCAATGAAATGCAATGTTCTAGGTACATGGCAGCCATACGATGACTAATTTCTTTTTAGGAAATGCCTTCAGCTGTCAAAATCCTCACGGCCCCACGCTGCTAAACTTCTGGAGCGTCCATTACGTAACGCAACCTTGTTCAACCCAGTGAATGAGAGCATTAAAGAACATTTATCCTCACACCAGCGTGTCAATTTTGTAAATGAGAGATGCCTGTGTGCTACGCACAAGCTTCGCAGATAGTGAACTGAACCATTATTGCGCTGGGTGGGTAGACTCACTTTCATTTGACTCGCCCTCGTACATTAGAAATTCTATGATACAATGGAATATACAAATGCGATGATACAGGTTGATAAAGGGCAAAAACATGTCACTGGAAACCAAGTTCGCTGCACGTATACACAAAACCTCGCAACAAGTTATTTAAATATACGTATAAGTCTCCAATAAATCTACGTACATATCTAAGAAAAAGTCACTGTATATAATCCATGAAATAAGGCAAATAAATATGTTGCACAATCACAGATTCACGGAATCCTAGATCCCGCCCCCATCCCATCCACTCCCCCCGATGTATCGCCCGCAACGGAAGGCGGCGCGCTTCCTCTCCGCTTTCTCCTTTGCGCACACAAGACTGAGCCACTATTGTGGGCTCACCCATCCCCCCCCCCCCCCCTACACTTTCACTCGGACATACAGCATGCGGTGCGCGGTACGGATGTTATCGCCCTTGAACTTTATGCGGAACGTGAGGGCGACGGCGACGGCAGGAATGCGCCGGTAGTGTCTATATAATTTGGTAATATAATAAGAGTACCCGGCAAGTGAAGCTTCCCATGGCCCATTGCTTTCCTTTCCGCAAAAGAAGTAACAAAGTCGAACTTTCACCAGGCGACAATTCGCTGCGCCACAACATCTTTTTTTTTTCCTTTTGTGGGGCGTGGGCACCGAAATGAAAAAAAAAACTGCAAAGGAAAGTATCTTGGGAACAATCGAATGCCTACTTTGGGCCCCTAATGTGGCTACCGAAGGAATATCGAAGAAAACGTGAGAGGTTTGGTCCACCGAGAACCATGTGCATACTGCTCGGTGTCCTACACCGGCTAGACAAGACTTTCCGGAGATGTTGCTCTCAAGGGAACGCGGTGAAATCCGTCAAGTCCCCACAGTGATGGCGGCGAGCGACCATTGTTTATTTTTCTCGTTTATTAGCCAGAAAGCGTCCAAAACCCTGCTAGGAGAAAATGCACTCTGCCAGAGAAAACCGAATGCGCACCGAAGTGCGCCGCGCGGTGGTAGGGGCAACACGAGAAAAAAGCATGCGCTCTCGCTGGCTCTGGCAGCCCGCGGGTAGGGTAGCGAGAACAAACAAAATGAAGAGGCTCAATGTGTCCTTGTGAATAAAAGTCAAAGTAGAAAAAAATAAATAAGGACGTAGCTACCTTTGCTGGCGTTAGTGTCTAAACATGGATGCCTTGGAGTAGCTGAAAACAAACATTGATATTTTTCTGTGTGAGATGGCGGCACAAATGAACCACCACAAGGCTTCATCTCATCGAACCTCGCTGCGTGCTTTGTCAACTTGTCTGATAGTGCGTTGATGTGGCTTGCCTTGTATGTTCCGGTGTACCACTTTAGAAAAGTCAATACACCTTTGGCATCAAATGTTTATAACAGCATTAAACCAACAAAGTTTAGAAAATGAAAACCGAAAGTACAACTTTGGAAATGACAATGCACCTTTCACATCAAAAGTTCATGAGAACTTTATACCCATAAAGTTTCGGAACTGACATCCATGCGCTCCGTATATTCCGCAGCCTCTGCAAAATGCCGGGTCGAGCCCGTTCGCCATCAAAACACCCTCGAAACTTTGTGCTCGGATGGGGCTGCTTGCGTTATGCGACTTCCGGTGCATGGATGTTGTCGCAAAATCACGTCCGAGTTCGCAATGTTCGTGGTGAAATGTTTTTTCAAGCGTGAAGAAGACATTCTAGACAAAATCCAGAATGATTTCCGGCGCCCGGGGTTGCTTTGGTCAGCGGTGCAGGGACAGCACGAAAAAATTTCGGGGTGGGGGGGGGGGGCTGAAGCCCCATAAGCCCCCCCCCCCTGGCTACGCCCCTGCAGACAGCCTACTATATAAGAACATATTTCACATAGTTTATTCTCAGCGTTTGCCTACCTCTCACGCAAGAAGCCGGTTCGGGAGAATCCATCGTGTAGACCTCGCGCAGTGGCGTTCACTGTACGTATTCGGTAAAGAGATAGCGTCTGTAAACGATTCTGTGCTTTCAGTTTGCCGAAGATTACTATATCGACAGTCAAAAACTTCCCTCATTTTGAGAGTACCTACATAAATGTCCAGGAGCGCTGCCGCGTGATGTTTTATTGAGCGCCGTAAGCTACCTGTGAGGAGCGCGCCGCGTGATCCCTCATACTATGCAAGGGAGGCGCTTCCGACAGATGGCGACTTCCCTTTCCTAAAGCCCTCTCCGCTTCCATGCGTGTGCGCGTAACGTGTTCACGCAGTGGGCCGGTGTTTTCTCCGTGCTGTCACGCAGCGTGAGCTGCGAACGTAAGAGATTATAGCAAACAGTGTGCAAAAGGCCCCGGCATACATGTCCTTAAAATGTACGCAGCATGTCCCTCGCGGACATGGAAGAGATGTCCTCAGAACACTGAAAAGTTCGGCCAAGCGATCGTGCGAGGGACATCCGCAGGACGTACTCGACACATTCCTAGGATATCTACATCCTGGCAGTGGATGTCCATAGGATGACATTGTTGTCGCTAGGGTGCCTTAGTTTGGTGTCATCGAGTACAGGAAAACGTTCAGGTGTCGCGTACCACACACGACTCAATTGGAGCTAAATTTAGCCTCGCGCGCAGCGTTCAGAAAGCCGCAGCTCGGCAGTGTACATTTGTCCTTCGGAGCAGGAATGGTCGCGTTGAAAGAGCCCGCATTGTAGGTACAATTACTGGTGCTTATCAGGAGTGATAATGTCCACAAGCGTGCAACTTGTAGAAATTTCACGCTTGCTCGGCCATGGCCCCTCAGCTGCGTTCGGCATTACGGTAAAGAAATGACGAACAGACTCGGGCAGCGAGCGCAAGCGCATAGGAAGAGCCCCAACCATCAACGTGTGGCAGGCTCGAGCGGCGCAGGATAACCTGGAGCGTCACGAGTCACCCCCCTCTGCAAAACAAATGGGCCCGCTGCAAAGTCGGCGAGCCCGATTGCAAAGTTAGATGCATGAACGTTTTCTAAAGCGTTAATAAATTTAACTTCTGTATTTGTTTACGTAATTTCTGCAACTCTAGTGCCCTTACACCCTCTGCAGCACGCACCCTGCAGGCACTTCACGTACCCCACTAAAGCAGAGTCCCTGACAGCCTACCTGACTTCTTTCTTTTGCGTCCCAAATAGGGGGAAGGGGGGTTCTAGTACGTCTATTGTGGGGTTCAGACCTTCTCCACAGTTCGATGACTGGTACCTGAGCTTTTGTGTACAATGCCCTTTAGCATAATTTTCTGGACTGTTATCTGTTGTGTGCTTCACCGCACCTTTCACCAAAAATTTAGAGTAGCATGCCAGGCCACCAGTCAGGCTAGCATCTCCAGTTTTTCACTAAAGTCGGCATCTCTCAGAATGCCAGAAAAGGAAGATGCACTAGAGAGAAAAAGCTGGCCCCCCCCCCAAACTTCCTAAAATGATATGAGACCTCAAATAGTGCCTATTTCTGCACCCGTTAACAGTTACATAGGAAAAACATTAAATACTCAAAATACATCAATGGCTGTTCATAAAATAATTTAGGGCAGTGCCACTGACAGAAATAGGTGCAGTGCATATTTGTGTTTCTACAGATAGCAGCATGACTTGCATCATTAACTTGGGAAGTTCTTTTGGGCAGTCTTCCACTGATGATAGTTATAACAAAAATTAATTGCATCAACTTTGACATGAACACAGGACACAGGCAACACAAAAGTGACATCTTTATGCAATGTGGCAGAAAAGCAAACTGCTTCTGGCAAATGTACGACTGTAGTGCAAAGGTAAAAGTCCCTGTATGTCACCAGGCAAGTTCTTGCCTGCTCAATCATCTGATGGCTGCTCAAACTTAAAGTGCTTCGGCACTTTAATCTTGTGAGCCATTTCTGGAGAACACTGGTTGGCTGGTTTTCTCTTGTCAAACTTCTTAGCAATGGTACCAACAAGTGTGGAGTACCTGGGTTGGCAGAACAGAAGAAATGGGTTTCAGAAATTGAGGGCAGACAAGCAGCTGGTAGCTGTACCGGAATAATTATTTTATTATTTTTAAGGCTATGGCTATCACCAGAATTAATAAATGCCAACAAAACATTAACACATAGGTTTTTATTAAGAAGGGCAAGGCAAATAAATGCTTTCTAAACATGCCTTTATGCTTTCAAGAATGAACAGTATCTTTGTGATTATGGTGATGAGGACACAGTGAAGGGACGCTTGTTTTCATAGCAAGAACTCCAGAAACAATGAAACGTTTCAGTGCCAGGGGAAACAGAAACTGCCACAAACAATATTTATTTAGCATTTTAAAAATGTCATTGCAATGAAAGGTTCCTGTACAGAAGTCTGAGCTTAGGTTTCCGCATGCAGAGCAATGCGCAAATACAACTGCTGAGCAATGTCTGCCCTGATGTTCAATAACATCTGCACAAACCTAACAAGTATTAGAACTATTAATAGCTGCTGAAAACATAACCCAAATTTTTTTTGAGTGCTTACAGACATACTGCAACTGCAGACTATGCAAAAATATAATAGCATATAAAATAAAAAGAGGTACTAATGCTGAGAAAAGAGAGGAAGCTGTAGAGGAATGGACCTCCAGAAGCACACAGTAAACACTATGAGACAGCAACTCTGCTTTCATTTTAATAAAGGTTCAAAAGACATTATCCTGCAATGAGGTGAAATGGTGAATGGCGCAGCACTGCAGAGCAGATGTTAGAGATAATGTGAACAGTGCTGCACTACTAAACCCGAGCTGGGCCATGTGCCAGTCGCATAAACAAGCAGTGCTGTAGCTCAGCCTAGCTTACAGTCTGCTAAAGATAAGTGAACAGGTGAGGGTGAAAGGGGACAGCCACAGGAAAGTGGTGTAAATCCAAATAGTTAAACCTCGATATAAGAAGTAGGTAAAATAGGCAATATCGACATTTCGTTGAATTGAAATTCCATCTTTTATGCAAAAAAGTACAGTTGCCAATCGGTTTTTCTTACAAGGAAAGGCGCCGCAGAATTTTGCGAATTATCGGGCAATCGAAAGCAAATTTGTGTGAGAAAACAATTCATTTTGACGATTTTGGGAGTTGGCGACGAATGATTCGGTTTCACGCCACATCGACGATATCTTCACATTGCCGGTACGAAGTAAGTGAAATCAGCTACGCTCTCACGTGCACTCCAGCCCCGTGGCTGAGAGCATCGCCCGCGGGCAGCAAATGCTTCGTCAGTCTCTCGCTCCAATGGGTCACCGAAACTCGAGATCACGATACCTTCAACACTAAACGCACGGGAAGACAGCTTACATGATGCCACGCCGTCTCAGCACGCCCGCTCTTTGTACACGCGGGAGATTACCTCTAAAGCAGGGTGCGCTTTCCCTTTGTACGTGCGGGAAAGTAGCAATCGTGAAGCCACCATCTTTCTTGTCTCACCCTGGCACACTTTCACTCACTCCTAGGGCGCGATAGGATCTTATAGCACTTGGACTTTAGACGGAACATGATGCGACTCCACTTTGGCGGTCATTCTTGTCACGCCGTGCGCGATTTGAGAGGTGCCCGTTTGCAAGCAGCTGCTTGTAATTTAATCATTTGACCATCTGTGCCCGCAGAAATGTCAATTGTTTCGGCATTAGAGAGTTTTAGAATAGGGGCCCCAGAAGTATCGGGCCCCAAAAGCTTTGCGGGTGTTAGCGTTGGGGCACACAGGAGTGAAGTTACAGAATAGGACTTTGCGTTTGCTGATAGCGTCTTGCGCTTGCAGCGCCACTACGGCGTCAAAGAAAAGCTACTATAAATAATGAAATAAAATATACCATTTTATGATAACAAGAGTAATTTTGATATTCGTGTTTCCGCGTCAAATTAGAGTTTAGAGGTTATTCTATTAGCCGCAAGCAATTGGTTGCGCTTAGTTTTGAGTAACCAACTTTACGTGCCTTCACCAGCCAAGCTAAGCCATGTTAGGTCTACGAGCCATGAAATCGACAGTCACTCCTAGCTTGCGAACTCCACGTGTTACCACAAATCAAACCCAGTTTGGTGCTAGGTTAGAGCCGTTGCTTTGATGGGTGCCGTCATGTTTGTTGGCGCAAAGCTTTTGGGACTCCCGCTAAATCAGTGAAATAGCATGCCAAACGCAAAACCCAAACACAGTTTGCGCCTCTCTATTCCTTTGTGGTGGGAGCGAAACTTCATTATATTGAGATCGCATACAAAAACACTTTGTTATATTAAGGTTCTAAATACATGATGTTCTATAGACAAGAGATTATGATAATGTGTTGTGTTGTGTTGTGTTTTATGGCACATAGGCAACTAAGGCCATCATGCGCCAAGCTCAAGGTATAGGGGAATTTTCCGTGTAATTTTATAAAAATGTAAATAATAGTCGGTGGTGTTGAGTGCTTAAATAGTTAGGGTTACCTCATGATGGAGTAAGAAAAAGGTAGTAACAATGGGTACTGATAAAAACTTTTAAAAGGGGTCGGGTAACCTCAGCAGCCATCCTTGCCACAGCAAGGATCTCGAGGCTCCTAACCAATCAAATAAAGTTCTCAGCCTTTTTCTCAGGAATGAGAAATGGCTGTGGTGTATGAGGTGAAGTACTGCGTGATGATTTACATATTTTTAAGAAAACCAGCTTCTGTTAAAAATCTAAAAACGCTCGACATATCCACAATTGCATTATCACTCAAGAGCAGTGCTGGGTGAAAAGGGATGCATTGGTTATAAAATGGGGAAAAGCACTTTTTCCGTAGCTTTTCCAGTTTACAACATGAAATTAAAATGTGATTGACGGTAAGTTCATCTCCGCAAGTGCAAATTGGTTTGTCTTCTTTCTTCAGCAGAAAGTTGTGTGTAATGTGTGTGTGACCTATACGGAGACGGCAGATAATAACTTCCTTGAAACGCTTCTGGTGCACGCATGACTTCCATTCACCTAGAACTGGTTTTATTAATCGTAGCTTGTTATTTATTTCGCTGTTCCAAGTGGACTGCCATTTTTTCCTTGCGTTACTATGCAGTAAGTTCATGAAATCTCTATAGGGCATATTTACATTCTTAATTTGTTTACCGTAAGCTTGAGCAGCGCATAAATCCGCTCTTTCATTGCCTTTTATGCCGACATGGCTTGGTACCCAGCAGAGCCTGATGTTTTGGCCTTGAGCTGTGGCTGCTGCAATGCTGTGTATGAGGTCTCCAAGCAGAGGAGCCATTGCATTTCCAGAATGAAAGGCCCTGAGCACACTCAGTGAGTCTGTGTAAATAACACTGTTGGTGAGTCTCTCATTTACTATTTTTTCTATGGCTACACAGATGGCATAACATTCCGCAGTGAAGATGGAAGCACACTGTGGAAGTCTTACTATTTTATTCCAATTCCCCTGTACAGCTGCGCTTCCTACATAAGCATACCGTATTTACCCGCGTATAACCCGCCCCTGCGTATAACCCGCACCCCTAACTTTGAACTCGGCGGAAAAAAAAAAAAAAGAACTCGCGTATAACCCGCACGTTTACCTGAAAAAAAAAAAAAATGAGCGCTAGAAAGATGCAACTCACACTCAGTGATCATTTCGTTTTCAGAACATTTATTCAAACGACCGCCACCACGTCACTGCTTATCCGATTCTTAATCGTCGCCGCTCTCACTACTGCCATCCGAGGCTTCATCGCCACTCTCAAAGACGTAGTCGTCCTCGGAACCATCCAGACTATTACTGATCGCACATTTTTTAAAGCTTTTGCGCACCAAATCGGCCGGTATCGCTTTCCACGCATCCACGATCCACTGGCACAGCAATGGAATATCAGGCCTTCGCACGCGTCCCGTCGGTGTGAGGGCGTACATGCCGTCGGCCATCCACTGGGCATACAGCCGCTTCACGTGTGCCTTGAACGGCTTGTTCAGGCACACGTCGAGTGGCTGTAGCATGGACGTCATGCCGCCAGGTATTATGACGAGGTCGGTGCTGGTCTCGGCAAGGCGAGCCTTCACCGCATCAGTGCAGTGGCCTCTGAAGGAATCTAGTACGAGCATCGACCGGCGTGCCAGCAAGGCACCTGGTCTTCGCTCCCAGATTACTCGAAGCCAGTCACCGACTAGGCCACTGTTCATCCACGAATTTTCTTCCGCACGCACAACGATTCCTGGGGGCAGTGGAATGCTAGGTAGCGTCTTGCGTTTGAAAATCACATACGGGCGCAGTTTCGTGCCGTCAGCCAAAGCGCATAGCATGACTGTGCAGCGCAGCTTGGCATTTCCGCCGGTCAGCACGCCGACTGATTTGGAGCCCTTTTTTTCCATGGTCGTGTCCATCGGCATCTCAAAGTACACAGGTGTTTGATCAGCATTTCCCACCTGAGACAGCAAATAGCTGTGCTCCTTCCGAAGTGCGATCACATATCGTTGAAAGTTCAACAACTTTTCCTCGTAGGCTTCAGGAAGCCGCTGGCACATGGTTGTTCGCCGCCGCATAGAAAATCCATGTCTTCGCATGAAGCGCTGAAGCCATCCACGGCTTGCACGAAACTCACGTGGAATGTTCAATTCCCGGGCCAACTTCAGGGCTTCCATTTGCGCCATCTCAGTCGAAACAGCGTGGCCACGACTTCTCTGCTCCTCAATGAACTTCGCAAGCTGCGTCTCGAGGTGGGGGTACGCGCCAGTCTTCGGACCCCGAAACGCTCGCCTGTTCCGGTTCGTTGCTTCGAGACTCTCTTTTTTTCTTCCTCCAGTCGCGAATGCACGACTCGTCGACGTCATGCTGTCTTGCAGCAGCTCTGTTGCCGATTTCTTCGGCAGCGGCTATAATCTTTAGCTTCTCTTTCGCTGTGAAACACTGCCGTCGAGTCGCACTCATGATGCCAAAACAAAGCAGGCAAACAGTGCAAACTGGGGTAAGTACACTAAACAGCGCCTAACGCGAGGCTCAACAATGCTGGCCTTTCGTTGGCCCTTCATCGGCTTGACAAGCGTCGATGACGATGGGGATGGGGATGGCGGACTACACGGGGAGGCCGCCGCACATTGCGGTGAAGCCGACCCCCCCCCTCCCAAGGAAAAAATTCGCAGATAACCCGCACCCCCACTTTTTAAACGCGTTTTTTCACATTTTGGTGCGGGTTATACGCGAATAAATACGGTATGTTTTTGAACCGTCTGTGTAAAAAGCTGTAAAATTGCTGTACTTTTCTTCAAGTGTGAGGAATTCTTGTATTATATGTTGTTGCGGAATTTCTTTTTTACGGAAGTGTGTTAGAGTGAAATCACAGATTTCAGGAAAATTGTGCCATGGCGGCAGTGGACCTCGCCTTTGGGCAATGTTTGGCAATATGTTTAGCATGCCGAGATTTTGGCACATCTCTTCGAAACGCAGGAGGAGTGGCCTAATAGTTTGTGGTTTGTTGTTAAACAGTGTTCTTGATGTGCACTTTGTAACTATGGGGTAACATAGGTGTTTGGGAAGCGAACGGATCTTTAGAATGTACGAGTTTGTGAGCATGGCTCTTCTATCTGTAAGTGATGGTTCATTGGTTTCTACATGGAGACTGTTTATGGGTGATGTCCTGTATGCACCAGTGGAGAGACGCAAACCTAAATTATGTACTGGATCTAGCCGTTTCAGGTACGATGGTCTTGCTGACCCATACACTATACATCCATAATCCAGGATAGAGCGTACTACAGAGCGGTAAATTTGTAAGAGACAAGTCCTATCGGCGCCCCAGTGTTTTCTCGATAGCACTTTGAGTATGTTCAGGGACTGAGAAGCTTTCTTTTTCAAAGCATTTATGTGAGGCAGGAAGGTGAGCTTCCTGTCAAATGTTACACCTAGAAATTTATGTTCATTTTTTACAGGCAGATCTATTTCGTTCAGGTGTAGGGTGGGATCTATTTGTATGCCTCGTCTGAGTGAGAAAAGAATGGCCACCGATTTCTGTGGGGAAAAACGGAAACCATTTCTGTCTGCCCATGTTACTAGTTTGTTTATTGTTAGCTGTATTTGTCGTTCGCATGTTGATATGTTCGAGGATGTGCAAGCTATCTGGAGGTCATCTACATAGAGAGAATACATAACGGATCTTGGGATTATTTTCCTGATAGAATTCATTTTTACAATGAAGAGTGTTGTGCTCAAAATACATCCCTGAGGTACTCCATTTGCCTGGATAAAATTCTTTGAAAGGGTTGAGCCAAGGCGGACATGAAATGTACGGTTAGACAAGAAGTCCTTCAGACAGTTCAACATCCTGCCGCGGATGCCTAGTTCAGCCAGGTCCTGAATGATCCCAAACCTCCACGTTGTATCATATGCCCTCTCTAAATCGAAGAAGACAGATAGACAGTGTTGCCTGTGTATAAAAGCTTCACGAACAGTGTTTTCAAGACGGACAAGGTGGTCGGTGGTGGAGCAAGCCTTTTTAAAACCGCATTGATGGACATCTAGGAGCTCCCGGTCTTCTAACACAAATGTTAATCTGATATTCAATAGACTTTCAAAGGACTTTGCTAGACAGCTAGTCAGAGCTATGGGCCTATAGCTGCTAGGGAGTGTGAATGGTTTTCCGGGTTTTAATAAAGGAACAATAATGGCCATCTTCCAGGCTTCGGGAAGCTTCCCCGATACCCAAACTTTGTTAAAAAAATTTAAAAGTGCTTCCACAGCCGTTTCAGACAGATGAGCTAACATATGATAATGTATTTCGTCTGGGCCAGGTGCAGTTTGCTTACCAGCGGACAGTACTCTATTAATTTCCTGAACTGTAAGTAAGTTATTATAGGGTTCATTTGTACCGCCACTTGTCGGCAGTCTTTGTCCTTCAGCTGTGTTTTTGTATTTCAGGAATGATTCTGAATAGTGAGATGAACTGGAGACCGCAGAAAAATATTCACCCAGAATATCTGCCTGTTCTTCTATATTTGTCTGTGTGCCAGGGTCAGAGAGAAATGGAACCGTGAATGGGGAGTAGCTGCCATTTATCTTTTTTACCATCTCCCACATTTGTTTTGATGTAATTGTGCTATTTATTGAGGACACGTAACCTTGCCATGAAGTTTTTTCTGCATTACGGCGAATATACCGGGCTTTTGCTCTGAACTTTTTGAACTTGATTAAATTTTCCTGCGTTGGGTACCTACGAAAAATTCCCCAGGCCTTGTTTTGTCTCCTTTTTGCGTCTCGGCATTCTTGTGTGTACCAAATTTTGTGATTCTCTTTTACTACTCCTGAAGACTGAGGAATTGCCAGGCGTGCAGCGGTTAAAATACAGTTGGTGATAGCTTCATTCAGTTCATCTATGCTTAAATTATCGGAAACTATTTTATCTAAACTGGCCCTTTCTTTAAAAAGTGCCCAGTCGGCTAAATGTAACTTCCACCGTCGTGGTTTTGTTGGGATGACTTGTGGTGGAGAGGTTAGGCTGATTAATACAGGCAGGTGATCGCTGCCGTATGGGTTGTTGATGACATCCCATTTAAAATCGTTAAAAACAGAGGGTGAACTAAAAGACAAATCTATGGAACTCATTTTTCCCGTGCTCGGAGAGCAGTATGTACTTTTGCCGGTGTTTAGGAGGCAAACATTATTACTTAAAATAAAATCTTCTAAAATACGGCCTCTCGCATCAGTGTGTGCACTTCCCCAAAAACCGGAGTGGGCGTTGAAATCACCAACAAGCAGGTATGGTTCTGGTAGTTGTTCTAAAAGGGTTTCTAAATCATTAAGTGTTACTGTTAGGTGTGGCTCAAGATATATATTGCATATTGTGATCGTCTTAAAATGGATGACAGTGACAGCAACAGCTTCGTATTTGGTTTTAAGTTTGATTTCTTGGGTTGCAATACCAGTCTTAATTACAGTAGCAACACCTCCAGACAGTCTGCTTGCGTGTTCTCGGTCAGACCGAAAGACATTGTACTTGTTTAAAATGTTTTTTTGTTTGGGACCTAAGTTGGTCTCCTGTAAGCATAAAGCCACTGGGGACAGTGTGTTTAACAGTTCTTTTATGTCACTGTAGTTATTTATTAATCCTCGGCAGTTCCACTGTATAAGGAACGCCATGTTTGATGAGTGTAGTTAAATTTAGGATGCTGCTTTACGGGGTGCCAATACTGGGGTTTTTTCTTTTTTTTTTCGCTCCAGGGAGCTGTGCTTCTGCTGAAGCAGAGGCGAGTTTTGTGTTATGTCCATTGCCTCACTAGAGGCTCTGGACTTCCGCGGTGAACCCGCGGGTGTACGGTTAGTGGGCTTCTCTCGACTGGGGGAAGCCTTGCGGGCGGCCGACTGAGAGGCCGGCGCGCCTTTGTTCAGAGGTAGCAGAGCAGCCTTCGCTGCGTCTGCCGGGGGTGGGAGTGGCCCTGCCTCAGGCGTTGCCTGGGCAGTGGCCGAGGCCTGGTGTGGTGTGCCGCCCCTGCGCACCACATCGGCGAAATTTGTTTTTGCTTTAAATTGAAATGATGAGGAGTGTCGTTTTCGCGCCTCTTGATAAGTTATGTTTTCCTTGGTCTTTATCGTTATAATTTCTTTCTCTTTCTTCCAGGTCGGACATGATCTCGAGTACGCGGGATGATCCCCTTCACAGTTCGCGCACAGTGGTGCAGCGGTACAGTTCACAGATTCATGAGCATTTGATGAACATTTGGCACATGTTTGGCGGCCACGACAGCTCTGAGAGCCATGGCCGAATCTTTGGCATTTGAAACATCGTCTCGGATTTGGAATGTATGGTCTTACAGTTATTCTAAGATAGCCTACTTCTATGGATTCGGGGAGTTGGCTGGAGGCAAAGGTCAGGATTATGTGTTTTGTAGGTATTTCCTTGTTGTCTTTTCGGATTTTGATACGATGGACTTCGGTGACATTCTGGTCTTTCAGACCATCCAACATCTCTTCTTCAGAAAGGTTCAGGAAATCGTGCTCAGATATTACTCCTTTGACTGTGTTTAGTGAACGGTGAGTAGTTACGGTTACCCGGACGTCTCCAAAGGACACCAAAGTTGGGAGTTTCGAGTATTGTGCTTTGTCTCGGATTTGGAGGAGTAGGTCGCCACTGGCTAGCTTCGTCACCTTGTAGCCAAGGCCCAGGGCGTAAGTCAGAGATTTTGATACTATGAATGGGGACATTTGTCGAGCTGGTTGATCTGGATCTTCACTATGTATGACATGATACCTGGGGAAATGTTCGTTTGTTTTTTGGAAGCATTGGGAAGTTATGTCCTCGGTCCGCACTCTTTTTGGAGTGCGATCATTTTCTGGGGGAGGGGGAGCCATAAAGTGCGTTTAAAGTTCGGTCATGATGCCAGCCGCCCACCATGGAGCCCAACGAGGGGACGGGACAGGAACTCGCAAGCAAGTTCTGCCCACGCCAGCTGTACACCTCAACTATAACCTAATACGACATAACCAAGGTAGGTTAGTCACACAAGGTTAACCCTTGCCACCTACGAAAAATTGAAGTGAACAGAAGATACAAGAAGACAGGACAGGTGTGAAAGACGAGGGTAAAGTAAAAGCGTATAGAGGGAGAAGACAGGAAAAGGTGACTGCCGATTTCCCCCGGGTGGGTCAGTCCGGGGGTGCCGTCTACGTGAAGCAGAGGCCAAAGAGGTGTGTTGCCTCCGCCGGGGGGCCTTAAAGGTCCAAACACCCGGCCTAAGCTCAACCCCCAGGATCCCCTTTTCCCCGGACACGGCTAAGCCGCGCACGGCTACACGCGGGAAGGTCCAACCCTCGTGTGCTCGGGTACGTGGTGTCGCAACACACCAAACGCCTGCTTACGCAGACGCCCCTGCGGGGAGAGATTATGATAAGTTAAAGACTTTGTTATATCGAGAATTTCGTTATATTATTTGAGGTTTAACTGTAAAGGCTTTTTGGTGGCAGCCATTGATGCTTCTAGTAGGCCAATACACACAGAGAGAGAAATTTATTTACAGAAAGGCAGAGAGGTCGGCCTGAGCTATAACTTGCTCTGGCCTGCTACTCTACACTGAGGAAAAGGGACGGGGAGGGAAAGGGCTGATGAATGATGATGGTGTAAGGAAGAGATGCGTACATACAAATTCACAGAGTTGTGGCATCTCTAATGCCGTGCGTCCAGCCCAGTGGCTTGGAGAAAAGCTATAGCGGCACTTGTTACCAGGGCTGCGCTGTTTGCATTAGGCCAAGGACCTAAAATAAGCTCGTCTGATAGCGGTCTCTTATGGATCGTTGCAATGGAAGAGACAAGTTTCTGTCATTCTTGCGCGTACGCGGGACACACGCAAAATATATGTTCAAGTGTTTCTGGCGCCTCACAGTATTCACAGTTTGGGCTAGTATCACTGGCACCTATCCAATGTCTATAGCGGTTGGTGAATGTGACACCAAGGCAAATCCGGTGCACCATGCTCGTGTGGCTTCTTTTGAATTTGTGAGGCATACGAAATTTCATTTCTTGGTCCCATTTGTGTAATCGCTAGTGTCGTCGATCTGGTTGGATCCAGTGTTCCAACGTACAGTTGCGTATTACGCGACGAAGTAGGGCATTTGTGTCTGTTCGTGAGAACGGACTTCATACTTCAGAAGCATTATCTAAAGCAGCTTTCGCTTCAGCGTCTGCCTGTTCGTTCCCGATCACGCCACAGTGTGAGGGTATCCATTGAAAGGTGACATTGTGGCCATTTCTAGTTGCGTGTTCAGAGACGCTCTGTAATTTCTATAGCCATGGAATAATACGGGCCCCGTCTGAGGACACAGTCAATCGTTTGAAGAGCTGGCTTGCAATCGCAGAATATCGTCCATGCGTGAGGAGGCTCCTCAGAGAGAAATCAAAGAGCCTCCCGGATAGCAACAAGTTCTGCGGCAGTTGATGTTGAGCTATGGTCTAGTTTAAACCACCGAGTGATGATCATATATGGAATGACGAAGGCTGCAATGGAGGCATATGGTGTGACAGAGCCATCGGTATACACGTGTACAGTATGTCCGTACTCTGCAGAAATGTGCAACAGGGTACAGCAATACACAGGGCAGAGAATGGAATGAATGCTTATGGGTGCCTCGAAATGGTCTATTCCGATAAATAGAGTAGAAGAAGCATCAATGAATTCTTTCTCATAATAGTTGCTACATGTAATTTGCAATTTTTGTTTTGTCCCATTCCCACGCACTGCAAATGTGCACATTTTGTTTCGGGCAATATTGCAATATTCATGCTGACATACTCTGTATCAAAGTGCAATGGCAGCTAGCTAATGAAAAGCTTAAATAAAGGAACATTTTTCTGGACTGCAAAATAAAAAAAAATTGAAACAGTGAGTTTCTGACTCTTCAAAACAGAAGTTCTGTAACTACATCTGCTAGGTCGCAAAGTGGACAACAAAGACTTGTACTACAGTGCTCCAGACCACAACCATTACACTGTCAATAAAATATTTGCAAAACTCCCATAACGATGGTAAAGCTTTATGTAAACTGTTAATAGATTGTCCTACACTTAACTTGGCTGCCCTGGAAATCATTGCAGACCCCCCAAAATGTTTGTCCACAAACTACATTTCAACATCAAAAGCATGCACTCAAGAGTGAAGCCTGCTGAAGCTGCCAATGTGCATCTAGTCATTTTTTTTTTCTTCTGCGTGTAATATGAGAAACTTAGCACTGTTGTGACTTGGCACTTCCTGGTACTAGTTTTCCAGGATGAGGTTGAAGCCATTGCATACCTTTATGGGAAACGAAACCACAGCTGTCGTTTCCTTTCTATGTATAGAAAAATAGCTGCAATTCCTCCTCCCAGCAGTGTGCAAGGAAGGCAGTGATGTTGACTATCACTGGAAATGTGGGTTAGATTTGTTTTAGTTTCTTTTTCTTTTTTTTTTGAAGGGGGGGGGGGGAGTCTGGAGTTCTTGCAGGGCAGCCAACTGACAGAGAGGCAAGAGGGTTCATTAACACATTTTGTGTGCTTCAAACACTCTATTAATAAATTGCAGCTTCAGACCTGTATTATATGTTCCCGTTGCAAAGTTGCAAACTTGATGCCACAGCTTTCTTTTTTTTTGAGTTTTTAACTTGGCGATGTCACTAAATTAAAAAAATATATATATTTGGGCTTTTAAGAACGATTCTGCTCTTTATCGATATTTAGCTTTTCTTTTAAAGTCTTTTAAAAAAGTAAGGCAATTTAATTTACACTGGCACAAGGCTGCTTAGTGAAAGCTTTCCTGTGTTTCACATGCAATTCAATTGGCAGATGGGAATTTGACTCAAGCTTAAGCTTCCTCTTCAAGCCTGTGTCTTGGCTGTGGGAGACAACAATAACAGTGAAAGCTAGGCTTGACTGCAGCACTGTAAATTTGTGCAATCGCTCCTAGAGCTTTCCAGGTTGGAACAGTGGAGCAATGAAACTAACTGGTTCTAGTAACGCTGATTTGTAAGTGACATCACGATGTTTATGTCTGCAGTATATGCAAAGTACATAAATCTGTAAGTAATTATGGTTCTTAGATAAATGAGCCTATGAAATGTGCCCTTTAAGATATTGAAATATGCTTGTTTTAAGAAAACAACACATGTAGCCATACACTGAAAATATAGATACCGATACAGAAAGCAGCTGATTAACAACAAAAGCAAAAGGTGCACAATAAATCAGCAATACTTTACCTTTCAGCCATTTCTTCATCTGGAATGCCAGGCATTTTACATGCTTGTGGCTCCTTTTCATTTTCACCTTGCATTATCCGCTAAAACATCAAAAGCAGATAATTATGAACTTACGGCCAGTTTGTAAGCATGGAGAAAAGAAAACTAGGTTATCTTTCACAGCCTTACCTCAATTTCTAGATTACGGCCCTTGAAGGACATTCTAGGAAGGATCAGCCCCAAGCAAGGTGCATAGCTCTCTTGAATAATATAACGTGACCTAGAAAAACATACAAAAACATCAAAACAACAAAATGGGCACGGACAAGTATGACCAAAAGAACATGTTTGTGAAATTGCAATAGCACAATCTGATTCAAATAGGAAAATGACGCAAATGATTCAAAATTCAGCACAGCATTAGTAACCCACTAGAGAGGTGGTACAGGCAGGCATGGACAAGATAAAGCATGCAAAATATATTATTTGTGCCAACTTCCAAACTTATATAATCACCTACTAACAAGCTGCTGCTGCTGGCGATGACTATTAATGGCTTCTTTAGTAACCCACTAGAGAGGTGGTACAGACAGGCATGGATAAGATAAAGCATGCAAAATATATTATTTGTGCCAACTTCCAAACTTATATAATCACCTACTAACAAGCTGCTGCTGCTGGCGATGACTATTAATGGCTTCTTCACATTTAATGTACTGATACAGGGGTGCTTCCCGAGGGCGAGCCCTCACGAGGGTGGTTGTGACAATGAGAAGCTAAATAAGGAAGACACGATTCATATTGCAGAAGTGCAGAGAAGTCACTTAGACCATAAGTGTCATGGGTTTGAGGTCTGAAGTTTTGAAGCGCACTAGCTTCTCGAAGTCACCTGAAGCCTCTTGAAGTCAGCTGTACGTCGAAGCCCATTTATAATGGTGATGTGAGCTGTAGCTAAACAGTGACTGGGAGCTGAAGTAGCAAGGAAAGTAGGAATGTTGACAACATTTTAATGTCACACCAACATAATGTTTTTTCCACTGATTAGACGAGTTGAGTATCTGAAATAAGCATGCTGAAATTCACCTTTTCTTTATCTGATTAGAGATAGAACCAAATATGGTTCTTCAGGCACTGACAGAATTTGTTGACCTAGGGAAGGCAACATCAAAAAGAAGAAAAAAGCAATGTTAATACAGTGAAAGCTTGGCTGCAGTAAAACTAAAACTGCTTTGTTTTATGCTTCAGCAGGCCCACGGCAATGGTGGTCGAGGGACATTATTTACAGTAAACATGCAACTTAAGTGCTTTAACTTAATGTTGCGCTGATTCTCTCGAATAAGCACAACAGGGCAGTTGATTAGTATACTAGGTAAATGAATTAGTATTGAATAACAAATTCTAACAAGCTCTTTGTTTTCAAAACTCAATAACTAGGGTGAAACTTTCTGCATAAGAAATGGAGCCGGCGATTAATTAGGAATACGCCTAAGCCAGTTTTACGAATTGAAGGACTGAAGCATGCTTGAGCGCCTAGCATGATCACATGATTGAAACTTCAGTTGCATAAAAAAAGTGAACAGTGGATGATGTTCGTGGGTCATATTGAGATATACGGCAAATCTATACATATTCAATATATATTCTTATCAATTCCAAGTGCCTAGTTCCTGAATGAGTGAATCTAACTTTGGCAGCTGGTGGTTTTTCAGTGAGTTGTACAGCCTGTCAAGATAGTGCCTGTTTGTATTTGCTTTTCTCACCCATGCCTGTGTTAAGTGAATCTCATAAGTTGCTCTAGGACTATGCCTGAATGCGCAAGAACAAGTGGGAAGCACAGGTTGCAAGCGATTACAAGTTCTGGGCATTGATCTGCATAGTATCATTACTCCGATTCCCAAACTTCCGAGCATGCACATTATTCGCAGATGCCTGGAAGGCTGAAAAATATGATAGTGAGCAAGGCCATAATGAAGCGGTAGCCATTCTGCAGTGAAACTGCAAACCACGCTTAGGCAGGCAAACTCTAAACCCGGACATATTTCGGTTCCTTCAGCATTATCACAGAGCAAACACTGGTTTTTTTTTTTTAGATTAGTATCGCACCGTTGAGAGTAAGCACTACTGTATAAAACTAGTAAGCATATCCTCCCAGAATAGCAAACTCTCCTCTTGGGCAACAAGCTTGTTTGGATGCACCATGTTTTTAGGAGTGTTTGCTTGTAGCATGTTATCCTCAACATACTACTAAAAATCTCACAACAACTGCTGCGTTAGTATAGCCCACGATGTCTATTCTCCAGTGTGCCTGGTGATGAAATGCGAGTCCAAGGGTGTTGCAAGGACTTGGTGGATTACACATGCGTATAGCCAGGAAAATAGGCTGCTCAGCCTAGCGATTGTGCAAATAGCAGGCTGTGCCTTGTTTTGCAGTTTGACTCCCACCTTAAAAAGTGCACTTACTGTGAGAAACAAAAGAAAAAAAAAAACCTTTGAACGTTCTCCCGTGCTCGGCAGAATCAAACTCACTTCACCTTCATACAGGTTCCTCAAGGATCAGGCTGACCTTTTAGCAAGTTTTGCTAAAAATGCACTGAGTATGTGCCACTTTTCCATTAACATCTTTCCTGCTGACATTTTAGTGAGCTTAACCTTGATTGCATTGAGTATGTCTCACTCTCCAATGAACCTCTCGCCAACTTAGGTCACTGAGTATGTGCCACTTGGTGTGCGGTCAGAGAGGGAACAATTCTCGGCATTTGCACACCCCAGTGCTCCACTCGTGCCATCTTGGGGGCCATGCGCGGACTTCTTGGCAGTGCCACGAGGTGGCGCTGCATGTTAAAAACAATTCTGGAGTTTGATGTGCCAAAAGCGTGATCTGATTATGAGGCACGCAGTAGTTGGGGAGTCTGGGTTAATTTTGACTACCTGGTGTTTTTTAACGTGCCCCAGATGCACGGGACACAGGCGTTTTTGCATCTCACCTCCATGGAAATGGGGGTGCTTAGCAGCGCAACACAATAGCCACTAAGCTACCATGGTGGGTTGCATAGCATGTCCAGCAAAAAAAATGGTAGGTGACCCTAATCTTTGACTTAGGTGTGTCCTAGTGGCACTCGTGGCACTGGTACCCCGGTGTTGTTCTTTCGGTTAACTTTAGGCGAACGCAATGCACGAACCTAACTCGGGGGCAACTGCTTTCCATTAATTAGTTGGCTAAACATTATGCCCCCTTCCTGTGTGTGACATCATTACTTCTGCTTTCTACTTCCGGGGTTCTAGCAATTTTGCGAAAGTTGTGCTCATGTGGTGGGTCTATAAAGTCTACCATTCTGTGCTTTGGTGTGCAGTCATAAGTGATTTCTAATTAATGATAATTATTCCAGACACTTCAGTAACTCAACTTGCAAGTAACCTTATGCTCTGTTATCACATCTATAATGAAACCCATAATTTTGTACGGTACAATTTTTTTTCTATATTTTTCTGACTTACTTTGAATTTCCTACCCGATTGTCTCAGGAGGTCAACCCTAAGTGCTGCGCAAGAAACAAGTGTGTCACTCAATGCTCGTGCCACTAAAAATAGGCAGCAGTTGCGCTGGTCACTCAGCGAGCATTGCGGACTGCTTGGTCTTTTAGGTTTGGTCAATGGTCTTATAAGGAAAGCAAAAGCACACCTCGACAATCTGAATGGCATTGCAGGCAATCATTTTCGTAAACTAAGCTCACAGGAGAAGTAAATGCTTTATATGAAATCGTACCAAACCGAAGGAAGGAGTACGATTAATGTGGCAAACTGGGCTTGTTGGTACATATTTGAAAAGGTGGCAGCACAAGAAAGAAAGACACGATAGGAGGCAGGACGACAAGGACGAGTGCTGCACTTCCATGATTGTGAATGGTTAACGAAAATATAGGTGCTGTCCGAGGCAAGGGCTATCATCTGTGCATGCGTAAATATGCCAGCTTTTTGTCTGCATGCATGACGGAGGCCATGCCGAGACATCCCTCCACAAGTCTTTAGATCCGTTCACATTCTGTGATTTCCCTTGTCCCACACGTTTTACTCCTTTTGATAATGGATGGGTTTTCAAGCTTGGGCGAACAGTCCTTGCAAGTCAGACAATGATTTGCCAGAAAACCTTCAAAATCTTTTCCTTCACGCGGTTTTACGTTGTTTGCGTGTTGCCTTAACCTATCGATAACACATCTCCCAGTTTGGCCAACATACACTTTTCTACACCTTGAAGGAGTTTTATACACTACACCTGCGTATTCACCAAAGACCGTCTGTGCTTTGTGCCGCAGTCACGCTGCTGGGTTGCCGCCGGGTCGGTCAACCTGCAAAGCTTTGACAGCTTGTGGGGCGCAGAGAACACGACATCCACGTCGTAAAGCTGGGCCACCTTTTCAAGATTGTGTGATAGCGTGTGAATGTAAGGTATCACAGCTACCTTCTACCTACGCTGTGCACGAGCTTTGCACATTTGCGGCTTTGTGCACATCTTTTTGAGAAGGCCCTCTGTGATTGAAATGAGGAGGTGCTGAGGATACCCGGCACTCAGCTATCTTTCGGCTTGATTATCGAAGGCATCTGAGATACAGTGCAGGCAAGATTTTCCAAGAGTGTTCTTTAGGCAGAACTTGGCAATAGCTCGTTTAACGAGCTTAGTGTGGTCGAACTAGCGCTCGTGTTTGTCGTCCTGTCTCCGTCAGTGGCTTTTTTTTTTCGCTGCTGTGTTTTTCGCTAAGAGTAGGATGGATTCAACGTGACGCTGGGTGGATAAGTTTTTCAATGTGAGGGTGTGGCGAGGACGTGACTTGTCCAGTGAGGGAGGAAAAAAAAAAGAAGAGGGTATGTGCCCATATCCGAGTGTAATACTTTTAAAGTTCTTGTACAACTTTGATGCCATTACACATGCAAATTGCAACTTTTTTCTGCCTCTGATATTGTAGAGTCTAGGCATTCTTATTTCCTGTTGCTTTACAAGCCCATCACCATTTTTATGTCTAAGCAGAACATGGCCACACTGTTTTGTTGCCACTGAATAATTTTTCGACGTCACCCTTTGCTTACGTGCTACGAATCTTAAGCTAATTGTTTACATTGACCACGCCAGTGTTTACTCTCTCACTGCTATGTACAATACATAGAGAAATGGGGTTGTCAGGGCGGCAAGTCTGACTTGTCAACCAGACAAAGACAAGACTCCTTGTAGAAACGTTGGCTTTAGAGACATCTCGTGCTCGATCGCTGTTAACCAGGATTTAACGAAGTCATGCCACGTTTTCTTGACATCATGCTTAAACCAAAGGAAATCGTCCCAGTGATATCAGAACGAAGTCGTAAACACACCAGCAAACAAAATGTCCCACGTTATTGAATTCTATTTCGAGAAGTGCGCCTACAAGGGTGAAAAAGGAGGTATGCTAGCGTGTGCCTCCGATTTTATCACAAGTGTGTTTTTCAGCTCGGTATTAACGTACCCCTCCTTTTTTATGGTGTCCATTGCATCACTGTTGAATAACGAGCGATGCTCTTCATCCTCCTCGTCCTTCTGTGCCTTTTCCTTGCTTTTTTTCATAAACTGCAAGAAGTGGCGACGGACGGTTAACGAAACACATAACATGAGGCACAAGACGCAACGCTATTACCTTCATTTCAAGTAGGTGCCTCGAAAGTTTCGTCTTTGAGGTGTCCCTTGCCATTTTCTTTTTTGAAGTAGCTTCACGTCAGCCGCACTTCAAGCGCCCACTATCGTGTTGTCGTCACAGGTCTGAACTTCGAGCGAGAGGCTGCACACAGAGATCGATAGGAAAAAACGTGACACAGTCAGCGCTAGCTAACTAGCGCAGTCACACTCAAACATGCCAGCAAACGGAATAAAGAACCAACTTGTGTTGTGTGTAATACGTTCACTTGGCTTTGGATTTGTCTGCTGTGAGCTTGTGCTCACAACTTCAAGCCACCGAATCGCTGTTAGGCATGTTGTCAGACCACAAAATTTTTAATCGGCTTCTTTATAGCTACCTTCACTTCTTTTTTTGTGTTATTGCAAGTATGTTTATTGGCAAACATTAGCGAATCGATATAATTTTGCAGCTCACCAGTCTTTCTGACCAACGGGCAGCCGCAGGGATTAGTAGCGGTTTCGAAGTCTCATCACAGGTTTCAGCATGTTTCAGCGGTTTCAGTAGACGCGGGCTCGACGCCGCGTGCTTTGGATGCAAGTTAGCACGTGGGTTGCGCGCTGTCGGCGTAAGCGCACTGCATGCGCATTGTTTGAATCGGTGAGTCGTTGAGTGAAGCACGGAATAGCCCAACCCTTTGACCCTGGACACTCATTTTGCTTTGTAATCACATGTCCAACTTTTCAAGTGTTTATGGCGAAGGAAGGAGTGCAAAAACAACGCGGCGGTTCGCGTTTTCGTAATGTATAATGTATATGTATGTATAAGTATGAAGCTCTTCCCTTGGGCTTTTTTTTTTTTTTCGCAATGCACTTCCATGTTTGAGAACTGTAACCGTTTTGTTTGTTTTTCCTTTTGGCAGATAATGGTGCAAATAAGGGATACGACAGCAAAACTACTGAGCAAGGGCAGCACGTCTTCTGTTATCGCTTCTTACGGGTCACCTTTGTTTGAAGCGATGACAGAAGCTCTAAATACGAATTGACTTGCTTGAACTCGGTCATTTGTTTTACATCATGATTTTTGTGCACGGACTGCAGTCACGTGCCGGAGATTGAAGCGCCAAGATTGGATTGCTGTCCGCGTCTAGTTTTCGTGCACACTGAAACGATGGTGACCGGGCATGTGTCGAAGCACTCTGTTATGTCTTTGAAGCTGTACATGGTATGCCATTCGTTTGAAGTGACGTTAGATCTGCTATGTGACAGGTATTACGCAAATATAATTGTGGCCTTGTCGAGGTTTTTGTACGAGAATACGGCTCGAAAATTGGACCTATTTCGCGCGTTTTTCTTAGATGACAGCTTCCCGCATTAGTCGGCCCCGTTATCTTTGTTTTTTAGGTAGGGGTGTTCGAATAGTGAAATTTCAAAATCGAATACGAATATTCGAGGAAACCAACTTCTAAATATCGAATATTTTCTCATTTCTAAAGAAAGAAAAAAAGAACGCGAAGTGCGTTGAGCACCGAGTAGCGCAGTGAACATTTCATCCAGAGACGCCACACATAGCGACGTCGATATGCAGCGACTTGGAACGCGAGTGCACACTTGCTCGTAAGCGCGAAGCCGGCCAACGTGATGAGACAGCGGAACGGGATCGTGTCATTTATGGGTGCAGACAGTTATACTTTTAGACACACTTCGTGCAGGACGCGTTCCATTCTGTGCGTAAAATAAACTTTTGCTCATGGTCATTTCTGCGGTGCAGAAGCGCAGCTAGTTTACATTGACCGAGACGTGTCCTGGTGAAAATGTGTCGAACTTGCTTTGTGACTATATTTGGAAATGGTTCCTAAACAAGAACAGCAATCCTCGCAAACATCAGCGAAAGCTTTGCTTAAACAGATTCCCACAGCGTGTGGGATTTGCATACACATTTAAGAGTTAAAATAGTGCTATTCATGCGAAAGCTGCCTCACAAAAGGCATTAGAGGGTGCATTTGCATGGTTCATACACCACCTTGAAATCCTTGAAAGCTCAAGAATTTGGAAAAAAGATTCGAAGTAATAAACTCCACATAGGGGCTACACCATGGACAGTGTCCTTCGGGAAACATTATACCCTATCTCGGTATTTCCTTGCAGCATTGTGGAAGCTGCAGGACTCCTTAGCCAATAGGAAGGCCAAATGCCCCTATAAATGTGTTCGTCTGTGTCGTCTGCTCAGTGTCTGCTTGCCATCCTGTCGAGAAATGATCCGTGGTTCCTGGATTGATGCAACAGATGTTTTTGTAGTAACTATAAACTGCATTTACATGATTGCGAGAGCGGGGCTTCATCTATATGTTTCTCAGCAGTTTTTTGCAGCCTCCTTAGCCAGCAAGGCAAACGCCCACTGCATCGTTTCAAGGTGTCTATTGGGCGTTTGCTCGCCACCAGCATCACATACGATGCTAGAGCGGCATAGTAAATTAATGATGCTGTGGACAATTGTGCCTTTATAGCATTTTGCATCATCAGTGCATTACCAGGGCTAATGCTGTGGCACCATCTGCTATCTGGAAATCGGACCACTTTTAGGGCTCGGCACCGGCTCTGTAGTCCTAGAAGTGTCGAAACATGCAGTTGATCTCGACAATGACAAAACATAGCTAATGCTTTGCCCTCAGTGTGCTATGTGTCTAAATGTTGACAGATTTTACATTTATATTTAGATGTCAGGGCAGAGAGCCAAAAAACAAGCGTGTATTCAGGTTGAAGTGGGCGGTCTGGGATGCATGGGCACTGCCATATTGCTACGCTAGCACAGTTAGGGTGGCTATTACAGTTTCCAGCGGTAACCACCACAGTAATTTACAGTACATGACATGCATGCACAAAAAGCTGTACATGTCGCTTATTGCTGTAACGTATCGTGCCTAAAAAACATAATTCTTTAATCCCGCCAATCATCAGACAGTTATGCCTGGAACTATATTCCACGGTGCAAGGATATTGCTTATGTACACCTCTTACTTCGGCAGTGCTGCAAGCTACATGCGAGATAGAGTATGGATTTTCTTTTGAGAGCGTTGCTTAATGATATCAATATGACATGTCCACAGCCAGCACTGGCAGGCTTGTTTGAGTCACCGTTGCCATCGTGGAGCTAGACAAAGCCAGGTCAAGCGTCCAAACCATGCCACCGTTTTGTTGGGCCAGTTGGTTCATAGTGCAGCCATCCTGGCTTCATTTTTGTGCCTTAGGCTGTAGAAATGCCTGGCAGAAAATAAGCTTCGGCCATTTGGCATTAACATGATGAGTATCTGGCTAAAGTCTGACTACTAACCGTTATGCCAGAAGGTGATTGACACCTGAAGCGTGTCCAGCTCGGCAGCTGCTGAGTTTCAACTGTTCCAACTTGCCCAAATTGCCACTCTGTTTAGAAATTGCAGCTAAGAAGGATGAGATTGCACTACTTTTCAGTGCATGTGTACGACTAAGGTTTGTTTCCCTCTCTTTGAATTTTGACCTTCGGCATCCTTGAATTGTTCACTTTTGGGTCAAATGTTCTGTGCAAACCCTGCATTCATAGAAAAAAACCTTTTGTGCAGATTACACTTCAAGCAGCATGGCCATAGAAGCATTTAAAAACGCACAAGGATGGAAGCAGAGAATGAATGTTATTGTCCTGAAGGTAAGATATTCTGTGTAATTGCATGTTGCTTATTGTTCTTGCAATGCATGCAAGCCGAGTGCTATAGAGCTGAAATACCTAAAGGGTAAAATATCTAAAGGCAGGGAGAAATTATCATAGTTGCAGTGTGACACTATGCTAAATGTCGCATCATGGAAAAGTGATTGTTGCCAACATTGTTAGATTGCAAACATTAACGTGGAGCCACTGTTTCGTTTTAGTTTGTTCTCAGCTGTATGTTCTGGTTTTAGAAATCGTATTTGGAACACAATGTTGTATTTGCAGGTGACCTCACCAACTTCCTTTTTGGTAAGGGAAGCAGTGGGAGCAGAGATGTCTCAATGTGGAAGAGAATTTATCAGCATGGAGGCAAGCATGAAACAGTACATGAAAAAGTGGGACATCCAACCTGTCACACCACTACTCCCAGAGATTGATTCGGTAAGTACCAATGACTGTTTGCTTTATGTTTGATAAGTTCATTTGTTGTTACCAGCACTGATGTGATGTGTGTGTGTGCAATATTTTCACTGTAAGCAATTGGGATGAGTATATCCAAGGGTTGTTGAAGCATGCCATGTAAATGAAAGCACACACACACACACGCATATATATATATATATATATATATATATATATATATATATATATATATATATATATATGTGTGCAATGAGCATGCAAATGGGCACGTAAAGCATTTTTTCATGCAACTTTTACTGCCATAGCAACTCGGACAGCCATAAGTCACACATGCAGTTAAGTCTCACTTGTCATTCCAACAGATTTGGTAATACCCTCACAAGAGTTAATCATGGACAATGCAAAATATATATTGTACTGGAGAAGAATGAGCAATATGCACTGCTTTGAGAAAGATGACGAGTTTGGTCACAGCCTTGTGCCTTTATTGCCTGAATTGTGTGACATCTCGCTGCGGTGCCCTACTCTCCGAGAGCTTCATTAAAGGGGCTGACAACTGATTTTTAAGGACCTAGTTCTTTATGGTGCAAAGCATAGCTCACCCTAGGTGGTGTTTACATATGCAGCGGTTACTTCCAAAAGCGCGTCAATATTTTGTAGGCAAAGTTTTTCCATCTCAGCTGCCTCTGAAAAAAGCAAGAGTCCCTCCTCTAGCAACGCTGAGAAGTGAGAGCGATGTCCATAGCCTGCCTTGCAAATTGTGAAAGCCACCCATTGTTCTGCTTTCACAGGAGTGAGTGTAACTGTGGTTAACGACCTACATTTTGACCTTTTCAACCACTTTCCATTAGCGGGATTATCTCTATTCATGTTCTGAGCGGTTGTCTGTCCCTTTAATTACACCACAACACCTCTCCACAATTTGGTGGAAGTCTTGGGCCTTTTAGTGACCTGGAACTCCATAGCCGGACACTCCCTCCCGTTTCTGCCATTCCCGAGGATGCCACGCAGCCGAATACTCCCTAGGCATCACCTCTCGTCTGTTCCGGTGCTATACACCAACGAGATCCTCCTGTCTTCAGCCGCACCAATGATCATGATGCAGAGGATTGGCTTTCGTCATATGACTGCGTGAGTGTTCATAACAAATGGGATGACACCACTAAACTGACTAACGTCATCTTTTATCTTTCTGGAGTCGCTAATCTCTTGTTCTGGAATCATGAATCCGCCCTTACCACCTGGATGACATTTACGAATTCCTTCAAAGAATCTTCGGTCATCCTGCTGTGCACAACCTTCGCGCGGAACAACGCTTGCGTGGTCGCGTTCAGCAAAAGGGTAAAAACTTCACCAGCTACATTGAAAATGTAGTCGACCCTTGCCGGCACATTAATCCCACTATGCCCGAAGCTGAAAAGATCAAGAATGTCATGAAAGGCATAGAGGATGACTCCTTCCAAGCGTTCTTGGTTAAGAATCCTCAAACGGTTGACGTCATCATTACGCTCTGCCACAGCTACGATGAACTCTACAAACGACACCTTACTACACGGCGTGCTGTCGTGTCGGATGACATGATTTTAGCCATAACCGACAGTTCCAGTGGTGCTCCCGCCCACTCCTCGTTCCTTGACCAAACAAACAATTCGTTCGAGAGGAAGTAGCGCACCAACTTTCACTTCTGCCCGATACCCAGTCGTCTGAGTCCTCTTTGTCTCCGGAACTCTTACGGGTCATGCACTAACAAATCAACGACGCGTTACCTCTCGCTACTCGGCTACCTTCAGTGCTGGTTCTGCTCACGTATGCTGTTGTTGTCGCCAGTCCAAGACCTCTGCCTGTCGATACCGCGAGACCACAAGGGAATTCTCCTGACAGCCAGTCCCGCTGTGCTCCACCAGTTCTGCACTTCGCTCCCTCGTCTCCTGTTCCCCAAAGCTTCAACACTCGTCGGTCTCCATCTCCCCGTCGACGGTCACTGTCCCCCATTATCTGCCGTCCTCCAGCTGTGGAGGAAAACAAAGGCACAGTTCCGGAGGCAAGAACTGCGATCTCGTCGAACTGCTCAAGCCCTCATTTATATTCCCTGCCAAGGTAATTGAAGTTTATGCCGAAGGTATCGCCGCTCATCCATTTGTTGACAGGGGTGCCGCAGTGTCAATAATTGTTGAGCAGCTTCGCTGTATGCTCCGAAAAGTTGCGATGCTGCTTTCTGCCATTTTGCTACGTACAGCAAACGCTGAGCCAATTTTCGTGATGCTGTTTTCTGTCATTTCACTACGCACAGCAAGCGCTGAGCCAATTGAGCCCCTAGGAACATGTACTGTTTGTGGCGCCATACAACAGTTTACACCACATTGAGTTTGTTGTTCTTCCCCACTGCTCTCATGCCATCATTCTAGGATGGGACTTCCTCTCATCTCATCACGCTGTTATTCATTGTGCCCGTGCAGAACTTGCGCTGACTTCATTTTGTGGCAGTCTTTCTGAAGATTTGCCTCTTATCTTCTGCTCGAATGTTGGTCGCCACTGCCACCGATTTTCCTCCTTTTTCTTCTACCCTTGTGCCCATTTACTGTGCTGCTTTCTACGATTCTACAGTTCTCTTCAGGCCATCTAAACTTGCTGCACGCCGTCATCCCTTCTTGCTTCCTTTCGCCCTCCTTCCCACTTGCCAGGGCTCCAGCGCACTTTACATTTTGAATTCAATTTCATGTCCGTCAAGCTTACACCATGGCGAGTGCCTCAGTTCTGCTGACGAATTTGACGCGAGCTCTGTCTATGATGCGCCTGATGACTCAACTCCTCTTCAGGTTGACGCCATGGCTCTTATTGTCTATGCGTCTGAGCCGGTATGTGACAAAACGTTTGCTCAGTCTATTGATCCCAACCTTACTCCGAGTCGGCGCGCGCAGATTGTCGACCTCCTTAAAGGGAAGCTGAAGGGTTCCCCAGAAGAAATGAGTGAAGTGCTGTACGTAATGGTTTTTAACCCTCCGAATTCGAATATCGCATCGAAATTGAGCGAAAGAAAGCACAAACAGATTTTATTTAGGCGAAAAGTGCAGCAGTAGACTCGGGGCAGCTCGCCTGCGCCGTTTGCGCCTGTGATTGCTCGGGCGCCTCGTGACGTCAACAATGGTGTTCGTCCGGACCGACCGCTGCCGCTACACATGAAGCACGGTGCAAGGTGGTTTGGCACATTTTGCTGAGACGGTAAAGGTAAATTTCGGGAGCTTGCGTTTTTCTGAGGAGTTCGGCGTTGCTCCCTACATGTACGAGCCGGCTGCGAGGAGCCGGCCTTTTGAAGAAGCAAAAGATGCTGTTAGCAAGCAGTGGTTTTGACGGGAACGAAAGCGAAGTGTTAGCATCTCCTCGTGTTAGAAATGTTCTTTGGTGAGTATGTTCTTTGCAAAGCTGCATTCAGCGATCCAATGAGTTTGTTTCCGGGCAAACAACTGTACTGTTATGTTCCTACATGCCTCCTCGTGGAACGTAAGCGGGGATGCGATCGTCGGCATTCGTGCGCTGCCCCAAAGCGGTTGGCGATCTACACTTGTAGCACCTGTAGTGACCTTCATCAGCGCGCCATCCGCACGCTACTCGTAACCAGAGCCGCAAAGGCGGCGAATTCCGTCGGCTACGTGAGACGGCCGGTTGGTCTCTGTGCCCGAGAGAAGGGGGAGCGCAGCGTCCTGGCGTGCGCTGGCTTTCAAACACATGCAAATTTTACACTTGCACTGGTTTATGGTAGCTGCATGTAGGCTGCTTCACAACACACGTTTGAATAGAAAATTAACGGCGGTTTGCAACCAAACCTGCGTAACGGATGGGAGATAAACATGCACCTTCCATTCAGCGTGCTAACACGAAGGAGCTAGCAGTAAATCAAAATCCAGCTTTGGACGAATTCGTGTATTCATAAGGTCTTCCAAGACCAGTTACCATCCGTCCGCCCGCACCCGTCCTGTCTTAATGTGTTCGTTGCCCCGACCTTTTCGCACTGCGTTTAGAAAGCCTGCTAGCAGCAAGTCGTACTTTCACTCATTCATGCATTATTGATAAACTCTGGTAGTAATCGTCGTCACGAAAGTGGTTAGAGCACAGTACTGTTAATTATTGTTCTTGAGCGCTTGAAATTTTTTCGATTCACAGCAGCCTCCCACTTTGCTGAAAGCTTCTTGTCTTGCGGGAAGTTATGGAACATCGGAACATCGTTGCGGCCGCTGGTGTTCATGCAACCGTAGGCTGCACAGAATGCCGGCATGATCGGCCGACCACTTCAGTTGATGCTGTGCACGTCAACTACCACTCCACATGCACACAAACGAAGGAATGCAGGGTTGAGGGAAGCTGATTATGATGGCACGCACGCAGAATCAAGCACGGTCATGGCGGTTGTGGAGACCGCGAAGGAACAGAACACCAGTGCTGATGTCACTACGCCGCGGTTTCCGGTCTCCGCTGGCATCGTCAGCAGCAGCGCGCGGCGCTCGACGGAGGGCGGAACGACAGCACAATTTCAACCGACGATTACGTCGCTCCTAAGGGAAAAATCCCGCCCCAAAATTTTACTTCCATGGTTTGTAAGGTTCCCGCACCCGTATATGAGCGTCTTATTGAATTCGACAGACTCTTCAGTTTCCCTTTAACCAATTTCGTTCTTCTTTTGATCTCCAACAACATTGTTTAGGGCGTACCTCCACAGTCGTTCATCATATCGACACCGGCAGCCATGCACTGCTACGCCAGCGTTCATACTGTGTGTCCGCGACGAAGCGCTGTGTCATCGATGAGCACGTAGGAGACATGCTCCAACGTGGCATGATACAACCTTCGCACGGTCCCTGGCCCTCTCCAGTAGTGTTAGTCAAAAAGACAGATGGGACTATTTGTTTTTGTATGCACTATCGAAGACTCAACAAGATAACCCGGAAAGATGTCTATCCTCTTCCCCGTATCAATGACATGCTAGACTGCCTCCAAGGCACTGAATTCTTTTCGTCCTTGGACTTGCGATCTGGTTATTGGCAAGTTCCGGTGGCTGAGGCAGATCGCCCGAAAATGGCATTCATTACGCCTTACAGCTTATATGAATTTGCCGTCATGCCCTTTGGCCTGTGTAATGCGCCTGCCACATTTGAAAGAATGATGGATAACATCCTCCGGGGCCTCAAATGGCAAACATGTCTTTGTTATCTCGATGAGATTGTCATCTTTTTCCTGGACTTCTCTTCTCACCTGATTCGACTCGAATGTGTCCTCACTTGCCTCGTCGATGCTGGACTCCAACTCAGCTTGAAAAAGTGTCGCTTCGCCGCCCGGCAGCTTGGGCACATTGTTTCGAAAGATGGTGTGCTCCTACATCCAACCAAACTCCAAGCCATCGCCGAATTCCCACGACTAAAGACCACAAAAGAACTCCGCAGCTTCATCGGATTGTGCTCATACTTTTGCTGTGTCATCCGCAACTTCACCACCATAATAGCGCCTTTGATATAGCATCTCGCGGGTAACCACGACCTCTCGGCCTGGCCACCAGTCTGTGATGCCTCATTCACAACGCTGTTACGTCTTCTAATGTCACCCCCGATCCTCCGACATTTCCACCCAAGCGCGCCAACAGAAATACACACAGCTGTCAGTGGCGTCGCTATTGGCACTGTTCTTGCACAACGAAACACTGGCTTCGACGGATGCGTCATTGCCTTCATCAGCCGTGCACTCACGACTATTTCATTACAGAAAAAGAATGCTTGGCTGTCATTTGGGCCATAACTAAATTCTGTCTTTACCTCTAAGGCCGCCCATTCAACGTCAGAACTAACCACCATGCTTTCTGCTGGATGTTGTCCTTGAAAGATCCTTCAGGTCGCCTCACTCGATGGGCGCTTCACCTTCAAGAGTACGGTATTCGAGTCCTGTACAGCTCTGGCCATAAACATTCAGACATGGATGCGATGCCTTGCTCCCCTGTGTCAGGCCAGCCCAATTGTCTGAACTTACCAATATATGGGTCCTCCCTTACTTCCATGAACATGCTTTCGGAGCAGCAGAAGGATCAGTGGGATTTTATCTATAGTGGCGTTTCTGTCACATCCATCAATGCCTTCCCCAGGCTATGCATTGCGCTACGAAGCACACTACTTCTATGTTTGTGATGGGCTCCTATTGGGGGCAAGGACTTACGGAATCACCATCTGTCGGAATCGCCTCACTTGAGTAGTATGAGGGATAATGTGGCGCGCTCTGCATGCTCCTCAGGTTTGGCTATCGGTGCTCAATAAAGCATCACGCGGGAGCCAGAATGGTTTACAGACACTATCTCTTTACCGAATACGGGCCATCCTCGGCCTGGACTTGGAAAAGGCATTTGACAATGTAGCACATGCAGCAATCCTGAGCCGCATAAACAAGCTCAACTTGGGTGCGCGAAGCTACAACTACGTCAGAGACTTCCTGTCGCGCCGCACAGTCACCCTCGCGGTCGGCAGCATGACATCCGACGAACATACACTAGGAAGCACCGGCACTCCTCAAGGATCGGTCATATCCCCGCTCCTTTTTAACCTCGTGATGCTGGGTCTCCCGGCCTACCTCGACGAGATCGATGGCCTCCATCACGCCTTGTACGCAGATGACATCACCCTGTGGGTCAACAAGGGCAGTGACGGTCAGATAGAATGCACCTTACAAGCAGCGGTCTCTGCAGTCGAAACGTACCTCCAAGACACAGGTCTCCGACTATCTCCACTGAAATCGGAGCTGCTCGTCTACCGCTCGCGCCGCCGGCCCAAGCCTACAGCCGAATGGCGCCAATGTGACGACATAATCCTCTATACGCAAGACGGCTCCTGCATTCCCCGAGTCCCGAAGATACGCATCCTAGGCATGCATATAACAGCCAACGGGTCGAACATAGAAGCTATTCGCAAAATCGAAGGCAAGGTTACAGCGGCTACCCGCCTGATCAAACGCATTACAAACAAGCACACGGGCATGAAGGAGGACAGTGTCATGCGCCTCATACACTCTTTCGCAATCAGTCACATCACTTATGTGGCTACCTTCCACAACTGGAATGTCACTGAAAGGGAGAAAATCAACACCTTTATACGCAAGACTTACAAGATCGCCCTTGGCCTACCGGAGTCCACAAGCACTGCTCGTCTGCTACAGCTGGGGTATACAACACGCTTGAGGAAATCGTGGATGCGCAAAGAACCTCTCAACTCGAACGCATGTCTCTGACAGCCACGGGCCGGTACATCCTGCGGAAACTCGGCTTCAACTACCACGTCCAACACGGTCAGAAACAGGTCATTCCACCTGACCTCAGCGACACGCTGATTGTCACCCCTATACCTCGAAACATGCACCCCGAATTTAATCGGGGCCGACGCCAGGCCCGTGCCAAGGCACTGCTGCGCTCCTTGGGTGGAAAGAGGACTACGCGCTTTGTAGACGCCGCAGAATACACGCGAGAACGCCGGTTCACGGCGGTAGTCGTAGACGTTAGCTCCAGGCTTACGCACGCGTGTAGTGTCGCAACGGAATACCCCGAAACAGCAGAAGAGGTAGCGATTGCGCTTGCGCTTACCGACCCCCTCTGCGAGGTAGTGTTTAGCGACTCACAATCCGCAGTTCACAACTACGCGCGGGGGCGCGTTTCCTCCGAAGCTCTCCAGATTCTAAGGAAAGCTGGTCGACAGCACTTCGATAACACCGCCATCATATGGTTTCCAGCGCACGTCGCCACCCCCACCGATGAGGGCCTCATTAACTTGAACGAGGTAGCACACCGCTCTGCGCGAGAACTGACCCGCCGCGCAGAATCGGGGACCGCCTCTTCGAGTTCGGAACTGCTGGCTCAAAGCACGCGAGAACGCCTGGTCAGGTACAATGACATCACCAAGCACTACCAGCTAGGCAGGCGGTTGCTGCCCCCACCTCACCCCATGCTGAAACGTCGCCAGGCAGTCATCTGGCGACAATTGCAAACACAAACATTCCCCAGTCCGGTGCGATTGCAGCACATTTTCCCCGCGCAATACCCGAATGCTCTTTGCAAATTATGTCGGGACACTAGAGCGACGCTGTCACACATGTTGTGGGAGTGTCGGGTTACATCAGATACAATGGCAGTAGCTCCGGAGGCTCTTGCGTCGAAGTGGGCCGCCGCTCTGCGCAGCTCCAACCTCAAGACACAAGAGTGGGCTGTCCAGCAAGCCCGAGAGGCGGCGACGAGGCAAGGCCTCGAAGTCCCCTCATGGGAGACCTGAGCCCGGGTCATCAAATTTGCCGGATTCAGAATAAAGTTGGTTCCATCCATCCATCCATTACCGAATACGTACAGTGAACGCCTACTATGTGCGATTGCCGTGATAGTCACCCAAACCGGCTTCTTGCGTGAAAGGTCGGCAATCGCAGTGGGTGAAGTATGTAGAATATGTTCTTATAGTGGGCTGTCTGTATAACCAAACCAAATGGAGCATAACGGAACGAAGCCTCAATGCAGCGATTGCATGAGTTCACGGTGACCGACTGCGCCTCTGCATACACGTCCGCGCACAATGTTTCACTTTCGCACCATGCTGTGAGCTTTAGGCCGCAGCATATGACAGTACACAAGCAGCCATTCCTGCGTGGACACTGTCAGAGCTGTTAAAAAATAATTTCGTTATAACTAGGGACTTCGACGGCTACAATGGCTTCTTGTGATGTCCCGTTGGGACGGTTCAATCTTCTTCTTTTTTTTTTTCTTCTAAGGACTTAGACGTTTCCTTATAACTATTTCTGAAGTTGCGTCGCACTTCATATCTGTCGATCTTCTCAGCGAGCAATTAATTACCCGCTGCTTCTTTTTCCTAATACAGTACATTTCATTGTTTTGCTCTATCCAAGCACGAGCATATGCCATGCCTTTTTTAATGTGCTTTTTATCGTTCCCTTTTCATTCCGGTGAACTTGCCAGTATCTAGCATCAACAAGTTCATAGACCAAAGCTTCATGACGTTAGCCGAGCAGCACGTGCGGGCGAGCGTCTCAGTGCGTGCTTTCTTCTGCTCACCGAACATCATGACCCCGACACTGTATCAGAAATCTTCCTCGTGGAAGTGTTTGCTGCACACTCGAGTTGTAGCTGATAGCTGCTTGCCGTATCTAAGTTTCGCTATGCAAGCTTCACACAGCTTCTTTCTTGTCCTGTGGGTACGTGTGAAGGCTGACACAGGGTTCTGTTGTGTACATGCGGCACCTATCAGTAGCCTAAACCTTCCCCCTTAATCAGAACTGCAGCGCAGGTGGGACTTTGAACTTTCATTTTCAGCTCGCTTCAGCGCTTCCAAAGCCGCGGCCGCAGCTGCTGTGTCCACGTGATCCATTATACCACGTCATGCCGATGGTGCCAGCTTATCCAGTGGTGGAGCTGGCCCCCAATGCCACCGCAGCTACTTCTCGGATGACTGCAAATGATTGGATGATCGGATGACTGCCTGCGACTTTGTTATTACTGGCGTTGGATGTACTGGTTTGTCCGCCAATATGTCCGCTGCTGCCTCGCTTGCCAACACTGGAAGAATACCCCTCGTCCCTCAGCGTGAATGTGTTGAGAGTTCCAAAATGTCATTAGGCACACAGTATCACTACGTACGCATCTTTCACACCACGGTTATACTACCACGTAGAAAAGCCAGCTTTGCGGTTTTAAAAGAGTTCCATGACACAAGGCCTGCAGTGCAGCACGTTTTAAAGCACTGGGATCGCTTTTGCAAGCTTTGAACTCACCTAGACATGGAACAGCATTAAAAAAAAAAAAAAAACTATGCTCACCTTTCCTTGAAACTGATGCGATCAATTTCTTGCACACAAGGGGCACAGGATATACTTTTACCAGATCCTCTACGTTTCATTATGGCACACAGCAGTAAATACTGATGTCTTCTCTGGCATTAAGCTATCTGTAATCAACCCAGAAAAGCTAGTTTATTGAATGAATCTTTTAAAACAATTTTTTTCAGTCTCTTATGGAGCTTTGGGAAGGGAAATTTATGCTGTCTTGCATTGCAGCTGCCACCTATGCTCGTTGTTTACCTTTCTTGCCCTGCTCCTTCTCTAATTTCAGTGTTCAAATGCAAAACATTTGCACATTTTGTTTTCTTTTTATATTTGTGGATCTATTCATTCACCACCAATACGAACGCTTTGTGCTTGCCAAAATGGTAGCACCGACTTTGGAACAAATCGCGGAAGCAGACGACAGTGAACAGGTTATAACTAGCGCCACTCTACCCGCACATTCTGTCTCTAGCAGCAAAATAGTTTAACTAAACCACGCGTACTGGGCAAGGGACATCTGTGCAGGTCTGGAGTTCAGTAGGTTGTGGTTTAGACAATGTCAGTGCTGGCAGTGCTGCATTCTGTTTGCTGCATACGACACATCATAGATGTTATAAGCTGAAAACAAAGGACCCTGTCACATTCAGGAAGGTCGTGATGTTCAAGTTGCTGTGACCAGCAGTTAAGGCCCTTAGGACTGCGCACATTTTCACATCATCACAATAAAAGCCACTACGTTGGAATGGGTGGGCTGTAGGGGTGAGCAAGGGCTTGGGGAAAACAGGTCAAGCACTTCGATATAATGGGAATGTTCATTTCTATGATGATGTGAAGCTATATTCTCAGATGCCACATGCACCCGGCATATGGAAAGCTGTGTGCAGCAGGTTGTGTATCTTGAAACTATTGTAGCACTTGCGTCTTAATTTCCGTATGCCATGAAGTAGAGTGTTGTGTACTCGTACTATGTGAGGTCATGCCAGATTGAACTTGTAACTTCTGGACCCACTGGAAAGAAATTGAATTGATTACATGTTAAGGGACTCCTGAGCAATGGCTTATTGCTTCAAAACTGTTAGTTTTCCCGGCAAGCTGTGAAATACCGGTGGCTGGTGACATAATGGTCGATGCATTTTGTGATGCCAGTGAAATTAATTAAAGGTGTACGAGTACTCGAATGTACATTGGGAGTAATGAACGTTCGAATAGCTCAGTTTGCAAATAGAATTCAGTCAACACTCGTTTGTTCCAATATTAAGGTCGTGGTATGTTGTCAAATGGTTCTACGTATATACCACTGTCTAACCTGAAGGCGATCGCAAAAACAATGAAAACATCAAATTAAAATAAACCATAGGTAAACAGCTTCATGCAGTAATTGTGCAACCATGTCCCTCTGTTTTCCGGGTGCTGGTCGCTGAAACATGGTAACATGGTACTTTCCTCGCATTACGGCATAGGAATGCCCGCACTATGGCAAGAGTAGAGTTAGCTTAGGGGATGCAAGTCGCCCCGAAGTGCTTGCCGCAGTGCTGGCCGCTCGGCCCAAGCACGCCGCCGATGACACAAACATTGGCTACAGTTAGTTTTTACGGAAAACAGTGGTTGGTGGAATAAACCGATGGTATAATTTTATCTTCCGTGACAAACAACGACCACTGTATAACGAACGGTAGCTGTTATACAAGTCGGTTCAACTCGGAGTTCGGCATCCGGCTGCCACTGCACTGCATGCGAGACGGCTCAATTGAATCACATGCTCCGCAGTCTAAATAGCAGATTATCATTTTTGTGCGAATTGATGCTATGACAAAAATAAAGCGTTCTCAAATCGATGCATTTTGCTGTTGTTGGCTGTTGTTGAAGCACTGTTTATGCTAGAGCTTCGCTTAGCGAATTAAGCCTAGTGGCATCTTCGAATTTTGCCGACGTTGAGCTGCTTGCGTAATGGACTCGAAAAACTGTTCACACGTTAGCCGGCAGGGCGTTGTGCGGGGCACGCCGTTGGGGGAAGCTGGCCGCTAGTGTATTCATTCTTTAAGAAAAAGTGCATTTTAACACGTTCCACAAGTTACCGGAAATAATTGTGAGGCAGTCCACTGCCACAGGCATGCATAGCCATACACTCTTAGACAAAGGTATGCCCTTTGGGGTGTATATCTGCCACACAACAATAATCGTCATCTGCCTTGCATGCGTTTCCTTTCTTGAAAACACCGCGCCCGCTACTTTCCTGTCGGGAATGCTATGTCATGCTGATAACGTGCATGCCGTTCGTTACTGGGAAGTACCGGGCTCGCGGCGTTAAAGAAAGGAAGTGCGGACAATACAGATGACGTTTATTGTTGCGTGGCAAGATACAATCCAAACAGTGTTATTTTGTTTTAGAGTGTAGTAAAGTATGTTGTATTTGCCCCATCTGGAAAAAAAATTGACAAAAATTTGTTTGTTATAGGAGGGTCCATGCAATTTGTTCATGATTATAGGCAGACCAAGCTAAGTTAGAAGAATAGTCAGTTATATCCGAAAGTCTGTTGTATGCAGATCTGTTGCAATGGCGTGGACTTATCTTTTTGGTTTTCCGAATATTAGGTATATTCAGTGAAAATCCATTGGTACAAGTTAGTCCACTTCGATGGGACAGAGTTAAACAATCCATATGCAATGCGGTCAGAGGGAAGGGTGACAACAGCAGCGTGTATGAAAAGTATGTATGAAAGTCTAATTAGGCATACTGGATATTTATGTTCATGCATACATATTCACGCATTCACACGCACAGCTTACACAAACAAGCTTTAGTGCTGACTGGCCCCATGTGAACCCTAGGGATGCGATTTTGTAGCGAGGCCTTTTCCCAGTGCTAATGCTTTGCAATGCTTTTCACTTTTGTGCGTAGTCAAAACGACGTTCAGCCCACTGGATCGCTACAAAATCACAGCCCTGATTGCCGCTTCAACGGTCGTCAGTCCAATTCGTACGCATGCATGATCTTGGGACAGATCAACAATGAGCCACTCGTATGAACATATTAATGGCAAGCTTTCTGTGACAACTTGCAACCCATTAGCACATTGACCAATGGAAAATTTTCGCCACGGCCATGCTGCTGGTAAAGCAGGCCTAATTGCCATTGCTTCATTGGGCATAGGTGACTGAAGTTACGCTTTGATGCTAAATCGTTCCAGATTTATTTGTAGTGGTTGTATGACATTCAGAGAGCTGGCAAACTGCGTCACCATCGAAAGCGGCTGTATGGTGATGCAGTTTGCCAGCTCTCTGAATGTCATACAACCACTACAAATAACATTGGTGTATGTACCAATGTTATTTACAGATGTGATCTTTCCCTTGCACAGTATGGCAGCCTCTTGTTCTGGACGTCGTTCGTAGGCACACATGCATTGGTCTCTTCACCTACTTTCGAGTGAACCATCACAGCACTGGCTTTTGATTTACATGGTGGGCATAAAAATGTTGTGTGGCTGATGTGCTTGCCGTCCGGCTGCAGAGGCATCATTATGAAGAATTGCAATAGAGAAATTTTATTGGTTTGATCTTATCGAATTATAAAAAAATAGACCTGATACATAGATAAAATGGGCCTGTATGTGTTTATTGGATTATGAAACAATGGATAATCAAGTTTATTCAGTGGGACTGCGTACTAAAATGGTTTGTTTTATCGAACTACAAAAATGGTTAATTTTAAAGTGAAGCATTCTGGGCGACCCCTCCCAGACTTTGCTGAAGGTGGCTGCTGCTGATAGGTACTGCTGCTGTCTTGCTGAATAGCTTGTAACGACCACCGACGTTGCAATGTGGGGACGCTAAACGAGAAAAATAAAAATGGCCAGCATGTGCTCGAACTGCAAGCACGGTATGCACGCTTCTGTTATAGAAGCCTGCTACGCTGGTCCTCTTGTTCTGGTGCTCTGCTGCGACCTGTCGTTTCCTGACACAGTGGTGACCCAGGGGAATGTGCCTTTCACAGAGCGACACGATGCCATGGCTAACTGGCTGGAGCCCCAGTTCAGCCCAACGCTACCGCTGTTCTTGTCCTGCTATGTCGGCACATGGTTCATGCAGTTTGAGGTAGCTCTGGAGCTGAACATCTTCATCCAAGAGTTCAAGTACGCGGTACTCCTCTACGTCCTGTCACTTGACCTTCAACTCTGCCTCGGGGTTCTATCGCCTGGTCTGCACCCCTATGACGAGCTAGAACAGGCTGTGCTGAACTTCTATGGCACTACATACTGCCCTCTTCCCGAGATTGACAGCACTGTATGCATCTAATCTCTGTCAACACCCTCACAGCCAGCACCAAGTGCATCTCTTCCTGCGGCCTGTATGCCATCGTCATCAAGCCAGCCTTTTTCACTTGACCTGCCACTAGACCATCTCGTCAGCTCACAGGAGTGCTACCGCGCAATCTGCGGCCTCAGGTTTTCACCAGGAGCCTCTGTAGTGCAAGTATGTGCACAATCGTCTCGTAAAGGGTATTGCATACTTGCCAACCCTCTCGATTCGCCTGGGAGACTCCCGATTTTTTACTGAACTTTCCGATTGTACGATCACTGTCTTTTATCTCCCGAAAAGCGGGCTCTGTTCGCTCAATAACGATTTTTGTGAAACCGGCACCGCGGAATCTACAGCCACATCCTAATCGTCAGCATCAGAAACAGTGGCCGCACCAGTACCATCGGTATCATCGACTAAGCAGCCAACTATGGTGCCTAGTAAGCCGACCAAAGCCAGAGCCAATCTCTTGCATTTCATGCATGCCTTCCTCCATGGTGCATCTTGTTGCTGCTGCTGGTGTGTTTCATTAGTGTTGGCTAGGCCGCGTGTATGCGGTGCATCGTGTAAAGTTAGAATCCTCGTGTGCTTGATGCCATAGCACTATCAAAGCATTTTGCATTTTGTACAACGTGTGGATGCGACAACAGCATGTCTCACGGTGACAAAGGCAACTTGAAACTGCACGTTTCCATGGCGAAGCATCAAAGCTATGTTCGCACCGCTGAGCAGCAAGACAACATAGTGAACTTTCTCCAGAACAACTGCGACGACAGTGTTGTATTTTTGCAGTGCCTGTTTACGGGATTCCTCGTCGAACACAACCTACCCCTTAGTGTCAGCGACCACGTTGGGCCTCTTCTACGGAAAATGTTTCCGAAATTGCAACGAGGCGAAGCGTTATGGATGTGGACGCAACTCTGAAGAATGCGGAGGTGGCCAACCTGAAATTTATTTCACAGGCATCGCTCTTGAGTCTTTGTTTCTTTATTCAGTGTTTCCCTCAGCTGCTACCCTGAGATTGCAATGAATCTGCTGAAGGACGCTTTAGCTGCTCTTGAAGATGAGTTTGCCACACTACAGGCGTACAGTCTTCCAGAGGACATTCTGAAAACAAAGATGGGACGTGCAGTGGTCCATGGTTGGAAAAATGAAAAAAACTGATGGAAAACATGTTTCACTGAGTTGTTGCGGATTTACTGCTGGATTTACTCATGGTACCGCATAGCAACGCAGTGTGCGAGAGGATTTTTAGCATGGCATGAAAAACAGACTGAATTTTGCTCATCAATGTGCAACACAACTTTCCATCACCTGCTGCTAGTGAAGGGCCAGACCATGTTTTGAGCGAAGCTACTGCGACAAATTTTGGAAGGGAGCAGTCTGCTACTGCAAGGCCCCTGCAAAAGGACTCAACGAACACAGCGTCAAAGTTTGAATGAACCTCCCCCCCCCCTCTCAGCGGAAGTTGAAACAGTGAATGCAGCCCCCCCCCCCCCCCCTGGCGCGAATAAAAAGTATCCCGATTTTTGATCTCGCAAGGTTGGCAGGTGTGGTATTGGCAAGACAGTGATACCGGTCACTTCATTGCCTTTCTCGCCACTAACAATGGCATGTGACAGTGGGGACATTGCTGACCTAACGCAGGTTCTTGCACCACATGCCATCGGGTTTGTCTTAAACAATATCGCACCTGCCACTCGGTCCCTGACCAACCGTCCACCTGATCCGTCCATGCCGTTCGCTGAGCCAGCCCCTGAGTCGGCACGTGAACTCAGCGCCTTGGTGACTCGACTGCCTTTGACTGTGCCAATGTTCTTTTGGTTATAGTGGCTTATTAAGGCCGATTTGTGCAATAGGCGAAAGCACGCAGCATGCATAATGTTAGCCGTTGGTACCACCAGTAAAGTGCAGGCACCTTTTCACTTTCAGCTGCTGAAGGTTTTGAAATCTGGAGAGCCACAGCAAGTTCGTGCGATGGGCCCCTCTCCACCCCCCCCCCCCCCCCATCCCTGCAAATCTTCTGGAAAAATTCCAATAGAAATTTCTTTTGGTCTTATACAAAATGTATAGCTCCAAATAGCAACACGTACAAATCTCAAGATAATTTTGCCAGTCCTACAGATTCTTCAATCAGAGTAACACAATGTTCAGTGGTGGAACAGCTGCGTCAGACTGCGCCAAGAGTGGCCCTTTGGGCCATTCTGCACCAAAGCATGCATAAAAACACAGACACCTTCCGTCCATGCTTCACAGCTAGCAAAACAAATCAAAACCAAGAGCACGCTATCATCATAATCATCGAAGGAAGCAGAGGCCCATCCATAGTTTCTCACTATGGGCATTTGGAGTCCTCAGGTTCATCATTCTCGCATTTTTTTCTGTCGGACGTACAATGTAGTGTTGCTGTACCATCTTGCTGGTGCTTTATTTTGGTGTTCATTGAACCCGCATAGTACCGCAGAGTTTTGCCAAAGGAGGATGTTACATTCTATGATTAAAGGGACACTAAAGCTAAACAATAAATCAGTTTAGACTAATGAAGCATTGTTTGAGAACCCTGCAGGCAGTCATTTCAAAAAAATAGTTTGATTATTATATGAGGAAATGAAGGTTCAAGTATCAGTATTTGAATTTCGCGCCGAAACCCCGACGCTGCTACGTCAGTGTGATGTCAGAGATTCCAAAGTATGTTTTCGCATTTGGGCCGCGTTGGCTGAGTAAAGGTTCCGAAACTTGCCATGTTTAATATTTGGTTCCTCTAGAACACAATGTAGTCACTCTGTACCGCTGTATATAATTAGTAGGCCCTAGAAGATGCCATCAAAATCCAAGACATCACAGCCCCCAGGTGCGGGAACTTATGTAGGCGTCGCCACCCGTATTTTGTTCTTGCGCTTTTTCTGGCTTACCAAACGTCTTATCGTTGTAAGAGGGGTGTTTTTGGTGTTGTAAAACGGTAATATACTGATGCAGAAGAAATCATTTTTCACTTTACTGCCCCTTTAAAGATAGTTTTCTGTTTTTGGTTGATAGCGGGGCTTTGCAATAGAGCCACTGCAATCAGAATTATTCATAGTGCATAGTTCTAAATGGTATTAGCAAATATGGTACACGGCGAGAGTCGTCAGTTCGAAGAGTGCCGCCATGTTCGATGATGCAAAACCTTTTCAATGAGCTTGTGTCACTGCGCTGTTTCGGTGAAATAGCGTCGCCGGCACAAATACAAAACCATATTTGCATTCGCGCATGTGCAGTGGAAATGACGCCTTTCTTTCTTTCTTTTTTTTTTTTTTTGAGGCTGCAAAATTTATGTGGCCCCTATTAGAAAATTTCCCAATGTGCATGCGTGAGTATATTGCATGATGTCATAGTCAGTGCAAGCGTGCGTACTTAATTGGTCTTGCAGTGAGCCTTTGTCCACAAGCCGTGACTGTTGCACTGTGTTGCATCCTGGGTTAATAAACACGCATTTGTTGACAGTATGTCTGTGTTGCCTTCTTTGCGCTGTACTGACAAACCTGGCCATAGCGCCCTGTGTGTGTTTCGGTGTGGAGGAGTTTCGCATCCTTTCCTGGCTTTGCATGCAGTGTAAGCCTCACGCAAACCCGTCTCCACAACATATCAACTATGTCAGTTAATATTTGCATTGTATAGGGTAAGCACATGTGCGTTGGACCCTGCACCAAAAGTGCTTGCTGCTACACGAAATCTGATTTTTGCCTGTGCCAGGACCTGCACTTAAAGATGAAATATCTGCTCCATCACTGAATGTTCCATGGGAGAAATAAAATGCTTTATAGGTCCCACTAGATGTAGAAGTAGTGATAAATTTGTATTGGTAGTATTCAGGAACTGTAACCACTCGCACACCTGTACGGAATTAATTAGACCTGACCTCTGTAGCTTTGAACCCCACAACTGATAGCAGAAGGTTGAATCCTAATTGCATGTTATTCATCTCTTTAAAATATATGACATCTAATGGTGAATGATTATGGCTTTTTGGTTTGTGACAAGGCCATCTTTGGTGATAGACATTGAAACATCAGTTTTATCTGTTTTTGGACACTATTCGCAGACATATTTCTCAGTTCAGACATCTCATTGAAGCTATCATTAAAAAAATTGCTATGCAGATTTAGCACAAATTTTGGAATTGATGTGCATTGTGAAGCACAGTTTTCATGAAGCGGGTTTAAATTCTATAAAACTGCTCATTTTCTGCAGTGCATCTTGCAGCACAGTTATTACGTGTCTGCCCGGCAATCAGCAAGATTTAAGAACCCCCACCATGCTACCCAAATGACCATGGATTACACTGTATACACAATCGCCCCACTTTTCATCATGCCTTCTTTGGAATTAGCCCGGTTTATTATTGCTCTATATTCAAGACCAGCCCACCCTACTCAGCAAGAAGTAAACCAAGCAAACACACCAACCCCCCCCCCCCCCCAAAAAAAAGAGAGAAAGCATTGAAACATTATCTTTAATACAGGAATTATGCACCTGAAAGCATATATTTGTCGCACTGAAGATATTTAGGTACCACTTATTGTTTCACTACTTAATTCTGTAGAGAACAGAGCTGGCCACCGGCACATCTGTAGGAGTAGTGCAGATGTGGCTACATATGAGAGGATTCATTTTACAGGTGCTCTTTGTGTAAGCTTATCGGAAACTGAGGGGTTGCAGCGTAGCACCAGAACAAGAGGACCAATGTAGCAGGCTTCTGGATTAGAACGGCACACGATGTTCTTGCGCACCAAGCTGTGCTGCCGGTGCAAGCTGTGCTGCCCATCTTTCTTTTTTTCGCAGCCGGCACCAAAGCGCCAGCTGAGAGCACCTTGGCGTCCCCACGTTGTGGCGTCGGTGGGCACTACAGGGCCCTCCGCCCAGACGAAACAGTAAAATAGCGAGTTAGTGTAACCACAGTACAAAAGGGTCTGTGGTCAGTCTAAGTAGTCAGCGTGAAAGGCAGCAAGTCACTGCTGCAGAGCTCGGGTGAGCAGCACTGGATGCTACCTAACGGGTGAGGGACTCGAACGAACGCTGTAGGGAGGAATGCGGCAAATTGACAAGATGATAGTCGGCACATGCGTCTTGAGGACGGAGGAACAGCGAAGCACAGTGCGCGCCCAAGCAATTCAGTTGAAGCGTTGGACGGGCCACGACGCGCATGTTGCAGGTGGACGTGTGAGTGAGCTAAGGGCTGGCCGGGCAAAGTGGTACTAAGGTTTGTAGGAAGAAGTGCTTGGTCGTTCGGTGTGGATGTTTGACGCGGGATGCACCATAGCTGGCACTGCGACATCTTAAAAACCAGGAGTGCGACGAGGCCGTGAGCCATACAGTGATAAGGTGCAAACGTCCACGGGCGTAGCACAGCTTAACATTTGGAAGGGCTTGGTGGGTTGAGTGACTTGTGCCAACAGCGCCGAGGACTTTACTGATCGCTGGAGATATGGCTTATTGAGATATCAGGTGTCGCAGAAGATCGTGGCTTGTGTGCGGTGGAACAATAAAAAATGTTTTATCAATGACAAATGATTATTCAATGACATAATAATTAAGAATTACCAATCTAGGCTCTGGATGACATTACACACTGTGTCCCAAAAGTCATAACAATTTAGTTTTCTTAAGAGCTTGCTGCCTATTCGGGAATCAAAATGCTTTAAAAAAGAATCATTGCAAAAAGAAATGTCATCAAGGGCCTAGATTTATAATTGTTAATTATGTCGTAATTATCTGTCAATAAGCTGACAGTAATCTGAAGGATGATCTGTCATCGATAAAACATTTTTAGGTGTTCCACAGAGAAGCGCTTTTAAGCTGTTTTAAATGCGTAAGCATGTCTATGTCTACCCAACGAGGAAACCCATCTGTCATGTAAGACAATCGGCATAGAGAAAGAAATACAAGAGCGGACACTCCCATAGGGCCCAGCGGCCGAATTGACTGCAGCGCACCAAGCCGTCGGCGTTAATACCTGAACCACACTTCCGGTTTTGGTTTTGTGCGCACGCGTTTTGAATACTAGCTGGTTTGTGTCATGCCGGCTGTGCTGGTTTTATTTTTTTCTGCAGCTCAACTGCACGCGGTCTTCGTGCGAAATCGTTTTAATAAGTAAAATTGATTGCAAACGATCATTACCAGCCTCCATCGAATATGTGCCACGTGCAATTTCATAAAGATGCAAAATACCTTGTGAAATGAGGAAATGTTAATTTTATTCTATATAAATGCTCGTTGTGGCCTTTTTCTGCATTCATCCAATATTGTGGCACCAGGTAAGTAGCAGTAGTTCCCGTAGGAAGCTCCACCAGACGACGTCAGCTGAAAAAATTAAATTACAAGCAAGTGTCAGTTTGGTATTAACATGCAAGAATAATGCGTGTAGAGGCGAAACATGCGAAAGTAGTGAATGGGCAGCATTACAAACAAAAGCAGTTCGCTTTCACACGCGGCATAGAAAATACTCGACTCATCCCAAACAATACCGTAGATACCACGAAAATATTCTATTTCCAAACATTCTCCTCTCCCCGGGCCTTATTTCATGCACTTTAATAGCACGAATACACGGGCTACTGCGTGTTTCCAGAACTTGGCTACAACCGGCGCAATAGTACGCTCTGAATACACACAGGTGGCCACAACACAAGCTCTCAACCAGACCATGCTGGACGCTCGCAGAATTCCTTCTACTCACACTCAAAACAAATGCGTGGGGGCCGTTCAGAAGACAGAATTTTCGAGTTGCTACTTACTGGCATTTGAGCTCCTTGGCGTTATCTTTTGTGCATTCTGCTGGCGCAAGCAACGCACTCCCATGTTATAACTCTTGGCAATCGCTCGTTGTGTTTTTGACAAGCGTGAGCACCGAAAGAAGGTTTAAGTTGTTGCGGGGCCATAAAAATTGTCACAAACTTGTCGCAGTAAGATTTACTACACGCCTAACTAATTTTGTCATTGTGGCCGAGCTGCTTATCACTGCGTCACGACAGGTGCGGGAAGTCTCCCTCAAAATTATCCCAAAATGCAATGAAATTAATTACAATCATGTTGGGGGTCAGAGAAAGCGTCACGAACTTGTCCCACTAAGATTTAGTACGCGCCAGCTCATTTTGTCACCATGGCCGAGCTGCTTTTCGCTGTGTCACGACAGGCACGGCAAGTGTGCCTCAGAATTGCCCCAAAAAGTAACAAAATTGGTTACAATAATATTGGCGGTCAAAGAAATAGCCAGAACTTGTCGCAGTAAGATTCAGTACAAGCGAAACTGCGTCACAGCACCCTGTGCGACTAGCGTGTCCAAAAACTACCGAAATAAGATAATATTGGGGCTCATAGAAAGCATCACAAACATCTCCCAGTACGATTAATTAATTCAAATTAACTGTGCTACGACGGCCGCTCTGTTTTTCGCTAACTGCGTCACAAGTCTAGCCTAGGTGCCGTGCCGTAGCCTGATTGCTTGGAATGCGTCGCAGACTGTTCAACAAAATTTCTCACCTTGCCATAGTCCCATAGTGCAGTGGTGCCATGTCAAAGTTCAGAAGGAATGCAAGAATTCACCGGGAGCCCACCAAACCAGGCTAAATCCAAAAATAGAAAAACAGGGAGACGGGTGACCGAATAGGCCAACGCTCAGATGCGTGTCCGGTCTCGTTCGCTTCGGCGGTGTGTCTGACGAATGACGCATGCACCTGGCCCATCATTCGCCGATTCGCCTGTTGCTAGGCAAGTTTCATTTAATTCATACGAAGATATTTTTGCTTTTGCCGGAAAAGAATAAAAAAAAATCAAACAATTTTGTTTTAATCGCATTTCACATTCTTTTTTTTTTTTTCTATGCTCGCGGCAGCAAACGGTCGGCGTTAATACTATAGCGTGACGTATTTCCTGTTGCCAGTTTTCATCAAGTGTCCCCTCTTGTTATATTTCTTTCTCTACGCGATCACTTTCAAGATAGGGCCTGCATGGCCACGCCATAGGCAGTCGCCGCAAGAGTATGGTTGATCGCTGTTGATCATGGTTCGCACTGAGAGGAGGCAGCGTCATCGACCATGTCCGTGTACAAGATCTACCAAACGTGACACTGTTCACGTACTACAGCGCGCATTGGCCAGCGCTTATTTTCCACGAAGCAGCCGCATCGTCCAAATGCACCATCATATAACATGAATGAACATTGCTACTACTCGCCTCTTTGATGTTTCATGCTGTTCTCGGTTCACATTTTCATGTTTGCCACCGCGCTTCTCCCTTTCACAACTGTTTCTCATAATTATACTAAACACTGCGGCATAGGGCAACGAAGCAGCAGGTGATTAGAAGCAAATGCTTATGCATCATTTAGACAACTCCCACAGGAGATTCTGCGTGTTATTTCTTTTTTAATGTCCTGCAAGTGGATATTGTTAGTACTGATCCTTTTGTAAAATTTGTAATTCATGCACACAATATTTGCTTGTTTATTGCTGATAATGATCACGGACACTTGTTGCTTTATGGAAAGGGAATTTTATGCACATTTAATGCAGTCTTCTTGTAATAAATTAGTAACAATTGTAATAAACAAAAGACGGAAAAATATGACTGAGTGCAAAATTAACAGAGAAGAGAAAGGACACAGCACAGATGCTTTACAAATGATGTTCATTGGAACCTTTGCATCAATATATAATTTCTCCAGGTTGTCAGACATAATAACAGTAAAAATGAAACAGATGCAATTAGTGAAGCTTATTGAGCATTCCATATTCAAGTTTTTAAAACAAAACTGCGGTGTCACTAATACTCAGGTCACCGTTTCGGTGAATAAAGTATGTCTCTGGCAGCCCTCATGCAACAACATTATTAGTCTTTCCATGTACACGATGCAGTTGAACACCAGTTTGCGCTTCTTGCATTGCTCGTGCTCTATAACAGTTGTGTTGAACTAGTCCAAGGATATTTAAAGCCTTGAGTGTAATTTTCTCTATTTTTCTAATTTTTTGGCATTTGTCACTTTTCCTTTTTTTCTTTCTCTATTATGTAATTATGACCAACATATACATTAGCCAGCACATCTGTATAACTCTAATCTTTTTTTTTCCTTTCTCAATTGTGCACTTGTTTGCGTATGTTAAATTTTGTGTGTTTGTGTGTATTATTTGATAATGTGAAAGCATGCGTGACATCTGTACTGCTGCTCTATTAATCAGGGATGACAGTTTTGTCAAGCTGCCAAGAAACAAGTTTTTCTCTCTCACTTTTGTGGAGACGTGGGCTAGCACTAGCAGCAAACACAATCAATTGTGTTTGTATTCTTTGCTGCTCTGCCATTGTTGATGCACGGCCGTTACAGCAGTAATGGCCAACCAAACAGCTCACCAGCAACTCCTCAGCAAGCGCCTCCAAAGATCATAAGCTTGTATTATATGTAATAGTGGTAAATTCAGCAATGATTGGTGGTGAATAATTTTCACAGTGTGTATTGCATTTATGTTAACTTGTATAAAGGCTTCACCTTTTATGTGATTCTTTTCTTCGTAGATTGTTCTGGTGCGAAATCCTTCAGACAGAGGATGGTACCGTGGACATGTCAGCAAGATATTTGACACCTTGACTGGCTATAAAGTGGAGTAAGTACACAAAAAATTTTAATCGTGCTGTCAAAAAAGCCTAGAATATTTGAAAGCTTAAATCTAATTATTTCATTTCATTTTTATTTCCTTAAGGACCCAAGTGGGGGTCCTTATGCACATCTTACTATTAAGGTTTAGTACAACATATGTGTGCCTGGTATAAACTTCAAGCAATGAGCATTCAGTGCATTATTTGATCTATGGTTGTAAGTTTCGTGCAGAGATCTATTGTTTGTGAAATGAATGTATTTAGGAACTTGTCAGAATTTTGGGTCAATATTGCAGGAAATATATCTTTTATGTGAAAAAAAAAATTAATGCTGAAACATGCTTAGAGAGTTTTCATGGTGGTGTAGGAAGTCTAAAATCCAATTTGTTGAGCACATGAAATGCATGGACCATCAATTACCACACAGAATTTTGCTTATGTTGTAACGTTTTAGCTTTTGAAAAAGCTACTGTGTCCTCATTATAAAACATTAAGTTTTTAGCCCTCTGTTAACTTGTTACTGTTAGCATTTGTGTGTTTGAGCATCAGGTGTCCAGGGGAAAAGGTGCAGCAATATGCTGTTCAAGTTTGTCACCATGATGTTGCTATTTTATTCATGGCATTTCTGTACAGGCATGTGTTTTCCATGTTTTTTTTTGTTTAAGGTGATGTGAGGATTAATAGATAATGCTTTTCTATTATGATATATTATTTACCACTCTTTTCTGGTGGGGATGTTTACTGGCATTTTTTACTATAATAAGCACTTTTTCTTCAGCTAGTGCTTTACTGTACTGTATTCTGAATTGCCATTCTGCATCTGTAATTTACTGAGCTTGTTTAGTATGTACGAAGATATTGTCAGGGTGTCTACTAACCTGGAAAACCGGGAATTCTCAGGGAATTTGAATAGTCTGGAAATACTCAGGGAAAACTCGGGGAGTTTGTGCTTCTATCAGGGAAAATTAGCTGTAACTTTATTGAAAGGGAACGAAAGTCGTGGTAATGCTGGCTCCAGTAACACAGGAATCGCAGCGAATCGTCATTGACGCCGTGTCATCGGCACCATGTATTGCCAGAGTAGTTAACGACCGATTTTCCAGACGCCCGATTTTTCAGACATGCCCGATAATTCGCACGGCTTTGCGGCACCACCACGTACTCCATATAGTCAATGTATATTGCCCTGACTGTAGGTCTGAAATGGCATCAATCAAAGCCACCACCGCTGCCATTTTGATTATCTCGCCGCCTCGAACCGACACTCCTGCACGCAAATCCGCTGGCAGGCTTAGCCACCACCGCGGCAACGTGAGGCCTAGCTGCTTCTACGTTCGCTATTAAGCATCTTGCCGTAGGGTGCCGTGTTTTTCATTGAAATAATTCGCCGCTGTCAGCAGTGGCACCGACTCCGCCTTTGTAATCCTCGCGATTGGCTTCGAAGCTCGCATAGCACAGCGCGTTGCGTAATGCCAGTCTCCGAAAGTCAGCTTCACCTCAGTACAGCAGTGTTAGGCTGTGAAGCATAAGAGTAGGAAGGGGCAATTGTCACAAGACACGGTATGTATTCCTTAATTTACACGCGCGCACCCCCGTCTCCTGTCACAGTACGAGCACCGATATGCCTAATAAGTGTACTGGCAGGCCTTAAGAGCTTTTTCGGACGTGCTTGTGGCAATTTTAGCCCTGAAGGGCAGTTGAAGACATGCATTCATTTTTTTCCGACTGCCCGATTTTTCGGATGTTTTCGCGGCGCCTAGGGAGTCCAAATAATCGGACGTTGACTGTACAACTGACCAAGAGGATGCATCAAATTATCCATGAGGTGAAAGCGTGGCAGAAGAAGGATGAGAACAGAAAGGACCGATGCACTGAGGAATTAACGAGAAAGGAAGCGTGCCGCCGCCTCTTTGAAGGAGCTTGAGCTCAATAAACGAAGTGTTGGCTGACACCGAGATGCAGATGTCTCTCATCCAAACCATAATAAATTCTTTAAAGCAGTGAAACCAAGCACTGAGATGTTGTGTACGGGCTGAGAGTATGTCAGGACAGTTGAGGTTGATTTATCAGCTGCTGAGAGAGAATCTTAGTTGTGGCAAAGTTCAGGCCTCATACCGATGAGCTTGCTATCAGTTGCTAGAAATAGCTCACATTCAAAAATATTTACTTATGTATGCATCCCCTTTTTATTTGTATTTAAAATGTTCGACTCAATTTGGGATGCGTTGTACCATTTTTTTTCGCTGTGCATTTTACTAACATCTTCCTTCTGTCTTCTTTTTAAATAAAATAGATATTACTCCTTACTATTCAAACTAGATTAAGTCATTTTTTTTTGTTTAAACATGTTTACTAGAGAGTGACAGCAACGGGCAACATGGTGTCCAGCCTGTCTTGACATAAAACAAAGTTCGGACTCATTCAGGGAATTTTGCAAAGGGGCTCAGGGAAAACAGGAAAACTCGGGAAATTTGGAAATGTCAACTTGGTAGACACCCTGATTGTCCACATTACCGGTAACATGTTTCATAAGAATTCCAAAACGAACATACGTTTGTTGTCTTTGTGTGTGAGTGTCTAGGTGCGGCTGTTTTTATAACAAAGCTTATTGTTGGGCAAGTTGGTGCTAAGGTGCCACAGTGTAGCCAGCTTGAATGTATACACTACCAAAAACAGATGCAAACAAATGCCAATGTCATGCTGTCTTCATGTGCCATCTCTTCGGTTTTGTACGATATGGTATCATACTAGGTTACTTCAGGGATTGAACAGTGGGGCTCACTGATTTTTAGTCTGCTGGTAGCCAGAAAATGGCTGGATAGTTTTGCTTTTGATAGGAAATGACATCTGATAATAATCTTTTTCTTTATATCTTCTTAATCCTCAGGCTCTGTTAACTCTCTCGTTACTCTGGAAAGTGACCTTTTTTCTTTTTTTAAGGTATATAAGAAAAAATGTTTGCTTTAGCATATATGCAGAATTATAAATTGTTGACCTAAAAATAGACTGATGATGATAAATTGTTGAAAATAAATCGATGTTTTCAAATATGCCATTTGCACAAAAAATACCTTTATTAAACCCTCTATGGAGCCATATAAAGAGAAAATAACTAAAAATTTATTGCTGGCTCATTGCACCTGAACAAATGTGCAAGAACTAAGGCACTGCAGAAATAAACGAGAACTTGGTATGTTGCTTTTTGGTAACATGGCGCCATAATGTAGTGCAAATCTATAGTCGTAACTATTGCCAGGTATTCACTGAACATGTACCCATCACTATAGCAAAATTCAGCATCTACTTATAAAATAAGTTAGTCTCCATTGATTTAGAGATGAGTGGGTCAAATGGAACCTCTGTGTAAAAAATTCAAATGCTGCAACCACTAATACGCCATGTTGCCAAGCAATCACAAACACAAACTTGAGTACCTTGTTTTCATGTGAGGAGCTAAGGTTTTAAAAAAGTTTGTGCCTGTTTTTGATTGATTTTAAAAGATTGATAACATTGCAATGCCTGTAGGTAAGAAACAGCCAGAATGCAAGAAAAGTAGGAAAATTGCAACCTGCGACACAAGTAGGCAGAATGTTTTGCACTATAGTGCCATGTTACCGTCTGGTCACGAAACCGAATTCGTGTGCTTCACGTGCATAAGAAATGGCAAGATTTTCAAATGAGGATCATGCATGTGTCTTTTATTTCTGCTTTTGTGCATAATTTTAGTGTTCATCAAACCAGGTCAGGCATAAAACAGATGGCAAGAAAAAACAATCTTGAAATAAAGATGCTGTGCACATGTGCTATTGCCTGGATAGAAAATCCCAAGCACTACTTCCTAGATTAGATATCCCCAGGAACTAGCAACATTGAAAAATAAGTGCGTTTCCATAAAGACCTCTCGCACTTTAGTGCAGATTGCGGGTCTTGGCAGCCAGGTAGAGTGCAGTATGTTATCAAGCGATAACGCTAACCTGTAGAGGGTTAAATAAAAAATTGTTGAAGATACATTCTTGTACACACTTGAAGAATAAAACTATAAAAAGATCTATGTACTACATATCTCTGGAAACATAAATGTCAAAAGAAAGAATATATGTTTCACAGATAAATGTTCCAAGAAAACCTAAAAATGACTTTAGCACACAACTGTTTTCTTGTATGCAAAACACAAAGGTTAGCTTTGTGCTTAAGCCATGTAGTGAAGGAGTTTCTCTACTTCGTGAGGTAAATGTAGACTGCATTTCTGTCAGCAGATGTTTGCGTTTTGCTCAGCTTTGCATTCCAGATCAGATAATATCTCCAGATTGACCCCTTCTGTATTTTTTTAGGTTGGTGTTGAAGTTCAAGTACTGGTTTTAGGGTAGGAAGGTCATCGCGATCCTCTCTGCCCTATCTCAGCAGCTGCTGGACGAGTGCAATAATGAAGGACAGCTGGTCGTAGTTTGCACTTCTCTCACTTGTTGCAAACATTATGAAAATGCCAGAGCAGTTAAACAGCTCAAAATTGAAATTTGAGTTTACTGTGAACAGCTGCTGACATTTTTTTCCAATCATCTCTGTTCAGTACTCTGAGATCTAAATCAAACTATGTAGTGTCATTTTCTGACTTACTACTGGTGCTCTGATCACAAAACTTTGACAATGATGCATCTTAATTGCAAACTAACTGCATTTATTCAATTTTTTACATTACATTTTCTGCGCAATTTTTCAGAAGCAATTAAGTTGTTCACTCTGTAGCTTTGAAGATATCTGAAATGCTTTGTTTGGTGGCTTTTGAACGAGTATTTTGTGGTGCTCTAGTATTGATATAAATTCAAAGGAGCCTAGCAATATACTTTTATGTTCTTCCCTTTTTGTTTAGGGTCTTCTTGGTTGACTATGGAGAAACGCTCATGGTGGACCGGAAAGCGTATGTGAAATTTACTTTCATTTTGCTAATCTCACCTTTGGAGGCTTGGTGGAATGCTGATGCTCATAAGTCATTTGGTGGTCAGTCTTATTTGCTATTGGTTTGTAATTGGTCTTACTGGGGGGGAGGGGGGTTACTTATTTAATTGACTGTGAAGCTTAATATCTGAAGTTCCGTTCTCTGTTACTGTATATACTCGTGTAATGTCCCAAAAGTGAACAGAATCTGCAAAATGCCCTTGGCATCCTTTTTAAGTGACGTTACTTTTTTATTATGAAGAATACACCTGTCCACATAAACTGCTTCGAAAGCGACTCTGCACTACTTGGAAATACTCCGATTCAGTGTAATACGTGCAGGGCAGAATGTGATAGCAGCTGCTGAATTGGAAATACAAAATGGTTCTTTTTGTTAATTGAAATGAGTATAGTTGGAATAATATATATGAAGAGAATGCTGATCTTTGTTTATTTTTTGTGGTAATTGTAAACTTTTGCAACTGTTGTTGTCGAGCCTGCTTCAAGGGAGGTAGGTGAAGTTCAGCAAGTTTGCTGAACTTATTTGCCATCATGTGCACCGTGCAGCTGGTGTCACTACACTGTCTTATGTGACAGCCTCCAAATGACACTAATGCTGAGTAAAAACAACTACTCACGTAAAAACATAACTACTAAATTAAAAACATAAATACCCTGGAGTTATCAAGCCAGGAAAGTGACCAAATTGGTGTTAACGCTCTAACCATGGAAATGAGCAAGTACTAGTCATAGTTTCTAGGGTCATTATGTTTAGGCTGTAGATGGGTTCCGTTGTGGTCAGGAAACGACAAATTGACATAAAAGAACAGTTGATATTGATGTGCAAATTGTTTTTTTTTTTCACATAAATCACAAAATTTTCAACATGGGTCCCAGCTACTCAGCATGCTGCGATTCTTAGTCGCACACTTCGAAGGGCCCGCTTTCAACATCTTGTGTGTATGTGAGCCTGCGTCAGCCTGCGTACGCCACATAAAGGAAAAAGCCCTAGCGGATCCGGTACCATATCAGTAGGGGTATTCTGTAAGAGTTTGCCTAGTGGACTGTCCATTTTGCTGCTGCTGATTGGACGGAGTTGTGCGAGCGAGGAGGAGACGAGCAGCCCCAGCCAATCAGCAGCGGTTGAAATGGACAGTTACTAGGTGGACTCTTACAGAATACCCCCCTGTTAACGCTGCCCATGGCATGGCGATAAGCTGACTACACAGATGGGGTGCGGGGATATAGGCAACGCTTTTGCAACCCCACCGCACTGGTCTATGCTGTATAAAAGGAATAATACAGAAAAAAAAACTGCTGTATACGCACAGAAAGGTCAAAGTTGCAACAGAACATCGGCTTTCACACTGGTTCCTCGTAGACTACCCTGCAGTCCTCTACTTAGCAACCTGTGAGTGTGAGTATTCGTGCACATCTTGGTCGCGGGATCGAATCCCGGCCACGGCGGCCGCATTTCGATGGGGGCGAAATGCGAAAACACCCGTGTGCTTAGATTTAGGTGCACGTTAAAGAACCCCAGGTGGTCAAAATTTCCGGAGTCCTCCACTACGGCGTGCCTCATAATCAGAAAGTGGTTTTGGCACGTAAAACCCCAAATATTATTATTATTATCGTGCACATCTTGTACTCCCCTGACATTGATGGCTCAGTGGTACAGCTCAAAGCGAGTGTTTTGCGCTGATCATTTGAACAGGCATCAGAAGATTACTGTGTAATGAACGCATCCCCAAATTAGTAGTAAAAAATCTGAATTTTTTTTCCTTGCATAAGAACGCACCCCCAACTTTGCTAGAGAAAAATAACACAACTGGCTCACTGCAACATATACAGTTTACGTAGTTTACTGATGTAATGGGAGAGCATGCGCGGTCGGGCGCAGCGCACAGGAGAGTCTATGTGAAGAAGGGGTGGCCGACGCTTCATCGGCATAGTGGTTATATTCGGGCTTAGGGTTAAATTCGTGTGTCCGTGGCTCGCTTTTCTGCCTGCCTTGGATTTTGACGTGTGTGATGGGCCTTAAGTCGAGCTATACGCCTGCTGTGGAACAGAGAATTTATCTGCTCACAAAGTGGAAATGTTGATCAGACACTGATAAACTTTGACATGCCGATGAGCAGGACGGTTGAGGAAAGAGACACATACAGCGTACTTGTCAAAATAGGTGCGCACTTCAACGTGATGCTTGCGATAACGGCAGACAGCTGGAAGCAGCTGCGAGGACAAGTTGGGGCACGATTGGAGATTGCCGTTCGGAACGCGCATTCAGTTTCACTGCGTGCGATTGGCCTAGGCCGCACCAACTTCGCTTGGCTGATGCATTGGTTCTTTATTCTGTGGTGGAACCACGATGTGGATGAAGTGACCGGCGACTTGAATTGCAGGTCTGATGGTTTCGATGCTGAGTGAATTTACAGTTTGCAAATGGTATACATGTATTTTTACTGCAAAGATAAGTTGCCTTATGCATGTTGCAAACATAGGTCGGCGCACTCACTTATGGGTGCACTCACTCGCACTCGCGCCTTTCAAATGAGTGCGAGTGAGTGTAAGAGGAGGTGAGTGGGAGTGCAAGTGAGGGCCAGCGAGTGTGAGTGCCAGTGAGTGTGAGCGGAAGTGAGTGCAAATGTGAGTGAGTGTGAGTGGAGGTGAGTGGCGAGTGAGTGTCAGTGAGTGCGAGCATAGGTGAGTGCCAGTGAGTCTGAGTGGAGGTGAGTGTGAATGTGAGGGAGTGCCTGTGAGTGCAGGTGAGTGTGAACATGAGTGAATGTGAGTGCAGTTGAGTGAATGTGAGTGAGTGCCTGTGAGTGCAGGTGAGTGTGAACATGAGTGAATGCGAGTGCAGTTGAGTGAACGTGACTGAGTGCAGGTGAGTATGAGTTGAAATGAGTGTGACCATGGTGTTTGTGAGTGAGTGGGTTGGTGAACGTGTGGTTGAGTGGAGGTGAGCGGGAACCTGAGTTGTGGAGTGCAGGTGAGTTTGAATGTGAATGAGTGCTTGTGAGTTGAGGTGACTGAATATGAGTGTTAATGACGGTATAAATGTGAGTAAGTGCTCGTGAATGGTAGTAGACGTGAGTGTTAACATGGTTGAGTATGTCACAGCTAGCACAACAATTGAAGGCATTTAAAGTTCCCTTTAAGAGTGGAACGCGATAGCGTAAGCGTGCTACGTTCGCATCTGAAATCATGGGAGGCTGTTGTCAGCGGGACCCTATTGAAGAGGAAGTGGATGCAGCATCAAAGGCACGTGCATATGCCGTGTCCGAACTTCTTCATATAAAACCCCATGCAAGAGCGTGCGCACCATCGACCGACAGTGGCTGAATTCGGCAATAAAGAAGAAAAAAAAACAGTGGCTGAATGAGTTAACGTGCTGGTTCCACAACCCATAGTTCCTGGGGTCGAATCCCCGGCCCACAGTTTTATTTTCAAGTTAACGTCTATTATTGCCTTTATCGGACATTTTCTCTCACCGCCAACAGACGCTGACAATGCCGACACCAGAGTTTCTGTGGCCCCGCAAGAAACAAAAACAAATAGCCATCTTCACGACTCAGGCTGACGAGCACGCCACTGGCTCTCGACCAAGTACTTTTCCGGTGATCGTAGGCGTAGCAAGAGAGGGGGCTAACAGGGGGAGGGGGAGAGGGGGTATTTTAAAATTTTGCCTTTACGGCGTATGCATTACGCATGATTCAGGTGATTAATGTTTTACGTCGTCTTGTCTGCGTGCCATTCCCTCCTCGATGGTCAACAAGGGGCAAGCTCCAAGCGAACACTGTTCAAGTTGGCGGCCGCTCGAAGTCATGAAGTTGTTTAAATATAAAGCGTTAGTAATGTAACATCCGGTTCCCTAATTGTTTTAAGGAAATATGAATATTTAAGCAATTTGAGCTTAAGGTGTATTCATTACGTGTTCTAGAGTGCTTGTGGCATGTTTACTTAGAACGATTCAAAGAACTTCGTACGGATGTATGTGTCAATGGTTTTGTCACCATGAATAAATTAAAACAAAACTTTAGTCGTGCTAGTTTTGCCCTACTTTAGTGTTAATAAACCGGCGCTTTTTAATAATTCAGTCGATGAGTCCGTTAACTTGTATTTATTATAAATGAACCTTATTGCCTTCCTCTGCGCCCCCTTTTACGAGTTCTTTTGTGTACGTAAATCAGACAATACATACGTATTCCAGCACTGGTTGTACATACATTTTGTAGGCTAGCAGATTTGTATCTGCTGGCGCAAGACGAAGGCATTTTCTCAGAAAGATGAGCCACTATGGTACTCAGCATATACATTGATTTCCACTTGAGGTTATGTTGTTAACATGGGTTTCCCATCGGAGAGTGTGTGTGCAAGTGATGGCTAAATATTTACCCTAAAATACACAAGTAAGAGGTGTGCCAATTATAATGTTCGTAAAATCAGATATCTGTTTCTTTCTACTTACTGTTAGCATTACTTATCTTTGGGTATTTAGAGTCATCTGCCACTCTTGACGCCAAGAAAAAGTAGAATTTTGTATATGGTGATCATCATTGCAATTAATTTCACGGTACGAAAAACAATCGTCAGCGAATAGACGGATGCTACCATGTAATCGAGAAGACAAATTGTTTATGTGTATTAAATATAAAACTGGGTCCAAAGCACTGCCTTCTCGCACTAATAGGTGCTAAACTGGAAACTTTGATCTGAATATACACGAATTGTGAGCGGCAAAGGGCAGCTCACTCATGAGTGACTAGCTCATGTTCACTCGCACTCATTTAAAAAGCGTGAGTGCGAGCGAGTGTGACTTCGAGTGAGTGCCAGTAAGTGTGAGTGGAGGTGAGTGAATGCCAGTGAGATTGAGTGAAGGCGAGTGTGAGTGGGTGCATGCGAGTTTGAGTGGAGGTGAGCGTGAACGTGAGCGAGTGCGGGGCCTGGAAAAATTATGGTGAGTGAGTGTGAATTCTCCCACGCTGCTTACCTACGGTTACAAATCATTAGTGTCTTAGGTTTCAATTTTTGATGTTTTGAAAATGTCTCCATTAAATTTACCCCGCCTAGTGAATGCACCCCTCAACTTTGCTTCGGTATATTGGGAAAAAAGGTGCTTTAATTACGTGGGCATATACGGTACTACAGTAAAACGTTGTTATAACGAAGCTGAAAGGGGTCGTATTACTTTGTTATAACCATTAGTTCGTTATAGCCACTATCTATTTCTATCCACAATTAGCAAGCAAGACGGGATGTACTCGCCACCAAATCTCAGCAGCCCGCCACGCCAACAAGAAAACGCCCGTCACACGGAAAAAAAGAGAGCAAGGAATTGCTATTTTATTCACGCCAAACGGCTCATCACTAATCGATCAACAGCAGACCAGCTGGCGGCTCACTTCGCAGAAAAAAAATCCTTGATAGATTTTTGCTGCGCCTTCTTCAGGCGAATGATGGCTTTTTCAGCTGCATCCGCTATTTCGAGTCCGTCCTCGCCGTCATCGTGAGCGCCAAAGAAGCGGCGCAGCAGGCCTGCCGCATCCAGCGCTTGTGCGGGTGTCAGTACGTCGGGTTCGCCAATATTAGGCTCCAGGCTGTCGTCGACACATTCGTCACTAGGCACCCCATCACCGCGCGCACAATTTCCACCCCCATTAGCTCTTCCGTCCTCACCGCGTCAGCATCGACACTGACGTACGTGTAGGAGGTGTCGCAGTCGGGCACAATGCCGGCGTCAAGGAGAGCGTCCCATGACGCTAGGGCTTGGTCGCCCGCGGCACCCTCCATTGTCGGCAGCACCGAGATCTTCACTGTAACCGCTGCTGTGCCAAATGAGACATGTCGGAAGCAATTGGCGATCGTGCTTGCCGGTACAGCCACCCAAGCAGCCTGTAACATCTCGATCGCCATGTACAAGTCAATCGTGGACTCGTGCTTCTTGCTCATGTTGAGCAGAATCTGGTCGATCAGACGCCTGCGGTAGCCCAACTTAAAGTTCATGATAACTCCTTGATCGAGGGGTTGCACAACTGCAGTGCAGTTTGGCGGCAAGAAGCATAGCTCGATGTTTTTGACACAGCGGCCATGTGGTGGGCCGCGTAGTCGTCCGGTACGAGGCATACCTTCCAGTCCAGCTGGCCCAACTGCTCGTCCCACTCCCGCAGCCAATGTGAGAAAATTTCTCTCGTCGTCGAAGCCTTACGGTTGGACACATAACTCACTTGGAGCTTTCGTTTGCCTTTGAAGCATCGTGGTGACGCACGAGGGCCGGGGTACACGCAATGGCGAACGGCGGCGGCTATGCGTTTCGGCTCGGGCAGAAACACATCATCGAGACCAGCCGCTACCGAGCCGACGCTCCGATTGCCGCCGCACATGGGGGGCATTGGAGGAGGAGCGAAGAGAGCAAGGCTCGCACCGTGCGCGAGAGATGGCGCCAGGAGCGCGCCAAGCTAGAGCAGCGCGCTGGCCCCGGCTATAAAGCTGGTTACAGCGAGGCACGACAGCACTGCGAAATGCAGGAACGGGCGGCAAGGAGCTGCGCTCTAAAGAAAGGTTTGTTATACCCATTGTGAGTAAATTTGAGCCTCGTTAAAATGAGGTTTTCAATACATGGGCATCTATTTGGAATTTCAAGCGGAATCATGATATCTTCGTTATATCCATTAGTTTGTTATAACGAGGTTTTACTGTATGAGCGGAACTTTCAGACTGCGAAATATTGGTTATGTTAATCTATGGTTATGTTATGATTGGATGCCTTGTTAATGAAGCGTATTTCAGAAGTAGCTCTCTTTGTTCGAGAAACTGACATTTTGTGTCAGAGCTGCTTCAGCCGTTTCAGACAGATAGCCATAGAATCTCTGGATGCATCAGAGCCTGACGAAAATTTTGTTCCTGAGCAAACCGTTGTTGAGCTAAACGTATTTGTTCACTTAAGAGACAAATCGCTTCTGAAGATACCGGCTAAGGTGAAACGAAATTCTCAGTAGCTCTACGCCAGACGCAAGAAGGCAGAGCTAAAGGGTGCTGTCTCCAGGGTATTTTTTGCTGACCTTACTACAGTGTACGGAACTGCAAAGGAACCTGGTGCTTCGGCTGAAACCTGCAGCACGTGTCACAAGTGCCTCTGCAACCTGAGGGACTCGTTCAGTTCCTGTGATTCATACCATCAGCGTTGCTGCCTTTTGGCACTGTTCCCAGTGATTCTCTCCCACCAACAGATAGATGATTCCATCCGCAACCTCATCCGGAAATACTGGAAATGCGGAGACACCCTTGGGGTTTGGTAAAGTCCAGACCTGTACACCAGAACAAGGCTTAGCCCAGAGGATATCCAGGCGGCACTGAGCTACTACACTAAAGAGAAGCTCTACTGCTCCTGAGAAAGCACAAACAAGAAGGATGTCATTGTAATTACTTCAAAAAGATGGAAAGAGTATACGTTTCAATACGGCTAATGAACAGGTCCATTTGTGAAACATTTTGTCTGTTTAAAGTGGCTTACCCTGACACAGGCATCGAACTGACAAAGTTCTCTCTGAAACCGAGATGGGTAGTTTACACATTGTCTCGTGAAGTTTGCATCTGTACGTACTGTGCGAACACCAAGCTATAAGTGCATGTGCCTTAGAAATGGCCACGGGTCAGTGAGTCTTGACACTTTTATGGAACACCTTCAAGAGTGCTCAAAGAAATTGGTGCTGCACGATTACATTCAGTTTGTTCAGGGCAAAGCCATCAGTGTAACAAAATAATTCCTCCAGAAAGGTTGCGTCCTCTTACATTTTTAATTAGCAGAAAACTGGACTGTCGTCCTGCCAGGAGAAGTTCAGTCGTATCACTGGCAAAAAACCAGTCTCCATATTCATGGGTGTCGTGACGACTAAAAAAGGAACATGCAGTTGTGCTAATATCAATGATGGCACCAGCCATGATTCTGCCTACTGTTAAAATTGGGGTTTAGCACCAAGTCCTAACAGGATTATCGAGAAACCCTGCCATGCCTGATTGGAAAGCGCAGGGTAGAGCTCAAATTCCTATGGGAGGCTCGGGCTGTTCTTGGTCTTGCTGGCACCCCACAGTGATTACCAGCCCCTTGGTGTGTGTGCGGGAAAAAGGGGAGGCACTCCTTACGCGAACTGTCATAACTCAGTGTGTCCACCACCCCAGAGAGCTTGACAACCCAGAGAGAGAATTGGACCCACGAGTTCCCACCAGCGGAGGCAAGAATGCGCAACTTTGCCTAAGAGAGAGAAAGCAGCCGCCAATCATTGACCAGACTCTGTGCATACTACATGATGTTGGCGTGGACAAATGCCTGCCTATGATTTTAGCGGGCCTCTTTAAGCGGCCCTGCAATGTATCTTTCTGGTATTCTCTTCTCATCTTTCCTACTTCATTACAATGGAATAAACAAGTGCAAGTTTTGCACTAGTAATTGTCTCATCCCTGCCTCATCGCGATGGTCTCCTGGGCGCCTGCCGACAATGCCACCTAACCCAGTAGTAATGCCTGTAGAAGTCAGCCGAGGTTCTAGTAATCAGTAATGTGGAAAGTTGGGCTAGTTGGTGATTGATCATCATACCTTGCTGGTGAAGCAGTGCACTGACACGGACACAAAGAAGATAGCGAGTGTCGTCTTGTGTGTCTTCTCTGTGTCCGTGTCAGTGCGCAGCTTCTCACCAGCAAGGTATGATGTTCTAGTAATCAGCCTCGCAACACCATGCATCCTATGCTGCAGTAAAGGTGCATTAGTGGCTCAAGGATGTTGCTCCGTTATATGCACATGGCACGTACATCAGTGATAGTGTGCCAAACTATTTCAAGAACTGGTACCAGCTCCACGAACTTGCAAGGACCATATACATCTCGGTTAAATGGCTATCTTCTGCAGGGGGGACTGCAAAAACACTTGCGATGCAATTAGGGGCGTCCTAATGCATTGCGCAACCCTAATACAACCTTCGCAGCCCCGCCACATCAGTTATTAAATGTGCAAAAGATACGGTAAACATTCTAAATGCAAAATGACGGAACGTGACATTGACTCTCCTTCTAAGTGCAGACTTGAAAGTCAACAGGGAAATGAAAACAAAGAACTGGCAGTGCGTCCGCCCTTAGCCTGGAATTTAGTCCTGGCATTTGTGGCAGTGGACGTGTGTCAACCTGGAGAACCACAAATTGCTTGTTGCAAGAACAGCCGAATCTCTAAAAAAGCAAGGGCAGGACTAAAAGCTGTTTTTCAGCTACGGCTTCAAAAGGTGCAGCTGATGGCTGCTACATTGAACGTAACAGAATCGTATTAAGCAGAAATATTTCTCAGCAGCACTTTTCCAGCGCAAAACATTTCTGTATGAAAGAAAAACCATTGCCTCCTTTACCTTTTTTTGTGCCTGCCGCATGAGTGCCGCGGCGTCCGCCGTGCCCTCTCCTTTTACTTTCTCGATTTCACTTTAAAGTGCCGCTTGGTGGCTCCACCTTATTACCCGCTTGCAGACGACGTTCTCCCCTGCTCGCCCGCCAGTGGCTTGCAGACATTTCGCACCGCGCTTTTTCTCTTGTTTGCAAGCAAGAATTACAAAAGTTATTGGGTGTTTTCGCAATGACAATAAAGGAAGTAATCTCTGTACGCAATAAAAAATAAAGGTGAAATAAATTGGTATTGTGACTCTTACTGGGGCCATAATTGACTCTTACTGAGGCCATACTCACGGAGCGAAAAAATGTTTTCTTTTTTCTTAACATAATAGCACCAGCACTGCATTGTAATAACATTTTGTTAATGCACGCTGTGCATAGTACGTCACCAAAAATTTTAAGACCCACAGCTGCAATAGTTTCTGGGATCTCATTGGAATCTCATTTTTTTGCAATTCACAAGAACCAGTTCCGGCTCAGTGGAGACTTCTAGTTCTTTTTTTTTTTTTTTAGCCAAGGCAAAATTTCTTTGTGCTGAGATAGGTTTCATGGTTTTGGGTACTTGTACAGCAAAATATATATGTTTGGCGAAATTAAAGGGGTCGGCAGACACACCAATGTCATTATCTGAACACATCCTGCTAGTTCTTCCTTTATGGTCGTTTTTGTTTTTCTTTGTTATAAAATTTGCATTTGGTTTACACATTGGCACTTTGTTAAGGGCTCCTGCATGCATCTAACTTTATCGTGGTTTTCTTTTCTGACAGGTTGCGCAAGGTGCCAAATGAGAGGATTCTTGAAGTGCCTTTTCAATGTGTTGAATTTTCAATTCTTGGACTGAAGCCTGTGCGGTGGACAATTGACCCAACAACCATTACAATGAAATTGTAAGTGCAATTTATTGTCTTAAAAATTGCACTCAGTGGTGAAACTGAAGAGAGCATTTTTATTGTATAACTTCAGGTTGCTGACTTCTGCTTTAAAATGAAACACACATCTCTCGTTGAACCTACTTTGGCTGCATTGATTGGCGGATGTGTAAAAAAAAATACTGACCGCTCACATTAAGTAAAGCTAGTAAATTATATATTTGCATAGATGCCTCCACATCTCTATTAAAGTCTTCTGTATTGTGGCACCATAAAAATGTGCGTATCACAATTTTTCTTAACATTGCTAGTACACATTTCTTAAATTAAAGGAGCTTTGCAATTCCGCAAATTTAATAAAGCTTACCTAAAGTTCCCTATACAGTGAACCTCCACTACAACTGCAGGCTACTTCAAAATGGTGTTCAAGTGGAAGTTCATTTCAGTGAAGTACAGATACAGAAGCTTGATATCACCAAGAAATGTGGAGGAACATAAGGTTGCATGTGAAAATTTCTGATAACAAGGTCAAAAACCCTATTTATGCTTTCGTGCCACTTGTGCATTGATTGTATCATCATGTATCACGATTGTATCATTGATTGTATCACAGGGTACTCAGCCATTTATGTGGCTATGGTATTTTTTTGTGCTGGTCAGATGGCTACTGCAAGTGGTTACTATCTGATGATATTGGAAACTATGCCACAAAAAGAAGCTGTCTATTTGTGTTCTAGCTGTAACTTGAATGTGAGGTTGGTAGCTGCCCCACTTCGAAAATCTAGAATGACCTACTGGGGCTATTATGGTACACACCTGACCATGTGAACATACATGAAGGAACAAGAAAAAAAGGGGTTTATTTGAGAGTGAATAAAAGAAAGTGTGTAGTGTTCCTTGACTCTTGAAAAACACTCGAATGTAAAACTGCTATATTTAATGCCTTGAAAGCTCTAAGTTTCGTGTAGTGTTTAAAATTTATTTAATTTTGTTTTCGGCTAAGCGTTGTACATTTTATATGATAAAGCGACAAAGGCTAGAGACTTCTCTCACTGCTTGAACTTCCGACCAAAAAAGTTGTGTCGCATGTAAAAGAAAAATATAAGTGTTGAGTTGTGTAGCTTATGTAACATTAGGTCTGCAATGAGTCACATATCTTAACCCATTTCTCACTGTACAGGTTTCTGAGACCAGCAGTCACAGTGCACTGCTTGCATTTGTGACCAAGACATAATGCACTGCATGCTGGAAGCACAAATACCATATTTACTCAATCATGAGCTGGCCATGATTATTAGGCGAAGGTGCAGCTGGGGGACCAGAAAAAAAAACCTAAGAATGTGTACTAATGCAAGGTGTAGCGAAGCTGGTGGGTTATTCAGGCTCGACATGGATCGCCCGAAATGTAGAATAATCTGAAGCCTTCGGGTTAATTAGTGCGGGTTATATGTGAATTTCACTTCATGGCAGAATGAATTTTGCCTTGTGATGTGGCTTTGAAGCAGTGGACACTGCCCTGCCTTGGAGGCACACCAAACACCAAAAGGCGAACTTTGTGCTGCTGTGAAGTCGCACCCCAAGATTAAATTCGCATATAACCCGCACACCACCTTTACTGTTAACTTCTTTGAAATTTTGGTGTGGGTTATATGCGCATAAATATGGCACTGCCTCACCTGCCAAGGTTTATAAGTTGCTACAATTTGCGCTGCTGTGTAAACTAGATCGCCAGAAATGTGGCGCTGCTGCTGTCATATTGAAACAGTAACTAAATCTATCAACCTCGCCTGTAAGGCGGGGGGTGACTTCAATGCAAAGGATCCTGGGAAAAACCTTGCCTTATATTCAAATAAATACTGTAATGAGGCATTTGGCAGCAAACTTACGTCCACGAGGTGTGGTTGTAATATTTCATGTGTAATTACGTAAAAAATGTTGCAGATCGACAACTGCACTGCAAAACTCACAGTGTGGGACTTACTATGACTGCTTTACTTGTGTAGCTTCCATAGCATTGCCTGCTTTGTATAACCCAATAGAGTGATCTTATGATGACTTTCACTATGTATGCCGATAGTCGTAGATTTTAGCACAGCCTAAAGGGCGACTACAGTAAGATGGCTGTTGTTTGTACCTAGCCCTTGAGATCAAACGACAGTGAGGTGATAGTAAGAAGGATTCTACAGTACGACTGGTATTAAAAAGGTGCTTCCTTTAACTTCTCCCTAAAATTCACTGTAAAAATCCACAATGGCATTATTCTCGGCATTCCCCTCAATGTTTCCTTAAACCCAAGTGCAGCGGGAAAGGGGCGAGGACTACTGTCACCATGTCGCCAGCAGGGCTGCTGCGCAGTCTCTGAACGTGATCACATCAGTCCATTTGCACGAGTTCGGCTTCCTGAACTGAAATTTTTCAATGGACTACATCGCATTTCAAAATGGGTGTTATTAGTTGAATTAATAATAATAATAATAATAATAACCATTATTATTATTATTATTATTATTATTATTATTATTATTATTATTATTATTTATTAAATATGCAGTGAAGTATGTTATACAAGCAAAAGCACAAAACCGTTTTAAGGGTTGTTTCAGAGATTTGCAAGTTAACACATGAGATATAGCTCAAATGGTATTTCTTTGTATGCCGCGGTAATATTCATCATGGGGCAGCACTGGGGACAGAGTAGAAGACTCTAAATTTTCTTATGTTCTCACATTTAGCTATTTTTATTTTTATGTAGAGTACCATTTTTTACACAAGTTTTCTTCTTTTTTGTGTCAAGGGTGTATTGCACAGTTTCTGATCATGTCAGTTTGCAGTTGATGCACCTTTGCACCATGACTTGACCAGGTTAATCTAATACCACTCTTTTTCTTGTCAGTGTGGAAGGTTCCTCCTGGGATACTGCTTCCATTGAGTATGTGAAGTCAACTGTTGGAAGTAAGTTTCCTCCTGAAATTTATGAAGATATTCAATTTTCTTTCTTGGATTTTCATTGTCTTCCTGTTAGAGGCATAAAAATGGCTGAGAAGATATTCACGTGTTTTTGTTTCCCCTTTCCTTCTGTCAGAGGTGCCAGGCTTGTGTGTGGGTCTCTTCAATGTGTTCATTGTTGTAAGATACTCTCGCCCCTTACTGTGCAGATTGTGCAAGTAAACGATTGCTTGAGTGATGATATTTATTAGCATAAATCAAAAAGTGGATAAAAAAAGAAAGCTCTCGGATTTGATTTTTTTTTTTATGTGCACTGCGAGATACCTGTACGCATTTACAAAACATGCTTCTGCATCAGTTTGTAGTCAAAGTTCATTTTGCTTCTTTTGTGCTTCAGTTTGTCTTTAGCAACTACACAGTGACGAATGGCTGGCAGTTACTTGCTTCACACTTTTTCTCCTTCCATATTTTCTCATGCTTGATAGGACATAAGCTTGACTGATGGACTGTTTTAGCAAGCATGTGTACCCTCCTTTTGCAGAAGCTGATGCAGTGCATGTTCAAGTGCTGGGGAAGACCACCTCAGGGGGCCTGTATGGAAAACTTTTCATTGACTGCAACAAAAATGTCATATCTCTTGATGAGGAGCTGGTCAAGCTCAATTATGCTTTTTTGGATGCTGAAGCAAGTTATCAAGGTACGTGAATTAATATGAAAGCCTGCAGTTCTCCTGATAAATGTTGCAAGATCCTGCAGTTGATTAGGCTGCTTAATCATTGTTAAATTGATTAGGCTGCTTAATCAGTGTTAAATTGCATACAGTAGCTGACTGATTTTTCGGTCCTACTTGATTATTTAGACGTACTCGTGGCACTGCCCATTTTTCCTTATAACCAAGGTATAATGGTGACTGAAATTTTGCACCCAGTATGATCCATGTACACGATGATGCGATAAAGGAGTCCACAAACAGTTGCGCCACTGTGGTTGTCCTTGGTACCCTTGTTGGCGAGGTAACTGTTTGGCTTTCAGAGTGCTGTGGGGCTAGTGCAAGTAGATCTGTGTCGACTAGGCACCAAGCGGTTGCACGATTACCTGTCACTAAACGGTACCAGTATAAATGTTAAAGGGCTCCTGAACCAAACCTCAGGCTTGGTGAAAAAAATGATGTCCGTAGATAGCATACGCTGCTGTGAACATCTCAGCCAAATTTTGCAGTTGCGTGCAACGCGTGGAGCTTGCGGAGTGTGAAGTTACCTTTTTCTCAAATGGCCTCTTTTCAACAGAAGCCTGGTTCTCACTCTTTTTCTGGTCATTTTATTTTGTAATATAGCATATTCCCATACGCGGCTGCTGTTCGCCAATAGTTGACATCAATCAAGAAAGGTGTTTGGATCAGTGTGCTTCTTCCTACTGTTACTTTGTATATTTATTGACGTAGTGTAATAATCATGCTAACATAAGTGAAAATCTGTTTTTGAATTGCGATAATAATTACGTACTTCCACAAGAAGCAGATTATTATCTACTCACGCTCAGCTGCCGCTGCCCGCATAGGAACTAAACTTTGGCCACCCTACTTATCAGTGTGGCAGCTGTCTGGTCTTGCTAATTTTGACTTGTTTTGAACACTCGACTAGCTTTGAAGCACGTCATACTTAAGGTCAGACCACATGCACGCTTGCCAGCGCACTCACTCTTGGCCGCTTCAGGTTAGACGCCTTGGCAGAGTTCACTTCGTATTGAGCTATTGGTGGCGCTTCAAAATGCGCAAGTTGGATGTGGCTACTATCCGTCGGTCGAGCTAGTGCAGGACAAAGCTGGTCCGCACCGTGTAGCACGGTAAGACTGGAGCATATGAGTGCAAGCACGCTCTCAAGCACAAAGCAAACGCTGCATATAAGCACTACAGTGGCAGGTAGATCCTATGGCTGCAGTCTGCTATGTAGCATAGGTACTGTGAACCTTGTGCCGCATGTATGCTGTGCTGGCTAATGGAGAGTTTTCAGGATCACCACACAAACAGCTCACTTGTTGACTCAATGCTGAACAAGTTCCAAGGGTGCTGCTAGGTCTAATCCACTTTGCTTCGAAGCCTTAGCTTATGACACTTCAAAAACAACTGCCACTGATTGCAAAATGGATTGTTTTAAGAATGCTTTATTTCTTATGGCATCAGTTAGCACAACATCGAAGATAGGCTGCCTTTTGCGATATGCAGTCTGTGAAGCACAGCAGTCTCGCATGCAGTGCTGCGGTGGCCTGATGTGGGCTCCAATTTGAACTTGCGTCGCGTTGCAGCTCTCATTGACACTAGAGGTTTGACAGCAGTTGTCCTTGTCATGAATGATTAGACACAGACGGCAGTGTACTTTGTCGACCTTTGTTTTTGTGTGGAAAAAAATAAGTGGCAGTTTTGACATCAAATGCCGCTATCGCCTCTCTTGTCATCAAAATCCTTCATTCGTTTACAGGATCTTTATTGCTGTTGCTTGCGTTGGCATTCGAGTCTTTTCATACCTAAGTGCCTATGAAGACATAATTGGTCATCAGTTACGATTACATGCTCATGTCATCATCAGCCATTGCACTCACTGATATGTGATAAGCAGCGTACGAGTTGAGCGATTCCTGGAACAGTGCAGGACTACTTCTGACATCGGCACACTCGTGAAGTGCTCTGCTAGCACTGCCATTAGCGCTAGTGCAGAGCGCCTCGCAGTGAGGTCTGTGGAGGGCACTAGCGCCACTATTATGGGGAGTTCTTTGTAAAGCAACAAATCTGCTGTGAAGGGTGCCTAAATTCCTTCATTGTTCAGGCAAATTCGTTGTAGTGGTCTTCGTTGTAGTGGCGATCACAATACACATGAAAGATAGGAACTCAGCTGGGACATGGTTAATCCTTCGTTATGCAGTTCATTTTGCTATAGAAGTGCTCGTTGCAAAGGCGTTCAACTGACTAAGGGCAACATTGGACCATGTGTTGTGGGAGTGTGAAGCCGTTGGCTCCTCCTTCAGCGAGGATAGGTGGGCTGCGCTCTTGGGCAGCCCCGATCTCAACGATCAAACCCTGGCCGTCCAGAGTGCCCACGATCGGGCCATCAAACTCGGCTTGGCAGTCCCTACGTGGGACTAGCTGGGTGGCGCGGGTCCCCCCTGCGTCTTCTCTGGACCAAGATAAAGTTACTTCACTCACTCACTCATTGTATGCACTACAGGGAGGTGTGGACATAGCTGCTCAGCAGAAACGCTAATGTGTGTGCACACAATGCTCATGGCCAGCAGCGGAAGCCAGAACACTGCCCTTATTCTGGCAGAGCTGTTTGAGTGGAGAGTGACCTGCCATGGTGGTGTAGTGGCCATGGAACTGCGTTGTACTGCTAAGCCCAAAGGCACAGGCAGCGGCCACATTTGAATGTGGTGAAATGCAAAAAATGCCCTTGTGCCATGCATTGGGTGCATGTTAACGAAACCAGGTGATAAAAATTAACCGGAGCTCCCCTTATATGATGTGGCTCATAATCACATCGTGGTTTGGCGCACAGAAACCCCAGAATATAATTCTTTTTTAATGGAGCGTGCTAGTGTGTCAAGTTCGCTTTGTTGCTGTTGCAGCCAAACACACCATGCATATCTGAAAACATTCTAAATTTAATTCTTTATGCGTGGGTTGCACATGTGCATTGATAGTGTGACAGAACTACGGTTGAGACGAGGGTGCTAACATACCTCAAGTCTCATTGCAGTGTTCGTGTTAGCAGCGGTGATGTGCTTGGGTTGGCCAGCATGGCGGCGAACTGGCCACAACAGTACAGCTATAACTGGAACCCCTTTTTTTGCAACAGGAAAATTTTGCTGTTTTGCAGCCATTTTTTCGTAGCCAGTTTTGGAAAACAGTGGACAGCAATTTACCAAATGTGCCATTAGTGTGTCTAATTACTTTGTAAATCCATTTTTATTTTATTTTTCAATTATTTCCAGTGGGCTTTGCACTCCGATATTTAAACACCAGACTACGATATACCGTATTTACTCGTGTAATGGCCGCAGGTTTCTTTCCGAGATTTGGGACGTGAGGGTGCAATTGGGGGTGCCGCCATTACACAGTGAAAAAGACATCTTTTTTTTTTCGAAAATATTTTCGGTCACACTAGCCTTTCTTGAACTACAGTACTTGCTCGTACTGGCTCTGGCTATTTTTGACTATTTCTGGCTATTCCCGTAGTGCGTCACCTGCCGGCTCGAATAAATGGTGACGCCCCACAGGCCAGCGACGGCAGTGTCTCGGAGGTAGCAGCTAAATCTCGGAGGCTCTGCTTTTGCTGCGTGGAGGTGCTGAAAACTTTGCACGACTGCTTTGTTTTGCCACCGAATAAAACAACAAATGCTTCAGATTCCTTGCACCACACTACAGATAACACTGCCAACCTTCACAAAAATAATGGGTGTGGCTTATACTCGGGACATTCTTAAATATATTTTGGGGGATCTTTTGTAAAAAGTTCTGGGTTGTGGCCATTGCATGAGTATATACGGTATGTGGAATTCCCTTAGTTGACAACACACTGCAGTCCTAATTTTGGATTGAACGGTCCATTGTAACGAGCATCAACAGTGTTCGATTCACTTCTGGCACTATGTACTATTCGCTTAAGTCTCCAAAATCTAAATGTGCCGATAAAAATGGGGTCTCTCGGCAAGCAACAAATGCTGACAGTGCCATTGAGGAAAATGAGGTGAGCGATTGAAGAACACATAACAGGGCAGCGCGAAAAAACAAGGACGATAAAAAAAAAACGTACACAGGATAGGCGGGGACAAAAGGGAGGCCATAGGGAGTGAGTGAAGTAATAGAAAAGGGGAGGAAATGTTATGTAAAATTGGTGTAGGCAGAGTCGATCAATTACCACTTCAACTTTGTTGCCACAGGGGCATGAGGTATCACAGTGCCTAGATTATCCTTTGCATAACCAGCTTGCAATGAAGTCTGCAGGTTTATTTACAATTAGAATTCTATGCAAGTTTAGTGAGGTCATTCCCACTGCATTCTGAATTACCAAGGTTTGTATTATTAGCTTTCACTTTAATACTTCTCAGTACACAAGGTTTGTTTCTGCACCTTAGTCTTCAGTGTGCATGGAAAATGCTGTGAGGTGTTTTGGTACGTTATGTGTGGGGACACGTGAAGTTCTATTTCATTCCATTTGCCTCCACTTCCTGAATTAGGTCCATGACGTGCTCTACCTCGCTATTCATTTCACCAGTGCAATGTGGTGTCGTCTGCATGTCACCATTCATCGCACCCAGTGCTGGCTTAGTGCAGAAGGATTTCGTAGCACTATTTGTACTTGGGAGTGAGGCAATGCAGGGCCCATGCAAGAACTGTTAGATTGGTTGTGCACCAGCATGGAACTGGCACTGATTTGCAGCTCACAAGTGCAGGGCAGGCAAATTGAATGTACTGAATTTCTACATGTTAGGTACAGCCACAGGAGGTACATGTGTGCATTGTGCCTTTTTCCACATTGAGTGGGGCAGCCACAGCGCACAAAGATGGCACAAAAACGCAACTTAGACATGATCACATGTTTTGTATTCCTTTAAAATGTCATCACATCTAAGAGTGCAGCATGTTTGTCTGCTGCCTTTCTTCCTTGGTGAAATTATGCTAGCATTAAAAATGCTTTGCTGCCACTTAGACAGCATGCAGTCTTCCGTGTCGGGAGTAATTTACACGAAACAGCAAAACAATGTATAAGGAGTGAATATGTGCCCTGATGCACCTTTGTTCCAAAAGAGGCCACCAGTAAAAGTAGTGCTGCATGTTTTTCTGGAACTGCTAATGCAAACATAGTTTTCAGGTTATACATATCATATTTACTTTGTTGTTTGTACATGACTGTTTACTCACGGTGCTTTGCAGTGTTGCAGTCTATGCCTTTTTTTCTTCAATTTTTTTTTCAATGTTTTTAAAAGAAATTTATGTATTTACATACAAATGCTATTCAATACCTTATAAGCAGTTGGTTTTCTCTTTATATATTGGAAAATAATATATACTTAGTTTTTTTCTTTTGTATGCATTTCTTGTGCTAATTTTTTTCCTGTACTTTTCTTTTAGATGTCATTTTGGATAATGGCAGACCTGACAAAATTGATCAACTATCAGCAGAGGGATCACAAAATGAAGGCATTTCGGAAAATGCCCGCTTGTGGCAAGACATCCTGAGCAAGAGTGCTTCTGCAGCTTTGAAAGATGTTCTCGACAGTGTCTATGACACTTCAAGCAGCATAGCACGCATTCCTGTGGAAGTGTGTGCAGCAGAAGTGTCTCCCCCAGGGTCCCTTTCTGTCAGTGGTGCAAGCTCTCCAGCACAGTGGTCATCAACCACCCTTTCCATTGACACATCCTCATCAGGCACAGACACACCTCCCACATTGCCTGGTCTTGGCCGAGGCCTTGCCTTGATGCTAAAACACAGGGAACTTGAAGGTGACAGCTCATCCCATAAGTCTAATGCCAGGGACAAAGCATATGTGGAGGCGGAAGAACTATGCACTGTCATGCCGAGTTCAAGTGAGGACAGCGATGATGATGCATCTTATACCCCTACTCTGGTCGGCACTCCACCTGGAGTTTTCAGGGAGGGTGAAACATTCTGTTCTCCTGACAGCCCAGGCTCATTGTCATCAGTACCTCTAATGCCACACCTTGTCAGTGTCGGATCGAAGCTGGAACCATCCTGCAAGACTTCTGAACCAGTTGTACCACCATCTTTATCTGGCGGCAGCCAGTTTGGGGAAACTAAAGCTCGTGGTCGTGCTCGGTTGCTCTGTTTGTCATCCAGTCCATCAAGTACTAGTTCACCTTTCGAACAAAATCGGATGTCTCTGCCAAGAGATGTTGATTCAAGTTTCAATACCAAGATGTATGCACCACATACGCTTACTGAAAAATGTGCAGTGTCGATTGAAGCACCATTTACTAATGAATCAGTGGCTTCTGAAGTCTGTGCAGCTGATGTGAAAAGCCTAACCCCTCTTGCAGGCCTACCTGATCTATCAGCATACCGTTCTTTAGGGCGTGGGCATGCATTATTGGCAAAACTGGCATCAAGCCACACACCAGGCCAACACATTGATTCGCTGTCATCACAGTCACTAAGCTCACAGCAAAATAGCCTCGCACAGCACTGTCCCTACATGCCAAGTGACAGCAGCCAGCCTAGACCCACATCACATATCGGTGATAACTACGCTTCTGAAGTGGTGACCAAAGCTAGTCAGCTGAAAGACCTCTTGGAAAAGAAAGGACGTTCATTGTATGCACCACCATTGCAAGGCTGCCCATCTAACTCTCAAGGTCACAGTCTGACAAATTCTCCCACGCCTGATGCAACTACAGGAACAATGGTAGGAAATTTGAACAACTTGGAGTGGAATGTAAGTTGTGCAAAAGAACTTATTTAATCATCAGAGCTTCCTCTCAACTTTCAGGCACTAAAGAAAGATGTGTTTGCTGGAAGTTCGGTATCATGTCCTGGTAGCAGCAGTAACCAGGTGAGTTGGCATTTATATGGAACTTAGTGCTGGTAGTTACGGCTTTATAGAAGTATATTCCCTCTATAAATTTTACCTGGGACCTAGCAGTACAAATGGGGACAATTTGGACATTTCTCTATAAAATGAGCTTGTAATCTGACATATTTATTATGTGTGCCAACATATGCAATGTATGGAAACATTTAAATTGGTGAAAACATGTCTCTGCACCCATTTTTATAATTGGTGCATGTGATATAGAATCTGCAGTTCAGTCACTGGCTTATGTAGTTCAGCTGCAGCCCTGCAAACTGCTGCATTAGTATGAATGGCATTATACAAAACTGCAAAAGATGTCTACTGGCATCTTACTTTGTTGCAGACTGACCGTATGGCATCTGTGCAGACAGGAAATGATGCATCCGTGCTGCTGTTTAATAAATATGTTAGTAGTAGATTTACTATGTGGCACTTGCCACACACTGTGTCAATTGTGTAAATAGTGTCGGGAAGGCTTACAAAATTTAATTAAATGACCCTGAAGGTGGCGTTTATACAGCATATTTTCTTCAAAATTTACAAAAATACTATCAAAAAGGTGTGTCGAAGTTATTCAGCATGATTAGTGCATCTTTCATTACAGGTACCTGAAGCACATAAATATGGAAATATTAGTTAGCTAGGCACTTGTGGCAAAATAAACATTGTGGCTGACTGTAGTTTGAAATGCATATTTGAAGAGATGATAAATAGGTGGAGCAAGATTCTCCTTTTTACTTGTAACAGTGACATCTTGGTGAATTTGCCTGATTTGTGCATGTTTTTGTGTATGAGTTTGCCATGACGTCGGAATGATGCAAAAGCGTTGGTACTGGCTGCACAAACAGTGGGGCTATTTTCAAACAATGGTGTTCTGCTGCATACAGATATATTAGAAAGAAGAATACAAATTGATTATCTCAGGTCTTGCCCTTTGTTCATTTTGCAATTTCTCGCAAAAGTTTAATCAAGAGTATAATGCTGCTCCTTTGGCAGGCTGATGTTTATTGAATGTTGGTGCACTTCAAACAATGACCATTCTTATGCCAATGCAGTGCCACTAGTTCTTACAGTGGCATATCTATGGCAGTATGTTGAATATTTAGGGGCCATTGTCTATGACGTTTTTAATTGCCAGCATTGCAAGGAGTTAGTGCCTTTAACTCTTTACCACTCAACAAGAAAGCATTCATGAGTGATCAATGGTTTTTGATGCTTCTTTGATACGGTCAATGCTTTTCAAAGACAATTATTGTAGAAGCTATTGGACATACGTTGTCATTCTTTGTATTTCTCTGGAACCGCATCTTTTGCCTTTGATGATGTTGTTTCATATTGCTTAAGGGAATTTTCAATAATGTAACGTTGGTTAGTGGAGGTAACCAGAGTTGCCTGGTGTGTTTCTAGCAGGTTTTCTGCTTCGTGAAAAGGGTGTTGTCTTGTGTGCTTCAGCTGCTTTGTCTGCAGATATTTCTTTTCCTTTTTTTTTTCTTTTTCTTCTTGTAGGAGAAGCTACAAAAACTGCACAGTGCACAGTGCATGGTGTAGGATTGCTAGGTAATAACCTGTAAGGACATTGATTGGCTGCATAGGGCTTTGAACTTAAGCATGTGCTTGATTAGCATAGTTGTGTTTTTCTTTGTATTCTGTAGATACTGTACATGCGTGTCATTTTGTGTCCTTAATTTATTTCACTAAGTGTGTGTGAATAAGATTTCTAACATAAGTTGTACGAGTGCATCCAAAATTTTGTTATTTGATAATCCTGAATGTTTGCTTTTGGTACTTGTAGCATTTGAGCTAACAGTCATGCAAGTAGCAGCTGTATTGTGGCTTCTGCAAAAGGACTGTCTACCACTTAGAACATGCCTTTGGATTGTGGCGGGAATAATAAAATTATGTGTCACATTGAGGAAAACAAGCATGCCGTTGTTCCACAAGCAAGGAAATCTTTATTTTGGTCCTGAAAGCTGGTGCAAAAAGTACATGTGGCAACTCTTGTTAGTGAAACAGTGTACACCAAACTTTGTACTGTCACACCACCTAAAACCCATGCAGGGAGAGTTATATTGCTTAGATACATTGCTGCGTTGCTTAAAATTTTATTTTATGGGCTTCTGCCAACTTTTCTTTGCGTCATAAAGTAATTTCTTATTTCCAGTTAGCTTGTTTAGAAAAGTGCCACTGCCTTCCTGCAGACAAACAGAGTGGTGCATCCATAGTTAAAGTGTGCACTCTTGACATGTTGGCGCGCATCAGTGCGACTAGTGGTATGGGAGTGGTGCAAGTGTTGCTGTCATACTCAAGGTGTCAAATATGCATTGTGCGGTTAAAGGGACACTAAAGTGAAACAGCAAATCAGTTTAGGCTAATAAAGCATTGTTTGAGAACACTGCAGGCAGTCATTTCAAATTATTAGATGAGGAAATGGAGGTCGAAATATCAGTATTTGAATTTGGCGCCGAAACCCCATACGCCGGTACATCAGTATGACGTCGGAGATTCCAAAGTATGTTTCTGCTTTTGGGCCGCGTTGGCTGAGTAAACGTTCCCGAAACTTGCCATGCTTCATATTTGGTTCCTTTAGAACACAATGCAGTCAGTCTGTACCACTATATAACTAAGTAGGCCATAGAAGACGCCATCAGAATTCATGACGTCACAGAGACCAGGTGCGGGAACTTCAAGGAGGCGTTGCCACCCGTCTTTCGTTCTTGCGCTTTTTCTGGCTTACCAAGCATCTTATCGTAGTAAGAGTGGTGTTGTTGGTGTCCTAGAGAGGTAATTTACTGATGCAGAAGAGATCATTTTTCTCTTTAGTGTCCCTTTAAAGTATGCTGGCATCTTCACAACCTCAGTGTAGGTATTATTTCAACGTGCCTGCTAGATTGTCACACAAACGGCTTGGCCTTTAGGAAATGCATTGCATCATAGGTGACAAAGAAAGACGCTAATGACTTGCGCAACAGATCAGGGGCTAAGGAAGCTATTAGGATCTTAATTTCAGTGTTTAACGTGAAGTAGCCATTCCTGTGGAAACCCTGTGCACTTACTTATATTCTCTCACTTTTACTAGTGTAGCATTGACGTACTGTCCAGTAATTAGTGTTGCAGGCATCTGTACACAGTTTTAACAGACTAGGCAGATAGAAAAATTGTTTTGAAATTTTCTACTTGCCTTTCAAAGAAACTACTGCACGTTTGGACACTTCAAAGGGTAGGCTTTGTATTGTGTTACAACATAGGAGGTTCTTGAAATATGGTAGACAGACCCTTTCACATACCCACCAACTCAGCCAGAAATACTTGGCCATTACTCCGAATTGTCTCCCATATGAGAGAGTCCTTGCTGCAGGTGACATATGCTGTAAGGAAGCATGGACATAAGTATCATGTGTTCTGGTTGTCTGCAATTTTATCACCTTAGTTTTTGCTAAGTTCCTTAGTTTACTTGGGCAGTGTGATACCCATTATGTTACCATTACAGCTGTGATGCATGTTGTAGAAGTATTCTATCTACGAGGGGACATCTCTATGTGACATTTGCTATCATTTTCAATATTGGTATATGACAATCTCTGCTTTCCACATGCATCTATGTAGTTATTTTCTGTCTTTTTGTTGCATTATTATTACTGTCCTGTGCTAGTGTGCGTAAAACTGCTGGTACAAGTGATGTTGGTCACTGGCCCTCACTATGGCAATCTTCTCATTATCATCATTGTATCATAAGTAGTAGTCTCCGCTCTGGAAGCGCTTTTATGTGAGAAAAGTATTACGAATCTCATTGTGCCCTAAATGTGTACTAATTGTTGCCAATTGTCACTGGTTGCTCATATTTTTTTATGCTGCAAAAGACGTCTTATTTACTACATGAAATGCATTTGAGATTTGAGCCTATTTACCGCTAAATGAGTGGAGTGATATCTTTCTGGCACCAACGGTCAAAGAGCATCACTTGTGCTCATGAACAAAAACGTAGTGCGCCACGTATTGGAAGCACAAAGGTTCACAAAAAATGCCTCTTTTGACGTAAACTTGTGTCCACAAGTTGTAGTTGTAATACTACAGGAGGTATGTAGTTACACCGTAGAAAGTGTCTCAGATCAAAAACAACTGCACTGCAAAACGTGCAGAGTGAGACTTCTATGACCGCACTAGTTTCTTAGCTTCCCCAGCATTGCCTGCTATGTATGAAACGTAGTATACTTTCCTCTGCTCATGAACTGCATTACAAATTTTGAAGTATTTAGACTATGCTTGTCTGCTCTTCTACATCCTTTTTCTTTTGCAATAAATAAGTTTCAGTGTGCTTGAATTACAGTTTTGGTCCTTTCTTTGTTTTGGTTGTTTTTCGACAATATTCAATTTGATTTAAATGTGTCAAGTTTAAGATTTTCCTGGTTTTTAAAGGCCCTGACAACATTGCGATTATGCAGTTGAAGTTTGTTATAATTAATAGTGCAGTGATTGCAAAGTAATTCGATGTAGCCGAATTCATTATATAAAATTGGAACTGAAACGAGACCATGAGCATAAAGGTTTATGGGCTGAAAGCTCATCATTGAACAAGAACTTACTTAGAACATTAAAGTTAATTCATGTTATTTATTACGGTGTGAAAAGCTGCTTCAGTGCACCTTGTTTTTTCATGTAAGTACAGTTACCAATTGATAATTCGGGCTTGGCGTGCAGCACCCAAATGTCTGAATGATCGGGAGCCCGAAATAAAAAATTTAACGGTTGTTTTTTATTAAAGCAACTTTATTATAAAAGTGGCAAGAAAAGCTTTGTCAAGTGTCCTGCTGTTTGGCGCAGCGTTTTTGTTTCAGCCACCGTCGCACAACACAATGGCACCATGCACTACCATGTGAGGAAAACAAACTGTTCCTAACAGCAAATAGCACGGGCGCAAACAACAGATTAGCTATGTCATTATGTTCAGAGCTTTGCTCTCAGTGCCTTAACCCATGTAAGATTTGCAGGCACTGTCCATGCAATTGCAATCCGCCAGTGTAATGCACGAAAGCATGCCAGCAATCTTTGAAACATACACCGCCTGTTGCTGTGGAGTTTAATATATCTATGTAATGTTCGAATAAGTGCAATATATGAAGTTTAAAATACATGCAGTTCTCTTGGTGAGTTGACACCTCTTCGATATAAGCAGTAATTGGATTTATCCATGTTTTCTATGATGAGGTTCTACTATTATACAGTGCACAACCTATTTCGCCTGAAAAACTATTCTGCCGTACACACATTTTGCCTCCTGAAGTGACCCTCTGTCTGTGTGTGTGTGTACCACCAGGGGCCATATCCTTGATTTCTTTGGTAACGCCACTGCTAGAGCACACATGGCTAGTGGAGGTGGACATTGGGAAAGAAATGCCAAGCATTTGTCGGCATTATTTTCATGTAGCACAGTTGGGAGGCTTGTCGCTCTAGATACATGTCGTGGCTTTGAAGTCACACAAAAGTGAAAGCGTTGCTGCAAGTAGTCCATCGAGAATATGGCCCTAGTGCAGTGCCTATAGGATTATTTCTTTGTGTGTGTGTGTGTGTGTGTGTGTGTGTGTGTGTGTGTGTGTGTGTGTGTGTGTGTGTGTGTGTGTGCTCAACAGAGAACACAGAAGCTAAAAAAATAGGTCAGTGTGTCTAATTAGGCCAGCTTTTTACCGTGTTTAGTCGCATAATGGTCACCTTTTGTTTTTTGCCAAATTAAGTTGAATTTGGGGGTGCGATAATTACGCACAGAGGGGAATTTTCAAAGAGAATGTTCTAACTGCTAGATAAAAAAATGAAGTGGTGGTAAATCAGTGTTCAGGCCAGCCACTGCAAGCTCAAACAAAAATTACTGCCAAGCAACACCTAATAATAGCACAGGTCCTACACAAGCAGGTACTGCAAAGGCCCTTTATTTGTTGAACTGTTTGCGAAATGTCACTATTTCTCAGTCATCAAGTTACATTATCAGGTTGCATAGTGAAATTGTGCATGTGTTTGCGTTTTTCGTTGCTGGATAAGGAGAATCTTAAAGCACCTGTGTGTTGTATTATGCTATCGGAAAAGGTTGGAAAACGGAATGGCAGAAACCTTGGCTCGGCTGCCAGGCTCAATCATCACCAACCCGAACAGGCAGTTACAGTTGCTGCAATTTTCGAAGGTGCGGTGATTACTCGAGAATTAAAAATTCAAATTTTCGATGGCCAATAGGAAGTGGGGAGGGGTTGCAAGCATTATGCGAGTAATTATAATAGCCGAATGTTCAGTTTCAATAAATGCCAGTTGCACTGTCATAGTAAATTATTGTAATTGCACTACAGGCCCCAGAAAACCCTTCAACGGGCCGGTCATTAGGCCATATAGAAAATTCTTTATGCGGCTGGAAATTACGTGCCCTTTGAGGAGTGTTGTACCACAAGTAATTTTCAAATTAGTTAATAGCAGAGATAGAAATACTAAATAAAAAGTGCCTTGAACCCATAATTTCAGGAGGCGAGCGTCACCGCCAACATAGACTCTCTCTCCATTTGCCCCGTCTAGGTTCTGCAAGCGAAATTTCTTCTCTACGTTCTCCCGTACCAGAGCCGGAGGTTCAAGTGACGAATATGTCACAGGCACTGCCTTATTATTATTATTATTATTATTATTTTTTTGCTGAGTGGTGCATTTCCAGTGAGTCTCGTGCGCGAGTTCTTGCGTTGGTCTCGTTTCATGCAGCAGACAATCTTGTGCGCTCTGCATGAGAACACCTGATTAGTAGTACGAGTCAGTGCCGCAATCATGAGCACTGAGGCAGACATGAGAGGATGAAAGGGCATGATTGTGGCGCTGGAACACAGTACAAACTGACAAGTTTCGTTCTCTGCGCGCGCGACTGCACGATGGGGGAACAAGCAGATGGAATGGAAGTACATATCTCTTGCTAATGTACGAAGTAAAACAAAAACATGCAGATATTCAATTTGTATGTTTTATTATTTCTGTAAACTTTATTTTGTCTATTAAAACAAGGTTAAACAAATAACTGATGTTTCCTTGAATAATTCTTGAAGTCATGTGTCACGATGGGTGGCGTCGCAGCACTGCCATGTACATAGCTGCACTTGTATGATTGGGCTGCGAGCGTGACACCCGTGTCGAGGGCAAACGGCATTTGGTTTGAAATGTAAGCTCTTTCCAATGTTGTGTAGAGATGTAATACTTAGTAGACACGATCGTTAGCACGCATTGCATGTACTGCGCTTGCTAGCTCGAAGTGGCCAGACCTGGTGCGGGCCCCTTTAAGGCATTAAAAACATTGCTATGGCAGATGGTTTATGCATGATTTGTGAAGCACTTTTTTCAGTGTTTCGAAGTTTAGAAATTATTTTATAACATTTCTTGACGCGTCACTTCTGCATTTCCTTTTTCAGCACAGCTGATAAGAAGCTTCCTTATGATGTGTGAGAGTATTTTGCGTTCTAATAATGTACAGTGCTCAGTGATTGGAATGCGATACTCGGACAGCATGGTGGCCGGCACTTTTTTGCGCCACCGTTGGATGCTGGGGACATTAAGCTGATGCACTTTTGCATCACATGAAAACAAGTCATTTTGATGTATCGTGACGCAATTGGGCCCCCTCAGCCATAACCCAACACTCACCGGTGGCGGAAGAATCACCAGCCGCCTATACTGTTCGAGTATCGTATTCCAATCGCTGAGCACTGTACACATTGCACCTGAAATAAATATTCCTTAATTTTATTGTAAAGAAAAAACGATGGGAAGCATGTGTTGCTGTAACCGCAGTTGTGGCCCAGTGGTAAAGTGCGTGCCTTGGCTTCGTGAGGTCGCGCATTCCAATCTCGCCGCAATGGGCACAAGCATCCCCTGGCCTGGCACTAGTTTCCTCAGTGGTCACAACCTTGGGAAAGGAGGGTTGGGCTGCTCCCATGGTGAAAATTTACCATGTGGTGCCCCAAATGCACCTGTTGAGCTGGGGTTGCTTTCGGGTTGGAGACAAACAGCCCTTTTCATGCGTTGACGTCCCATAATGGCCGAGCACCAGGCCTGGAGTGCGCTTGGACTTATTTGATTGGTAGGTGCCCGGTGGCAGCACTTGCCTTTCACAGCTGCGGCGGATGCTCTTCAACAAGCCCATCTGTGGTTGTACACAAGACATGCTGATACCATGCCTCTCACATGAGGGGGAAACGGGAGGACGGAAAGGTAGGGAGGTCAACTAGGCACACGTCCGGTTTGCTACCCTATACAGGTGAAAGGGGTTAAGGGAAGAAAAAGGAGAGGGAGGGAAGAATATTGATGGGAATATGTGGGATGTCCATAACTTCACGCCTATTATCGGTCACTGAGGCCAGTTGCTTTGTAAGCCTGCGACACGTGGGGCCATGCTCCGAGAATCATAGTCGCTGAAAATGGTCTGTTACCTAATCAGTTTAACACCCTCCGAAGAATGTCGCGTTCATTGTCATAGAGATACAAAAGCACGGGCTCGGTCATCTCTTCACAGTTGCACGAGTCACAGATTGGTGTGTCGGACATTCCAATGAGAAATGAATAGGCTTGCATGAAATCTCTATTGGGCCACCTTTCAACATGTGAACCCCAGAAGAAGCAGAGAACCAGGCCAGGGGACATCTCTACCCATTAGAAAGAAAAAGAACTGATGGGTTTCCGGCGGCACCGGGATTTGTACTCGGTACGTCTCGCATACAAGGCGGATGCTCTGCCGCTAAGCCACAGCTGTGGTATTGTATTAGTGTCAATTGTATTATTGCCAGGTCATTTTACAGTTGTTGCTAAAGTTATTTATTTGTTGGGCAGCATCTATGTTGTGCTAACTCTGACATTTGTCATTAAACATAATAGTGTGTGCATCTGTTCTTGTGATTCTGAGTCTTTGTGTCATTGTGAAGTATCACTTGCTAATTTGAGGACATGAGGTTATGTTTTTGTTGGTTCGAAATTATTGTGTAATAGATGACGATGCATAAATGTAAAGTTCCTCTGCATAAAAACGAACTTAGACAGCAGAAATGAGTGGTAGGCACTAGTAAACCAAATATAGGCTAAAGGCCTGTTGTTTTTTCTTTCTCTCTCTCTGTCTCTTTGTAACAGTATTCTTCAAACTGATAGTTCAATCCATATGCTTAGAAGATAGGCTAGTGCGAGACTCGCATAACACACGAGAAAGAGTGCGACGCGCCTTCACTCGTCAGCACACAAAATGCACTATGGCAGGGCTCATTGGCTCTCCAATAAGGTGCAGGGAAGTCCCCACTATATCTTATCTGACGGTGCTCCTTACAAATCTCGTAGAAAGTTATCCCCCACGACCTATTTCCAGAACTTGCAGTGCCTTAAGACTTTCCAAAAGCTGTGCCGCTCTGCTACCTGACCAGGCATGAAGAGAAGCTTTTCACCGGCTTGTTCTTTGTGTGCCAAAGCATGAAACCCTCAGGTGACCCCTCCTCCCCAGGACTCGTGCAGCCCATTTGGGAGTCAGTCTGACGTCATTTCACCAGGAGCCAGAAATTGCACAACTTGCCATCACAGATCACTTCAGGCATCACTTTTCCTCCTTCAGCATTTAATGGAATGCACAATCTGGGACTAGTTCACTGAGGTCTTCATCCGTTTTGCCTTGCTGATATAGTGGATTAAAGGTGTTCATGTGTGTATGTGCTGCCTTTGGAATTAAACATTGCAACACGACTAGGCATCGTCCACTGGCCTTTCCAGCAGAGTGGATCACACCATAACTCCAAGATCTTGTTTGCGGGCTCCCAGCTAGCCTGTCTTGGGATATGTATGTTGTTCCAGTTCTCAGTGAGACATTCGACAAGATACATGCCTGCTTTCAACATCAGGAGAGAGCTCTGCCAAATCCCATGAAATGCATTCTGAAGCAGCCGGGCTTGTGCCACGTTAAGCAGCCTTTCCTACTACACTACGAGACTGTGCTCATAGACGAATGCTGTTAGTCCTCAGGCGCAACATCTTGAGCGACTTTACAGAAGACATCTTTGCCTCTTTTTCGGCCAAGTGGTTGGGCCTGTATTGAATGGAAATCAAATGTCCCCTATAGTATACAAGCTGACTGACTTCCGAGGGAGATCAGTCAGCAGTCTAATTCATATCTAGGACCATAAACCTTTCATTGCTAGAGACGGCAGAGATAGAGATGTATGACAAATTGCAGGTCAACCATGTGGCTGTGGTCAGCTTTGTCAGAATAGGCAGCTGGACTCTATTCTCTACCTATGCACTAGTGAACAGAGATATGCAGCTTCAGTGCAGAGGCGGACGTTGAAGCATTGACAAGTCCTTTTTGCTCAATATACCCCCTTATGTTAGCCTGGCCTTATGGAAACACCTAGGCTGCGATATAGCAATGCCTTTTCTGATGCTATTCTTTTTTGCACTTCATCAGTGGCCAAAGTGACGCTCTGCCTGCGTTACCAATGGGATCCGCTGGCGGCGAATGGTGGATAAGGGTGGCATAGAATCAAGTGGAAAACATTGCTACAAAATCAAACTCATAGGAAATTTTCTCCAGCAATTTGTAGATTGACTTATTGCTTGACTTTGTTCCTTACCACCTTACTAAATGAAAGGAAACAATGGTGCAAGGGCACACATATAAGTGATGACAGGTCCTCTTTGCCCACTATATACTCTTATGCTGTCTTGCCCTTGTGCCGACAGGTGCATTTCACTGCAGCTTGGAAGCAATGGGTACATGGTTGGTTTCTCTGTAAGAACTGCTACTAAGCAAGCAGACGTTTTCCCCCCTCAGTCAGCTGTCAGCGTCAAGGCCTACTGGAAGGGAGAGGACCTTTTCCACTGTAACCTCCATATGAACACTGGTACAAAAAAGAGTAGCCATCCTTATTGATCTAGTGTGAGCTAAGGCCTCCACACCCAACTTGTAGCTGGCCTGTGGAACATCTGCCATGGTAAGCTCAGTGGTTCATAGCTCGGGGGTGAGGGGATGATCAATGGAAGGCCAAACAGGGCGTGTCCCTGTGATGTGTGCATGTCACTTGAAAATGGGAGAGGGTAAGCTAAGTTGGTGGGGAAAAGTAGCTCTGGTACGTCTGCCATGCTTCTGCTATGGCGGCAATTGAAAGTCCATCTTGTCAGATGGCTGCCATTGTGTGCAAGCTGGGGATGAGGCTTGTGAAGCCGCCTTGATCCTTGAATTACATTCTGTGAATAGCCTGCTATGCCTGTTGACTCTTCATTACTAATCTGGAAGTTCAGTACAGTATGCTTAAAGGGCATGTGGTTTGATGTCATTTAGATCAGTTGCCTTTTCAAATACACCTGAAGTAATATATGCCATACAGGTCGTGTGGGGTGTCCAAAAAGCACAAGACAAAGTGCCCTAAAGTAGAATGTTGCCTATGATATGTAGGAATGAGCTTTAGGTAAATGTGTCCTAAAGTAGATATTTATAGTCTTCATGTTTCAGCAAACTTTCTCCACAGAATGGGAAAATTATAATTTTCAGTTATAGTAGGTTCCATGTTTAGCAGACTTACACAGTCACGCACCCATTTATTTTCATTAATGTCCATCAGGGGCTTTTGACAACAGATAAGTTTTGATATTTATATGAATAAAATATGGCACTTGTTTAGTGACATGACGCTATAACAAATTTGATAACATAATAAAAGGCAGTATATGAGAAAGACTCGATCATAATGGCATTCCTACAACGGCGCACCGGAAGCATGATCAGTGAACACAGTGCAGTTATTTATGAATGCAAGAGTTTATAGTGTGGTGGATTTAAGAGGTCTATGGAAAAAAGGTTCACTAGCTTTTTGTGGCTAGAAGTGTTTGAACTTCCGTTCATCAATTTCCAGAGCTACAAATGGCTGCTAAGATGCTGATGTCTGGAAAACCTTGGGTATTGATTTCATTAAGTTCACCTTTCATATTTTGGTTCTGTGAAATTTTGGCTGTGTTACTGTGCCTTTTAGAAGAGTTAACTGCTGGGCTAGTTGGTGATCTTGCATACTGAAAAGATTTTGCACCAAGAAACAACACACACAAGAAGAAAGATGACGGCACCACGGGCGCTACTTCAATTGTTTAATGAGGGTGAAAGCAGTCGACATATATAGCCCTCCAAAACACCGCGCATGCGTACAAGGCAACATAGAGTACAAGGTTTTTCAGAGTAGGTGCGATAGAAACTTCAGCTCAGCATCGTATAGAAAAACCGACGTATCACTAACCTAATTCGGACCCGCTTTCTTAATGTAGAAGGCTTCCAATGTTTCACGCGATGTCTGATGCCTGCCTCTACCCAAAATCCTCGCATCGCGGAACCGTGGAAAACATTCGGTGCAAGCCCTGCAGTGATCCACAAGTCGCTCACCTTCATTATTCTTTATACCTTTTGCATGTTCGCTAAGTCGGTCGTTGACACAATGCCCAGTCTGTCCAATGTAGGATTTCCCGCAGTTACTGTGCCCTTGTTACTGTGCCCTTACTGTGCCCCTTTGTCAGCTCCCATAAGCATATGTAATTGGCCTATTGGCCATCATAATTCTTATGATGGATGCTGAGTACTCACTCATACCCACTGCAGTTGGTTTAGTGGCTATGGTGTTGGGCTTCTAGTACGAGGTCGTGCAATCAAATCCCAGCCATGGTGGCCACATTTTGATGGGGGCGAAATGCGTAAACACCTCTGTAGTTAGATTTAGGTGCACATTAAAGAACTCGAGGGGGTCCAAATTTCCAAAGTCCCCCACTACAGCGTGTCTCATAATCAGATCATGGTTTTGGCACATAAAACCCTATAATTTTTAATACTTACTCATGTAAGTTTTCAATAGAATGTGCATTTGGGGCTACTTTGCAGCAAGTACAGATCAAACTTTTTCTGAAGTGTAAACACATCTGCATGTCACCTGTTAAAACAGGCTTTTAATCATCGTGTAATTGGTGGAGAAAGCCTTGGTAAAATGGTCTAGGATAAATGAGAACTCTCAAGTTGATCTTAACTCTTTAAAGCGACATTTTCTGACAACGATGGAACCTTTGGTAACAGTCGGAAAACAGTCCTGGTTTTATCACTTTTGTTCAGTGTAACTGTGAGCATGTTGGTAGTTTTCTGTAGCTTAACTTTCACATGTTGAAAGTCTGGCAGCAGAAATATACGATGCTGTATTTCTAAGAGTGGTTGATACACATTCGTAAAATTTATATTAGAAGATACAATTGTGTTTTTTCATAAGTGATGTAGAATCAAGACCATTTTATGATTACGTCTTGGTAGATTGCTTTTTGTTGGGGGGTGGGTGGTGTTGAGGGAAGGTTGAGGGAAGTCAAAAGTTTAAAAACATCAGACTTCACTCTGAAACAGTGTTATATGCATAATGTGGAATTGCATTACCGATTCAAGTTTCCAGCTGATTATATTTTTATTTGTTCCGAATTTGAGTTGCAAGCCGATTGCAACCTTGCTGTCATAAGTGGGAGGTCTTTCACTTTTGTCTTGGTATCGGTTATGGCCTTTGCGTGCCTTTTTTTTTTTTTCTTTTAGCTCTGAAAACTTATGATGCATTATGCACCTTACAGATACCTTCTGCAACAATGTCAAGCAGGGAAACTTTTTTGAAGTTAATTGCCACCAGTAATTTTGAGGTGCCATGTGAACCTGTCAAGGGGCTTGACGATTGTTCTACAACCATGGACGGGTGTCACTCATCAGAAGACTTTCGGCAAGTTGGCTTCGTGCATAGTATTTGTCTCCCCTGGCTATATGACTCCAGTATTTTGGTTTTATAAATTCATACACTAGTAGAAGCAATAACCCTGCATATAGAAGCTGCACTTCATCTTTACAATTTTGTGTTATTAGTGATGATTTTTTTGCAAACAGTGCTTCTATATTTTTTGCTGCTCATTGCCATAACAAAAAGGTCTGAGATTTTTAAGCCTATATCACAGTATATTGACACGTGTACTTCTTAATTGGGGGACCACATTTCGCCGCCTAACAAATGTTATTGCTGAGTTCAGGATGTGCCTGCATGTATCGCAAGTTTCTCTAATGTTGTCGATCGTTTTGTCTGCTGTCTGTGGTCACGGAACCCTGTGTGATCTGATTGCATGTATGCGCAATGCGAATTGTGTAGAACTTTCAGGAAGACGTGGGCACCAACGGTTACTCGCAGACATTCAATGACTCATGTATAAAAGCCAATGCGCTTGACCCACTGATCAGATTTTCAACGATCACCAACTTTGTTTGCCGCTATCGTTATGCTTTGAGTATAGCCTGTTTTTGTGGGCACAGGTTCACCCAATAAAAGTTAGTTTGGTCATGCAAAGTACTGCTACTGTGTTCTTTATCGTCACTACTACGTGACGTGGTGGAGGTGCTTGTGCGTTCATGTACCGGACGTCCCCGTAAAGCTGCAATCCAGGCTTGCAACCCGAAGACTGCACCAGCTTGGCCCCGGACCATTGAGTAAGCCACAGGCTACAAGACCTGCCTCTGGAGCATGGACTTCTTTCCGAGATGACAAGTAGATCGTCGACACCTTGACAACCCCAATGGCAGCCCCAGCTTCCGCCATCGTGCTGCAACAGCTTGAGCCACTGACCTTCCGTAGATCATCGACTGAAGACTCAGAAACTTGGCTTGCGACCCTACGAAAGACTAGCGACATTCAACAATTGAAACTGCTAGAAGAAGCTGCACCATGTTTATTTCTCGTTAGATGACTCCGCTTGGACATGGTTTCAGAATCTAGAGTCAAACTTAACATCATGGGAACTGTTCCGCTGCGGCTTTCTGCAGGCCTTCACCGGCGTCGTACGAAGAGAAAAGGCTGAAGTCCTAGAACTTCGAATGTAGCTACCTAACGAAAAAGTTGCCATCTTCATCGAAGAGATGACCCACCTGTTTTGTCTTGTAGACCCTGACATGCCAGAAGAAAAGAAAGTTTGTTTCTTGATGAGGGCTGTCAAACAAAACCTATTGGCTGGGCTAATTCGCAACCCCCGATGGCTGTCGTGGAATTTTCATCTGAAGCCACGGCCATTGTGAAGACGCTGGAAAGGTGCACAGGACAATATGATCGCCAAGTGGTCATGCCGAAGTACGAGGTCCAAGCACTTGGCACCAACGACATGTGCGAGACTGTCTGAGCAATTGTGCGCGAGGAGCTACAGAGGATCTTTCCAACGTTGCAGCCTCAGGTTGCCTCGATCACTGACGTCATGCAAGAAGAAATCCAGCGGTCACTGGGAGTTCCTGAAGTGAAGCTGGAATCACCAGAAACCCCGTCTGAAGTGATGACCTATGCTGACGTAGCCCGCCGTCACGTTCCCCCTCTGCACCAGGGCCGCCTTGTAACACCACAGTTCCGTTGTCCACCACCGCCACAGCCAGCATGTCAACCAACCGCCGCACGCAGCATTCCAAAGAAGACTCATGTTTAGCGCGCCCCCGACCACCGCCCACTCTGCTATAACTGCGGAGAAGCGGGCCACATGTACTGACGATTTACCGTCGACACACTGCATTCATGCAAGGTGAATGACCACGTAAGATCGCCGACTACGTCGCAGCCACTGAGTGGAGCCCTCAACAACCGCCCTGTTTGCCATCACCAGGCTACGACTTGTCGCCGCAGTGCCGACCATACACTGGCCCAGCCCGAGGCCGGTGCATAGGCCTATATTCCATATCCCGAAAACTATAACCAGCAACCAATAAAAGTGCGGTTTCTGTTCATTGAACTGAAGATCCTCCACACCAACAAGACTATCTCGACAACATATCCACGAGACCCCGCCATCCCAACAAAACCTGGAAGCAAAGGATACATCGAGAAAAGAGCTGACAACATGACGTTCCAGTCACAGGTCAACACAACGCAGCTGTGATCCGACGCCAAGACCAAACTGCAACGCACGACAAATAACCACCGACCTCGACGTGCTTCTCGACAGCCACGTAGGCATGGCTTTAGTGGACACAGGAGCCAACTACTCCATCATGAGTGGACCCATCGCTGCCTAGTTGAAGAAAGTTAAGACTACATGGGAAGGCCGTCAAATTCAGACCACTCGAGGACACCTCATAACGCCGACTGGAATCTGTACAACTAGAATTGCTGTTCGTGACCGGACCTACCCTGCCACCTTCGTTATCCTCCAAAAGTGTTCACGAGACATCATTCTCGGCATGACTTCCTAAACCATCATGGTGCAATCATCGACCTGAAGTCAGTAATGCTATCCGAAGAACAAGCGATACTGCCGGTGAGCTCTCATAGTCGCCATACCTTGAGTGTGCTCGAAAATCAAGTCATCATCCGGCCTCACTCCAGCATTTTCATTTCCGTCGGCACAGAAGCACCTGCAGATGTAGAAAATGTCATCGTGGGTGACCAGCATCTACTGCTAGACCGTGAAATTTCTGACGCAAGAGGGATTGCTCAACTGCATGGAGGTAAAACGAAAGTCATGCTGACAAATTTCAGCCAAGAGTTCTAGCACATGAACAAGGGCACGACGATCGTATACCTCGAGGAAATTGGGGAAACAAGCAATGTGTTTTTCCTCTCGGATTCTGCCACATCTACCTCAATGACCATAGCTTCTGAATAAATCTCCAACATAAATCCAAGCCTCACCATGAGTAAGCAACAACAGCTCGAAAGTCTTCTGTGACGATACAAAGAGTGATTTTCAACGTAATTAAGGATTCAGCAAACACCAGTTGCAAAGTATTGTGTAATAACCAAAGAATTCGCTCGACCACTCTTCCAGAGCTCTTACTAAGTGTCAACACGAGAAGCTATAAGGCAACAAGTCAATGAAATGCTGCGCGACGACATCATCCAGCCGCCGAAAAGCTTGTGGGTGTTTCTTGTGGTCTTAGTGAAGAAGAAGGATGGAACTCTGTGCTTCTGCATCAATTATCGACACTTGAACAAGGGACGTATACCCCCTCCCACGCATAGATGATGCATTAAACTGACTCTGCAATGCTGAGTAATTTTTGTCTATGGATCTCAAGATTTGTTACCGGCAAATTGAATTCGACGAAAGGGGTCGAGAGAAGACCGCCTTTATCACGCCAAACGGCTTCTTCAAGTTCAAGTTGAGGCCATTCAGACTTTGCTCTGCGCAGTCTTGGCAGGGCCGAAGTGGCAGACTTGTCTCGTCTACTTTGATGCCGTTGTAGTCTGTGCCACGAATTTTGAAGATCACTTGAGGCGGTTTCAGACAGTACTAAAGGAGATCATGTCATCTGGACTCACCCTGAAGCCAGAAAAGTGCCATTTGCCTGCGAAGAACTTCTGTTCCTAGGCCACGTCATCAGCAAGTCTGGAGTCCATCCCGACCCGCAGAAGACAGCCACCATTGCTAAGTTCCCGCGGCCCATTGACAAAAAGGCAGTGTGAAGATTCCTTGGCCTGTGTGCTTATTGCAGGTGCTTTGTAAGAGACTTCTCAAGCATTGCTGAACCATTAACTCGTCTCATGAAAGCCAGCATCGACTTTAAATGGGAAGTGGGGCAAGAAGACACATTTGAGAAGCTGAAACGATGGCTGCAGTTACCGCCGGTGCTTTCACACTTCGGCGAAGATGCCCAGACAGAAATACGCACCGAAGCAAGTAGCATTGGCCTTGGTGCCGTGCTAGTTCAAAGGAAGGACGGAGTTGAAGGCATAATAACTTACGCTAGCCGGTCACTATCAAAAGTAGAAGTGAATTATTCTACAGTGCAAAAAGAGTGCCTTGCAATCATTTGGGCTACGGAGAAATTTCAGCCTTATTTATACGGCAGGCACTTCAATGTGGTAAGCGATCACCACACCTTGTGTTGGCTGCAAAACGTAGAGGATGCTTCAGGTCACCTAGCACTATGGAGTCTCAGACTCTAAAAATTCTACATCACCGTGGTTTAAAAGTCTGGGAGGAAGCACTCTGACCCCGTCTGCCTGTCGCGCGCGCCTATTGACCTGCCACCGCAAGGTGAACTGGACGACGACGCCTTCCTGGGAACAGTTACTGCAGACGACTTTGCCTAACAGCATTGAGTAGATGCGGAGTTATGAAGCCTTGCGGAGTACTTGGAAGGTAAGATAGACATTGTCCCTAGGGCATTTCAGCATGAACTGTCGTCGCTGTGCTTACGGAATGACGTCCTCATAAAAAAGAACTTGTCCCCAGTCTGCGCAAACTACTTTCTCGTTGTGCCAGCAGCACTTCGGCCAGAAGTCTTACATGCCCTGCACGATGATCAGACAGCCGGGGATCTTGGGTTTTCCCGTATGCCTGAAAGAATACAAGACAACTACTATTGGCTGCGCCTGTCCATTGATGTCGCCTGCTACGTCGGAAAATGTCGTGGCTGCCAGCAACGCAAGACGGAACCGACAAGGCCAGTGGGTTTACTACAGCTGATCGAGCCTCCTTGCCGATCGTTTCAGCAGATCAAGATGAATTTGTTGGGACCCTTTCCGACATCGACATTTGGAAACAAGTGGATCGTTGTGGCCACCAACTAACTTACCTGCTACGCTGAAACGAAAGCCCTGCGCAAAGGTAGTGCAGCTGAATTAGGCAAATTTTTCGTCGAGAACATCCTGCTACGACATGGTGCCTCGGAAGTGCTCATCACTGACTGAGGAACTGCTTTTAAAGCAGTGCTCATGCAAGCCATGCTGCAATACAGCCAGACAAGCCACAGGAGGATGACTGCCTTCCACCCGCAGACGAATGTTCCTATGGAGAGGGTAAACAAGACGCTCGCCAACATATTGTCAATGTGTTTCGATGTCGGAACACAAGATGTGGGATGCCGTCCTGCCATATGTAACCTTTGCTTACAACACTGCAGTGCTAGTTGCAATGCAGATCACGCCGTTCAAGCTGGTTTACAGCAGGAGCCCGGCGACAACTCTCGACGCCATGCTGCTGCACGTCACCTACGAAGAGAATCTCAAGGTCGCCGCCTATCTCCAGCGCGCTGAAGAGGACCAACAGCTGACACTACAATCTTCAACGACGATACATGAAATAAGACCCTGACGACCGTGTTTGTGTCTGGACTGTGTTACGCCGACGAGGACTTAGCGAGAAACTGTTATGCCGTTATTTCGGATCCTACAAGATAATCCGACGCGTTGGCGCACTGCACTATGAGGTCGTGTCAGACGGCATTTCGCAATTACAGCAGTGCCACGCACGACCTGAAGTCAACCATGTGGTGCACCTTAAGCCTTTCTATGCGCGCTGAAGAACTTACAGGCTTAGTCTCTTTGTTATTTTGTTATTGTTTTTTCTTTATTATGCATGGTTTTGTTTTCGCTTTCGTGTTTGTTTGTAGCATCAGGACAACGCTTTTTAAGAGTGAGGTATTGACATGTTTACTGGTTTATTGGGTGACCGCATTTCACCGTCTAACAAATGCTATCGCTCAGCGCAGGACATGCCTGCATGTATCGAAAGTTTCTCAAATGTTATCGATGGTTCTATCCGCTGTCTGTGGTCGCCGAACCTTGCGTAATCTGATTGCATGTATGCGCGACGCGAATTATGTAGAGCTTTCTGGAAAAGATGCGGGCACCAGCGATTACTCTGTAACATTGGATGACTTATGTATAAAAGCCGACACGCTTGACCCACTGATAAGATTTTCGACGATTGCCAACTGTGTTCACCGCCATCGTGCTTTGAGTATAGTCTGTTTTTGTGGGCACAGGTTTGCCCAATAAAAGTTGGTTTCGTCATTCACAGTATTGCTCCCGAGTTCTTTACCGTCACTACTACGTGACAATATGTAATATGGAAAGCAGTGTGTCTACCAACCGGGAAAACCGGGAATTCTCAGGGAATTTGAAGTCTGGAAATACTCAGGGAAAACTCAGGGAAATTGTGCTTCTATCAGGGAAAATTAGCTGTAACTTTATTGAAAGGACACAAGTAGTGTTAATGCTGGCTCCAGTAACAGAGCAACGAATCGTCATTGACGCCGTGTCATCGGCACCATGTCAATGTATATTGCCCTGACTGTAGGTCTGAAATGGCATTAATCCAAGCCACCACCGCCGCCATTTTCATTATCTCGCCACCTCGAACCGGCACTCCTGCACGCAAATCCGCTGGCAGCCGTAGCCACCACCGCGGCATCGTTAGGCCTAGCTGCTTCTACGTTCGCTATTAAGCTTATTGCCGTACGGTGCCGTGTTTTTCATTGAAATAATTCGCCGCTGTCAGCAATGGCACCGACTCCGCCTTTGTAATCCTCGCGATTGGTTTATAAGCTCACAGAGCACAGCGCGTTGCGTAATGCCAGTCTCCGAAAGTCAGCTTCACCTCCGTACAGCAGTGTTAGGCGGTGAAGCATAAGCGTAGGAAGGGGCAATTGTCACGGGACATGGTATGTATTCCTTAATTTACACGCGCGCACCCCCGTCTCCTGTCACAGTACGAGCACCGATATGCCTAATAAGTGTACTGGCAGGCCTTAAGAGCTTTTTCGGACGTGCTTGTGGCAATTTTAGCCCTGAAGGGCAGTTGAAGACATGCATTCATTTTTTTCCGACTGCCCGATTTTTCGGATGTTTTCGCGGCACCTAGGGAGTCCAAATAATCGGACGTTGACTGTACAACTGACCAAGAGGATGCATCAAATGATCCATGAGGTGAAAGCGTGGCAGAAGAAGGATGAGAACAAAAAGGACCGATGCACTGAGGAATTAACGAGAAAGGAAGCGTGCCGCCGCCTCTTTGAAGGAGCTTGAGCTCAATAAACGAAGTGTTGGCTGACACCGAGATGCAGATGTCTCTCATCCAAACCATAATAAATTCTTTAAAGCAGTGAAACCAAGCACTGAGATGTTGTGTACGGGCTGAGAGTATGTCAGGACAATTGAGGTTGATTTATCAGCTGCTGAGAGAGAATCTTAGTTGCGGCAAAGTTCAGGCCTCATACCGATGAGCTTGCTATCAGTTGCTAGAAATAGCTCACATTCAAAAATATTTACTTATGTATGCATCCCCTTTTTATTTGTATTTAAAATGTTCGACTCAATTTGGGATGCGTTTTACCATTTTTTTTTCGCTGTGCATTTTACTAACAGGTTCCTTCTGTCTTCTTTTTAAATAAAATAGATATTACTCCTTACTATTTAAACTGGACTAAGTCATTTTTTTGTTTCAACATGCTTACTAGAGAGGGACAGCATTGGGCAACATGGTGTCAGCCTGTCTTGACATAAAACAAAGTTCTGGCTCATTCAGGGAATCTTGCAAAGGGGCTCAGGGAAAACCTGGAAAACTCAGGGAATTTGGAAATGTCAACTTGGTAGACACCCTGGAAAGGCTTTATCAGTATTGCCACCATGTCCTTGAATAAATATGCACATTTTATTCTGGATAGCATTGGGTTTTTTTTTTTTTTAATGAGCTGTGTGTTAAGGCCTATGCTAATGTAGGGCAAAGAATGGGGATTCTTGTAAAGCTCGAGAGGTGTGTGTTGCGATGACACTCAGTTAAATTTGGACATACGGAAGTATGCAGATGGTATTTATAACTAGAGCACTAGTACCTAAGGTCATTTGTTTATCTTGTACAATCACAGGTATGAATTTTGAAACACATGGTTGTTGAAAATAGTGGAGCCAGACATACATACAAACTAGAGAACGACATGACAAGCACTACAAGTGTACCAGCTCACCTACTTCTCGATCTCCTTAAAGCCCCAATTGCAGCCATACTTTTTTGTCTTAGCAGCTTTACCTCTTAAAGCAGTGTTTGTAATCAGGATTTGGGGATTTTGAAGCATTGATGTCAATTACTTAAGCAAGTTCAATAAATTTTTAGAGGAAATTGTAGTTTGCTTTCAAAGATTCAATAGGCTTTTTCAGTTGTTTATTTGTGCTCTTTCATTCTTCTTTTTCCCTTTGCCTACGCAACAGGAGCCCTGATTTCAAAAGCTTTCCTGAACTGCCATCAGATATGGATCCCTCTGGACGGTTCAAGGGTGCTATATACTTCAACACCGATTATGTAAGTTGACACATTTGAATTGGAAGTCAAAAGAGAAAATGCTGAAGTAAAGGTCGTATCACTATAATAGAAAAAATAAGAAGTGACAGAAGGGGGGCATTGTGTCAGTACCAATTTGATGCCTTCCTTGCTCATCTTATTTGACCTTGTTTGTCTGTTTTTCTTTCCTCACCACTGAGAATAACAAACTTGTTCAGCTTTGAGTCTTAATGTAAACACATTTGTCTCGATAATTGTAGCACCAATGTGGCCCTAATTTAAATATTATTCCTTCGTGTTGCTAGTGAGCTTGGTTGATATATTGTAGTTGTCTTACCTAAATGCTGACTGCACTAAAATAATCTTACCTTTGCACTTATCACAAGTTATATTCATACAACTTCTAGGCTCTTTTAATAATGTTGCACTACTTGTGATCTTGTTCCCACAGTTTGATTAACCCTTTCAGGGTAGATTTTTTTTTGCCATATGCGACTGCCCAGGGTCAATTTTTTTATTGCAGATTCCAATTTTTCTGAGGGACCTATTTCGAAAAAAATTTACCGTCTCAAATGTTCCTGCTCTTACACCAATATTTACGTCCATAGCGTAATAAAACTGCGTAGGTGACCGCACTCAAGAAAACTGTGGTTGTGTGCCTGTCACAAAAGCAAAACGTGTGACAAACTTCTGCTAATCTTCATCTTATCGCCAACCAGAGGCAATTAGTTTTCGTGAGTCTCCAAAAAAAAAAAGAAAGGGAAAGGAACCGCATGCACGGTGGCATCCTTCCTTCCACTTCTCACACACTGTGTGAGCACTAAACGAGCGAGAAACAGGCGGTCACCCTTTGAGCGATTAGTAACGAGATAGCCATCAGTTTTGCAAGCACAAGAAGCTGAAACTGGCCGCGGAATAAAAGCCCAAACTGCCGCCCGGCCACGCGCGCCAATGTACGAGCGGTAATACATAGACGTGTCAGAGCCAACTAACTCTAATACAAACTATGCAATGAAAACCGAGAGAGGGAGGTGCGAGAAAAAAATTCCCTGAATTCCCAGACAGTGGCAGCACATGCGAGAAAAAAAAAAAGTCAAGAAATTGGGGCACGTTTTAAGCATACCGATGGTGCCGTAAATATACGGCATTGACCATTTTGGACTTGTTTGCGGTGCCGTATATTTACGTCATTGACCCTGAAAGGGTTAAGGTCGTTTTTCATGGTTATATTGAATTTTAGTTTTTCAATGTCGAAATGCAATCAAAGTAACCATTTTAGTTACTGTGTTGAGAATGCAGTCCCACTCTGAATTCGTAAAAGTGCTAGTGTTTGCAGACTATAGCGGCCTTATTTCTTTCATGTGTTGGAGGCTATTTTAGTTTTATAATCTTTATATATATATCTAAGTTATATAATCCTTCTCCTCCTGTTCCTCTCCAGGATTCTTGCAGATTGTCATCTCAGCCTGCGATTTCCAAAGTTCGGGCTCTCTGCCATGGCATTAGACTACCTAGGCCCATGACTCACCTTGACCAGGCACCATTTGATGGGTCTGTCAAATCGGTAAAAGCTTAGCAGCCCATTGATTTTGTTCAGCCATCATATTGTGGGTGGTTTGTTTTGTGCAGCCTGCCTCTGGCTGTCATGGCATTCAGTAGCTCAACTTTATGGTGATAATTAGCTTTTTGGTTGGTTTGCCCCTGCTCACCAGCATGGTGCCGTCAAGTTTCATGCATCACGATCAATAGAACTGGTTTACTCCTTGGAAAGTTCAGTGTAATTTATGTGCAACTGTGTGGTGGCTGTAGTCTTCTAGTGAATACTCCAAGGAGGGCCACTGAGCCATGCTACTGTCCACAGGGCTACCAGCATTCGTGTGAGGTAGGAAAAGGATTGAGACTCTTGCATTGCTTATGAACAAGTGAAAAAAAATTTAACTGTGCAGCTACACCTACGAGTGTGTGCTGCACAGAAAAAAATTGAATCTGCTAAGCGCCCTGCAGTGCCTAGGCTGTAAGGAATGTTTTATGGTAAGAGGCAGACTGGAGTGGCAGTAGGAGGAATGCTGCGCTAATCTGTGCCCACTGGAATTTGTTGCACCATACTGCTCCAAAAGGGCCTTTTTTGACCTAAATTGTGCCACCGCTGTACCACTGGGTATAGTTTCAGTGGTGTGAAAGCTGGGAAGCTACCACGCAATACAATACAAACTGTGGTGCTGCTGCATTCATTGGCGGCATTCATTTAGAGTGTTACAGCCAGAAAGATTGCTGTTGTGACAGCTGACAGATTTGAATTGATTCCTATTTATATGCACCATTTATGAGGCGTGTGTGAGGCTACAATGAATTGGGTGGCCTTGCTGGCTTTGCGACGGCATGATCAACGCAGTTTTATGCATCGAGGGCTGATGCACGATGGTGCTTTGTAGATAAAAAGATTATCATTGTCCACCGTACTTATTCCTCTTGGTTGCAGCCTTATATTTTTGCACCTTATTATTTGTTTTTTGCTTTTCAAGAGGATGTGAGGTTATTGAATTTAGCATAGTGCATTATTACCACATGCACGGTGATTGGGTACTAGACTGCGGTTCATGCTCTTTGTCAACTGTGTCTCCCAAGCTTGTGGTAAAAAAGTTAATCGAGGACAATCAAGTGGCCTAGCCCTATACGCCTTGACCTACAAGCACATATCAGTTGAGGAATGAAGAACATTACATGCTCATATCACCGATTATGGTGAACAAAACAAAATCAGAATATGTGGAATATCAAACCTGCAAAAATGTCCTTCCTTAAGCGGACATTAAACAGAAAAATTATTTCAGCTGCACTAGTAAATTATCTATATAAATAACAAAAGAACCCCTCTTATTGTTAAGAGGCTTGGTAGGCCAGAAAAGATGCAAAAGATGGTTGGCGACCCTGCCATGGAGTTCCCATCCCAGCTCGCCGTGACATCATAGAGTTTGATAGCAACTGCTCAAGCCTAGGTAACTGTTAATCAGTAGAGTTGTACTACACTCCTCCCTAGAAAAGTGGGAGACTAGAGAATTTCAAGAGCTTTTACAGGTTCAGAACAGCCCAAATACGAAGTACTACTTGGAAATTCATGACGTCAATTTGGCATCACACGAATTTGCTGTGGCCCTTCCGATGTCAAAACCTTTGCAAGGTGGCAAATCACACCAAACCTAACAATGAAAAAGTGCCTGCCCTTTTCCTTTTGTGCTGACCGTGGTCGACCTGTGCACAGAGGAACGATGATTGAGTCAAGTGATGTGCAATCCACAGTTTCGTCTGTCATGCAGATTGGCCTTACTATAATCCACCTGCTGTAAATATGGGAAAGCTCTTCTGTATTTTGGAGGAAAATTGTAAAGCAAAACTTTCTTAGGATACATTTTCTGCTATTCGATATGCAGCTTGTTTCTTGATATACTTCGGTATTTTAATTTAGAATGTACTATTCAGAATTTGCACACCCCTAATATTTAATATTCCTGGACAGCTTTCATTTGCATTGTACACCTACTAAAGAGTGCATAGACTGTTAAATACTAAGGGCCACAGTAGCAGAATCTCTGTTAACAGTGGTAGCTGTTGTTCTGCCTCTGCTTGCCTTTGCAATGATTTCTTTTAATGCTTTTTTACAGGGACTTGCGGCTATGATCAGTGGCAGTACCAGAACAAACAGCGGGAGGCAGTGTGGTGGAAAAGGGGCTGGAGGGGGCTGTCAAAACTTTTTAAGCAGGGTGATAGCATCTACAGACATATGATTTTATGCGTGCACTGATAGCTGAAAGAACCCATAACAGCTAGTGTAGTAAAAAAAAAAAACTTCTTTGTTGGCACACTTTCTTTTGTGATTGTGATTGTAGCGTTGCATACTATGCCACTTTGTTTTGGCTCAATTGCTAGCTTCGCTTTTGTTTCATGGCTTTGCAATCACATATGCGTTCCTCATCTTCATCACTCTGGCTTTTCTGGCTGAAGCATAGTATGCCCAGTTGTCTCCAAAATAATGTGTGTTGCATACCACAGAATATAGTTTGTGTTTTCTGGTATGAGCTGAGAGAGTGTCAAATTAAAAGTTTTTTTGCTCTTGTTTTCATTTCAGTTCAGCAAAAATGGTTCACTTCCGGTTCAAATCTGGAATGAAAAAATGTTTCAGATCAGTTTAGACTGGTTTATCTTCATTTGCATAGCCTAAAAAATAATTACGGAGAAACAGTAAAAATTTGTTTTAATTATTTTGTACGAAAGCTCAACGGTGTTCCTGAACTGCATGGAAAAAAAATCCATGATGTTCTTCAGGTCGCCAGTAGTAACACAAGAAATCACATTTTGCAGGCACACTTCGGAAGCATTAACTCACTCCTTTTTACACCTACTTCATTTTGCTTAACAGTATGATCGGAAGCATCGCCGACTTAAGAGGGCATTCAATTCGGCAAGTGTATTTTGGTCTGCCACTACCGGAGAACTATTTCACAGTCACTGATTTCACTGGCTTGTGAGAGTGTCATTAACATGCCTGCCTCCCCCGCCCCTCAAGTGACACATTGCAAACCGCATTAATGGTGCTGCCACATTTAAAGTGATGACATGCTCATGTGCATTACAAATAATGTAGCATGGTTCAGCCACAAGAACAGGCAATGCATTTATGAAAAGCTTTAAAGAAGGTGGCCAATCGAACAGAAAACTATTTTTTCATTTCAGTTTCGCTGTGGAGAAAAAAAAAAAGAAAAAACGTTCTGGTTTGCACAACATTTTCTTTTTCAGTTTAGTTCTGGTTCAATACACTGCCAGCTGCCGATTCCTGAATATTAGATTTTTGAGGTAATTGCGGCTGAATTAATAAAATTTTACCTTGTAAGAGAAACCATCAGCCACCACTGAGGTGCTTGTTTTACAGGCATCATCATTACAGTTTCTTTGATGTGCACTGTTACAAAGGGCCATTTAATGTAGTTATAGTTAGTGTGACTGTTTATTTGTTATCCTATTCTCAATTAAAACTATTTTTTCTGACTTTTTTTTTTCCTTTTTTTTTCTTTCTTCTAGCGGTTGTGTTCTAAGGGGTTTCGTGCTCCATCATGCATTCAGTCAGTGGTCTGGCCTGCAGTGATGTCCGGTAGAGATGTTGTAGCTGTGGCACCACCACACTCGGGCAAGACACTTGCTTACCTGATTCCATTGGTTTCAAGATTGACGGAGGAAACTGACTACGAGAGTCTTCCTGCAGGCGTTGGAGTGAGTACATAGGGGTTCTCTGAAGAGTGCACTGGTAAAAGATCTGCTTCTTTCATTTGCTGAATTGTCAATTTAACAAGGCATGGTAGTCAATTGTAAAATATCTATTTTTCTAACAGTGGCGGCATTATAACTATTTTTAATTCTTGCATATCTCAATGTATTACTATGTCTGAAAGGATTCCTCACCAGACCCCTGTTATGATTTGAGGTGAAAAGCAAGAGACGGACTCTTGGAGTAGATGAATAGGAGACGAAAAGCTTTATACAATATGTACATATAGCAGGTAATAGCATCAGAATGACGGGGCGGCTGGTAGCGACTTTCTCTTAACAGTGGGCCGGCTCTCCATTAAATCCCTTTGGGCGTCCCATCATTGGCAGGAACGAGGCAGGACTGGTGCTGACATCAACCGCATCGCTTTCCTCTCGTCGAAGGAGGATTTCAAGGAGAAGTTTTTCGTTGAAGGAGTTGTTCAAGCTACTTAAAGCCGGTCTCCACGGCAAGGGGTCAGCACTTCTGTGGAAATCTGAAGGCTGCCAATGGATTCATCGTGGGGCTCTGTGCCCCTGGACTCCTCAGTTCGACCCACGGAAAGGGTTCGGCAGTTTCCTGGAACTTTGTAGGTTGTCACCAAGGGCTGCCACTTCCGAAGAACGAGGGGGGGGGGGAGGGAAGCGCTCGTCGCCTTGATGTAGGCACGCGGTGTGGCACAAGAGCACCCCGCCGCCAGACAATGCATCCAGAAGTTGAACTTTCCGACGCAGCTCGGACGATTGGATGCTCTAGTTGAGCGACATCGTTGATTGATTGGAGGGATAGGCTTTTCTGTTTTTCCGCCGGTGGTCTTCCCTGCTACTCAGCCCTGAGAAGGTCCACTGGAACGACTGAGAATCAACAGTGCCAGACCTCTCCGGCCAAAGCAAGCACCCTCCAAATGCGCTTCAAACCGCCAGACCAAAATCAATGAACAAAGCACTTTTTGAAATCTGTCTACACTAAACGAAAAAAAAAAAGTTTCCGAACATGAGACACATATCCGAGAGAAAAATTCGAGATATGTACCTTTCCTTAATTCTCAACGCATGACAGAGTTGATGAAATCAAAATTGCCTCGCAAGCGATGCTTGAGTGTAATGCGGGCAGGTTGGTAAAGACCAAGGTTGCCAAAAATGAGTTAATTTTGACCCCAAAAGCCATGACGCAAAGGCTGAGCGCTGCTAATCTGTGCACTTGGGCATAAAATGACATCCGACAACTGTAACCGCCAATCGAAATCATCCTCTACTTAGTGCTTTCTAAATGCATTCAGCAAAAGGAGTACCACACTTTTAAAGCCCAGGAGCGTTCATACCAAAGCAAGAAACAAATACTCAAACTCACGCGAATGACATAAAAACAAAGGTGAACCTAAATTCCACACTGACACTTACAATCAAAGCATACAATACATTAATCAAGTCACAATCAAAATTAAGCATTTAGGGCCTTCCTAGCCTACATATGCGTAAATACAAGCGTAAACACTGTCGCTATCGTCACTCAAACGTTCAGCAGTCAGGTTTTTGTAGAAAATGAACAACAAACAAACAGAATTTCTGTTTATTGCGAACAGAAAAGACTAACAGCCTAAAACAATGCACTCTTTATATCTCAACAATTTCAGATGCACTCGAATGACTCGACCGTTTGTGAGTTTGCGCACTGTTCAGAAGGGGGACAAGAACAAAACTGAGTTGCCTGAAGCACCTGCGACTTTCGACCCGCGGCAGCTGAATACTGGGAGAGCAGTGCATTCACAGCATTCACGAACCCGCGAGCATGCTCTGTTCTGCCTACAATGTCTTCACACCTCTGAGAATAGGTTGCATTTGCGGCGTGCGAATTTCTGTGAAATTAATTCTTTCTCAACGCGCGTCGTGCCTATTCTAGATTTTGCCAACAACCTAAGCTTCGGATTTAGCTCACTCGAGTTTTCTTAACGTCATGGTGGTTGGTGCGCTTGACCCAGTTCGTATTGCCGCCTGAGTCTGACTGTCTCTGCTTGCGCCTTCGTCGTTTGCCCTCGGCGCGGCTGACAAAGCTTGTGGTCTCGGCACTTTTACTCCCAGATGCACTGCCATCTCGTCGCAGCGATACCAGTTCGGGCCACAAAACCAAGCTATGCTCATGGCTGATGCATTTGAGCTAGCCGGCTCGCTCTGCGGTCTCCTCGACAGGCGCGGCCTTGTCGCTATCATGTCAGCCTTCGCAGTTGGCCTGACTTACAGCATCAAAATACCTCAACAAAGCTATGTTTGCCTCATCGTAGTTGCAATTTTCCTCGTCAAGCAGGTGTTCCAAAATGGAAGGGAGATTGCAAGGGAGCAACAAAATCAACCGCTCAGACCAGAGGTCTCAGTTGACACCTTCCTCACAAACTTTTTTGAACTCTGCAAGAAAAGTAACCATACTCTCGCCTGCCTTGAAATTTTGGAGATGGTATCGCGCTTTGCGCCATATTCATCTTTGAATGTCTCGACCGCTCTCTCGCCATGCCTTTTGCCGAGTACTTTCGTGCTCCTTTCCTTCTAGCTCATGTCTCTCATGTTCCTTTGCCTCCAGCTCTCGCTCAACAGTCATCTCCCAAGCCTCGTCGACTTCCTTGACCGTCGCGTCCTCTGCCTGCATCACATCGAGAATCGATTTCCGTGCTTTTTCGGAGCCGGCGGAAATGCCCAACTCCTCGCAAATTTGAATGAGGTCCTAAACTTGGAATTCCTTCATTGCATGCAGTCTTGTTTCTCGTTTTGCTGACTCACTAAATTAACCTTATTCAAAATAAAATCCACTGTTTAATGAACGTAAATTTTTAATTCATAGTCTACCAAAAAAATAACAAAACACTCCTAACAACTGCCTGTGCTAGAGAGGTCTGAAGACATGAAAGCAAACAGGCACTCACCCAGCCAAAGTGGTTGACGCCGGTCGGTCTCGTAGGTGCCATTGAGCAGTGTAGCAGGTGTCTGTGGGCCTCGTATCTCGCAGCTTGCCATCTGCTGTTGATACTGGTTCGCCGATCCCATAGCTGCCATCCATTGTTACGATTCGGGGTTGAAGACGAGAGACGAACCCTTGGAGCTCACAAAGAGGAGACAAAAAGCGTTATAGAGTATGTACATATAGCAGGCAATAGCATACAGGTAGCGGTATCAAGAGAGCACCAGACCGATGGGGCAACTGGTAGCGACTCTCTTAACAATGGGCCGACTCTGCCTTAAATCCCTTTGGGCATCCCATCGTTGGCAGGACCGGTGCTGACATCAACAGTGTTGCTTTCCTCTTTTGTCAAAGAAGTCTAAAGAGAAGTTTTTTGTTGAAGGAGTAGTTCAAGCTGCATAAAACTGATCTCCATGGCAAGGAGTCAGCAGTTCTGTGGGTTTCTGAAGACTGCCAGTGGATTCATTGTGTTGCTCTGTGCCCCCGGACTTTTCAATTTGGCTCACGGAAAGGGTTCGGCAGTTTCATTGAACATTGCAGGTTGTCACGAAGCTAGGGTGTCTACCATCCGGGAAAACCTGGAATTCTCAGTGATTTTGATTAGCCTGGAAAAACTCAGGGAAAACTCAGGCAATTTGTGCCTCTATCAGGGAAACTTATCTGTAATTTTATTAAAAGGGTCAAAGTTGCGGTAATGCTGGCTCGAGTAACAGACAGGAATCGTAACGAAGCGTCTTTGACGCCCTGTCGTCGGTTGGAGGAGTTGCCAGTGTACAGTCAACGACCGACTTTTCGGATTCCTGATAATTTGCACGGCTTCGCGGCACCATAACGTACCCCATAGAGTCAATGTATCGGAACATCTGAAATTTCTAATGCCAGAACTCTTCGCCGTCCGATTTTCCAGACATTTTGCCGTGACCGCAGGTCCGAAACGGCATTAATCAAAGTCACCACCGCTGCCATTTTGATTACCTTGGCGCCTCAAACTGGCGCTGTCGCACGCAGATCCACTGGCAGCCGTAGCCACCACTGTGGCAACGCTAGGCCTAGCTGCTTCAACGTTCGCTATGAAGCTTCTTGCCATCGGTTGCTGTGTTTTTTATTGAAAGAATTCGCTGCTGGTCAGCAATGGCACGGACTCCACCTTTCTGGTCCTTGCGATTGCCTTAGAAGCTTGGAAAGCACGATGCATTGCATAATTCCGGTTCCTGGAAGTCAGCTTTGTCTCTGTACAGAAATGTTAATTAGTGAAGCATACGCCAAAGTATTGCAGTGAAACGTAAGAAGCGCGTGACGGGGCTGTTGTTCTGAGACACAGTATGTATTCCTTAATTATACACGCGTGCACCCGGTATTTCCTTTCACAGTACGAGCTTCAATATGCCTAATACGTGTATCCACAGGCCTGCAGAGCGTTTTCGAATGTGCCTGTGGCGGATTGAGCCCTTAAGGGCAGTAAATGGCATGCATTTCTTTTTTCCAACTGGCCGATTTTTCTGACGTTTTCGCGGCCCCCAGGGAGTTTCAAAAATCGGATGTGGACTGTGCAACTGACTAAGAAGATGCTTCAAACGGTCCGTGGGGCGAACGATTGGTGGAAGGCGGAGAAGAATAGAAAGGACCTACGCATTGGGGAATGAACGGGAAAGGAAGCATGCTGCCACCGTTTTGAGCTGAAAAAACAAAGTTTGGCTGATGCTGAGATGCAAATGTCCCTCATCCAAACCAAAATAAACTCTTTAAAGCAGTGAAACATAACACTGAGGCGTCGTTACGGGCTGAGAGTATGTCAGGACAGTTGAGGTAGACTTACGAACTGTCGAGAGAGAATCTCAACTGTGACAAAGTTCGGGCCTCATACCACTGAGCTTGCTATCAGTTGATAGAAATAGCTCATATTCAGAAATATTTCCTTCTGTATGCATCTCCTTTTTATTTGTATTTGAAAAGGTCCGGCTCGATTTGCAATTTTTTTCAGACATTTTATTATCTGTGCATTTTACTAAACCCTCCCTTCTCTTCTTTTTTTTGAATAGCATAAACACTACTCCTTAGTATTCAATTTGCATTAAGTCGTTTTCTTTAGTTTTTTTTTTCATATGCTTACTAGAGAGTGACAGCATCAGGCGATATGGTTTCAGCCCGTCTTGACATAAAACATAGTTCTGCATCACTCAGGGAATTTTGCAAAGGTACTTGGGGAAAACCTGGAAAACTCAGGGAAATTGGAAATGCCAACTTGGTAGACACCCTGCAAGGGAAACCACTTCAGAAGAATGAAGGGGAGTGGGGGGTGGAGCGCCAGTTGGCCTCGATGTAGGTACGCAGTGTGGCACAGCACCCCTTAGCAAATTTTGATTGTACACTGAAAGTTACGTGCCTTTAGGGAGCGTTCAACCATACAAAATTTTCAAATTAGTTCATTACTAGCAGTGAGCAAAATATTTGAAGTTTCACAAACCCATGATTTCAGGAGGTGAGCTTCACTACCAACATAGACTCTCTCTCCACTTGCCCCATTTAGCACGTGCAGGCGAAATTCATTCCCTGCATTCTCTCATATTGTAGCCAGAGGATCGCATCACGTCACGAGCCCTGCGTTCTTTATTTTTTCTCTTGTGTTCAGAATCAGAATCGGTTTTATTCATGACAAAAATGAGGATAATTGCATAATAAGTATATACAGAAGGAGATCCCATAGTTAGAAACTGAAATGCGACCTCCTGTGCATGATGACTTCAATTAAGAATACAAACAATGGCAACATGTAAAATTTACTATAATAAAGCTTTTAAGAGACAAGGCATAAATGAACAGAAAAGCAGCAGATGAATGTATTAAAGATTAACAGGGGTTGGATTAGTCAACAAAAGGTGAAACTACGAAAATAGCTTAAGAAAAAGGCAAGTAAAAAAAATTCGAGAGACAAGTAGAGAAACAAAGTGAAAGTTAAAAATGCAACATATCTTACACTCAAATGGTAAAATCGAAGGAAGCTAAAAGAAAATGCTTAAGTTCTGTATGAAATCTGTGAGCTTTAAACTATTTTAAAGGGAATAGTAATGTGTTCCACAGAGATAAAGCTGAAAAGTGTAATGACTGCTTACCAAGCTGGTGCGAACGAAGGGTAAAATGAAGTTCATATTTCCTGCAAATCTAGTACTATTTATTTAGTAAGGGATGTCTTTGGTATGATGGTTACTAGAATATCATTGTTTCATCGTCATCATGATCAGCCTGTTTTATGTCCACTGCAGGACAAAGGCCTGTGATCTCCAATTGCCCCTGTCCTGCACTAAACGATTCCAACTAGCGGCCGTGAATTTCCTCATTTCATCACTCCACCTAGTCTTTTGTTGTCCTAGATTGCGTTTTCCTTCTCTTGGTGCCCATTCTGTAGCCCTAATGTTCCACCGGTTACCTAACTGGTGATATCGTTGTTTAATGCCCTAAAAATAAATATGGCCATGTTATATTTAATGAGATCAGTCACATTCAAATTATTATGTGCATGTAACAGCTGATTTGGGCTAATGCTTCAAGGTGAAAATGTTATTAGTCAAATAGCTCGATTCTGAATGACTTGCAACGAAGTTAGGTGACTGTTATAAGTGTTTCCCCATGATTCAATGTTATAGTTGATATGACAATGAACAAATGCATACTAAAGCGACGTGAGAGTAGAAAATGAGAAATATGGTCGTCCTTTGATTAAAACGCATATTCCGTATGCAGTTTTCTTTTTCACATTAGCTATGTGAAGGTGAAATTTAAGATGGCGATCAAATTCCATGCCTAAATAGGTGTAATGATCAACTGCAGTGATTAGGTGATTGTTGATGGAAATAGACTCAAGGAGCTCAGGCGATTGCTGATGTGAGGCAAAGACTACAAAATTGGTCTTATTATGGTTAATCTGCAGCTTGTTAAGTTCGCACCATGTGAACATTTTCATGAAATCTTCGTTTAGCTTATGTGTTAGTGTTGATATACAATTGTTAGGACTAAATATAGTAGTATTATCAGTATAAAGAATAGACTTCGATGAGGAGAGTCAACTAGGCAGATCATTAATATAAATTAGGAAAACTAGAGGACCTAATATGGACCTCTGTGATGCACCAATGTTAGTAGTAGCTTCTTTAGAGTAGTACCCAGAAATGTTAACAACTTGTTTTTTATCTTGTAAGTAACTGCGTATTAGAAGTAGAGGCAGACAAGTTATTCCAAAGGCTTCAAGTTTAGCACAAATAATTGTGATTAGTTGTATCGAAGGGCCTTGGATAGGTCAACGAATATCGAGGCTGCAAATTTACCTTCATCAATCGCCTTTTTGAGATAATCAGTAAGAGATATAAGTGCTAGATTAGTTCAGAAGCCAGAACGAAAGCCAAGCTGATAAGGGGAAAGAATACTAAATTTATCTAAATATTTTGTTAGACGTTTTTCTATAAGTTTTTCAATAGCTTTATTAAGAAATGGAAGAATGAAAATGGGTCTATAATTCTGGGTAAGCGTGCGATCACCTTTTTTGAAAACGGGAAGGACTCGACCGCATTTCAGTTCATGTGGAAAAACATTGGTTTTAAAAATCAAGTTAATGATAGCTGAGAGGACGTTAGCGATATGTTGAGCGATCATTTTAATGTGGTAAGTGTTAATATTATCTAGGCCAGCACTAGTGGCTTTAAGGGTTCTAATTACTAAGATTACTTCATCAGGTGTTGTTGGAAAAAGGAAAAATGAATGAGGTAAGCGTTTAAAGGACATGTTACAGCATGAAGTGGAATCAGAAGTGTTATTGAAGAAAGCATCAGAGAAGGCATTACAAAATCAAGTGGATTAATGTATACCATGTCATTGTGAATGATTCTCGAAATGTTGTTCTTAGAGATCCGGTTTAAAAAGGTGTTAACTATTGCCCACTTTTTCCTAGTGTTATTACCACATTCCATAATTTTTTGTTTGTTATAATTCCTCTTCGCACTTCTGAGCTGTGCAGAAACTGAGTTAGAAAAGTTTTTGTAACGGGCAAGTAGTTTAGTATTGAAAGCTTGCTTCTTTGGTTTTTTTATACAAATTTTCACGAGAGTGCATTGCTTTCAGGAGGCTATCTGTAAGCCATGGATTTTTGGCGATAATACTGTTTTTCTGCGTTTTATTTTATGAGAGTGGTGGTTGAAATGCGATGAAAGTGTCGTTAAAAGCTGCGAAAAAGCTGTTTTAGGTTCATTAAATGATACAACTTCCGACCAGTCAGTTTTAGTTACACTAGCAAGGAACATCTCTTTGTCAAATACAACTCTGTAGACTGACGTGTTGCATGAGGCTGAGTGATTGCGCAGGCTTAGAACGATAGGATAGTGGTCGGTAATATTGGTGGTAACAATGCCAGCATCAGGTGGATCTGTTAAGTTCGATAATGCGGGATCAATTAAAATTAAGGTGCCATCAGCAATGTTAGGACGAGCGGGGAGAGAAATTAAACATTCATATCCAAAACTATAGAAGGTGCTTGAATAACTAGAAGAATCAGATGAAGTGGTGTCTATGAGGTTAATGTTGATATCGCCCATGATTATTGCGTTACAATTAGCGCACAATATTTTTTCCTTGGTTTGATCAAGCGCACTACAGAAGTCAGTAACTAAAGAAGAAGGTGAGCGATAAATGCAGCCAAACACTAAGTTCTTGTTGCTTATACTGGAGACGGGGGAATCAAATTAACAAACACAGGATTCACAGTTAGTAATATTCAACTCGAAGTCAGGCCGTCGTTTATACGGAATGTTAGATGAGAAAATATAGCTGAAATGCCGTGATTACTTGTCTCTCTGTGAGAATATTCAAAAGTGTATGAGTTAAAGCAGAATAGGTCCTTGTCATCATTACTAAGCCAGGTTTCAGACACACATATTATTGAAAAGGTGTTGCTAAGTGTCGAAAACAGGTGCCGGAAATCATCGAAATGCTTGCGGAGACTTCTAGCATTGAAGTGAATAATTGAATGGTAGTCGCGCAACATAATTTATTCAGTGCAGATGTTGACAGGTAAGAATCTATGGTGGATGGTAATGACTTTTAAGAGTCAGAATAGAGGCAGTTAATTGAAAACAGAAAGGTCAGACTCATCAGCGATGTGACAAACACAGCTCTCATTTGTCTTTCTAGCCTTAATCTGACAATTATCTGTGCACAAGTGCTTCCGATTGTTGGCTTTTTTCAGCACCAGTGCTTCGGAAAAGAGTGCCTTATTATGTGGTGTCAAGTGGTCATTAACAAATATAGGAAAGTTGCCATATTTGCCGATGTCATTCAGGCAGAGCCTTTCCTTTCGTGCCTTGCGAATAAAATCATTCTTTTTCGTTTGAGAACATAATCTAACAATTAAGTTTTTCCTACCCTTATCTTTAGTAGAGATTCGATGAACAACATTGACTTCAAAGGAAGTCGCGGGGCATCCAATTTTCCCACCCATTGTCTCCAAAACTGCAACACAGTCCTCACCCTGAGTATAGGGGATACCCCTGATTTCGATGTTCATGCGAGAGTACTGCTCGAGCTCGGAGACCCTCGCGGAAGTGAACAGTTTTTCGTTTTCAGGGCTTTGTTTTCTGCCACAAGTGAGGCCTTTTCATTGTGCAGCTTGTCATCCAGGTCATTCAGGAACATTAGACTGGACTTAAGGCTGTCCGTGTGCTTCTTTAGCTTCAGCACGTCAACCCCATATGTCTTCCATGTTAACGATAATCTTGTCACCAATGCGATCAGTCATACGATCCGATTCATTAAGAAGTCTTGACTCCAGTTCATAAATTCTCTTATTGAACTCAGCACAGGTGGGCATATCTAACAGCGCTCAACTAAAAATTTAATGCAAAGACACATGTAGCATATAAACAGTTCTTGGCAGCAGCGACAGTAATGGGATAACAAAGAAAATTACAGATGCTGTCGTTACCAACCTGTACAAGCAGAAAGGAATGCGTGAGCTGGTGCGCGAGCACTGCCGCTGCTGTCAAGACTGGTCGACAGCAGACGAAGATGGCCTTTAAGTAGCAATGCCGGGACAAGCGCCTGGTGGTCTTCTGTGAAGATCTTGCTTGACAAGATAACTTCCTTGATGACATGTGCAGTCAATCCAGCCAAATTCGGGTGGTCTTCTGAGAAGATCTTGCTTAATAAGATGGCCTGTACATGCAGAAAGGAATCCATGAGCTAGTGCGTGAGCACTGCCGCTGCTGCCAAGACTGTTCTTGCTTCACAGCGCACTTCCAGTGATGGTATCATGCACGAGCTGTAGCATTTTTCTTGTTTCGCATTGTGCACGATTTTACATGCTTTGCACGAGAACATCTGCATTGTTGTCTGTCTGATTCTGCACTACAGTGAAATAGATCCCTCAGTGCACACATGTTTAGAGATGGTGTCACTTTCTTTGCACACGACTGCGCGGCTTGGGAACAAGCAGACGTAACGGAAGTATGTCCCTCTAGCTACAGCAGATAAAAACAGACTTGCAGATGTTCAATTTGCAGGTTTTATTATTTCCCTAAACTTTAAATGATGTAGGGAAGCAACAGATATAACAAGTAACTGCTGTTACCTTGAAATGTCATGTGACGTTTCAGCAATGCGAATTATGTAGGCGCACTTGTGCGTCTACATAATTAATGTAGTTCATGTGCATGGCATGTACATGTGCATGGCAGTTGATGTAATTCATGGGCATGGTGCGAAGAAGTGTGCATGGTGTTTGGTTTGAAATTTCAGCTGCTGTTGGAGGCGCACAGCATTGTAATGTACTTTGCAGACATCATTGTCAGCACGTATTGTATACATTGTGCTTGTCTGTTTCAAATGGCCAAACCTGCTGAGGGGTCCTTGAAGTTCTTTTGTGCATGATAGATTACTGCAGATCAATTTCACTTTTTCTTAGCTTCAATGTAGTTCTTGTCAAATGCGTGTTTTACTAAGTTGGTGATCTGACTACTCACCAACCATTTTAAACTCCAAATTTTCGGGAGTGTGGTACCTTGGAAAAGCTTTACTTGATGCCCTTTCAAGCTGTATTGGGTGCCCTGATTAGTCATCACCCGGACAGTGGTTGTTGTTGCACGACAACATGAGGCCGCAAACTACTGTATCAGTCTAGATATACCTGACCAGACACTACATGCATGCTCTAACACATCCCCCACAGTCACCCAATCTATCGCTGTGTGAGGATCTTGTGTTTTCACTGAGTGAAATTGACACTGAAAGGAAAGTGTCATTCATAAAGATATGGCAACAGTTCAAACTGCTGTGACCAATGATGTACTGAAAAGCATCCGAGGCAGAGCTTTTTCTGCTTGCTTCCGTGACCTCCAGAAACAGTGGCAGCTGTGCTTAGGTAGCAGCGGGGACTACTTTGATAAAACCTAAGGTGCTCTAAGGTAAAGCTATTCCAACTATTTCTATTCTGTTTCTGCAATAAGTCCTCCACGATTGGTCAAAAAATTTTTGGGCTACCCACACTTCGCCTTCTGGCACATATACGGCATCTCTCCGACAACTCTTTTTTGTTGAGGGTCCATTTTGTGTCATTTCTAACCTTCCATAGCACGCCGCCACGATTTTCGGCTAGTTGCCGACACCACCCTTCTCATCAGGTGATGTACTTTTAATGCGCTAGCTCGGCTCTACTAAAACCCTCTCCAATTCTGTCAAGGTAGGCAATGTCATTTGCTTTGGAAGCAAACAAAAATGACCTCCTATAAATGAGGAGAGTATTTGATTTAGAGATTCAAACAATGCTGTGGCTCACTGCTCGATCTTTGCATTGGCAGTTATGTAAACTTGATGTCGGTAGATTGGAATAAAAACAGAGTTGTATAGTTTTACATTATAGGGCCCCTAGAGTCATTAGTTTGGTAAGTTGAATATAAGTGATATTTTATAAGCACAGTCCTGGAATTTTTCTGACGAAGGTTGTATAAAGGATGTTATGGTTTTTAAAATAGTATTGATCACTTATCAATTTCATGATTTCTTATCGATCACGATTTCTGAAACAGTGCTTTTTCTCATTCCTCCTTAGCCCCTAATGGTAGTTCTGACATCCACATGGAAAGGAGCTGCCCGCCTGAGTGAGCAGGCCAAGCTGCTCATCCATGAGAAAAGAGGCCCAAAAGTCTGCGTCTTGTACGCTGGAGGAGCAGAAAAAGGAAAAGAGGTAATTTTTCAGTCAGTCCTCTTAAGCAATTGATTGTGAATCAAAAACATTGTGTTTCTCTCCTTTTTATATAGATAGAACTGGTCAATGGCTGTGATATCTTGGTAGCAACTCCACAATGCTTTCTGCGCTTTCTGACCAATTACGACCGTCTCATCGTCAACTTGCGTCGATGCTGCCATTTGGTCCTGGATGATGGTGAAAAGCTGCTGGACAAGTTTGCAATAGAGGTACATATTGCTATGTTGTCATTGTAACTGTTGCGCTATGATTCATTATGCCAGAAATGTCAGTGTTCTCTCATCTCAAAACTTTTTTTGACAAAATATTGTTGGCTGTTTCATTTCAACTTGCCAGGCTTCTTGAGTACTTGTCCCTTAGTATTGTGTCTTTACATTGTGGTCATTTGTTTCATGCTTACTTCATATCTTCTAGCACTGCACCAACTGGCTACTGTTAACCAGTGCCAATATGAGCTGTTGTCTTTTGCAGCCATCCAGCTTTGGAACTTTTGAGTATAAATTAACATTGTTAACCTTTTCAGTGTCACTGACGTACCAGTGCATTTCTTTGTTTCTGTCCTGCCATATCACTCATATACGTGTATGTTCTCCATTCGCTCCACTTGGCTGTGTGGAGTAACACCAAATTGGAAAGCTCCAAGGTGGTTCTCCCATCTGTTGCATGTTTCTAAAAGCACATTTTTTCCGCTCTCTATGTTTGTTCAGTATAGGTTTTTGTTAGTGGCTGTGGAACATGCCACCATGTTGGCATGGTTGCACCGTGCTGAGCGCATGGTTTCGCAAATGCGAGGGGTGGCTCCTGGACTTTGTACCTCACTAGGGTGGCGATTTTCCATTCAAATATTCACACCATAGCACAGGACCACCACTCTGCCTATTTCTTCCATCTGTCATATGTTTATACAATATTTAAAAAAAAAAATATTCCATGTCACTTTATCTTCACTACAGCGCACCTCCTTTCCAGGAATGAGGGTGCTCCTTTTGTTGGTATGCCTTCTCCAGGATGGCTCTGCCCTCTTTCATATCTCTTTCATCTGTTTCTCTCTCTACTTTGTCTGTTCAAGTTTGATTAAACGAAATTGCTCTTTCCTTGAGCGTAAGCTGCGTGATGCTTTGAGATGGCTGCTTGCACAGCACCTTCAACTGTTGATTAGAACGGCAACTCTTCCAACTCCAAATATGAGCCAAGCTCGCACTCAGTTGAGGACAGCTCGTCATGCGCATGTGGAAGAGGCAGCATCAACCACATCGAATTTTGACAATGACACCGTGAAGAAGTACTGAGAACGATGGTGTTTTTAGTTTGCTGCGTGTTTTATAGCTTTTGTCAGGTAGGAATGTGACAACCATACCAAGAGACACATTGCCATTATCCATGTCAGTTTCTTTTTTTCCTTTTGCAAAATTAAATATACACTGTTCTGTTTGTTTTATAACATCCGAGAAAAAAAACGCCGATGCTGAGGGTGCATCACTTCCAAAAAAAAAAGAACCCAACACTGAAAGGGTTAAATGAACTGACAGCCTTCCAGAATGCAGTGCTCCCACTCTTGCTCCAAATTGTGCCAGATGGAATTTCCTGCACCATCCTGATAAAAGAACATGATTTTACACTGAAGTGCACCAAAATTAGAAACTGTGCAATATGTATATGGCTGCTGCATACATGCATAGTGCACATGGCTTAATAAATCGAAATTCCCATTATCTATATGTACGCATTACTGACCAATCATTCCGACTCGATGGCGACTGCCTAAATGACCCAATGATCGGGTGTCTCGAATATCTTAATTTGGCAGAAAAGTGACATTATTCCACAAGTGGCTAAAACAGTGTGCCATATTCTCAGATGACCATTTTCGAAGTAACGCTCACTTATGCCGGATTTCTCGTCACTAGCATCAGACTCATAGGCATCTACGAGCAGTGGCTGCGGCGGCATTCATGGGCACTGGGCCAGGAACGCTGTCATCTGTCAATGTGCCTAGTGCTATTCATGCAAAATGTCACAAAAAGATCGTCCAAAAATTAATCCAAACCTTGTCAATGCGTTGCTACGGGCACGCATGCTTGCCTACAATCTGGTCAGTCCGTATCTCTGTCATTGCCATGCTGTCACCACAGATAGATCAAAGTACAATCAGTGCATGCACTGAATCTTCAAACCTTGGCAACATAACAGGACTGTGATTTTGTAGTGATGCGTTTTCCGGCGCCACTCCTTTTTGCACTTCATCAGTGGTAAAAGCGGTGTCCCGCCTGCATCATCAATGGTATCTGCCAGCTGTGAATGGTGGCTGATAAGGGCGGTATCTAGGATCGAGCAGAATGCATTGCTACAAAATTGCGGCCCAGAAGTCGACCTCTCTATCATTGCCGAAGGGCGACGGATTTTTTCAGGAACAGTCATTGTCCTCATTGGAGCAGACGTCGAGTGTGGAGTCGACCCCGCTTAAAGGGACACTAAAGGCAAATACTAAGTCGACATGGACTGCTTAAATACCTTTCCAGAAACCTCGCAACGCTTATTTTGTACCAAGAAAAGACTTAGTTTACAAGAAAATTGTATCTGAAGGGTCCGAATACCTTGTTCAAAATTCAAATCTCCCGCCGCACAACTGGGGGAGTGCTGACGTTGCATACGCTATTACTGCCCTTTGCTGCCGTCAATGAGTAAAACGGTGCCCGACAGATGGCAGCACCAAGCCAAGAGAAAGCGGCGGATTTGCCACTGCAACTGCTTTTTGGTCAAGCGGCGTAGACCGTTCGGGCATCCCGCAACATCATATGGAAGTTGAATTCTCTGCTACTTGCAGTTTGTGCGAGTTTCACGAGCCAGCAAAACCAGCGCAGCGTTACGTGATCAGGGAAGTACTGAAATGCGAAAGCGTGGGCGGCGAAGAGTCAAGCGAAAATGAAACCTTTCTACCGCCCGCATCATTGTGAACGGTAATTTGAATGAGTTATTTTTACTAAACATGAAATGGGACTGGAGAAGTAGCATTTTATTTGCTCTTATAATACAATACGAGGATGTTTTTTGGAACGAGTAGTTGAGTACTAGTGACAGAATTTAACTGAGGAGTGCTTTCGTCATTGGGCAAGTTCTTGAATGACCTAGGGGAGTTTCTAATCATGTCCTGCATTTACCTCGATTTCTCGATTATTAAGGCTCTGTTCGCCATAATATTGATGCCTTAGTGATTCTCGAGCACTAACCTATCACTTTAGCTTGACTTAGTATTTGCATTTAGTGTCCCTTTAAACAACTGGAGGTCACCGGGAGCATATCATTACAGTGAAACCTCATTACTATGAACACCATGTTAATGAACTTTTCAGATTAACGAACTTTTCAGAAATCCCCTGCTGATTTCTTATGGTTTCAACGTAAAAATATTTCAGTACTACAAACTTCACAATACCGAGAGAGAGAGAGAGACAACTTTATTTATTCCATCTTAAAGGAAAAGGGGCTGCGGGAAGAAGGCGAGGGAGGTTATCCTACTCGTGGTAGGCCTCCTCTACCACCTCAGCCCACCTCAGGATAGCTTCCTGAAGTTCGGGGTTGTAGCTGCGCATGGCAGCCTCCCACAGCTCCCTACTACTTAAAACTATACAAAGGTTAAGGGGAGGGGAGTGGTTCTTGCATTGCCACATAATGTGGTTAACGTCCACTCTGCTAGCAGGACAAAACTTGCAGTCTGAAGTAGGGTATATTCCCGGGGGAATTTTGTGACGTAAGGCAGGAGATCGAAAAGTGCAAGTCTGTAGTTTACGCCATAGTACCTCGTGTATGCGTGACGACCGATTCATTAAAGGAGGGAGGGTTAGACGACCAAGGCGGTAATGCCCGCAAATGTCGTGGTATGTAAGTAATCTGTCTTTAGAAGTGAATGCTCGAGGGAGATTATTGGCGTCTGAACCGTCCCCTAGTCTAGCCTGTGCTCGGTTCGTGAAAGCTCGAACACTTAGGTGGGCCGCTTCATTGCCGATTAGGCCTGCGTGAGCAGGTGTCCAGATTAAACTCAGAAGTTGGGCTGGCGGATTGTGAGATAGTATGGCTAGGGCTTTCCTGCAAACCCTACCCGCTCCGAAGTTGTGTATGGCAGTTTTGGAGTCACTTACTATGACAGAGTAATAGGGTATTGTTGCGGCGAGTGCCACCGCTGCCTCCTCTGCCTCCTCCGAAGAGGCTATAATGGATGCTCCCGTCGCAATACTGCCAGTGGCGTCAATGACTGATATGGCGAATTTGTGTCCACACTGATACTCTGCGGCATCGACATAGAGCAGGTCTTTTTAGTTAAATAACTTTTTCTGCAGGGCTTTAGCTCGGTGTTGCCTTCTATGTTCGTGATGAACAGGGTGCATATTCTTAGGGAGAGGAGGGATATGAAAGTGCTCATGTATCGAGTGGGGAATATTGAATCTCTCATTGGTCATGGGTGCTGGGGCAATACTTAACGAGTTTAGGATGTGCCTACCAGTGTGCGTGTGCAATAAGCGCTGGTATTGAGCGGTCAGGTGGGCTTCTGCGAGCTCACTAAAAGTATTGAAGGTACCTGTAGCCAAAAGTCTCTCAGTAGAAGCTCTACTTGGCACTCCAAGAGCAAATTTGTAGGGCCTGCGTATCAGTGAATTAACTTTATCTTCCTCGGCCCTAGTTAAGTGGAGATAGGGAAGGGAGAGTGTGATTTTACTGACAGAAAACGCCTGTACCAGTCTTAGCAATTCTGCCTCGCGGAGATCTCCATGCTTATTGTACACCCTTCCATTAGCCGTGCGGTGTGACCTACGCTGGCTGTAACCGTTTGAAGTGTATACGTATTGAGTCGGTTAGATTGAATGTGCATGCCAAGTACACCAATTTTGTCTACTACGGGAACTTGCTTCCTGTTAATGTTAATCAGAATGTTCGGCGTAACGCGTTTATTTGTGGATAGAAGTAGCAGTTCAGATTTGGTGGGCGAGCACTCGAGGTTCATGAACTTGGCTCTCGTAGCCACTGCATCTGCAGCCTCTTGTAAGGTATCTTGAATGTAGCCATCCGAGCCACCCTTAATCCATAGGGTAATGTTGTCTGCATATAAAGAATATTGGAGATCCTGTATTTGTGCTAGTTTCCCAGTAATAGGCCTCATAGCTAGGTTAAATAGAAACGGTGAGAGCACAGATCCCTGAGGAGTGCCAAAGCTACCTAGGGTGATTGGGGGCGAAGTTTGATCATTGAGTTTTATGACAGCTATCCGATTGGTAAGAAATTCGCGGATGTAGTCATGCATTTTTCTACCACAGTTAATAACATTCAATTCACTTAAGATAGATCCATGATCTACGTTGTTGAATGCGCCGCGAAGGTTGAGTCCTAAGATGGCTTGGGTGTCTACTAAACGTAGGAGTGAGAAGGTCATGCTTGAGCCTTAGCATGGCAACCTGGCAAGAAAGCGACTGACAAAAGCCAATCATCTCTGGCGGGAATAACTGATTGTCTTCCACATATTTATTGAAGCGATTAAACATGACATGGTTCGAGCGTTTTGCCCAAGCATGACGTGAGAGAAATAGGTCTAAGATTAGCTATGTCGGAGGGTTTATTGGGTTTGGGAATAAAGATTACTTTAGCAGTTTTCCATGAGCTCGGAAGAGAGCTGTTATCGAAGCAATGATTATAGTATTCTGTGAGGGCAGAGATTGATTTGTCATCCAGATTTCGGAGTAATTTATTATTTACGTTATCTATACCGGCAGCAGATGTAGTTTTAAGGGAAGCTAAGGCATGTCGAACTTCTGCCTCCGTTATGGGGGCGTCAAGGAGTTCGTTAACCTCGCCTGTATAATCTGAATTCTCGTGAGTTGTGGTAGGAGGGAGGTGTAATCGTGCAAGCTCCTGAAAAAGATGGGGAATATTATCCTTGTGTTTGTGCAATAATTGAGTGATGTAGTGAATGTGTTGGGTGCGCGAGGTCGAGGGATCAAGCAAATGTCTCAGCAGTTGCCAAGTCTTTTTACTACTGAGATTACCATGCGTGCTCTTACATACTTGGCCCCATTGTTGATTAACTAGTTGGTTCGCATATGCTTGTATGTCATCGTCATGTCTAGCTACACGGATGCGAAGCCTGCGGTTATGGCTGGGTCTTTCACAATACCAAACTTTTCACAACAATGATCGTTATTCAGTTTCCGTGTCATGTTAACGCCTCATTGCTACAAACTAACACAGAACCTCATTAAGGAGTTTCGGAAAAAAACGCAAAAAAATGTACTGACACTGAAACGTACGATGCGAAATAATAAAAAAATTAGACAACAATTGTTGACATCCACGTAATGTGAAGTGTCGCGTGGATCGTTGCAGCATGAGACAGCGACGGTATCGAAATAGTGGTGCTCCAGCTTCCCGAGATGCATTTTGCTGTTTTCCTATTATGCCCTAGAACGAACTACAGGGCGCGGCGAGTGCGGCGAGCATGACGTCAGGGCACGGACTCGCGACGTTTGACTGCTGCAGTTCGAGCTGTTTCAGGGCACCTTTTGCAGTTTTTTTTGTTGTTGTTGTTGTTCGCTCTCATTCCCTCTGCTTGTACACTTATGACTGTCGTATCGAATATATTTTTGTGACGTCTTCGTTTGCGAAAATTTATTGAAAGAGCTTATTTCTTAGATGACAATACAGTTCTCACAGGCAACACTACAGGGCCAGCCGAAGGAGCGCAGACCAGCCCATTACGGGTTTTTTATGCGTGGATCGACAACCGCAAAAATATAGCATATAAGAATCCAGTTATAACACCATGCCTGCTGCAGTGCAACAAGTATTCAGGGTTTCTACCAAACAGGAAAACCGGGAACTCTCAGGGATTTTGAATAGTCTGGAAATACTCAGGGAATTTGTGCTTGGATCAGGGAAAATTGGGTGTAACTTTTTTGAACGAGAACGAAAGTCGCAGTATTGCTGGCTCGAGTAACAAAAGGGAATCGTGAAGAATCTATTTTGACGCCGTGTTGTCAGCTGGAGGAGTGTCCATTGTGCAGTCAACGACCGACTTTCCGGATGCCCGATAATTCGGACAGCTTCGCGGCACCATCACCTACTCCATAGAGTCAGTGTGTAAGAACATCTGAAATTCCGGATGCAAGAACCCTTTGCCGTCCGATTTTCCGGACTGTTTGCCGTGACCGCAGGTCCAAAATCATATTAATCACTGCCACCACCACTGCCATTTTGATTACCTCGCTGCCTCGAACCGGCGCTCTCGCATGCAGATGCGCTAAGAGCAGTAGCCACCACCCCAACAATGCTAGGCCTAGCTACTTCGACGTTCGCTACCAAGCTTCTTGCTTTTCGACACCGTGTTTTTCATTAAAACAATTCGCCGCTGTCAGCAGTGTCATCGACTCCGCCTTTGTCATCCTCGTAATTGTTTTCGAAGCACGTAAAGCACAACGCATTGCATAATGCCGGTTCGCAAAAGTCAGCTTCGCCTTCGTATAGTAGTGCTACGCGGTGAAGCATGAGGAACAAGTTTGGAAAGGGGTAATTGTCACGGGACACAGTATGTATTCCTTAATTATACATGCGTGCACGTGCCATCTCCTGTCACAGCAAAAGCACCAATGTGCCTAATAAGTATACTGGCAGGTATCAGAGCTTTTTCGGATGTCCCTGTGGAGATTTGAGTCCAAAAGGGCCCCTCACCTGGTCTGGCCATCTTGAGCTGACAAGCTCACAGCATACTGTATTAATAATCGTGTTTGCAAAGTATTACATAGCTACGAATGGCGAAAAGACCTGACATTTCAAAGCGAACGCCTTTTTCCCTTCTCCTCGCGGCTGCCGCGCTCCAAGCCGGTGTATGACGTACAAGTTCTAGTGCGCCTACGTACAAGTGTTTACGCTGTGACGTCGCTCATGGTGACACGTGACTTCAAGAATTATTCAAGGCAACATCTGTTATTTGTTTAATATGTTGCTTGAATAGACAAATTAAAGCTTAGAGAAATAATAAAACACACAAACCGAATCTGCATGTTTTTGTTTTACTTCACACCACAGCAAGAGAGATGCACTTCCGTTTCATCTCCTTGTTCCCACGTTGTGCAATCGCCCGGGCGGACACCGAAAGCATGGGATCATGCTTTGTGATTCACTTGTGTCTGCCTCAGTGTATGTGTAGCACTGACTTATACAGCTAGTCAGGTGTCCTCATACAGAGTGCTCAAAATCATGGGCTGCACGAAACAAGACAATCACAACAGCTCGCGCTCGACGCCATCAGCTGCGCAGCATCACACACAAAAAAAAAAAAAGAAAAGAAAAGAAAAAAAGGCAAGGAGAAAAAAAAATGAACGCAGGGCCCGTGTTGTATGCGTCACGCGATCCTTGAGGTCTGTTGTGGGAGAACGCAGGGAAGGAATTTCGCATGCGGAGGTTAGAGGGGGGCGAGTGGAGTGAGTGTCCTGCTTGGCAGTGGAGCTCACCTCCTGAAATGATGGGTTGGCGGCACTAAAATATTTGTCTCAGCTATTAATGAAGCAATTTGATTTTTCTTTTTTTTTTTTTCGGCAGAACGCTTCTTAATGGACATGTTAACAACCTCCAGCGTATAACCAAAATCGTTACGGGGACTGGTGAGGGGCCCTTTAAGGGCTGTAAAATACATGCATTCATTTTTTCGGACGTTTTCGCGGCCCCTAGGGAGTCTGAGAAATCGGATGTCTGTACAACTGACCAAGAGGATGCTTCAAATGGTCTGTGGGGCGAACGTGCAGTAGAAAGAAGACGAGATCAGAAAGGACCTACGCATTGAAGAATGACCAGGGAAGGAAGCGTGCCACTGCTTCTTTGAAGGAGCTTGAGCTCACAAAAAAATAGTGTTGGCTGATGCCAAGATGCAGGTGTCCCTCGTGCAAAGAAAATAAACTCTTTAAGGTAGTGAAACACAACACTGAAGCGTTGTGCGTGGGCTGAGAGTACGTGAGAACAGTTGAGGTTTACGTAAAAGCTGTTGTGAGAGAGAATATTACTTGTGAGAAAGTTCTGGCCTCATGAGACTGAGCTTGCTCTCAATTGACAAGTAGCTCATATTGAAAATATTTTCTTCTGCATGCATCTCCTTTTATTCGTATTTTAGAATGTTCAAGTCGATTTTCAATTAGTTTTACCATGTTTTTTCTTTTTTTTCGAAGGTATTTTATTTGCTATGCATTTCACTAACCCCTCCCTTCTCTTTTCTTTACACTACTCCTTACTATTAAAATTGGATGAAGTAGTTTTTCTTTGTTTAAGATACTTAATGGAGAGTTACAGCATTGTGTGACATGGTGTCAGCCCGTCTTGACATACGACAAAGTTCTCTGTCACTCGGGGAATTTTACGAAGCTACTCAGGGAAAACCTGGAAAACTCCGGGAATTTGGAAATGTCAACTTGGTAGACACCCTGAGTATGCCACAAATGCTGGCTATATATGATTTCTCCAAGAGTTAACTTGATTTTAATCCACTAAAACAGGTTTGCTCACGATGAGTAGTTCATGGTATAATATCGAATTTTTGCATTTCTTCACAGAAACGCTTGGTAGTAATACGAGGACGTAACTAACACTGAAGTTTAGATTCTACCAGCACCACTTGCTTCTTTAACTGCTTCTCAAAATTAGGCGGTTCTTCACATGTTTATTTTAAGTGGTGGTAACTTGAAGTAAAGCTGATTGAGGCTTACAGCTGTTTGCAGAATACGAAGAAGAAGGTACCAATATATATTCCCATTTCCATGCTACTTGTTTAACTCACTTAAATAATTTACTGGTGTTTGTTGTTTAGGGAATATACATGACGAATCTGTTTGGCAAACTTACGCGGGTTGCTCGGCCCAAATTTTTTTAGTGAAATCTGTCTTTTGGACCGTTTCTGGCTGCAGCCAGAAAGAAGCCGAAGCATCATTCATTAGTACTAGGCAACATATTGGGGATATCATAATTCCCCACTGGAAGGTCAAAAATTAAGTGAAATATGTAAAGCCTGTGGTATCTTCCTTATGAATGGCAAGGTTTTCTTTAATGTACTGATGAAGCGAATACTTCTCCATTTGTATAATTAAACAACACTGGATAGAGACGTGGTGAGGCAGTAGGTGCTTGAATTTTCCTTTTCTAGGCACCCAAAGCTGTGCTGTAATACGTCGAGTATACTTTAGGCATTGCAGTTGGTGCTGTAAAAAACTGCGTCACGGTTCCAATTCAAAGTTGTAGTGAACTGATGAGTTTCGCGAACAATGCGTGCCTCGCCATAATGACAGTGGGTTGGTACCGTTGCGTGAGGGGTGTGCCATATTGTCGATAAAGGCTACTGAGGGACACCATGAAATATTTCATTGCTTGGAATTGATTGGCTCTCGATCTTAACCACAAAGCATTTCTTTCAGTTGATTGCTACTATGGTATTAGTGAATTAACTATGTAAATACTCTACATGACGCACTGTCATCTTAGCAGCCATAAGCAATTCTTTTTATGTGGGCCTGTTTCAGAGAGGTGAAAGCAGCCATAAACTTTTTCATACGAAATGTGCACCTATTTCTTTTAAGCATTAATAAAGTGGCCATATTTGACTAGAACAACTCACCAGAGTAATAAGAATTATGATGACTGCTTCGCTGGGCAGTGTCTTTGTAATGCGGATAACATGTTGACACAAATGCCGAGATTTTTCTTCCATGTAAAATGTGATGTCTCTCATAGCTAGGCACTAAGGGAATGTGAAGTGTTTAACAAAGCATCATACACAACTTCACGTGTTGAATTTGCCGACATTTTTTTAACGCAAAATTTATGGACACACGCGACGTATATATGCATTGCAAAACCAGTAGACCCCTTCAACACTACATAGCTTGTGATATCCAAGCCACAAATTTTCTCAACTCACGCTTTTAAAGAAGAAACTGTGGTTCAGGCATGGCAGTAGAAAGAAGCCGACATATCCTTAAATAAGTACAGCTTGAGTCGCCCATACCCCAAGCATCCATGAAGTGAACGAGTACACGCGACAGCCAAGCGTGCTGGAGCGAGCAGCGTCCTGGCACTGATGTCACTCGCGAGTGGGTGCCACCCCAAGTTCTTGCCTTTACTTGTGTGGTGCTTTTAAGAGGGCGACGGGAAACCAAAAAGAAATCGAGCTGGTGGCCGACACCAGATTCCGCGGAAGTATTGCGCCGCCTGCAACAGGAAACAGGAGCATGTTTGGATTATCGCCTTATAAAAGCTTGCAGCATGCTACTGATGGCACTATGCGCTACGCACTGTTAAGCAGAGAAGTGAAGATGCTTACCACAGTAGCTTTGGTGGCGGTAGCTGTGAATGCGGCGTGCAACGGCCGGGTGAAGATTTGGTGGTACCGGAATAAAAAACTGTGTGCACCGTCGTTTTCACAGGAGATGGGCGGCTATATACTGCTCTCGATCGCGCGCGCCTTTTCTTGTTCTCATGGGATCTAGCAGCCGGAAAAGGCATACGATCGCAGCCTGCAGCAGGGAACGGCGGCGTGTTTCGTTTATCACCTATTAAAAGCGTGCGCTATGCTTCTGACAGCACCACGCTCTGTGAAACAGATAGACAAAGACGCTTATTGCAATAGCATTGGCCATGATAGTTCTGAATGCCGTGTGCAACGGCCCCGGAGAAGATTTCCTGGTACCAGAGTGAGAAATTGAGTGCGTGCCGGTGTTTTCACGTTGAGACAGGCGGGCGAGTATTGCGGTGAAGCTGCTGTGGTGGGCAGCTATATACTGTTCCCGATTGTGTGCTCCTCGCACGTTTTCTTGTTTACGTGGGATCTAGCTGCCGAAAAACGTATCATACTATCGCAGAAAGGAGCACATATGACAGGACTGGTGCTACTTCCAACTTGTGTTTATTCAAATTATCATCCTTTATGCTCTGCGCAACAGTTAAATCATGCACTCATCATCATAGAAAAGCTTGTATAAGTGAACCATGTCATATAAAAGATTGTATGGTCAATCAGTTCATGTGCCTTGATACCTCAAAATAAATGACTTCTTTTTCTTGCTGGCGCAGTTGTCACCTGCTTTCCTTATAAATTATGCTTCAACTATTTCGCGTTTGGTTTTTGTGCTTTCATTCCTCAGGAAAGTTGTCACCAAACATGGGTGTGCATGCGCACTTTTTGAAGTGTTCAGCCAAGTGACTACCGTATCCTTTACTAATTTTATTATTGTGATATCTAGCCATGTAATTGAAGCACTGGCCAGTTTGGCCTATACAGTGAAACCTCATCAAACCGTAGTTGGCCAGAACTCGGAAAAAATACTTAATAAATGGCAGTACTGCTTTATCGAAATAGTATGACATCACCCACTTTTTTGTCAAAAATGGAACTCCAGAGAGAGTGCAATGAATGGGCAAAAACATACAGTATTTGTTCACTTCGCGCTACAAAAGTCTCGTTATTTTCGTTTGATTACGCGGCGGCCTAGCAGCGACAACAGCGGCCTCAAACTTACTGAAGCTGCAAGCCAGCTTTTCAGCCAGTCCCCTCTTCTCGGCAAACACTTGCAGGGCAGATTCCTCGTTGGCATTGCATATTCTCCGTGCATGGGCGCGGTAGCACTGCTGAAGTCATGGGGCGCCTTTTTCATTGTGGGGTGCTGTTTTCGTCGCAACGATTGCATTCATGCAGCTGACTTAACGCGCAGCTTCTGCCATTGTCGGGTCTGAATCTCTCATGCTGTTGCTTTCCGTGTTGTCTTCATCACTGTTGTTAGGCGACACTTTGGCAACAGAGGCAATGGTGGCAAAAAGTCGAATCTCGTAGCCAACATCTTTTCGCGGTTGCAGCAGTGCTGCCGAGCAACTATTTCACATTCCAAACACTACACACCGTAGTCAACAGCAGTTCCCTGTCGTGTGCCAGTGCCGACTTCCTTGTGCCACGTTCGATAGCACAAACAATGTCCAATTTTCTATGCTGAGCTTCCAGTGTTTTTATCCGAGCTTCACCATGACGCTAGACCTGAATGTTGCGCGCTCTGCTCCCTACACTGCGCTGACGCCAGCCCTTCCTTGCACGAGTATTGGTACGACACCGAAATGATGTTGATGTGGCTTCACGCGCAAACGCACAGGGCACTTGGAGGCCATTGCTCTGATTTCTAAGGCTTGTTGTTCTGACAGGCCGTCCGATGGGGATGATGCACCGCCGTGATTGCACGAGGAAAAGTGCAAACACTACGTGTTGATCGATATGTATGCAATAAGCTGGTATGGTTTATGTGGACAGAAAATGCATTTATGTTCAATGGCCACTGAGTCGGGGATTTGACTTTACTATTTTTAAAACGAAACTACTGTTTAAGCAGCTACGGTTTAATGAGGTTTTACTGCATAAACAAATGCTGGATGTGCAGAACACACACTGCGCACTCTCGAATGGCTTGCCGGGGTCTGCTAGTTTCGGTTTCTGGGAGGTGTTAGCACTATAGCCGACGACCATGCCGCGGTGATGCCAGCAACATCTCAAAGCCATAATATCGCTATTTCCACTGAACTCAATAGTGAAATTAGCACGCAGTCATACAGGCAGAGACCGAATTATTGAACAGCTTGCCTTAAGGCGTCTGAAGTTTCAGTCGTACTTACACCTTAAATTTATGAGCCAGTGAAGGCACTCTATACTCCGTTTCATATATAGCAGTCAACGCTGTGGAGGCTAGAGAGACTTCTTGCAGTAGCTTCATTCACACTTGTATAGAATCTAGTGCTTTTTGACTGCAGTTGTGCACAACTGTTTTTTTTTTGTATACGCTCAGTATTAATCCTTTGAAACAAACTGCTAATGCCTTGTTTTAGATTATGTTGTTTTGCAGCCCATCGCAAGGAGCCTCACGTGCATGCTTGCGTGAGTGAACGCTGTTGGCGTGCAGCGAAGCATGGACAGAACGTGTGGAGTGATAACTTTTCTTGACCAAACTTCTTGCGTAGCTTCCACAGCGTTGACTGCTATGTATGGAACGGAGTATAAGTAGTCAGAACAATCGAGCTTGTCTGAATTCTTAGTGTCCGAATAATCAGTTGGTGCCTGTTGTGAACCAGCCAGTTACTGTGTAGAGGCTTCATCTTTATGAGGAAATGCAGACCATTGAAAAGTGCCTGGTGGCTAAAGCTATGCTTGAGCATTACCAGGGGCTCATCAAAGCTGCCTGACTCAGAAAAACATTCATGACATTGAGCCTGGCCAGGTGTTTCTGACTGATGATGACTGATGTAAACCTTCAGCCTTGCTAAAAACTTAGCGAAGCTGGCAACTGTCAATAAAAAAAAATTCATAAGAAGTAAAAGGCAATGTCTAAACAGCTTCGCTCAATTTGAAATAAACTAATTACATCACGCTATGTGAACAGATTTGTTGTCTTCATTTAAATTAAAGAGATAATCAAATTTAGATTTTCCTTTTATTTCATTTGGAGGCAGAGCAACATTGCTTTACAGCAAGCAAATGCTTTCTGGAATAATGTGAGTCAATTTTGAGATGTTTGAAATACGGACAGCACTCTATGAAGTCTAGTGGGAAAAAAGCACTGCTTGTGTTTGGGCTTGTGGAAATATTCAATATTTTAATACCTGCGATGGTTGCTTAGTGGCTATGATGTTGGGCTGCTAAGCATAATGTTGTGGGATCGAATATCGGCCACAGCAACTGCATTTCGATGGGGTGAAATACACAAAATGTCCCTGTACTTAGACTTAGGTGCATATTAAAGAAATCCAGGTAGTCCACTTTCATCCGGAGTTTTCCCCCTACGGCGTGCCTCATAATTAGATTGTGGTTTTGGCATGTAAAACCCCATAATATAATTTTTTAAATATTTTAATAATTGACTGAAATATTCTGCGATTTATTCAACGTCGTCACAGTATTCGAAATGAATGAATATACATATTTTTCTGTGTATAATACTCACCCCAAATTGCAAGACCTCGGAAAGAAAAAAAAAACTAAATAAAACCCGCATAAATAACTGTATGCAATGACCAAATCTTTGTTAGAACAACCTCCATTCACAAATGCATGAATTGTCCACGTCGTATCTTTGACCTGCAGTTCTGTTCCCCACCTCTTTTAGTTTCATGGCAGTTTGGGCTGCAGTGCTGTGAAGCCACAACTCGAGGTGAAATTCGTACTGCCGTGTAGCTACACTCTTAAATATTCAGATAACCCACCACCGATCTAACTGTTTAATTAAAAAAAAGATTTATGTATTAGACACACAAAAATATGGTAAATATTCAAACGTATAATTGAGAACTTCAGTTTTAGTGAGTGAGTCTCATTGCCTAAGTCATAATCAAGACAAGGCAAAGGCTAATTTGTTTAGAGCCACCTACTGATTTCTGCACATGCTTGGTTGTTCAAATTTATTATTTGAAGCAGCCACGTGGCTTCCTGAGAGTTGTGCGGCTGCTATTAGTAGGTTTGCATCGATCTGGCACTACACTGTAACTTTTGTGGCCAGCACCTGGCAAAACAGTTCTAGTTAGGCCTAACAGCCAAGACAGGCACGACGGTTGATGGCATATTGTCACGAGAAGTTTGCCACTTTGATGATTGCGTCCATAATCATCTGCCTAGGCTAAACTGAGTGCCAAAAAGCAGCGAGCCTGCTTAGCAAGATCGTCTGTGCGCTTAGAGAACAGTAAGAGTTAAGCTCACATGTTAACCTAAATTATCAAGCTGAATTTGCACAACACAGCATAAACTGGTGCTGTCACGCAGTCAAGATTGCACTTCACAGCATCACAATGATGCACGACAGATTAACTCGAAACACTGCGGCAGCCTCAAGCACCACAACAGTGAGCAAGGTCCTGTAAACAAGTTTCGTGTGTTGCAGGAGTTTTATCAAATTGTTGAACTTGGATTTTTACTTAAAAACATTTGAATAATGGCCCTTTGAAAATTAACTTACTCCAGAAATGAACTTGTTTTCTTTTTGGCAAGTAAAGAACCAACTTTTTTCTATTTGTCAACATATGGCTATTGTGCTAAGGTTTCATGCTAATCCCACTCTTTGAACTAGTTTGCTTCGACTTCGCTTCGAACTAAAAAATCGATATTCACGCAAGCCTACCTATATTACAGTGGGTGCCCTCCTTTACTTTGCAGGTTACTTCAGTGATGAATGAGTTTCGGCGGTGCACGGAGCAGCGCCGACCAGGCATGCTCCGTGGCCAAATTGTGGTTTGCTCAACAATGTGGTCTACTGGCCTGAACTGGTTTATACGTATGACATACTTGAGTAAAACCCCCTTGGTCATGATCACTTCATTCTACGAGGCTGCCATCTATGCACAGGTTCCAACTATTGCCTGCTTTGGTGACCCCCACAGTCGACATGAAATCTTGCTCAGTAAGTGCTGTCCTTTAAGTGAAATAGTTCTTTATGGGGTACATAAAACATTTGCTTTTCAAAATGTCCTTATTCTCTATCTTCAACAGGAATTGTGGAAGGCAACCACAATCGAAAAGTGGTGGTCTGCACTGCCGACAGACAGTCGGCCATTGATGTACATCAGTTGCTCTTGTCATGTAGTGTCTATTGCCTGCTGCTTCATGATGAGCTTACCATGGCAGAAATTTGGGGTAAGATTCTACAGTGGTGATGTATATTTTAGAATGATTTGCGTGTTTCTAGCGGTTCAAGAAAAAGTGGTTCAAGATTTCAGTGCATGGGATTCAAGATAAGTGAGTTCACTAGCTTAACACCACTAATCTTATGTATTTAGAATACACAATTTGCATTTCAAACTTGTGCTGGCAACAAATTCATGAGCAGAATTCTGGCAGGTAAACAAATGCACTACTGTGAGCAATAAGTTGTCGATTAATTAGTCTGGCGTACAAAAGTGTCCTTAGGGCATTGTGAAAAGTTATACCTTAAGTGCTTTAAGTTGCACTTGTGAATGCAGAAGGTACCGATAGCTGTAAATTTCTTGGCAATTTTCAATGTGCAGAGGTGACAAATGAATGGGCAACTGAGCGTCCAAAGACCAAGATGCCTGTCCTTGTGGCTCAAGACAATGTGCTGCCCTTGGCCAACATTCGTGATGCTGGTGTTCTCATCCACTATGACGTACCTGAATTGTCCAAGTACAACTTTGGCTTTCGCTTCTCCTGCCTTGCTGACCGTATGCGTTCATTCAATGACAAGGCAAGTTCATTAGTTATGTCAACTGGGGCGCACATTCTTTAATGCAGCAGTCTTTATCACGAAAATGCTTACTGGCTTATTCATGTGCATGAGCATTAACTGCATGATGCATTTTTGGGGACGCTGTTGGGTGCCGTAGGTAAAGTGCGCAATTTATTAATATTTCTTGCAACCGTGAGTATCTCTGGGAATTATTTCTGTCGACACTTTGCTACATGCTGAATGTGCGCTGTTACTTATGTACTAGAGAGTCTTCACGTGGAAATAAAAAAAAAATGGCAGCTCTGATTTGGCTCAACTTTCCCTAGGATTTTCTCCTGTCATTGGTCATATGTGTAAAAAAAGCCACTCAACAGTGGTTGACGTCAAAGCAACACAAGGTCTTGGGTGCATAATTGTACCATGTGGTTTGTTGTTTGGAGCAAAGTACCTTCAGTATCAGCCCACATTTTTAGACTACTATCTTTTGGAACGGCCCATCTTTTTTAGTGAGTAAAGCCACACTTCCAATCCCGGTTTTAGGCGTGCACTGTCAGCAAGTGCATCTGGGTTTAATTTTGGCGTTTTTGTGCTAATTATGCATTTTTACTACTCCGTACATACCTCTAAGCTGTCTTGGTGCATCTTTTTTGTTCCAAGCTTCATTTTGACATGTATTTCTGTGTTCCTTAATTCACTAGAAAGCTTTAAATTGTCTAAATAAACAAGAAGAATGTTGCCGATAACCTGATTCCATGAACTTGTTTTCAGATCATGTTTTCAAATCACGGAGACCTTGTTTTCAAATCATATTGCGTTATTTGGTTTCAAGTACAAGAGAAAGCAGTAAGCAGTGATGTACAGGCTGAAGTGTTCGGTGTCCTGTGGTCTCTCCTTTAGATTGTTAGGCCATGCGAGTGTCAGGTGCAAGGGGGTACTACTACTGCCATGATATTTTCAACTATTCGTTTGTTGCATTAATGAAAGTCCTAGACCTCTGTAACCCACAAAATATAGTGACCAACCTGAGAGCACCGTTAATAATTTCATATACAGTAAAACCTCGTTGATACATTTCTATTATGTACGTTTTCCCGGCGCCAACGGTTGCAATCGAGAACACAAGAAATGACCCAATAGAGTTAAGTAAGCTCATTTTTTACCGGTTCATAAGTTCCCGGAAAACACAATTTTTCAGCACCAACATTCAGTACATCGCTAAACTGCGATCATATGATAGGTATTCTGGTAGCTGGATCCGACGTAAAGAAGAAAATGTGTGAGGAGCGCGCGATTGAGAACAGTATATAGCTGCCCACCGCAGCAGCTTCACCGCAACACTCGCCCGCCTGTCTTAACTTGAAAACACCGGCACGCACTCAATTTCTCACTCTGGTACCAGGAAATCTTCTCCGGGGCCGTCGCACACGGCATTCATAGCTATCATCGCCAAGGCTATTGCGATAAGCATCTTTGCCTATCTGTTTCACAGAGCGTGGTCCTGTCAGAAGCATAGCGCACGCTTTTAATAGGTGATAAATGAAACACGCCGCCGTTCCCTGCTGCAGGCTGCGATCGTATGCATTTTCCGGCCGCTAGATCCCATGAGAACAAGAAAAGGTGCGCTTGATCGAGAGCAGTATATAGCCGCCCATCTCCTGTGAAAACGACGGTGCACACAGTTTTTTATTCCGGTACCACCAAATCTTCGCCCGGTCGTCGCACGCCGCATTCACAGCTACTGCCATCATACCTATTGGGATAAGCATCTTCACTTCTCTGCTTTACAGTGCGTGGTGCATAGTGCCATCGGTAGTGGAATGCTCGCTTTTAGTAGGCAATAATCCAAATGCGCCGCTGTTCCTTGCTGCAAGCGGCGCAATGTGGGCATCAGGTATGATATGATATGACTTCGCAACGTCCGGTGTCGTCCACCAGCTCGTTTTTACTTCGGTTTCTCGTTACCCTCTTAAAGCACCACGCTGTATGAAAACAACAAAATGCGTCTCGGGCTGCCGGAGCACCACCAGCTAGACACGTGTCGGCTTCTCGTGCCGCAACGATCCGCGCAACGCTTCGTATTACGCAGATGTCAATAATAGTTGTCTGTCAAGTTTTCTTGTTGCTTTGGATCGTGTGTTTTCCAGGTCAGTACGTTTTTCCTTGCATTTTTTTCCAAAAGGTATCAATGAGGCTCTACAGTAATAGTTTTCCAGTAATAATAGCTTTCTTTTCACTATTTCTTCAAGAGTTTAGAGGTCTACGACCTTGGTTTAATACAAAAGATCTGTTGTTGAAAATACCAAAGCAGTACCCCGTTTATGATGCATTCCATTTATTCCATGAAATAAGCAACCCGCTGACCTGCGGAAGGAACACAAGTGGCTTTTAGAAGAAATGTGAAGGTGTTTTTCTGATGATAATGCCGCGGATTCAACTTCCTGCTATGGTGACCACATTTCATTGGTGGAGAACACAAAGATGCCCCATTTCTTACATTTAGGTACACAATAAAGAAGGGCTGGTAGCAAAAAATAATTCAGAGCCTTTCATGGCGGCATTTCTCATGATGCTGTGTTGCTTTGTGGCAGTAAAAGAATTCTATCAAACATACGGTGACGTTCAAGTCAAACCTGGACGGTTCTTTTTCTGGATTTCAAAACATGTTTAGATGCATGGAAGTGGTCTGACTCCTCGAGGTATTCCCTGTGAAACTGATGTACTGCTGAAGTGTTAGCCTCCAATAAACTCTTTCAGTGGTCCAAACAAATTATAGTCGCTATGAGCGAGGTTGGGACTGTATGACGTATGTGGCAGTGCCTTCCAACTGAGTTTGCACAAAGTACAGATTGTGCTGTGCATTGTACTGGATGGAAAAAGAAAAAAGAAACACCTGTGGTAATCGGGACAGGCTCTTTGTTCCTGAGTGCACTGTGTACACGTTTGAGAACCTTGCTGTAGTACTGGCTGTTGATGGTCTAGTTGCTGGAGAAAAAATCTGTGTAAAAGATACTGCATTCATACCAAACATTTGTCGCTTGAGTTTCAGACAAGCTGCATCATCCAGTATCGTCTTGCAATGACATCCGGCTCTCTAGAAACTGTTGGCACCCCTCAAATACAGTCGAACCCTCTTATAACAATATTCAGGTGCCACGAAAATTTCATTATTATAACCGATAATTGTTATAACTGGGTTGCATGAAAAAATCAAAATAGGGGAATGGCAAAGCTGTTGTGAGAAAACTATAATGGCAGAAAGGCCAGTGCCCTTCCCCACCACCTTCCTCCATCCGGGTGCTGATTGTGTTCACTCATTTAACTGCTTCCTGGGCACTTTGATCACGTGTAACAAGCTGTGGCTGTCGGCATTGAGGAATGGCACTGCTATAATAACTGCAAAGAGGTGTTACAGGGGGCAAGCAACATGCGAGCACCGCCGAAGCATCACTTTGGTGGCCCGAAAAGGGGCCTTTTAAAAATTGCGTGAAGGCTGCCTCGGCAGCCTCTTAGCTTGGCAAATCCAGAAGAAACGCTGAGGCGAGATCACGACAAGCACCTCGCCACGTGCTTCTCACTGGGTTGCACGAGAAAACCCTATGTCTGTGCATGCTCTACGCAAAGCTTGCCGACACCTTTCTCCAAGGCATCCAGGTGCTCCACGTAGTGCAGCGGAAGGTAGGCTCAGAATCATCTGCCGGGCCTCCTGTGAGGACAACGTTGAAGCAGTCTGCCCTGCTGCATCATCGCTGCCATCGCTATATGTTGCAAGCATGTTTGCGACGATCGGCTCACCGGGCAGCCTGCCCTATCGCGTCATCGCTGCCGTCGCTATCTGATGCAAGCATGGTCGCGACGATCGCCTCATCGGTCAGAAGCACTTAGTTTCCAAATCTACAGTCATATGGTTTCTTTTCACGGGCAATGTCATGCATTGCTGATAATCAGGGAGCAGATCACCCATCTTTCGTTTCGGTGGCGAGAAACCATGTGGTCAGGAACGATTTTCACAAATAACGAAGACCAATGCGAGCGACTAAGCTTTTTGCATAATGTCGCTGAACGAGGAGCCAGCGAGCAACGTGCGAGCAACCTGCGAGCAGTGCAGTTGACGTGGTCCATTCGTGTTTCGGAGGGTGGGGCGGCGTAGAGCTGTGGGCGCAGCTGAGCTATACGTGCAGCCCATTCGTCTTTGGAGGAGTAGAAAGGCGATGGGAGAGAGGCGCGCGGAGATGGCTAGAAAATGAGCACGCGGCGGTTGTTGGAGCAGCGGCCCATCGTGCAGTGGCTCAAATTTCTCGTTTTCTTTTTTCCTTTTCAAGGATTTCGCATTTCACTATCTTTTGGCTCGAACACCCAGCAGCCAAACTTCATCGTTATAACCGATAATGCAGCATCAGGGCATTGTATAGTAAGCAGGTTATTTCACCATGGAAAACATACAAAAGTGGACGGTGCAGCAGCTTCTCATTGTTATAACTGGTATATTGTTTAAACCGGTATCGTTATAAGTGGGTTCAATGTATTGTGCTCCAGCATATAATCTCGCTACCATGCTGAGCTTGAAGTCTGCTGTGAATTTCAGTGAATATTAGGCTTCCATTCATAAGAAACGTTTTGTCCCACGAACAATGCAGTGAACGAATACGAACTCCACAAAAATATTACAGAGTTTTCAAGATGCATACGCGTCAAGGAGTTCTTTTTCGATAAGCCAGACGTAGGAAAACAAGATAGAGACTCTCTTAGACCACCTAGCACGTGGACACTGAAAACCGAACAGTGCCCAGACCTGGATTTATACATAAAGCTGATCTCAAAGGAAATTCTAGAGTCAGTGCGGCATTGCCGGAAACGCAAAAATTTGTCCCCCGCTCAGCACCAGATTCTTAAAGAACTTGCGGAAAGGTATAATATTGTAATAAAAGCAGCAGACAAAGGCGGCAGTATCGTAATCTGGCCTATAGAAAAATACAAGAATGAGGCCTCCAAACATCTGAGCGACCACACCCATTGCAGAACAATCTACTTTAACCCAACTTCAGACTACAGCAATACTGTAAAAAACATAATAGCGGCGCTCCTGTCCAGGGAACTAATCATGCAGTCTGAATATCGCTTCATGATGTCCAAGAACAAAAAAAGCAGGCCGCTTTTATCTTCTTCCTAAGATACATAAAGTTCCCATCAAAGAAATATTTACAGCAGAAATCCCAGGTCGGCCTATCGTGTCTAATAACAACACACCTACTGAGTCACTATCTAAATTCTTAAATCACCACCTGTCAACCATCCCCACCACCCTCCCTCCTATCTTTTGTTCAAGACATGATGCATTTCCTTCAAATTATCAAAGGCATCAACGCCAACCAAATCCTTTCCGACCGCGCCATTCTAGTCACTTTGTATGTTTCTGCCCTTTACACTAATATACCCCTGAGTGAAGGAATTGAAGCCATTTTTAAATCCCTCGCAATCAATCCCCGAGCACACGCTCCTGAAGTTTACCTGTCGCTCCCTAGGTTAGCTCTCACGCTCAACTATTTCGGATTCGATTCTATTCACTATCTGCAAATTTTTGGCACTAGCATGGCAACACCATTCGCTCCCACGTATGTGAACATTTTCATGGGACACCTTGAAGCAGACGTTTTGAAATCCTACCTTTTAAAACCCCACACCTATCTTCGTTACATCGACGACATATTTATAATATGGGAATACGGCACAAGCGCGTTAACAGACTTAATTAGCCATTTCAATTGCTTTCACCCAAGTATTAAATTTACTGCTCACCACTGCCCTAGTCAGATCAACTTCCTCTACACGACGGTCTACATAGAAAACAGAAAACTAAGAATGGCACATTACCGGAAGCCTACGGATAGCCAGCAATATTTAGACTACAACAATCATCACCCGCGACACTGCAAGCGAGGAATTTTTGTCGGACAAGCAAAATGAATAAGAAGAATTTGTAGCAAATACCACAATTATATCCACCACCTTAATGACCTTAAAACAACACTAGGAAAAAGAAACTATCCTTAAGTTGCTCTCGATAGAGCTTATGATGTTGCGTCAAGATTGGAGGGAAAGTTGGAATTAGCGAAGATACAGCCTACACCAGAATCTGACAAACCCCCAGCCTTCATAACAAAATATTCTAATACATTTGCAGATAAACAACATCCTGCAGAAATACCACCCAATATTATCAAGTAACGAATGTCTGAGAAAAGCGTTCCCGGATGTACAAAGGGTTACCTATCGCCGTAACAGGAACGTTAAAGACATGTTAGTGCACGCAAAAGTCGGTCAACATAATTCCCCCATTATAAAAGCATGTTGCCGCCCCAGGTGCAAAACCTGCAGGCACCTTCAAAGTGACATTAAAATTAAATGCGCAGCAAATAGTTGTACACACGAAGTCAAATCTAGCTTCACTTGTACAAGTTCGGCTGTGATTTAAATGCTGGAATGTTCCTTGTGTAAGAAACAATATATCAGTGAAATGGGACAATCAATGAACGTCAGGTTAAACTGACATCACGCGGACACAACTAAAAAACTTCTCAAAGCTGCTGCCAAGCATTTCAACCAACCAGGTCATAACTTTGAACTTAAACTCTACATCTTAAGGCTTTTTCACATGCTGCAACTGGAACGGTTAAAATCGGTGCAATCGCATGTGTCGGAATGCAATTTTTAGAGGGCCCATTTCACATGATTGCTATTTAGCAGTGCAACTGGTGCAACGCCCAGGGTTGCTTACTGCCAGGTTTTGTGGCATGCTGCATAATTCTTTTAATGTAATGAATAAAACATTTACATTATAATATTTTTAGCTTTTCTTTATTAGGAGTAAATAATATGTGTGTTTTGTAATTTAAAAACGTGTTGAAGTTAGGATTTGTTTTGGAATGCGCAACGGCGGTTTCTGAAGTTCAGTGCACTGAGACACGACACACGTAAACTGCTGTTCGCAGCTGGTTGTTCAACGCTGTGTGTTGTCTCGTCTGCATTCTATGACCATTTCGTTCTGCTTGCGCTACAACAATCTACAAGATGACCTATCAACAAGTTCATATAGCCAACCTCACCGCAATGCAATATTCGGAATTTAGCGGCCACGAAGTCGTGTCAGCTCAACAAGATCTTCATGCTACCCGTACTCAGCGTCAATTTCTCAAGAAATGATGTGTGCATATTGCTCGTGATTGCGCATATCTGCTCCTAGCCATATTCTTGCACCAAACGCAACAATAAGCACCAGCCCAAAAGCCTGCGTCTGTCCCTGAACGAAGCCACAAATGATCTGTGCAATTACTGAACGAAGAATGGAAATTTTGTTGTGAAATTCAACCATAGCGCTAGCCTGGTTCATCCATCACGGTGCATTTGCTGTGAATGTATATATATGGGAGTCCTCTCTGAATATTTCTAAAGGTGCAAAAGCAGACGTATGAAATTTTTTGAGCAGTTACCGTCACTTTTCTAGAAACCTGTATGTTGTATCGTAGCATTTTAAAAGACATACATCTCGTCCACTTTGCTGTCCTCTGTCTCGCACTTGTAGTATACTCTGAACTTCAAACAAGAAGACCATATCAATACGTGCTGTGCATAATGCAGGAACGGAGGCCCACGGCAGGCACACTTGCTGCAGGGTTTTTCACCTTTCTGCTCAGCCTCGCACGTTGCTCATGGTTAGCCTGTTCTGTGGAAATAAATATTATTGTTATGTTATTAATGTTATTAGATAACATATTTCCTTCACTGTAAATTAAACCAATCATCCAGATTTCTTAATTGTCATGTGTTTAACCTGTGTTCGTTCGACATTGTTACAACATGCTTATGGGAGTCATTTCAAGCTAGATTGCTCGGCCAGAGAAAGTAAAAATGAAAGCCTCAATGTTTATTCCTATCTGGTATTCCTAAACAGATATTTGCAGAATTTTATGCCCGCTTGCATTGCCTGCAATTCAATGCTCAAAGCTGGAAAAACTGATTTCTTTTCTTGCTGTCGAAAGGCTACTTCTATGTCAATAGCAATCTATAATTATTCATTTCGAAAGTGCCAAGCAATGACTATATCTCTAGCTTATCAATGCAATTTTGTTCCATGAACACAATCAAGTTTTCTTTCTTCCTCTCATTAACAGCCATGAGATGAAACGGTTCACTTTCATAAGTATCAGGATGCAAACATTCTGGAGTTTTTCCTGAGCATTTGTCTGCATCCTATCGTGTTTAAGGGAAAATGAGACATCCACCTAATTGTAGCAGTTGTTAGAAAGGACCCATATGGGTTCCTCGAAAGAAAGGCCTCACAGTTGAAGAAAAATTCGTCCTGGTCCGGGACTCCAACCTTGGACCACCGCCTTTCTGGGGCAGCCGCTCTACCATCAGAGCTAACCAGGCGACTAAAAGATAGCAGGACGAAGTCGAATTTCTCAATAACTCGAAGCAAAGGTTCATATACATTTCACGTAAACATTCTGCGGTGGAGAGAAGTATTTAAGGGAAAATGAGACATCCACCTAATCGTAGCAATTGCTACAAAGGAAACCCATACGAGTTCCTGGAACGAAAAGCCTCACAGTTGAAGAAAAATTTGTCCTGATCCGGGACTCGAACCTTGGACCACCGCCTTTCCGGGGCAGCCACTCTACCATCAGAGCTAACCAGGCGACTAGCAGATAGCAGGACGACGTCGAATTTTTTAATAACTCGAAGCAAAGGCAAGGGTTTGACATAAACGTTCTGCGGAAACCCGCAAGGTAGTGTTTTGTTTCTTGAAAGGTGCTGTCATGCACGATTGGCAATTGTAATGATTTTTTTCCTACACTTGGAATTTTTATGTATTTTCCTTCTGTAGCATTTTTATTTGTTTGGTTGCATCAAGCACCAATTTTATCCAGCCTTCAAAGCTCTTTTTTTTTTCTGGTAAACTAAAAATTGCCACATTTTTGCCGTGAACCTTAGTTGGAAGTTAGCCATCATCCATCTTTAGTGTCATCCTGTTGATACTGCTTCATGCTGTGCACCCTTGCAACATTTATGTGTATGTGTGTCTGCGTGGGCGTGCACGCGCGCACACATAGATTTGGATGTGAAATCGGGGCCTTGGGCAGGGGTATCGTTCATCTTCTGTGCAACCTCATGAATTTATTGACTATAGTCCAACAGAAATACAATGTACAAGAATGAAGTGAACACACATGGCGCTTCGTTCTTGTCTGTTGTCTATCTGTTGTGCTTTAGTTCATAATGAATGCACACCAACTCGTCCAGTTTTCAGTTATGTCGGGCTCATAAGCCTGCTTGTGTCCTGTAATATCTGCATGGCTATGTATTCTGATATTTAATTTTTGTCCATGGGCTTGCGAGTCGCATGTCAGTCTCCTGATTTTCCTGACAATCTTGTGCGATGTGCAGGCCCAGACAATTTTCTGTGAATCCATGCAAGGTGTTGTAGTCTGCAAATTTGCACTACTAGTGCTGCTTTGATTATTTTCAGTTCAGCTTTTTTAGGTGTAGGATGACCTGGAATTGTATTCACTTGTTTTGGGTTTAATTTTATGTAGTGTCATACTATGTACTGTTACACTGCTATTGCCACATCAGTGTACTATATGTGCCTGGTGTTTGCATGTGTATTCATGATTAGCTACCTCCTCTGTGCCTTTGGCAGTTGCATATAGTCTCCTGGCCTAATTGTTTGCCCCTATTGCACGGTATGGGCCTGTTGTGTTTCAAGTTCAGGTGCTCCCGAGGTTGTCTCTGAAGGGAGGGGTAGTCGTCTTTGCATCTCATATGCTAGCTGCCATAGTATCTTGGGACCAGGTTCTGAGCTCTTCAGGCAAAGAATTTGTGCTGCAGGCTGCAACTCTACTCTGTCTAGGTGCTTGTTCGTTTGCTCTTTCTCATAGAGGTCTTCAAGCATGGTAAATTTGGAAAGAACTGTTATTACCCGATGCCTGTATTCGATGAGTTGTCTTTTTTGTACGCTGCTGGTAATTCATGCTGTACAATACCTTGGACACAAGCACAGCATCTCCACTTGTCAACCCCCCATGATTTCAAGATTATTCTTTTCATCAGGTGTAGAATTTGCGTCCAGGCATGGCATAATTGTTTCACCCACGTGCTGGCTCTGCCGTCATGGTCTTACACTAGCTGAGCATTTGTGGATGTTGACTTGAGGGTATATTTGTCCAGCTATGTGGAGCACAATATGCAATCTGGGGTAGTTCTTGATTGTAGTCTTTTTTTCTATCGTCGATGCAAGCTGACATCAGAAAGCGAGAGGCCAGACTGGCCAAGAAAGTCTGCAGTGTTGTCGAGAGCTTGTTGCATCATTCTTGATTTCTATATAAGATAGCTTTCCCATAGACTTTAGTACACCATAGGCTGTGGTATTTCTTGTAGTATTCCCGTGTTGTTGGTGTGGGTGGGCCAAATGCACCTCCAACTCTCACCTGGAATTTTCTGTCTTTCAAAAAGTTACTGTTTAATTTAAGTGCTCTAATAGAAATTTTTTTCTCATTGTTCCTCTTATTAGAGTAGCACAAGGAACTGCTGTTCAAAAGCCTCTTCACTCTCTTTATTCTTTCATAAGTGGTATTACGCAATGCCCTGTAATTATGTTTCTGCTGCTTATTGGCCGACTCATATCTGCCAGAAGAGACAACTCTTGAAAAAGGTTTTCTTTGTGATGTGTGTATGATGTAGTATGAGCATTCATGTCGTGTCATTTATACATCTGTAGAACCAGCTTCCTGACAGAGTACATGCTATGCCTGATGATGCTTATTTGTTCAGTGCTGTTGAACAATACATATTGATGCGATGAATGTTTACACACTCGAATTATCAGAAAACATGCTTGTTTTACAATTGTGCCCTTTGCTTTCGATTGGTGTTAGATTTTGCATAAGCATGCCTCCTATGCAATAGTATTTGGAAGTTTAAGGGTTCAATAAATGGTGATGAACTAAATCTATGTGCAAGAGCTTTTTTTTTTACCTATGGCTCCCATCGAAATGTGACTGCCATGGCTGGCAATTCAACCCCTTACCTTGTGTTAATAGCAGAATGCTATAGCCACAGTGGCAGGTGAATGTAAATTCAACAATTTTGTTGTCTACAGGTTTGCTTTCTTTTTTTTCTTGCCTGTATGTATGTAAAACTTGTAATAAGTTTGTTATTGTAAAAAAAGCAGTTTGTTATCCTTTACTGACTAAACCGCATATTGTGTATAGTTGAAATGCATAAATTTCTTTTAAAATCCCAGGGTGGATATGTTCTTACAAGTAGCATGGTATTTCATTATTTAGAAATGGAGTAATCACAGTGGATATCGTTATATGGGTTTACACACTAATATCTGTGATCACAAACTTATAAGAAACTGTTATTAGAAACACGTAAGGCGGGGATGTTTCTGCACACTTGATCAGCTGTGAAATTGCAAGAACCATCTGTACTTAAAAAAATTCAGAATCACAGGAAGGGGTGCAACTGACTGACTTCACTGCACAGTTTTAATTTTCTTTAATGTGTCGTCTTCTACTGTTTCATCTCCACAAGAACAGGCTGTTTGCCTGCTTTTCGCATTGTTGCACAAGTTTTACATGACAGTGAAGGACGGTACATTGTCACTGTGCCACTATAGCAAGCGAATAATTTACTTGATTTACTAACTGTAGGGTTAATTACCATTCAAAGCAAATGTAAATGCAGATGCAGTAAGGGTACAAAGTCCGCAACATATTCAATGTTTATTGGTTTCTGTGCAAGGAAAAATTTCCAGAGAAAAGATGCAACTTAACATACATGAAATATTCTAAAAAAAATTAACGATGCTGTTTATTCAAGCCACGGCGTTAATGCTAACGTAGAAAATTCATTACAATAGCCTACATGTTTGCTCTGTCAAATTTAATAAGTAAGTCAGATAAGATAACCTTTCAAGGTGTATCGGGAAATTCACGCTTGAAAACAGACAAGAGAATGCAAATGAACGGTACTGCATTGAGCAGAATGTTGAAACTTCGGGTTCTTTGCTGTCTTGTCATTTGCCCTTGCCAAGGTTGAGATTATTTAAGCTGTTCTGTCCGCATGATTTTTGTATGCTATTCAACAAAGGAAAATTGGGAAGACCTGAAAAGGCCATGACGTCTCGTGACTCGCAAAGGTGTACGAACCAAACGTGAAAATGCACTTCATTTGCTCCGTAGCGTGTCAACGAGCGCATAGAAATGGGAGAATGGAATCTGCGGTATAAGTTTTTCATTCTCCCTTCGCGTACGTACCGAATTTGGCAGTCCATGTCTCTGCGTATTGCACTCATTAAGCGAGTTGCCATTTTCCAAAATAAATCGGCGAAATAGCTCTCCGCGCAATTTCGACAAAAAACCGCAGCAATCGCTGCGTCGGTGTCACTGTGCAACCAACCGGTTGGTCGCAGCCGAAAATCGAGGGGGTCGGCACTGCGACTGCAATTTTCGTCGCAAACGACGGAAATCGCACTTCTGGTGCGATGAAAATCACGCCATAGGAAACAGGCTTTACAGTCAAATGTCCGTTCTGAATGAATAAGAGAATACAAAGAATCATACCTCATTCATAAGTTGAAGACGTTTCAACCAGTAGGCATAAACATTTCAAAGGGACGTTTAGAATCTATTCGCTATGCTAAATTTCAACGTATGGGCAAAACACTTAGTTTGGTTGCTCAGTGTTTCCTTTTTCTTTTTTTTCCCCTCTTTCTTTTTCTTTTATTTATTTATTCCATTTCAGTACTATTCCCTTTAATTTTGTTCTCTTTCTTTCTTTTTTCACAAGCGCCACTTTCTGCCGCTCCTTCTATTATCTCTTTGAGAGAACGATAGCCCACGACCACTAGCGAAGCGAGTAATAAAGAGGACAGCGGTGCACGGCTTTGACATGCCGGCTGACACACGGCCATTGACACGGGATTACAGACGGCCGTGTTACAGGCCATGTGCACAGCACTCCTTTATTCTCAATTCTACACCATCGCCTCTAACACACCTTCGCTCGTTCCCACACCTACCCACCTTACGCTCTCTCCCCTTTAGAAGAACCCCACCTATACATTCTGTGGTGAGGAAAGCATATGTCACCTTTAAGAAGGCAAGTTCACTTGTCGAAACATTGGCTCCTGCTTTCACATTGTTCTCGATTTGCTCAATATGTAATATAAAAGCACTTTCGAGTACAAATAAAAAAATATGCTTCCTTGCAGTTTTTATACCATCATTTTTCTTCTATGTTTTATGTTAAGTTGCTTGGTCCTATAAATGTTCTAAGCATTTCGATCACCTGCTTTGCTGGTTGGTACGAATTCACCGCACACTGCAGGTTTCCACAGAAATCGTTGGTAACTTTTGCAGGACCTTGTCCGTTGAAGGTGAAGCATGATTGTGCTGAAAAATAATGGTTTGTAACTATTGGGGGGGGGGGGGGTCACATTGCTGGGGTAATTCTAAATAATTACTGTAAAAGTTCCTATCATTTTGTTTTCTGTTGTAAAAGCAAGTTTTTCTTCCCTGTAACCTGCTCCAAATTTGTTTTTCCTGCTCCAAAACTAAGCTTTCCGTGCTACAAAAATTGTTCCAAATCCTATGTCAACCATTTCACCCCTGATTACAGAACCTTTAAAGGTAAAAGATGTGGTTACTAGTCGCTGTGGAAGGCTCTCAATTTTTTTAACCGCCAACTCTTCTTTAACATCTACTAACATCTAAGTTCTGGAGCATCTTTGCATTCATCACTAGTGGAATGCGGCCACCATGACGGGTAGTTGAACCTTGGACATCGTGTTCAGCAGGAGAATGCCATATCCACTGAGTCACTGTAGTTAGAGCTAGTCACACCTTTGCATTTACCTTATAGACTTGTGTAAGGGTCACATCCCCAAATTGCCAGCCCACAATTTGGGGAAAAGATTTCCAATGGATAAGCAATCACGTTAGATGCCATGATGGCGCGCTTCCACATACGCAAATTTTTGCACGCTGCATACTTTTGTGTGCCGCTACTAGATAGCAAGAGCTGCGCATTGAGCTCTCATGCAATGGTACATCCAATGATCCGAGGTGTGCACAATTTTCACCAAGAGGTTCAGTCCCGTGTAAGGACCGCACCTCGTCAAAATTGAGTAAGTCTGGCCCTTACACGAGTCTGTATGGTGGTCACATCTTTGCATTTCCTATAAACAAGCACCTCTATTCCTTCTGTGGCTCCACAGATTTCTCCTCAGTTCATAGAAGCAGGTGAAGCCATCGTTAAACCTGACACTTGTATGATCTTACGTTCTGAAAGAGAGGCTTCAGGGTGCCGTATGCATCCCTGTTGATTGCTTTCTTTTGAATTACAAACTAAATAATAGAACATGTTTTTGTAAAAACATAAATAATGGCTGGAGATTATTCAAAAATGGCCAGAAAATGAAATTTTTAGCCTGCTGTTTCAAAAACTGAGTTTGCCATTTTTCGTTTGTTTTGTGAACTTCTACAATCAATTAAATTTACTTTATTTCCATTAACAAAGTTGTGTAAGTATGATATAAAAAGTATAATGCATGTATTTTTTTTTTAACTCTCACTCAGTCGGAACATAGTGCAACTGCAAAACATCTTCCACCTTGTCTCAGTTAAGATTTTTTTTTTCGTGCTGAAACAAAGGCTTGTATTAAAGAAATAGGCTTGGTGTTAATATATGGAAGGAATTTGCTGTGTCTCCAAAAATTTCACTAAAATAAAGAAATAGTTGAGACCTCCCTGTCACAGTCCTTCAATGAACACACTACATACATATCAAATCAAAGGAAGCTAGACATAGCAGAGTAACCTTTGCATATAGCCGAATAACAATATTTTCTTGCACTTTTTGCTTTGCAACTTAATGCCTATTTTGATTCAGATATCTTAACCTATTTATAAACTTCAAACGCAAACATACTTTGAGTTTCACTTGTAACCAAACCCAGTGGGTTGTCTTCTTTCTTTTTAAGCGATTGTCTTACAGGTAGTGTTGTCTGCTTTAATGATATTACAATTAAGGTGAAGCAGCAACGAGTTGTTTGAATTGTTTTTGTTTGTCTTAGGATCCTGTCTCTACTACTGATGAACCAGTGGCTCACATGATACTGTCGAGCAACAACCGCAGTCTCTCTGTACAGCTTGTGGAGTTTCTGAACAGGCTAGGCACCAATGTTCCGGATGGACTGATGAGGCTTTCTTCTGAGGAGCAAACTGTGAGTTCTGATTGGTGTTGTGCATACAGGTGAACCTCAGTTTGACAAAGTCTCTCTTGCAGCTGACGGTTTCTGAAGTTAGCACATCTCGTTTTACATGTTCTTGTTGTAACACCTCTATTAGCAGTGTTAGCTAATGTGCTGTGAACGAGTCTTTCCAAGTAGAATTTAAATGAAGGTGAGAGAATCATTACACAACTAAGAATATCAAGCAACAAAGAAAGTGGCACTGTTGTGGCATGAGCGCGAGGCTTTCAGTGATAATGATGCGACTAGATATCTTTAACCTCAAGGACAATCACTTCAATAGAGGAAAATTGCAATAATATTGGACCACACGGTGTGTACTTACATGCCAGTAAGTACTGCTTGCACTGGCTTGATGCATCTGGACAATCAGCATATTAACCCATTGAGGGGTAGACTTTTCTTTTTGCAGGTTTTTATTGCAAAAAACAGGAAATAATTTTTATCTGATAACAAAGTGAAAAAAATATTTATATGTGCAGTTTTAAACATGGCACTGATGCGATTGCTGCGTTGAATGCAGCAAATGGTGCTGAGAGGTGGAACCTGCTGCATTTTCACAAAAATCTCATAATTTGCGCCGAGCCTGCGCTATGAATTCTCTTTTGCAGTCTCTCAGAGAAAAGGAAAATGGCAAGCGCACGGAAATCTGTCATTCAGTCTCCCACTACTGTGGTACTATTTTGAGTGGTTGGAGCTAAGAGTGGCGAGTTCTCTATTGTTTATTTATTTACATGTGCCTTAAATTATTCTATTTTTATTATTATTATTATTATTATTATTATTATTATTATTATTACATCATTATAATGAAAGGAATATGCACGCAACATGGAAAATTAATACGACATTAGCAAATACAATATGTAGAGCAATAACAATAGATGATAAACACAGTAACATAATAGCATAATAACATTATAAACGTTTTTGCATGTATATAGTAGTAAGTATAGTAAAAAATTAGGATCACTGAATTTCTTTAACATGTAAAAAAATGCAGGAAAGAAATTAAAGAAGGCAAGATGTTTTGACGGTTGAAACGGCCTATTCGTAGATTAGAAGATTGCAAAATGCACTGTGTTTACATTGGCAAGCGATGTTGTATGGTAGAGCGTTCCATAAACGGACCGCACGGGGCAAAGCTGAAAAATTAAAATCGTGTGTGCTGCCATAAATTCGGGTGTAGCTGAACTGATTGTTCAGTCTTTGTGACGTCAAGGATGCTTTCTTCAGGTTTGATAAGGTTAGGCCAACTGTGTGATTGAATCTATAAAATAATAATACAAGGGCAATATCACGGCGAGTAGTTCGTGGTTGCAATGAGAGATCGACTTTTATTTGGGTTATACTCGGCTGGTTACTAGTAATTTTTTTTAATGAAACTGCTCGCTCTATTCTAGATGCTCTCCAGTAGTTCGATGAGGCATTTTTGATGAGGAGACCATATACATGAGGCATACTCAACTTGTGGCCATACAATAGTTATGTAAGCTAGTTTTCTTAGTGGTGAAGGCGCAGTTCGTAAGTTGCGGCGCAGAAATCCTAATGACCTGGAGGCGTTAGCTGAAATGGAGGTGATGTGATTAGTCCATGAAAGATTGTGAGTAAGGAGCACTCCTAAATACTTATATTCGGTGGTATGGTCAACTATGTTAGAATCCAAATGATAAGAAAAGTGAGAGTTAATGGTTTTTCGAGAAAAGGAAACTACTTTGCACTTCGACACGTTTAGAGACATGAGCTACATTGCACACCAATCACTAATATGTGCAAGATCATTTTGGAGTACCGTATGGTCAGCGAAACAGTTAATCGAACGGTATAGAATGCAGTCATCAGCAAATAATCGTACAGAAGAGGGTATATTCGGTAAGTCGTTAACGTAAATTAAAAAAAAGAAGAGGTCCGAGTACACTGCCTTGAGGTACACTGGAGGTGACTTCAGACGGCAGAGGAGAAGTTGGCAACAACAGTGAACTGTTTGTGATTAGTAAGAAAGTTACGAATCCATGATAGGGTTTGTGAGTCAAGTTTAATCGCAGAGAGCTTTGATATCAGGCGACTATGCGCTACATGATCTAACGCTCTCGAGAAGTCCAAAAAGATGCAGTCAATTTGTTCATTACTGTTCATATCAAAGTGTAAGCCTGGTGTGAATTCTAGTAGTTGGATTTCGCAAGAAAATCCTTTTCGGAAACCATGCTGTTTCGGGTAAACAAAGTTGTTGGATTCAAGATGAGAATAAATATGGTATGCGATAATGTACTCTAACATTTTGCAGTAACTGCACGTTAGTGATATAGGACGGTAATTTTCACTAGAACTCTTGTTACCTTTCTTAAAGACGGGCACTGCTTTTGCTATCTTCCAGTCTGTAGGAAGCATACCACTTGTAAGGGATTGATTAAATAGGTGTAGCAGAATTTTGCTTCATACTAGTATTGTGTTTTTTAATATTTTAGAATTTATACCATGTATGCCAGAGGATGAAGACATTTTAAGGTTATCTATAAGATCGACTGCACCTTTTAAAGTGATCGTGATGGGAGCCTTGTGCCGGAAATAAAAATCAGGTACAAAGGGTATGTTAGAACTATCTTCTCTTGTAAAGAGGGATGTGAAAAATGAGTTAAATGCTGTTAGACACATACTGTCAGGAATGGATGAGTTGTTTTTATCCTGCAATGAAATATTACTGCACTTAATACTAGGGCTAACTATGTCCCAGAATTTTCTATAAAATTATGGGGTTTTACGTGCCAAAACCACTTTCTGATTATGAGGCATGCCAAAAAAATAAAAAGAAAACTCAAACCGCGCTCTTTTCAGAGGCATGTATTGCTTCCAAGCGAGGTGCCTCTTGTACAAAAGGAGGCTCTCATCAACAGAGACATTGAATCGCATTCTGGCGTGTAAACAGTGCGACAGTGCTCCCTTACCATCTCACGAAGGCCAGATCCTCCACAGCCTTGGCGGAGGATGATTTTCTTCAAGGCCAGCTTCATTGTCAACAAAATGAAGGAACTTCATTATCATCTTAAACCGGCTTCAGCTCATTAGTTCATATAAAATTGGCATCCGGAGGATTGCTCTCTTTGACCCATACATAGAAATTTCCTGTTTTTGAATTATTCCCTGAAGGATAATTATTACCAGAAACACGTTGAGCTCTTCTACAGTCAACTTCTTTCAAAACACTGGCTCAAGTTGTGCCGAGCAAGAAACTGTTCAACATATTAGTTGGCTTCGCAACGGATGAAATCTGTTATTTCATTCGTTACAAACAATTCAAAATACTCCACACAGTTCCTGTCTTCTGTCACAGGTACCTTTATGCCAGGTGCGGCTGTGGAAGCAAGCCTTGGAAGTACCGATAGAAGGTTCTTTGAATGTATCGGTGTCCACTGCAGACACGTTGAGGCGCTGTCAACCGAAACGAATGACTCAGAAAAGATGTCTTGCACAGTAACGTCGCTGCTACTCTCGGAGGAAACCGAACTTCTTGTTCACTGTCCGAGTCCGACAAAATTTCTGCAAACAAAAGTTCTTTTCTTTTTTCTGGAGTGGAGCCGTTGCCGGCACGCGCACGCACAGAGGAGAGGGCCATTTTTAATTCCAGTTGGCAGCATCGAAACGTTTCTAGACCAGAATACAAGCATTGAGTGCGGCATTTTTTTTTCTTGTTTTTTCTGCACCATCTGTTGAAGGCAAAAAAAAAACTAATCAAATTTTATCAGGGTAGTTTGACTGCGGCAGTGTGCTAGCGTTTGTTTCAGCTCAGCTCTTCTACTCTAGGGAAAGGGTTAAGGACGCTCAGTGTGCACTTTTATTTTTTGTAGTGCCACCCCCAATTCTGATTTTATTGTTTGACAGTAAGTGCGGTGAGTGGCAACTGGCACAGGGTCAAGCGCGTCCGAGTTTACGGGCATTTGATGCAGTATAATAAGGCACATGCTGGCCAGGACAGCTAATGGGAGTTACCAAATTTGCCAATTTAACATGAGTCAAATACACACTGTTTTTGTGTAACGGCTGGCTAGTCTTGCTTTGAACATTGACATTGCAATCGCAATGATCCAACATAACAATATAACGCAACTTGCAAATAAATGCATGTGCATATGATCATTCGATATTCGATTCTATATTCGAAGCTACCTTTGTGTTCGTATTCGATTCGTATCTGAAAATTTTAATATTTGCACACCCCTACTGATTACCAATAAACATTCTTTGTTCCATTTAGCAGATAAAAATAGCAATTACAAAGTGGCAACTTGAAGTGAGAAGTTTTGCAATTTCTGGGTTCAAACTTGCAATAATCCTCTTACACAAGAGCCCATCATGATTTGTAAGCTCACAAGCATTGGCCAATATGGCATTGATTTAAGTAATAATGAAATGATAGCCGTGTTTTCCACAAATCGTAAATCAAATTTTTATGAGGGTAGCTTGCAAACCTTGTCACTAATAATTACTAGCATCAGAAAATTCCTTTGCCTGCTCCCACCCATATCCTCAGTGCCATTAGTTACGGTGTTAGTAGTACAGTGTGTATTCCTTGTTTAATTGAGGTTGAAACTATGATCAGCAGAAGTAAACTATACTTGTTACGAAGCAGAAACCACAGTACGTGCAGCCATGACTTTGTTAGAAAGTAACATAATTCCTTTTACACTGGCAAAAAGGGCGGCAGACAAAAGAGCCACTTAAATGACTTGTGATGAAACAACAACAAAAAAAGGTTAACCAAGCAGTCTCTGGACAAACCACTAGTAACAACAGACCAAGTTCTAAAAAATAACTATGAATACAGAAGAATGTTGTTGATACGATTCCCTTTCATACGATTTCCTGGCATCAACATTTGCCATTAAGAACACAAAAAAATGATCCAATACAGTTGCGCCTTATTTTACGCGTTAATACATTTCCAGAAAAACACTCTTGCAGCACTAATGTTCAGTTAGTACCAAAACTGCAATTTTATGATATGCTTTTTGCTGCTAGATCCTGTCTAAACAAGGAAAGGTGTGAGGCCAACATAATCGAGAACAGTAGCCACCTGCCACCGCAGCTTTCCTGCTGTACTCACCTGCCCGTGTCACATGAGAACACCAGCGTGCACAGTTGCCTATTCCAGTACCAGCAAATATTCTTTCAGGTCATCGTAGGCTGCATTCACAGCTATCGCCGCAAACCTTATTGCGATAAGCATCTTCACCTGTGTCGCAGCACGCATGCCATAATGCTATTGGAAGTGTATTATATGCTCTCAATTTGGTGGTCCAACGAGGGGAGCATCATATTTTGCTTTGGCGGCATTGTATTCTCGTGTTGTCTACCAGCTCAATTTAGTTTTTGTTTCCCATCCGAGTCTTAAAATGCTATTCAATAGAAAAATGACAACATGCTTCTTGGGCCTCTCAGGCCCTGCAGCACGACACACGTCATTGTCTCGTGCTCCAACAATTCATATTGAGTGAGCACGTCATAACTTCCTAACAAAGTGCCCTGCCAGAAGAAGCTTCTGACCCAGGCCGAATTCGAGGAGCACAAACATAAGCTTGCTGAAGCCACAAAAACGACAATGCATCCATCAGGCTGCTGCATGTTCCAGCCCGCGTCATGTCACTCTACAACAATTTGCGCAATGCTTCACGTTATGTAGAAGTCAACTACTATACTTGAGTCTGCCAAATTTTTTTAGTGGCTTTTTGTCGTACGTTTTCTTAGAAAAAACTTTTTTTTTCTTTCCGAAACTTAAGATCGAGGTTGTATTGTACTGTGTGGTTGGAGTATGAGCCACTTCTTTGCTGATGTTTTGTGCTTTGAATAGTTTTTGCTTTTCTTTTTCATGCAGTATATGAAACATAAGAGAACAGTACATTACTAATTCAAGTTGTAGGCTCTTTAGCATGTATCCACCGTAACTGGTTCTAGTGAACTGCTGTACATACTTTCATATGAGCCATCAGCTCCTTATCCACACAGTATATTAGTGTTGCCACTTGTAGGTCACTCTAGTTCTTAATGTTCATACTGACTCGAGCCAATTTCTCTTGCAGAAAGCATCAAAAAATGCCAGGTTGGCGCTGTGCCCAAATCTCAAAGCATTCGGTCATTGCGAAAGGAAGACAGCAGAGAAGCGCTGCTCATATCGACATCAGATCATACGTGAGGCAGATCACTCACCGGCATGGACAGACCTGCCATCTCAGGGCCAAGTCCTCATTGTAGTGACCAAAGTGGTGAATGCGTCACGCTTTTATGCATGGATTCTTCAGCACTGGGATGCATCACCTAGTTCTACAAATGGTGAGATAGACCAGAAGTGATATTACATTGGCTTTTAAGACCTATAGTTTCTCCCAAATTCATGAGGCAATGCAAGCTTTGGAAATGGACGTGAATAATTCCTTGCAATCTTGCAGTCTGTGTGTCTTTGCCACTGTTGTATAGATGTTGTGCGTTGTATATATTGTCAGATGCTTAAATTTCTTTACTTTTTGTGGGTGATCGTTTTTAACCAGATTATCACTGTTATCGAGTTATTACCCAGTCCAAGATGTGCCTTCTGTATCTGAAATATCTGCAATGTTGCCAGCAACTCTATAGGAAAAGTGCCCTGTCTAATCAGATAGTGCACACAGCAAATAGTGTTGTACATTCTCGAATGTATGCAAGCACCAGCAATTCCTCTGGACTGTGGGTGATGCAAGCATAGATAGCAAACATACTTTACAGATCAGTTTAAATTTGACTCGCAATTTTGCCTTGTCGCTATTGTTGTAATTGTCGAGTGTTGCTTGCCTCTCTGGGTGCCGACAAAGAGAAAAATTGCGTTTTGCGCGCCTACGTTAAGATCACGCGGAGGAACCGAAACTGCAAAAGCACGTTGACGCTGAGAGCGAGAATACCTCGCGAGCGGCGGTTATAAACAGGCTAAGAGCAGCCCCTGTCAAGATAGAAATAAACTTCCACCACCTCTGCAAGAGAGTGCCGACAAAGAGTAAAATGACGTTTCGCGCGCCTCCGTTGCGATCACTCGGCGAAACCGATACCGCAAAATGGGTGTAGCCGCAGTCTGCGCGACACGCTGAAGCTAGAAATAAGTTCTGTTTATCTCCCCAAGAAGGTAGCCCAAATTTCAAATGCTTCTTGTAAGTCCTAAGAGGTGGCAGCACCTCCCAGTGAGCACACATCGTCATTATGGCGCGAAATTTCAAACGGAGGGTCGAAACCATACCCATACGGCAAAGACCTTGCGGGACAGAAAACCGCCACCGTACACGTACAGCAAAAACATTCAAAGGGTTAAAAGGAAAATGATCATGTGTGCGGAGATGAATGGAAATTGGGCCGCATCACGGGCGTTCGGAGTTCTTGAAACATGCGTGCATGACTGGCACACACAGGAGAAGCTTTATACTCCGGCGGCTACCACGTATGGCGCGGCCACGTGGCCCCTATCTTGAAAGTGATCTGCGACGGAGACAGAGTCTACGCATCTAGGCGTACCATGCTGTGTTCTTGTCACTTAGTGCGTGTTGAAGCAAGAGGCCGCACTAAAGTCAATTCGCTAGCTCCTGCTACGGCACTTCCCCACTCCAGCGTTTTCATAGTTTCCGCGACCATTGTGTGAGACGTTCATCTTTGCTTGTGCACACGTGACACCGTGCTTGTTCTTTTAGTTAGTAAGCGAACTACTATCCTTACTTTTCGTATAGCTTTCTACTATTTTGCTATCATAATCGATGCTTCACCTTTCTGGCGAAACTGCAACTTCTTTTATTTATCGCAACTTTAGAGTATTGGGAGTAAATCTCGGTTTTTCCAAATGAGACAAAATTGTATTCCTGTAGGAGTAAATTGAGTGCGCGATACTGTAAAGGACATTTATCTTTTTTAGGTCGCAGCAAACTGGTGCGCTTTGCATTTGAGGTGTTTTTCTTTTCTTTTTTTTTTCCACGGAATATCGGTGTGCGTTACAATCGAGTGAATACGGTACGTTGTTTAATTGCGAGAGCAATTGTACGGACATGCCAGGTGCATTTCCGCTGTTGGTGTCGCCATGAGGTTCCATACAAGGTCCAAAGGCAATAAAATCGTCAACAAGCGCCGTATGCTGTATGTGCGAGTGAATGCATGCAAGGGTGAGCCGGCAAATGCGGCTCATTCTCATGTGTGCGAGTGAGAAAGACAGGCTGAAAGCACGGCTTCTGTTGCACACGAGGCACGGTGGTGAGGCGAGGGAGGGGGGGTCTTCTCTGGCGGCTGCTGCTTACAGCGTGGCCGTACAGGCACTGTACCTTGAAAGCGATTTGCAACATGGCCAAAGTGTGCACCCACACGGGCCTCATCTTCAATGCGATCTGCAATGTTTGCGGAGTGCATGTAGCGCTGGTAGCTTCGTATGTGCAGTGCTTTCGACGTTTTGTTCACGTTGAAGCAAGAGATGCACGAAGGTCAGTTTGATTGCTGCTGCTGCCGCAATCCTCACTCCTACATTTTGACAGCGAGTTTCTGCGCTTGTCGAGCGAGATATATCCATGCTTACCTGTACGCGCATGACACTGCGCTTGCTAATTTAGTTAAAGCACGTTGGCGGGCTAATTGGTTTGAATTTATAATAGAATGTGTCATCTTGACTGAACGAAGACGTAAAAAGAGTTAGACACACAGAGACAGCACTGTCTCTTTTTCTGTTCCTTTCTACATCCTCGTGCAGTAACGCTTACACATTATATCATTGTTAAAGGGACTGACAAACGATTTTGAAAGACTAGGTTTTTATGGCACAATGCAATGCTCACCCTCGGTAGTGTTTACATCTCCAGTGGTTACTTCCAAAAGCGCATGGATATTTAGTAAGCAGAATTTTTCAATCTGAGCAGCTTCTAGAGAAGTAAGAGTCCCTCCTCCAGCAGTGCTAAGAAGTGAAAACAGTGTCGATAGCCTGCCTTGCAAAATGTGAAAGCCACCCATCGTTCTGCTTTCACAGGAGTGAGTGTAACTGTTGTTAACCACCTACCACTTTGACCTTTTCAACCACTTTTGAATATAAAGAGCTGGTGCAGTAAGTTCGCATTGTTGTGCAGCCATTTCTTATATTTGTACCCCGTTTTTCCCTGAGTGCACGCCTACGTCATGGCTGGCACCCGTCGTCGTTGTTCTGTCGATAGACGAGCCAAGCCAACTCATTGAAGCAGTGCCACTTTTCTGCTCACTATAAACAAAGGTTTATACGCACATTGTAAGCCAGGAAAAACTTATAATAATAAAAAGTATACTGCATTTCGATACTAATAAAAAGACCAGGAACCGCGTGCACTAGTAGAAGGTCACATGGTTGACTTCTTATGCAACTTCATGTTTTTGCCGCATGGGGCATTAAAGGTCATTTTTTGCAACTTTTAGTGTTGAATTAGAAATATCAGTCCACTTTTAATGAGAAAAACATGGCACGTTTTAGCCACTACGATAGAGCATCATTTCAGCAGCGGAGTTATTTTTATTCATGTTCTGAGTGGTTGTCTGTCCCTTTAATTTAGTTGGTAAGCAATGTTTACAAGTTCATACAGCTGACAAAGCTACTATCCTTACTTCATATAGCTGCCTACTAATTTGCTATCGGTACTTCGCCTTTCGGGTGAAACTGCAACTTTTTTTGTGTAAACAACTTTGATATAAAAAATAATTAGAGTATGGTTAAAACATTTGCTTTCTTTCCTCAAAAATCTCTAAAAGGTTAGCTTTTTGTTATGATAAAGACACATGAACACGACATGTGTAGTGATTGGACCACACAGCTGCAAAAACAAATGTTTACCAGTTGCCAGGATCCTGAATGTAGCTCCCAGTTTTATATTTGCTCGGAGAACACATGTTATCACTGCAGATAAGATATGATACTTTTTTTTAACATGCTATTGTGGTGCCACAGTACTGCCAAACACAATAACCAGAGTAGCCTCTGTACTATAAAAGCTGCACATGCTGTAAACCTTGTGGATGGTGCTCACTTTCCTGTTATGGATCTCTGCCTCTTTGCAGAAAGCAAATCAAAAGTCAAAGAGAACCTGGAGCTTCAGAATGCAATGGTGTTTCTGAACGAATACTTATCACAGCCAAGTAACTGTAAATCTATGGTTGAAAAAGCCATACCCAAAGTTGGTGAAGTTTATGGGCTGGAGCACAGCTATGGCCATTTCCGCAGGGTCTTGGTGAGAATACCCTCCCCTTTCTTAAAAAAAATTTTGCCCCTTGTCATATCGAATGTGCTTGTAATGATTTTGTGCTGTGTTTGTAGGTAACTTCAGTCGTGCCAAACAGTTCTGCTCCTGCTAGTGTCACAGTTTCATACATGGACTATGGGGGCCAGTCAACTGTGGCTGCAACAAGATTGCTTCATCTACCATCAACTCTAACTAAGCTGCGGCCATTGGCAGTGGAAGTGTACTGCTGTCGTGTCCAGCCTCAGGACCATGACCTTGATTGGACTTTCCAAGCAGTCTTCAAGTCACATGAGCTTGTGTTTAGGAAAGAACTTCTTGGCAAGGTAAAATATCTGGTTGCAGGCTTCCTTTATAAGCGTTTTGTGACATGGATAATTCTCAAGTTTGTCAGACTCTATGTGAAATATAGTCACATCCTTTCATAACATATTGGGTGAGGTTTGGGGGGGGGGGGGCTATGTATACAAAATATGTTTTTGTAATGTTCTGTATTTTCTTGAGAGTGCACTTAAGCTGAATGAAGGGCACAGAAACCAAAAAGAAAAAATGGGGATTGAATAAAAGATGGTTTGTTTAGATGGGCACAGATACAGATACTGTGTAAAATGCTCCCTCCTGCTAAAGAAGCCGAGGAAATTGGCAGCTCGTCCTTTGAATATTTTGTCAGCATTAACAGTGATGTGGAAGTCTGCGGTCGATGTAATGAACGGTGACCACACATTCTGCATACTGTGAATGGCTGCACAGTTGGCAGTTTGTTGTACTTGTAGTCCCTATGATGCATGTCTCAGCTTAGCCTGCACTTTTAATTTTAACACTGCAGAAGGGCCCTTGCATAAGGCCAGTGCTGAGAAGCCATCTAGTAATGTCCTAATGCTGTGCAGCATGATATGGCAAGTGTATTTTTTAAATAGATGGCGCCTACACAACTGTGAAATATTTAGTTTCAAGTGGCACTGCCAATGTACTGACATTTTTGCTTGTCTCAGAGCTCGCTTTACCTTGAAAATATTTATCTCTTTGAGAAACAAATAGGGTTTACCTTATGTTGCATAGTGGTGTTGCTGGAAGCCAGTGACATGTAGGCTGTTTTCCAGATGATTTTCCATATGGTTTTTGGCAGATACTGTAAGGAGTTGCCAAATACATTGATACTAGTATCTAAGAAATGAGCTGTGAATGGGCCCTAAGGCCCATTCACAGTTCAATTTGCCTCCTAGAATTCTAACACACCCAAAGTACAATATATATGCGCTTGCATTTTTTCTGGATCAGAATGTGGGACCACCTTAGCCAAGAAACAAACCTGTGATCCTTGAGATTAGTAACAGAGTGCCTCAGCCACTAGGGGGAAACCAAAATCATTGCCACTATGGTAAACGGCTAATAGCCCACACTGCAGAAGCCTCATACTGTGCCATAACTGTTACACAGAGTTTGTATCTACCGGAGGACCTTTGTATTCAGTATTCTTTGTCAGTTTCACTGGGACCATTGTCTGCTCCCGCGCACAACTTGATCTGAGTTGCCTTTGATAAAATTTCTTCCTTTGCTTTGAGCTCCTAAGTAGGAATTCTTAGTGTAGGAGTGGACGGGCTTTATATAAATATGGTCCTTCCATATATAGGCATATCGGAAACTGCTTAAAGATCTAGCAGGATGCACTGGGTTCAGAATCAGGTTGTTTAGTAAATGTTCAGTCTTTTAAAACAGGTAAAAAATTTACGGCATGTTGATTAAGTTGTTGAATTGCCACTTGTGCAGTTTTATTCATTCTTGTTTTGTGCACTGCTGCTGGCAACCCTTAACATTGCCTAGTTACAGTTTTGTTAAGTCAGAAAATGGAGGTTGACAGACTTTACAAATGAGTATGGGATGTTGGTATTCCATACTAAAATTGAAGACCGCGAGGAGAGGATAAGGACGGACAAGACAGGACGAAAAGCCAACTTACAATAAGATTTTATTAAAATGAGTTGCGAATACATATGCAAGCTAGCACTCGTCTGATGGTAAGCCATCTCAAGGCTCACACCCGATGAAACAAACGAAAGCAACAACAACAACAAAAGTGCAGAAAACAAATTATAAGGATGTTTGAATAATTAAAAATGTCTTTGGATGCCAGCGCTTTTTCCTGTCTTGTCCATCCTTGTCCTTTGATTTCGCTGTTCTATTTTAGTATAGAAAATGCAATTGTTATGACCATCTGCATATTGTATATGGGCTTATATTACTCACCTTCAATATACAATCTCATAAAAAAGCCCATCAGTATTCATCTTTATAATCATTATCACTATATCAATATATATTGTATCATTATACATTAAAACCCTGTTGATACGTTTTGCAAGATACCGCGGTGAAAGAAAATTAACAATGAGGAAGGCCACAAGCTGCCACAGCAACTTCTGTAACCACTCTGGATGGCTACCAGTACTATTATTACACACCTCGACCGGGAACGACGCGTGTATAATTAAGGGGCACATTCGATGTTCCGCGACAGTGGTCCCTTTTCACTCCTGATATGCTTCATTGCAATATTTTGCATATGCTTCACTGCGTAACACAGCCTTTTGCAGCAAAGCTAACAATCGGCGATGATGCAAAATGTGTAATTGCCCTTCCAGGCCCCGAAATAAATATAGACCTGTACTCGGCGGGTTTGGCCCAGTGGGCATGGTTCCTGAGCACACTTTGTGTGCTTTGCCAACTGCCCTGTTGACGTGTTTTCCCGATATGCTTGTCTGGTTTGTGAAAGTTTGATCACTTAATGCAAACTTGGGTTACATGTTGCAATATACTATACATTTATTGTCATCATAGCAACGTGCACGAGCAGATTTCCCTTTGCACTGTTGAATTTACGTGACTCAAACGCAATGTAAGATCTGGGAACATTGTAGAGTGATGACGTTCCAAGCACCGTATGCTGTATGTGCGAGGGAAACCTTGCAAGGTTCAGCCAATGATCGTGGCTCAATCTCGCGCGTGAGTGAGGAAGACTGGGTGGAAGCGCGCCCTCTTCTTTCATGCACGAGGCATAGTGGTGAAGCGAGGGAGAGGGGGGATGTTTTACTCCGGTTGCTGCTGCTTATAGCGTGGCCGCCGTATCTTGAAAGTGATCTGCGACATGGGCAAAGTGCACCCGTGTGGCCCTCATCTTCAAAGCAAACTGCGAGGCTGATAACGTGCACACAACGCCGGTAGCTTCGAATGCGTTGTGCTTTCGGTGTTCCGTTCATGTTGAAGCAAAAGACAGCACGAAGGTCAATTCGGTCGCTGCTGCTGCCACGACTCATCATTCCAGCATTTTGACAGCGAGTTTCCATGGTCATCGAGGGAGATGTGTTCATGTTTACCTGTACGCATGTGCAACACTGTGCTTGTTGATTTAGTTAGTAAGGGAATTTTTGCAAGACTATACAGCCAATGATGAAGGAAGGAAAGAAAACAAGAGGGGAAAGGCATAGAGGTTAGCCAGATTATGTATCCGGTTGGCTGCTCTGCACAGGGGGATTGCGTAAGGGGAAGAAAAGAGAAGAATAATAAAAAAGGAAAGCATCACTTCGTACATTCTATAGCTTTTCAGTGAGTCCTGTTTCCTTTAAAAAGCACACTAGTGCTTCTAAAACAGTTCGTGCCGACATCGGCTGGGACCAGGGTCCAAGATTTCTGCCTTCTGTAAAGGGACGTTTGTCAATCCTGTCGAGCATGGTGCTGAGGCCTTGTCTTTGTGCACTGAAATGATGAGAATCACACAGAAGGTGCACTGTTGTCTCTTTGCACCTGCAAACTTCACAATCTGGACTTGTGGCCCTCCCAATCAGGTAAGAATATGCATTGGTAAAAGCTACTCCAAGCCATAGGCGACAGATGAGAGTTACCTCCCGTCATACGGCCGATAAAGCTGCTATCCGTACTCCATATAGTTGACTACGAATTTGCTATCGCAATCAATGCTTCGCGTTTTGCAGAAACTGCAACTTTTTAAAGTGAGCTTCACCGCAATACAGTCATGTTCTGCGGCAAAGCACGAATGCTGCAAATGCGGTTAGGGGGCGTGTTAAAATCGGGTAAATACCTTAATGGGACATTGTGACCTACCATAATTGCTTGAAAATCTTCCTAGGACAGGCCAAAAAAAAGTTTTTCGATGGGAGATGACGTGTGTTCAATTCTTTGGTTGTGATTGAATTAACCCAAAAACTTTATTTATAAACTGGAGTGGAATTAACAGAAGCCTGCTGTATTTTCATTTCTCAGTCTTAGTTTCTTAGTTCTATTGGAAACCTTGTAATTTTTTTTGTAATTTAACAAAGTAATTTCATGACGCTGTTTCGATTTAACAAAGTTTTGGCCATTTCAAGCATGTACTTGAAGCCTGTATGGCTGGTAAGCCTACCAAAAAACTATAAAATGTCAGCAGATGCAGAAGGTATTTGCAAGTGTTCTTCGGCGTGAAAAGATTGATCAGCAAAAACGCTATTCAGGTGCATGTGCTGGAGCATGGTATCCAGGAAACACTGCTGTGCCATCTGTCACGTTGGTAAAAAAGTTCAGGAAGTTGTGGGATGCGTGGCAGCTTGGAACAACACAAGAGCTTATTTCTTGAGCTCAAGGGAGTCGGAAGGGGTGAGCATGTGGTAATATGGCCATGCGCACACTGAGGGCCGGGGTGGATGCACGCATGTCTACTCTTTTACCCTGGCAGTGACTGCACATGGCTGACCGCTTATGCTCTCCACACGCTTTATCTTAAAGATAATCTGTGACAACTGCTGATACTTTGATACTGTCTGTATTCCTATGCGCCTAATGTTGGACCCAGGTCACGAAATCTCAAGTTTCCGAGACGCGTTGAAACAAGCAGCAGTATCATTCTTTCGCCCTCCGTTACCGGTGCTCTTCATCACACTAGTGTTGTGACAGCGAGTGTTCGTGGTCATCGAGTGAGAACTGTTGAAGTTTCGCTCTGTTTGCAGGACACCATGTTGGTAATTTAATTAGCAACAAATGTTTACTTCAATATACATCGCCAATAAAACTATAAACCTTACTTTGTGGAGTTCTCTCCTTGCTATCACCATCAATGCTTTTACTTTCGGGTGAAACCGGAACTCCTTTTTTTGCAAGGAAGATTGACCGATTGTTTTTACACTTTTATTTTTAATTTGTGTGCACCATCTGACAACGGCTTCGGGAACTAAGCACGGTCAGCCATGTCATCCAAAATTGCCGGCACCGCACGATGCAACAGACGCACTCTCAGACGCCATGACCCAAGCCGATGCATTGCCCTCGGCATGATTTGTACTGTACATGCTGGCACTTATAATCATGTTGTTATGGCCCAACCATCTTGCAATTCTGTGTAAGTGCTTACTGACAAGATATACTGTCCACCAGTAATGTTTTGGGAATTAGCGAAGTTATTTTTACTGCTTAAACTTCAAAACGTTGAATGAACGAAATTAGTGATTTAACAGTTTTTGCTTCAAGTTTGACTTGTTATCAAGGTTTGACTGTATTGGAAAGAGGCATTTGTTCTAGCTCTCGTGACAGTTGTGTTCCGAGTGCATCATGCATTTGAAGCAGCTTGTAGCGCTTCGATGGTAGTTTCTTCTTTTTTTTTAAGTAACTTGGCATTCTGTGAAATCAATTTGAATTAATGAAAAGTATATTGTGTGCAAGTGATAAATGCAGCTAGTTTAAATGGTAACTAAACAAAATGTGCAAAGCTTTCCCCCACCCCTAAATCCCATTTTCTCTCCTTCTCTTTGCAGATTGTGCTGCGGCTTGGAAATACCTTGTGGCTTGACCCACTTGTCTTGTGGGAAGACCTCCCCTTTGTTGATGCAAAGGTTCCTTTAAAGAATGTGAGAGCTACCCTCATTGAAGAGCGCCTAGCTTGTGATAATGCAACCCACGTGGAGAGCCTGTGTAAACTGGCTGCTGATGCAGGAGTGGCACTACCTCTGTTTCCAGAAGGTGGGTGTTATTGGTTTGTCATAAATATAAGAAATGAGGAGAAGCTGTACATTTGCATGTTTTTCTACTTTCTTCTACCTTGATTGGAGCACAACTGGGTGAATTTAAAAGAAAAATGTTTTTCATTTGCTTCATGCTTCGTGTCGGCTCCGCTACTTTCCTAAGTTTTTGGCGGATTACCGAGCTTCTCGTGGAAATTCTTGCCAGTGATAGGCGGAAGCTTCAGGACTCCCTCAACATCAAGTTCTGCCAGGTGGCCCCATATTCTGGCCGACAGGCAGCGCCTGTTGTCCGCCACGCAGGCGGGGCAAGCTAAGCCTAGCATCTCCACGTACGCCACCATTGCCCGGCCGCCACGGCGACGGGGCGTGCCAAGCCTAACTTGTCGCCGGAGCTCATTGGGGCTCCCAGTCGCCGACGGCAACGTGCCAGGCCTTTCCCGACGTTAAATGGAAGTTGTCCAGGTGGAAGGAACAGAGATCAGGCCGGAAGATTTCGGCGAGGGAGCGGGGTGGTGCAATGTCAAGAGGAAGAAACATGCCGACGGTGTGACCGAGTCTGCACATAACTAGCAGGTGCACACGCAGTGACGGACGGTAGCCACGTCGAATACGGGAATCACCACAGCGCAGTACAAAAGGAAGTACGCCCGACAAGTGCATCAGATTGCCATGGCAAGCCGAATGCCAGAGTTACCGCCGGACGATTACAAGATCGTCGTACGCCCCCGAGGCGGTTTCAATGTGCGCGATTACGGGACGGATTGCATTTACTGCTGCCTACGTAACGCAGCGGGTGTAGGCAGAGAAGCGGCCAGGGAAGATAGCATCTGCCTCAACGTTAAACAGAAAGTTGTGGTGCTCAGCACGCCGTCTGAAGACAGAGCTAAACGTTACGGAGCTATTAGCAAGCTTTGCATCGAAGACCGAGAGTTCGAGGCGAATGCCTATCAAGCCACCCCGGAGAACACTTCCAAGGGCCTGATCAGGAACATTACAAAGACCGAGAGCCCGGCAGACGTCATCGCTAATCTAGTGACGCAGCGCAACCACGGTGTGCTGCACGCCAAGCACATCGGCAACAAAGACAACATAATCGTTTTGCTCGAAGGATTCCACGTACCGAGATACGTATATTACGGACCTATGCTCGTCAGATGCTCCCTCTGCAGGAAGCAAATTGACGTATGCTACGAGTGCGGGAGGATGGGACACCGCGCCGACGTGTGCCCCAACCCCAACGACAAGATTTGCCATGGATGCGGACGCAACAATTCGTCGCCTGACCATCGATGCGAGCCGCGTTGTCGACTATGCAGCAAGGGACACTTCACGGGAGACCGCAGGTGCAAGGCGCGATACAAGACCCCGTACATAGGCAAGCGCCGCCAACTAGAACGAAAAAGACAACAAGAGAAAGAAGCAGCCGCAGAGTACGGCAGCTGTTACAACAGCAGCAGCGACTGTAATGGCAACAGATGCTACTACTTGAATTACCCAGAGATAGACCGTCATTTAGTCACCGACAACCGAAGAGGACGCTCGGCTAGCCGCGGCGGGAAGGGCGGTGTGGGAAAATCCCGATCCCGATGCCGCTCTCGCAACCGGCCACAGCGGCCGAGAAGCACGTCGATGGCGCACGGTGGTGCCGGTCCGGTCATCGCAGCTGTCGGCCACATCAGTCAACAAAGTCAGCAGCAGCAGCCGTGGCAGCAGCAACAAGGTCACAGGAGCACAGGGCAACAGGTGAGCTGGGCGGCTGTCGCCGCTTCTCCCGGCGGCGGAGACGCTCCGGTGGGCCGCCCTGGCGGACCCGCCGTCGGAAGCAGCGGTGGGAACGAGCTCGAGCGAGCGATAGAGCGAGTACTACAACAACGCCTAGGGGGGGGGGGACTATTAGAATCAATGATTGCCGAGCTTAAACGTGAAAATGCGCTCCTTAGAGAGGAAAATTTCAAATTGAAACGCGAGGCTCCACAACCGCAGCAACCACAGCAACGTCACACGACGATGCCGCCGTCCTCGGTGCCTCGATCACCGACTCCATCTCGGCCTGAGCCAGCCGGGTTGGACACGGATCACGAGGGTAGCTCGGTGGAGACGGCGGATGAACGGGATAATCGTCCAGTTGCCGCGAAAAGGATCGCACTAGATCCCACAAGACTCGACACCAAACAGCGATGCGGCCGTTATGAGAAATTAGAGAAACGAGTAGACAGCATCGAGAAGAGTCTCGAGGAACATTTTGCAAAACAGACGGCACATATGAACGAAATGTTTAATGACACGGTAGCTAAGCTCTCTGAGTAAATAACACAAATGCTCGCCGCGCACTTGGCGTGCATAGACAACATAGAAGCGAGGCTGCCGCCAGCTGCGGGTAGACCAATAAGAACGATGAGCAAGCCGTACTCTAGACAGCAACAACACAATCAGCCGCAGCAAAACACGCCCACAGACGTAGAGACGCAACTGCAGCAGCAACCAAGTCGCCTCGATGGCGACGGGTTAAATTAAACACAGGCATCATCATGGCTACACACGCAACGAACCACACTAACACTGAAAAACAACAATACACCATCTGGCAGTGGAACTGCCGGGGCTACAGGAGGAAGCGCGCTAATCTCCAGCAATTCATATGCAGCCGCGAGACGAAACCGGACGTGATCCTTTTACAGGAGACAAACCATCTGGTCGAACTAGCTGGCTACAAAGCCATAGATGTGACCGCGACGGACAACAGACAAAGAAGGAAACGGTCTACACCCCGCGTGGCAGATGGTGCGGGGCCGGGGGCGGTAGTGGCGCGCACCGGCCGTCGCCCCCGCTCCGCCCGTTGCCGGTCATTGCCGTGCTCGTTCGGCGTAACGTCACTGTAGCGCAGCGCGAACTTCCCTCCGTAAAGATACCCCACGTATTCGTAGAATTAATTCCTAAGGGTGGCTGCGGACTCTTCGTCCTTAAAGGGACACTAAAGGTTACTATTAAGTCAACGTGGACTGTTGAAATACCATCCCAGAAACCTCGAAACGCTTGTTTCGTGCCAAGGAGAGACTTATTTTAAGAGAAAATGCGTTCTGAAGCGTCCGCGTACCTCTAGCGCAGTTCAAATCGCCCGCCCTCCGATCGAGGAGTACTGACATCATGGTCTCATAGTGACGTTGCGCCATCGGTGAGTAGAACGGTGTCCGCAGACGGCGCTACGGCTTTTCTGCGCAAAACGCAAGCGCGCGGCCAGAAACAGAGCCAAGACAGAGCCGACAGCAGAGAGAAAGCGGGAGTACGGTGGCTAGCGGAAGGAGAAACGCGCGACCATAAGCTGGTACTTCATTCTATGACGCAAACTTCGACGCTCATCGCAATGGACCCTGACAACGATAGACTGGCTCGCGATGCTGGGCTCAACTTCATTGATTTGAGCACTGATGAGCGCGACCTGCTGCTGAGGGCTCGCGCTGCCGGCGTCGTTGCGTACTACGACGGCGGCCTCGACACCGGCTCTCCGGAGCGAGAAAGCAACGAGGGCTTCCCACAACTTCACATGGATCTGGCATTTTCGCTGCTTGTTCCAAATGAAAGTTTCGCGAGCCAGCAGAACCCTCACAGCACGACGCGATAACGAAACTACTGAAACTCCAAAGCGTGCGCGGCGCAGAGTCGAGCGCGCAGAGTCGAGCGAAAACGAAACCTTTCGACCACCCATACTACTGAAGGGTAACGTCAAAATGTTATTTTTTCTTAGAATCGAATAGACGTAGACAAGTAGCATTTTTTTCCGTCTTATAATCGAATGAAATGATATTTTTAATACGAGTAGTTCAGTATTAGTAACACAAATTATGAGGAGTGCTTTCGTCATCGGGCTAGTACCGGAATGTCGCTGGGGGGGTCTCAAATCGTGTCATGCATTTACCTCAATTTCTCGCTTACTAAAGCTCTGTTCGCGATTATATTGACGCCTTAGACGTTCTAGAACATTGCTCTACAACTTTAACTTGAGTTTCTGGTAACCTTTAGTGTCCCTTTAACGTGTACAGTAAACCCACGCTGCAGCACCACTTCGGGGACCTGCTCCGGGGCGCGAGCGCGGCTTCCGGCGACGAGCCTCTACTTGTTCCGAGCGACTTTAATGCGCCCCACGGAGCCTGGGGCTACGCCCGAGAAACACCCAAAGGCAAACACCTTTGGGAAGACTCGCAAGACCAAAGGCTTGAACTGATCGCGAATCCCGCCGGTCCTATACGCAGAGGGAACAGCGTGAGTGTCGACACGCTACCAGACCTCGCGTTCGTTTCGAATGTAACCACAGCGCACTGGCAAAACACGCAAGAAGATTTAGGAAGTGACCACATGCTGATCGAGATGACGATAGGCACGGACCCGAGCGGTCGTGGGACTAACCCTGTAAGCAAAGGCCGTAAACTCAAACTTGTGAGGTGCGACATGTTCCGCAAGAAACGAGAAGAAGCGGGGCGAGGCGACGAGCCGATTACGGACATAGACGAGTGGACCGAGACGCTCAGAAGGGATGTAGACGCGGCTACGAGCGAAGTTCCGCACGAGGCGAACCTTGAAATAATTGACAGCAGGCTGCTACACATGTGGGAAGCAAAGCGAGCACTTCTAAAGAGGTGGAAATGTCAAAGACATAATAACGCTTTGCGCAAACGCATAGCACAATTAGAGAGATTGAAGAACACGCACTCCAGGTATCCAGGGCACAGTGGGAAGACATGTGCAACGGCCTCGAGAGGCAGATGGCCGGGGCGAGTGCTTGGCGCCTCTTTCGACACCTATTAGATCCGGAGGAGACTAGGGCCGCTCAAGGCCACAAGACTCGTAGACTAGTAAGAGATTACAAAGGTGATAACTTCTTCGACGCAATACGTGATCGTTACTTTAAGAAGGCCGAAAGCATCCAACATGCCAAGTACGACGGCATGATGTTCAATTTGTCGCAAACGACAAATTGAATGCGGAATTTAGCGAAGCAGAAATTCGGGTAGTCCTGTTCGAACTAAACACCCTGTCGGCACCCGGGCCGGACCGGGTTACCAACAAGACTATCCCTAACCTAGACGACGAGTCGATCTCCCGCCTCGCGACCTACGTCAACGAGTGCTGGCGAGGGGGCCCCTTCCCGAAGCGTGGAAACGGGCCCGCGTTATCATGATTCCAAAACCCGGCAAGCAAGTTACGCTCAATAATCTAGGACCGATTTCGCTTACGTCTTGCATCGGCAAAGTCATGGAACACGCAGCTCTCACCCGCGTGACAGACTTTCTCGATGATTGTGACGCGTTCCCGCACACCATGCTAGGATTCCGCCGCAACCTCTCCTCACAGGACGTATTGCTTCAGCTTAAACACCAGATCGTAGACAACACTACCAGCTCCACTAAGGCAATCCTCGGCCTAGATATTAAAAAGGCCTTTGATAACGTTAAACACGAAGCAATCTTAAAAACAATTAGAACATTAGGACTTGGCCAAACAACGTATAATTACGTTAGAGATTTCCTCGCGTGCAGGCGTGCATGCATCGTCGTTGGCGACGAGGAATCGCCGGAATTTGATACGGGTCCGTCCGGCACGCCGCAAGAATCCGTCATATCACCATTACTCTTTAATTTAGTTCTACTCGGTCTACCTGAGAAATTAACAGAAGTAGAAGGATTGCATCATAGTCTATACGCAGATGACATCACCCTCTGGGTTCCCAGGGGAGGATGTGACAGTCACGTCGACCGAACGCTACAGGCAGGGGTTGATGCGGTCCAGAATTACTTGCGTGGAACGGGCCTCGAGTGCTCGGCTATCAAGTCGGAACTGTTAATCTACAAACCCACAAGGAGAGGTCGTAAAACCCTGCGCGACGAAGAACGGGAATACTCCAAAATACGTATTATATTGGCAGATGGTACTCCCGTACTGCACGTAGACAAAATTAGAATCCTGGGGTTACACCTGCAGGCAAATGGCCATAACGTAGAGACGGTGCGAAGACTTCGTCGTTTGGTAGATGACACGAACCGACTCTTGCGTCGCATCACGAATAGACGCAATGGTATGCGTGAGGACTGCGCGATCCGTCTCGTGCAGGCGTACGCGATAAGCCGCATAACGTATGTTGCCCCCTACCTTAAGTGGATAGGGTGCAAAAAAAACAAGGTCGAATGCATGATACGAGAGGCTTTTAAGAGGGCGGTCGGCGTTCCACTCAACGCAAGCACCGACAAGTTTCTGGAGCTCGGGCTTCACAACTCACTTGACGAGTTAATCGAGGTGCACGACATTGCGCAGTACGAATGATTATCTAATTGAAAGGCAGGTCGATGCATCCTCGAGACACTCGGCATCGCGTACCACACTCAGCATGGAGAAAAGATGGCGGTTCAGGCCTCGGTCCGCGACCGCCTGATCATCCCTCCGCTTCCCAAAAACATGCACCTGACGCACCACGCCGCGAGACGCAACAAACGAGCAAGAGACCTTCAGAAGAAGTTTGGCAACAGCAGCAAGGCGGTGTACGTAGACGCTGCGCGTTATGAAGGAGAGAAAAGCGCACACGCGATCGCGGTTGTAGACGGCACGGGTAAGGGCCTCTCGAGCGCTACAGTGACCACGGGACACACGGAGGCGGCCGAAGAAGCCGCAATAGCCCTAGCACTGGCCACGGTGCCTAATGCTGCGATCGTGATCAGCGACTCGCGGGAAGCGGTCCACATACTCCAAATTTGTGCCGACGGCGACTCGTCATCGCCCTCGCAACCCCAAAATTCTACAGTCTTCCTCCTCTGGACCCCTGCACACACCGATGTCCCGCTCGCGGGCAACGAGGCGGCCCACGCCTCGGCTCGAGGTCTCACACGCCGAGCCGCCGCAGATTATGTGGCCGCCGCCCCCGCCCCCAAGAGCGGGGCATCGGGACACTACAACAGAAATGCGCCAACAAGAATCGCAATGGGCGTGGGGCGATCGCCTGACCACGTTCAGAGACCTCACCTAACACTACAGACTCCAAAGACACACATTCCTGCCACCACACACAAGTTAAACAGGAATGAGGCCGTAACTTTACACTTGCTCCAGACACACAGCTACCCTAGCCCCGCAGTCCTACGTCACTTCTACCCAGGTTTATATCCAACAGATGCCTGTAAGCTTGCGGACAGCGAGCAATGCTGCGACACATGCTCTGGGAATGTGCCAGCAACCACGGTAATGGGACCACATCCGTTCGCGACGCGTCCGTAATCGAGGCCGTTACCACAGTAAGGGAAGCCTCGAGCTCGCTTCTCCCCAACGCCGCCCCAGCTGCGGGGGCCGCTGGGGACCTTCTCCATCGGCGCCACCGCCGCTGGGAGGCGGCTTTCAAAAGTTCAGAGTTGGCAGACCAGCTCTGGGCCGTCCGGCAAGCCAAAGATGCCACCAGAGTCCAAGGACTTCAAGCCGCCACCTGAGGCCCCCACAACGAAACTGCCGGCCATTCATTAATAAAGTTTCTTCTCTCTCTTTTCATGTTCTGAATGGCAAACCTTATTTTTGAGTTTTCGTTACTTCATTTATGTGTGCCATACATCATCCTGAAATAAATTAGGTGTATATTTTCTCTGAATGGAAGCTTTTACCATGCCCTAAGCGTCATTGCCAAAGACAGTGCACACTGTAAACTTATAATTCTAATGCACTTAATGTACTGCTCTTTTGAGCAGAAACATTTATTTCACTGTGTGCTCATGTGGTCACATTGAAACCTGAGCTTTTCATATATGAAGCAATTACTAGTATATGAAAAAATCTGGATGTCAGTATTGTTTAATTTTAGCATAGCGGCAGGCCTTCCACCGAGAATAAGTTTCCGCTAAAACATACTTTAAAACACGCTGTTGGCTTTAGTGATTCCTTTGCTCCAGAACACGGTGGTTACCGGAGAATAGTGGTCGAACCCAGTGGCAATTGTGGACAAAGTTTTGGGCTCGCAAGTGTAATTGGTTAGCCACCGGAGCTATTGCTGACATTTGTAAGCAACACCTAATGTGCTGAAATAATGAAGCCATCTATTACTTATTTTTTATTTATTTATTTATTTATTTCAAGGTATCTTACAGGCCCCATGAGGGGCATTGAGTGAGGGTGGCATCACTGCAAGACAGTTGCAAGACACTGCAAAAAATCACTGCAAGACATACCTAGACATGAGAACTGCAGAGATGAATAGAAATTAAAAAACAGGGCTATGAATGAAGAAGATCAAAGAAAACAAAACAAACAATACTCACATTAGCAGAAAAGGCAGTTTGGGGTAGTGTACAAAACATTGGATAAATTTTACCACACGCATTGCTTGCGCACATACTCAAACATCGTATTTTAACAAAACGCATAGCGCTCACAAAAAAAAACAGCGTGCTGTTACATAGATATACAGAGCGTTGCATACAGAATGGCACAGTTTTAAGACAGAAAATGTAGGTTCAGGGGTTGCCTAAATTTATCTCTGTCTTAAATTTATCTCTGATAGTGCTGTCAGGGAGGAATTCCACAAGTGAATGGCTCGGGGCAAAGGTGACAAATGCATCCATGCTTCCGTAGAGCTGAGTGAAACTTTCATCATCATTATTCAGTCATCATGCTACGTAACGTGCACATTCCAGCAGCAAAAACGACGACTTAATTTGGTGAACATATTTATGAAGCAAGGACAGCAATGCTATGTCACAACGACTACTTAGTGCATGAAGCGTAAGGTCAAGTTCGATTTGGGCGATGCTTGACTGCCTATTCTAATAATAGCGGGAAATGAATCGACTAGCTCAGTTTTGGATAGCTTCTAACATGCAGATTAAGTACTCATAATGAGGAGACCATATCGGGGATGCAAACTCAAGCTGCAGACGGATGAAAGTCAGGGAGGCTAATTTGCGGATGTTAGACGGGGAATTGTGTTGGTTACGACGAATGTACCCTAGTGTTTTTGAAACATTAGAGCATGTGGTTGTTATGTGAGAGGCCCAGGAAAGATTTGGTGCAGATTAACGCCCAGATATTTGTACAGTGAAGCTTCGGATACTAGATCCACATTTATATAAAAAGAAAACCTTGAGTTAAAGTGTTTGCGTGTGAAAGTTGTTACCTTTAGATGAGTTAAGTGTGATTTGCCAGGTGTTGCACCAGTCGCCGATGCGTTCAAGGTTGGCTTGGAGAATAAGGTGGTCTTCAAAGGTGGTAATTAGTCAGTGTATTATACAATCATCGGCAAAAATTTTCGTGCAGGATGAGATGTTATTCGGCAGGTCGTTGATGTAAATTAGAAAAAGCAATTTTCCTAATACACTGCCCCCTCAGTACACCTAAAGTTAGATAGGTGAGGGGTGATGTAAAATTGTTCACAACTGTAAACTGCTGACGATTAGTTGGGAAGTTACAGATTCAGGATAGCACTAAACGGTCTTATTTGAGAGCAGATCATTTGGAAATTAGATGGCAGTGAGCTACACAGTTGAAGGCCTTACAGAAGTCGAGAAAGATGCAATCTGTTTGAAGGTTATGGTTCATGTGAGAGTGTACATCAGTAGTGAACTCTAGTTACTGTGTCTCGCATGATAAACCGTTGCTGAAGCTATGCTGGTTAGTAAAGAAAAAAATTATTTGATTCAAGATGTTCATATACAAGGTACTGTAATACGTTCGAGCATTTCGCAGCATATCCTCGTGAATTAATTTGAGCAATAGTTCTCAGGGAAATTCATGCTGCCACTTTTGTACACAAGTACCTCTTTAGCAATTTTTCGATCAGAGGGAAGCTGGCCTGGTGATAATGACTGGTTTTGCTAGATACCGAAGTTGTATTTTTAAAACGAGTTATATTATCTACTCCTGAAGAGCTAGATATATTAATGTTATTAATGAGGCATGCAATGCCATCTTCAATAATATTGATGGGTTCTATGCACTGGCAGTCAGAATCCACGACTTCAGGAACGAGTGAAAGGTCTTCATTTGTGAATATGGGTGAAAAAAATGTGTTAAAGACCGCAGGACATTTGCTATCATTAAGCAGAACTTGATCCAACAACAAAATATGGTACGAACTGCAATGAGATATTCCCTGCCAAAATTTTGGAGGGTTGGACTTAAGTAGGGAGGGTAGATCGTGAGAATAATATTTATCTTTAGCCTCACTCATAGCTGAGCAGGAAGCTTTCAAACATGGGTTATATCTGTCCCAAGCCATGGGTGAGCATGTGCGCTTTGTATTCGTGTGCAATCTTTGCTTCTTATTCCTTAGCCTTTGAAGGTACTGGGTGAACCATGGGTTTGTTTTATCACTTGTTATTTTGATTAGCGGGGTATACTTTTCTACTAATGCGTAGAGATTTTCGTTGAAAAGAAGCCACTTTTCGTTAACTGACAGAGTGGCAAACAAAGGTAACAAAGTGTGAGAAAGAAACGTCTCAAGTTTCTTGTTTATTTTGTTGTAGTGGCCACCGTTATACTCACAGATAGGTTTTTTAGGGATGCTCCTAAACTACAAAGGGACATTAAGAGTAAGTTGAAGGCCCTTTTATGATCACGAAAGCCATCTAAGTTCTTCTTAAGACTTACTGGTGGGCTAGTTGGTTAATCATGATGGAATGTTGCAGTACAGCACTCATGTTTGTTCACTGTGTTATGTCCTTGTATCGAAATGCACTGCCATATTCTGTTAAGTTAGTCACTTGACCAAATGTTTCAAGGCTGCTAGTAGAACTAAGTCTAAAATGTTAGTGCCACAAATGGTTTGGGTAACCATTTGGAATAAATTATGATTTAATGTTACTGAAATGAAATCAGTTGATGAGTCTCCAGGCAGATAAATGATATCAGCTTGACAGATAATAATTGCTTTTGTAATGCTATTGTGCAGTTCAATGAGAAAGCACTGATTTGAATCGGGAGGATGATAACAGCCTGGTTAGTTACTGGTTAGGCATTCTTCCCATGCAATTTCAATACAAGGATTGGTGTTAATAACGTGATTTAATTGTTCTTTTGATGCCCAAGAATACGCCACCACCACTTTTCCCAGTGTTGTCACGCCTGCATGTGTTAAAGGGAAGCTGAAGTGGTTTTAAATTTCCATGAATTGCTGGGATTGGGAAGAACAGACCTAATAATTTACGGTTCCGAAATTTTTTTCTTCGTTTTGTTAATATAAGGGGCGGAAATCACTTTCTAAATCACCCCCGCGGACACGCCCCCATCGCTTCCCATAGCGCTGGGCGAGGTGGTTGCCAGAGGAGAGAACCGGCGAGAGTGACATCATTTGCGGGGACGGAGCTGCCGTACCGGCGTGCTGGCATGTACTGGCATGCCTCTTTCCGTCCTGCGCTTTACTGAACGACGCTACGAGAGATCTGCCGCTGCCGCCGCTCACGTTTGTTTTCTTTTGCGATTTTTGTTAACATTTCTTTCGTGAAGCTGCCTGTCGCGGCAGCTTCACATGCATGCTCGCGCAAGCAAACGCCGCTGGCATGCTGCGAAGCATAGACGGAAACGCGTGCAGTAATAAATTTTGGTGGCCGGACTTCGTGCGTAGCTTCCACAGCGTTGCACCTGAGGTATGAAATGGAGTATAGGCTTGCCTAGTGACATTTGACGTACGGTTGCAGTTATCGTGTTCACCACACGGCGGTGCTAAGACTGGCTAATATCTTTATGTCAACACTAGCATGGAGCACGCATACCGATTCTTGATCGAGCCACATTCGCTATGTCGTCGAACCATAGTATGAATATTGCACATATAATACCTCTGGCCATCTCTGGATGTGTATGATAAGCAACTTCCGTGACTGTACCTTGCAGCACTGGATGTGCGCGCTTTGAAATGCGGCACTTATGTTCGGGATCGTGTATCAACACTCAGAAAAGCATGGGACTTTAGACGAGCAGCGGCAAGGTGCTTGACATCGCGGAATTGCACCCGTGTTTACAATCTAATGAGAAGTTAGTGCTTCGGCATTCTTCCAGCAGCAAGTTCCCAGTGACACTTTAGCGCATTTTTTCTCCCGTCATTGGAGCGTGCAGCTACATGAAAAAAAAAAAAAAAAAACATACGTACCAGCTAAGATTTCCAACGCGCGAGAAGGTACACAAATCGCTCTCGCTGTTGGCACACTCAACATCGTCGTTGCCGCCATCGTTTTCCGTATCGGCTGTCGGTTCGAACATGTACGGCGAAAATACAAGCTGTCCGAGACAGCGAGAACGTTCCATAATGCTTACAACTCAGCTATGAAGCCAGAACAGAACAGCGTGCTAAGCTCTGAAATGGCGCCGCCGACCGGCGACTGCCGCGATTGATGTCACAGCGGCCCCGACCAGTCACAGGCAACAGCGGCGTTCGCGCGATGCCTTGAAGCGCTGGTGCGCGTTTTCTTGAAAAAACAGCCGCTTGCGTTTGTGTCCGCCCTTTTTGAACCAGATATTCGTGTTCAGGGGACTCAAAACTGTAGAATGCCGCAGAGAACTAATTTTTTTCGAAAAGTGTTTCAGCTTCCCTTTAAGAGTCAACGCGTGTGAAGATTTCATTATCGGAGATTTCGGGATGTAGCCACGTTTCAGTGAGAACAACAATATCAGAATTGCAGTCGTCAAAAACTAGTAAAAAATCGTTGTGCTTAGGTAGCAGGCTTCGAATATTTGTGAATGATAGTGATAATATGTTGCAATAGTAGGCGACTTTGACCTTCGATAGTTCGGATTTGCACGGTGTGGATTGTAGCTATCTGCTACCATAGAGAACAGCTTTACGGGTGTTGTCAAAAACATAAATTGCATGCTCAATGTGCATTCAGTTGAAAGAAAGTCTAAAAGGCTTAGCTTTTGCCTTAGCAAATGCAAACAACTGGTTTCTTGCCTCCCGTGTAGTTGGTGAAAAATCTTTGTTTTAATGCAGAAGACAGAATGCTCCCTTTGTCTTTAAAAAAAATCACTTTAGCTATAACAAGCCTTTTCTTGTTTTCCGCATACTTCCCTAATTTATGAATTCTTTCAAACTGAGCAGTCGACATTATGATGCCCGATTTTTCGGAGCAGAATTTGATAACTTTTCGTTCGGAAGCAGCCCAGTCTTCTTTAGCTCCGTCTTCTAATCCAAAGAAGAGCAGGTTAGATAGTCTCATTTGGTTTTGTGTTTTGTCTCCTAGAAATTATTTTATTTAGCTGGTTAGATACATCTCGCACTGTTTCAGTACACAATTCAAAATTGGCAGCCAGTTGAAATAGGATACCTGACTCCCAACGTTACTATCTTTGTTTTAAGTAGTTTAATTCCATTCACGGTGGCTGCATGCTGTTCTTTTGCATGTTTGAAGTCCTTGTGCAGAGCCTTTTCATTAGCTTTATGTTAGCGTATGGTTTCTAATGTGATTGCCAGCTCTTCTTAGGAATTTTTTTGATCAGCCAGCATAGCTTCGACTTTGTCCTCTAGCTTATTTATTCTCTCCAAGGCGGCAGGAAAGGCATCTGCTTCAGCCTTGGATAGAGCTCAAACAAGACAAAACACAAACACATTTTCGACAAAAATGCGACTGATCAGTTGAACACGTCAGTCCACTTTGTTGGGCACGACACCACTATGATACAATAATCACTAGTCTTAACAGAAGCAGCACCTTCAAGGTAACTAACCTGCAATAACAGCCTCGTGAACAAGGCATACTTGTTGTGGTGTCATGCTTGAAGTGGAACAATGGCTGACTCGCCTTTAAAGTGCAGGTATCACTGTCGCCATCTCGCATGAAGTTCAGATTCTCCCACCAGGCGACGCAACTCAGCCATATGAGGAAAAAGGAGGAAAAAAATCTTCTCTTCACCGTCGCAGCATGCTCCGGGCTGTCCCTGTTGCAACGCTGCAACAGGTGATCTGCTGTAGTTGAGGAAAATCCCCCTTCCCCTTTCTTTCCAGGAAGAGTTGTGCCTGGCACCATTGTTGTTTTGCTGCTGCGCGTGGTGGCTTCTCCCCGCTGATACTTTCAAGAAGTGTTCGGTCAAACCTTTCTCTGTGTAAAATGCTCAGTGCTGCTGGTGGCGGCTATAGGCGTGGTAGTGGTTCGTCACTGTTGCCTTTGATGTGGCTGTTATAAGAGTGTGGGCCACTGCTTCGAAAACAGTCTTAGTAGATGACCTGCAGACTGCAGTGCTCACTACCTCGGTGGAACACAACACTTGCAATAATAAAGACAGACCAAGACTGAAATGGACAGAACCTTAAGTGACAATGATCGTCAACTAGTTTTGTTTCTCTTTCTTCCTAGCGTCTACTTTTTTTTTAAACATTCTGCAAAGTATGAGACCTGCTAAAGGAAGGTTCTAGGCTTGGAATGGTAAATGTACCTTTATGCCTATAAACACATAGATAGAAAGGGAAGGAAATTGCTATTGACAGCAGCAACTGTCTAGCGCAGTCTCCAGACACCTGAACCCAGGTCAGCAGTGGAGGAAGGGTGGCGATAAAAGAGCAGACGTAAAGTTAGCAGAGAGTATTGAGCAGAAACGAAATATTTACACCAGAGCGACTAAGTAAAAAGAAAAAAGACAGTTCATTTGTAGAATGACTTCCTCAAGAAAGGTTGTCGCCGGCACTTTAGTATAGTAGTTTGCTGGGCCAGTTGGTACATGGTGAACATATAACAGTTTCCAGCAAGTACGGACGCGAGCACAAGTAAGTAGAAACGGACAGGACAACACTGGTTACGACTGAAGTTTATTGTGAATACATTCCACAAATCTCCGCCACGCATGAGTATACACCCAAGAACAATAACCTGGTTTGTAGTCAAATAACAAAAGATATACGTGTACAGAAAAGCTAAGTCGCACCCCTTCCCGACACTTGGATTAACATGATGAATTTAGAAATCGAAGTTCTTTATCATTGATGTGAACCGAAGGTTCACTCACACATGTATGCGTGCCCAACTTTTTCATGTGGAACGCTTCGCTAATTTCTCTTTCCAGCGTTGTTCTGTCCGTTTCTACTTACTTGTGCTCGTGTCCGTACTTGCTGGAAACCGTTATATGGTCACCGGCACTGTTAGGTTGCGTGCAAATGTCCGGTGGCGAGGCCCGACTGCTGGAAGAAGTTGCGGGGCTTTTGTAAGCTACCCCGAACCCTGTGCACGTGCATAGAAATTAAAGTTGTGTGCACCGCTGCAACCAATTTTGTCTCGACGGCATGTGCCGCATGACCTGATGCCTATTTCTATGCGTTCAGAATCCCCCCTGTGAGCTCGTTTCCATTATTTCGGCCCTTTTGTGTGCCTGCGGTGCGTCAAAAAGGATGCTTTTTATATATATGCCTGCGCAACGGAAAGGCTTTGCATATAACCAACTAAAATGCTATTAGCCTCATGCATCACAAAACAGATGTTGTTTATATAAGGGAAGCCCCTTTTTTAAATTGTTTTTAAAAGTGTTTTACTACAGAATTTTAGGGTGAAAGCTTTAAGTGGCTCATTGCATAGCTCATACCCGTGAAAAGGGGCATCTAGTCCAGAGAAAATATCAGTAATGGCTCATACCCCTGTAAGCAAGCAAAAATGCAATGGCCGACTATGAATGAAGAAACGAAGGAAAGAAAAATAGAGCAAAAGATTGAATGAAAGAAAGATGGAAAGGACTTTTAGGTAGTGCAGTAGGTGCTCGCATGTGTCATTTAGGAGGTCGAACTAGAGCGCCATACGTTTACTTCACACTGCGGCTCATTATGTCTTAAGAAGTCTGACCCCACATTTCGATGGAGGTGAAATGCAAAACACCCATGTACTTAGATTTAGGTGCACGTTAAAGAACCTCAGGTGGTCAGAATTTCCAGAGTCCCCCATTACAGCGCGCCTCATAATCAGATCATGGTTTTGGCACGTAAAACCCCATAATTTTTTTTTTTTAAGTCTGGCCCCTCCACTTATATAACTTAATACATTACCATGTCTTTAGCAAGCTTTCACCTTCACATGTCACAGGAGTGCAACATGCTGCCAAACTTTTGTTCACTGCGAAGCATAATTTTCCTGTACATTGGCTGTGTGATAAACTTGAGATTTATTTTCGTAGCTTTAGCTCTGGAAAGAAATTGCATTTTTGCAGAACCAGTAGTATTCATATTCGAAAAATATTTGATTTGATTCGCACTTGGTTTGCATTATTTGAATTCACTTCAGAATTGAAAATGTGATGTTTGCACAGTCCTACTTCTTTGCTTCTTTTTTTTTTTTTTAGGGCACATTTTTAAGCTTTCTTTTTTTTTTTTTAAGGTGCTGTAATGTCTGTGGTATAATGCAAGAACTATATAAGTGCGGCCATCAAATGCCGAAAAAGTGCTGCCGTCTACATGGGGAAACGCAAAGAGCACAATAAATGCAACTTTCGAGTGCTGACACTATGCGGTCATCTTTGCAGTAAAAGAAAAACTAAGTGGATGCACTCCGTTTGTCCAGATAATTTTGAAAACGAGACTATTGCCGGGGACAAGCATTCCTTTGGACTGAGCTCGTCCGAAGCATAGTTCACCAGGGTCCAAAGCACCCAAGGGGTTAAGGGATATGTACGATGTTCTGTGACAGTGACCCTTTCCACTCTTTAACATAACCCGTTAAAACTAACATGCCGAGGATGAAGAGCCCGCTTTTGATGAAGATAGGTCCTCCTGTTGAAACGTTGGCCAGCCTTTCTTAGGCACCTTATCCCTGTTTATAACCTTTATACCACCTTTCCACTCTTGGTATGCTTCACTGCAACTTTTTTTGCATATACTCCACTGCATAGCACGGCTCTGTTGCAGCAAAGCTGACTAAAGAGAACCGGCAATTGTGTAACACATAGAAGACACTTGTCGGCTCCAGAATAGACATACCCCTATGCTCTGCGCATTTTGGCCATTGCTTGTGGTTCCCGGTAGGTTTTAACTGATGTACATTTCTTCCCATGCTTTGCCAACTCCTCTGTGCACATTTTCTTCCAATATGCAGCATCTGGCTTGTTGCAATGTGTCAGTTGCTTGTTGGAACGTATGCATTTATGCTTATTGCGACATAGTAACGTACGAAAGCAAATTGCTGTATGTACCGCTAAATTTACATGACCGCCACATTCAAACGCAACATAACATGCCACATCATTATAGAAGGGGAACGTATCAAATGAGAACATAACAGTACATAGGAGTCAACAGGATTTAGGTTAGAACCACAAAAACGCAGCGTAGCAGCTGGGATAACGGAACAGCAAGGAATGTGTTAACGGGGTTCTACTGTAATAGGTCTTTTTTTTTTTCTCTCTTTTTTTCGTTCTGTTTCTTTTTTTTTGTGTGTGTGTGTGAACCTAGGCACTTTTGCTTATTTTATTAATTAGTGCCTGTGTTGCCTTATATGCCACTTTCCTGTGCATTTTACAGAAAAGAGAGAAATGAATGACAATGACAGCCAGAATGCTGTTATCAACCAGCACTGTACCACGTTCCTTGACACAAAGGATTTCAATCATGTCTACCTCTGGAAGGTCACCTCTCCATCTCATTTCTATGTGCAGCCATTGAAATTCAATTCATGGTGTGTAGCATTCATTGGTTTAGTTACTTTGTCATTTAGTTAAAACGTGATAGTTATTAGTAAGATGTTTTAGAGATTGTGCTATACTCTTGCATCATTCATAACTAGTCCTAGAATGTCTAGTAGCATTTTTTTTACAGTCCTGTAGGCTTTCTAGAAAACTAAGCAGTCATTTTTTGTTTCTTTGTAAAATTTTTATTTCGCATTAGTAATATGTGTACCAGCACTACTTTGTCAAATCCAGTGGTGGAGATGCGGCTACATTGTTACAATGCTGTTACAAAGTGCAAAACCTGCTACGTGCTGCTACACCTGCTACAGCCAGATTTTGGCAAAGATTTTAGCCATGTCTGTGCTCGAAGGGATTCCAGAGTGTTCTATATATGTATGGCAGTAGAAACTATGAAAACAAAATCGTATCGCACCTGTTCGTGCTGCAAGAGTAGCGTGTAAGTATACCCGGTTACAAATCGGTATCCATTGCTAGAGTCAGAAAAACGAAGCGAGCTGTTGCTTTGTTCGTTTGTTTGAGGAAGAAAAAAAAAAACACTGGCTTGGTGCAACAGCTTTTCATGTATCTACTGCTTGATACCTGCTTTCTAGGTTTCCGCTAGATGACACTGTACTAGTGGAGGTTAGGTGTCTCCACCCAAAGTTTTTGCAAGCGCTTGGTAGCGTCTCTGAGGAACTTGGTCAAACAAATTCCTGTAGTCATTCCACCTCATAAAGTGTCCTCCCTGGTGGACGAATTGAGACTCCTGATGACAGGAAGTATGAACGCTGCCTCTATAGAAAAACTGGATGACTTCTAGCACAAAACTTTTCTGCTAAGGCTGGCTGCTGGGGTATGGAAATATATTTTGCTGTGCAGGCTTGTCCATGTGTCTCTAGGCCTTTCACATAGAAATACAGATGTAGAGAGGGCCCTTGGTTAAAGTAGACACATGATGCGAGAGTAAGGTAGCCTTTCAGTAGTCAGTATCAATGGGCTTCGCTCTGTAATGTTGTATTCAGGAAAGTTTGGGTGGGATTCAAGGGAAATTTCCATGACCCAGGACCTGATTGAAGCAATGAAGGGTTCGGGCAAACAACAGGTTCAGTGACTGGAAAAGACAGCTCCAATGCAGTCACATGCAAAGAAACCAGCGCATGATGTTTCCGGTGAGCTGTAGGAGAAGAAAGGCTGCAAAAGGAAAAATTCAGCCAAGATGCCGAGTAATGCCAAGCTATGCTGGCAATGGGAAGGAAGGCAAAGTGCTTTGCTGATGTAGAGAGCAGTCAACTTTTCTTGCAGGAGGGACTGAACTAGCTGTCAGAGGCTGTTGCAAACCAAGAGGCTCTTAGAAAAAATTAAAATTACAGATTACAGTAACTTGATATCAGCGTGAACAGCTATTGCCCATTGTTGAAATGTGCCGCTCTTGAAAATTTATCAGTGTGTATGTGTCAGTTAGAAAAATGAGAATGGGCTGGGGTGCATTTAGTAGGCATTCTCAGATCATGAACAGCAGGTTGCCATTATCCCTCAAAAGAAAAGTGTATGACAGCTGTGTCTCTTACCAGTACTCACCTACGGGGCAGAAACCTGGAGGCTTACGAAAAGCGTTCTACTTAAATTGAGGACGACGCATCGAGCTATGGAAAGAAGAATGATGGGTGTAACATTAAGGGATAAGAAAAGAGCAAATTGGGTGAGGGAACAAACGCGTGTTAATGACATCTTAGTTGAAATCAAGAAAAAGAAATGGGCATGGGCAGGACATGTAATGAGGAGGGAAGATAACCGATGGTCATTAAGGGTTACGGACTGGATTCCAAGAGAAGGGAAGCGTAGCAGGAGGCGGCAGAAAGTTAAGTGGGCGGATGAGATTAAAAAGTTTGCAGGGACAACATGGCCACAATTAGCACATGACCGGGGTAGTTGGAGAAGTATAGGAGAGGCCTTTGCCCTGCAGTGGGCATAGCCAGGCCGATGATGAATGATGATGATGATGATGATGATGATGATGATGATGATGTGTTAGTAAATGTGTTTGTATGTGCTGGCAGCTCTTAGATTGCATTACCTTGCTCTTTATAGTGCTTAAGATGCAACTGAAGAAGTGTAGGACACTAGGCTGTCTTTGCACTTCGTGTAACAATGCAAAAGTTTGTGCTACAAAAACCAATATGTCTGCTACAAGTATACATTCTTCCTGTTACAAAAGCTGCCTTTTTCCTGTTCCACCACTGCATATCTAATTTCACAGTAGTGTGCTCTGGTATGAACACTGGAAAATGTACAGTGGAAAAAGAAGTGAACTTTTCCTTGTTCTGAAGTATTTGCATGTTGTGCTTATGTGCAGGTAGTCTCTGCTGGATAGCGTAATCTTAAAACATCAGGTGACTCACCACATAAAATATATTAATATCCACTGCTTCCTTCTCTGCCCTCCCCCCCCCCCCCCCCCCCCGCTCCTTTCTTTCCAGTTTGGATGAGCTTGAAGATAACATCCAGAAGGCTGTGAAAAAAATGGAATTGGTCAAGCTGAAGTCTGTGCATCTTGGAGCAGTGTGCATCGCTCGCTACGACAACAATCGGTGAGCATCTTGACCTTAAGACAAGCTTGTGTACGGTGGAACCTGAATGTAGCCAAAAACTGCTAGATTGGAAGTTTTATTACAAGCGCTAGTAAATAATAAGCAATTTTTTAAAATCAAGTTCTTGGTGTTTTGGAAGTTGAAACTGCAGTTTTGTTTTAATGAAATTGGGGTTTTGTAACACGCAAAACTATGCAGGAGGAGCATAGTCAAAGCAGCTCCAGTGAAATCAACAGAGCAACTGTTCACTTGCAGTGATGTATTATGTTTTTGCAGAAAAGCTATGCAGAATGGCACAAAATCAAAGTGAATTCCTTTTATCAGACAGATTTTCCTATCTCATATAAAAATTTCATTGAAAACAAACAGTAACCATTCGACCACCCTGTCTTTTCTGAATTAACATACCTTCTTGGGTGTTTCTAAAATATATTGTCGTGAAAATTCCACTTTTTTCATCTCCGTGATTTAATTGTTCTTATTCGTACTTTGTGCAGAAGTTATGTTGCTGCACTGAATGTTTCGCTATTTCCAATTTTTTCAGTGCTGCATTTTACTTAAGAATCTTAATTCATGGGCATCTGAAAACGGCTGAAACAGCTCTGCTGGTTCATCCTTGCAAAGTTAAAGCCATGTTTAATTCTTTCGGCTTAGTGGTTGCTTTTCAAAAAAACATTTATTTTTCAGTTGGTATCGTGGAGAAGTGCAGAAAGTTCTCAACAATGCAGAAGTCATTGTATTTTTTCCTGACTATGGAGATACTGCAAAGTGCCCTCCAGACGAGCTGTTGGAGCCTGTTTCGTGGATGATGTTGCTGCCATACCAGGGCGTTCAGTGCTCTTTAGCTGGAATCATTCCACCCTCTGGGAAGTGGACTCCAATGGCTGTGTCCATGCTTGAAAACTTTGGCTACGATGACAATGATGTGAATCGTCTGCTATGTCTCAGGGTAAGTACTTAACCTGCCATGCCACAGCTGACTGCTCAGAACAGTGTTTTGCAAACTGGGGCCTGTGGACACAACTCAAGCAGGCTTGAGTTGTGTCCACAGAATCACAAAGTCTTTGCCCCTATTTTTCTTGGCCGAATTACGACTGTAAATATAGTCAGCATATCCATTCCCAGCAGTGGAGCTTTCTTGGATTGGCCAGGGCCTCTCTGCCAGTAGCTCCATGGCATGGCGCTTCTGGGAGTTGTTGAAGATGGCGATTGGGCTTCACACGTCCACCACATACGAGCAACAAAGTGTGATTCGTTTTCCATGGAACAAGGGATGAACACCCATTCAAATCCACAGGAAAATTCAGCCCACGTATAGGGAAAGGTGTCTCACTTGAAAAGTGTGAGGTGGTGGTTTTGGTAGTTCGCAAAAGGCTGTGAAGACTTCCATGACAATGAGCGTTCGGGAAGGCCATGTGCATTGCTGACTGACAACAACATGGCACGGAGTCATCTCAAATTTAGTGCTGCGATGGGACAAATGGTCTGAACCGGCGTGGGGACTTGTGTAGTGTAAGCTACTTAGAATGTAAGCTACTTAGAAAAAATAGTGTAAGCTACTTAGAATAGTATGGATATTTGTAGTTTCCTGTATGTACCTATTTTTGCTAATAAAAATGAGGGCAAAGACTTTGTGATTCGCCCTCGTATTTAGTCTACATAAACAATCCATTGAGTTTTCAGCACAAACTATCGCAGCCACTTCAGCTAACACCACACTTCTGATGACCATTGTCTATAAAAAGTAGAAGTGAGAAGTCTGGCATGAAGTTTGGCACTGCTTGACTTCGTGAAGCTGCACTCTCCCACCAAAAGAAATCTAACTTTGTCTTTTTTAAATGTTTGTACTTTAGTTAAAAAACAATGCAGTAACAACAAAGCTCAGTATTCTGCTCCTGTTCCTAAAATGTCCATAACATCCATTTTTGCTCATCTCATATGACCATATGCAGTGATGAAATACAGAACTTATGGGGCACATGTGCGTGTGTGTGTGCACCTCATAAGTGCATATTTCACATAAAAATGAGAAAACGATGGCATTCCTCTAGCAGAGTGGCTATCTTAGACTTTTCAATTGATGGTTACCCTATTTACTCGAATGTACGTCACACAACTAGGATTGCAACACTAGGGTTCACTTTCTGGTCACGAAAATAAGTGTAAATGCGAATGTAGCGTGAGATTAACAGAAAAAGGAATGGTACCTTAATTCAAGGAATTACAATTTGAAATGAATTCTCTTTACTCATCAGCGTCATGCAAGGTGCAGGCAGAGCTTTCCTTGGGCGGTATTCTCAGGTGATTGCTTTCAAAGAAACCCAACCAGTTTAGTGGTAAAAAGATAATCTGGATGTGCGTGCGCTTGTGAAAAGCAGGTCTCTGATTAATATGCATGCCTTGCCCTGCAGCCGCATTGTGAAGGAGGTTGAGAGGTCTTCTGCGAGTATTAATCGGTCACAAGATGAGAATTGCAGCTTCTGCACTGCTTTTGTGCGAAATATAAATAGAATTTGCCGCTTCATGGACCAAATAAAAGCGTGCTGATGTAGTAAGCATTTGTTTATTGTTCTCTTGTACCCTTGACAATTCGACATTCAGTTAATTCAACCTCTTTTGTCCCATGAAATCCAAATTATTGAGGTTTTTCTGTAGTACTATAACTTTTCTCCCACCAAAGGTTGTGGGTTCAAGTGCCTTAATTAACTTTGCTTTGATTAATACCAAAGGTGTGGGTTCGACCATCATGGTGGCACCATAAATTTTGGTGCCATTGAATTTTGGTCTCGCCAAAGGTCGAAGGCTCAACTTCCACAAAGGTTGTGGGTTCGAGTGCCTTAATTTGCCTTAACACAAATGGTTGTGGGTTCAAGTCCCACCAATGGTCGTAGGTGGCACCATCAGTTTTAATGCCATTGAATTTTGGTGCCATAACGCCGGAAGGCGTATTGCCTAACATAAGATTTTTCATCCCATGAGCCACCTAAGGATTTCACCTTAATAAGCAAATATGCAGTGCTAAATATAAATCGATTTACAGGGATTTCACATCGGTTTTTCAGTGTCATCAGATTGAGTGAGTGGGCCTCCTGTAAGCAATTTGGGGGTTATTTCTAACAGCATGTAAATTGGACAAAGCATGCTTCTAGCTTGCAAAGGGAATTTATTAAAAACCATTTGCTTGTTAAATTGAATAAAACCTTTTTTTCTCAGGTAGTTTAAGCACCAGGTTTGTTATTCAATTATATTCTCTGTTACACTACTGTATATTAATTTGGGTACCACAGCCAAAGGTAATCTAGAAAAACTATACATTCTACAAAAGGAGGCTTTCTGCTTCATTGAAAACTTAACACGGTATGTGCGTTTTTTCTGTAGTAACAAGATTTTGCCTATATTTTATATATTTAATCATTTTTTAGCTAAATCTATTTAATTAGCCACGCATAAACATAAATTTTGAATAAGGGTAATTGTGTGACCTGAGCAGTGGATAAACGTATTGTCCAAGATTACGTCTTGCACTGTATTTAGTGTACAGTAGAAAACATCTAATAAGTTATTCACGGGGCCGTGAGAAAATAATATAGGTAGCACCCGGGAATTGTATTATGTGAACGTACTGTTAACAAAGACACTATGCACGGCTCAGCCTATGAAAGATTTACAGTGGTGGACTGATAACGTGAACTCAATGGAGACCGCCTAAAAGGTCAGAATGGCGGATTTGGCAGAAAATGAGTGACTTATTCCACAAGTGACCAAAAAAGATGTCGTATTCTTGGGTAGTCACTCTCCAGGATACTTTATTTTTCGCGAGATTTTCTTTGACTAGCGCCATACACATCGGCATCTATGAGCAATGGCACTATTGGTACAGTGCCAAGCACGCTGTCTTATCACAGTACCAGGATCGCTGTCAGTCGTCGATGTGTCCAGTGCTACAAAACTGAGAGTATCTTCCAAACTGATTTTCCGTGCATACACCGGACAAATTTGTCAGTGCGTTGCTGCCCACAGATATGCTTGCCTGCATGGTCAGTCCGTATCGCTGCAAATAGATGAAAGTACAGTCAATGCATATCCCGAATATTGATCCCCTGGCTACATAAAAGACCACCAAGCTGCGAGAGCCAAATGATCATGGGTTTTCTTGCAACAGTCATTGTCCCTCGCTTTCCTTATATAATCACCACACTCGTCAGTGCAGTCATCGAGGGTAGAGTTGGCAGTCACTCTAGTATACACTAAAGAGGATTAAGGCGAAAGCCTACCCGCTATTGTATTTTATAATAGCGTCTTGTATCCCATCGCTGCCATCCAGTTATTTGATCTTGCCGTTGAGTGCAGGAGTTGGCCGACGTTAAGGTGGACTTGGACAAATGGACGGTTTGTTTACATTATGTACAGGACTTAGAAACAAGTAAAATAACAGTAAAAAGTCATAGACGGCCGGCAGCAAGTCGTATGCTGCGGCCCTGCAAGAAGGACATCTCTCTTTCTCTTTCCGATCATTCTCTTGAATCCCTTCACACCTTCAGTCCATTGGAAACACCTCACTTTCAGCCAATCATCGAACCTGTGCAGATGTCGTCATTTTCATCCAATCAGCGAGCCTATACAGGCGGCGTCCTTTTCCTTCAATCATAGGGCCGTGCAAGTGGCATCATGTGCAGCCAATGGGGACACTCTCTGGGCTTTACCCTCCGATGGCCGCATCCATCCTGCATGGCCTCCACGACTGGTCGTCCTTCAACGACCTTCCAGAGCTGCAAAGCAGCTTTTCTCAGGACTAAGGTTAACTATCTCAAAATGTGTCCACCTCCATGTACACTTTCGGGAAGCGTCACACGGGGGGAGACAAACGCTCCAAGTGTGGCACCTGAGGGCAGGACAGCGAGCCTGTCTGGCGGGTCTGGTAGCATGGTTGATGCAAACGGCGCGTTGTAAAGCGTCCATTCTAAAGTTTCCGCCGAGACCATGGAGCATCTATAAACGCATGTGGTGGTCGGAAGTGCACAGCTAGGGTGTTTAGCATCCTTAATTTTTTCTTTTAAGTTTTCTTGTGTCATAGACAGTACACTTGATATTTTCCTTGTAGTTGTGTGCCAAAGTGGCAACATAGTATGTAGGAACGTTGCAGGAACAACAACGTATCAAAGGTGATTTTAATACATAGGTGTCTCTGAGCCCTTTTGTGTGACTGGTCCTCAGCTATAAACGAGAAAGGGGTTAAACGAGGGGCCTGATTTTTATTAATCATACCATGAGAAGCCAAGGACCGTGTAGGGGAAATTACATGTACTTACTAATTGAATTAAAGAAATGATAAATTAATGGCAATGAAAGCGCATGAAAAAACAACTTGCCGCAGGTGAGGAACGATCCCACATCTTCGCATTACACGTATGATGCTCTGTTATACCTAGGAAAACATGTGAACAAGGAACATATTATTATTTTATTTTATTTTATTTTATTTTATTTTATTTATGAATACTGTTTGCCTGAAGGTCGTTAGAGGGAGGGTAAAGTAAACACAAACACATAATATAATACATGTATAATAGACAGTGCTTTAGCCAAACATAAGGTAATAGCAATCATAAGTAGATGTAAATGTTCTAATAGCAATATAGCGCATAATATGCTATAGAGCAAATCACATGTGAAACAGCACGGAGGCAACAGAGAAACGGGGGGGGGGGGGATATAAATCTAGAAAATAGCCAAGCATTCAAATGCATAGTGCTCAAAAAATAATCAAAAACATGAGAACCAGTACCGCAACTTGTTATAAATCAGCAGTACAAGGTATCCCTAAAACCATAGACTTTCCTACGATATACTAGAAGGAACTCTGGCACTGCAGTCGTTGGCCCACCATGGGAATCATTGGAAGTACATGGATTTGTCTGATCTGGATTTGTGGATTGAGACGTTCTTGTGGTTTTGCTTATTGTGCTTTATATGCCTTCATTGTTGTAAATTTCAGAGTTATCTATCCTTTTTGAAGTGCAGAAGACGCTGCCAACACGCACAGTCCCTACTAAATGCAACGGTTGAACTTGTCGAGGTGGCCAAATCAAAACGCGCCAAGCATCTCAAGGCACTGGCTTGCCTGCGACAAATTTATAAGGGCATTTGATATCGCTTGTCCTGCGTTCGTGGCATAATGGTTTCAATATCGGGCTTTTATGCTAGAGGCCCTGTGTTCGAATCCTGCCGCGAGACAATTTTAATAATGTTTACTTAATTATTTATTACACAGTACATTGTTGTAAATGATGAGTTTACAAAGTCACAAAGCCGTTTGAAGCTAAAAGGACGAAGCTTAGGCAAATCCATGCTGGCTCAACCGCTCCCATTGCAGCTGCCATAGACACCAGTGCAAGAGTCCTCTCTAGTAATTATTGTATGAAACTCTATGCCTAAAACCTTAATTGCTGCGACGGAAACGAGATGAAAGCGGCTCTTCAAATTGTTTTAATGAGGCTGATTGAAGGGCTGTGGGGGGTAAGGAATTCCATTATTCTATTGTTTTAGGGAATAATGAATATATAAGGAGGGACACTGCTATTAAAATAATTTTCATCATTTTTTCATTAATAATAATGAAACATTCCAGCCTTATTGAATTTTTTATGCTGATTTCAAATATGTAATTCGTCTTCCAATTGGCCATTTAGTTCTGAAGATAAGTGAAATTCATTGTTCATTATGTTCAGGAACAATAGAAAAATGAACACGCTACAAAAATTCATATTGGCACATGCCTACGTACTAGAAAACATAAGGAACACAATGGTAGGAATGCTTTCTTTGTATAACAAATATTAGTAATTTTATAGCAATTCAATCTTCACAGTTCCAAAGGTGGGTTCCCTACTGTCTGATCTAAAGCACAACTTAAAAATTTTAAAGCATAAATTTCAAAATCTGTTCCTACCATTGTGTGCTTTGCACACTCGGCTACGAGCCACAACAAAAGTTATGGCTCTACCTGCCTTGAAGGCAGAGATATCGTTGCTGCAAATCAGCAAATAAAAAAATTGGCGTTTTGAGAAAACAAGAAAAAAAAATACATTCGCTTTTAATCAAAAATGCAGAGAAAGGTTTGCAATATTTTCCAGGGAAAATGGCTAAAAGCCACCAGGAATGTAGTCGCTCTGACTACGGCCACCCAAATGTGGCAAAAACATTGTTTAGCACTGTTCACCAGTTGAATCAAGCGCGCAGCAATAATTTTCACAACGAACAGGTTGCTCTTCTGCTGGTTGCCATTCATATGGAGCGATCTCCATGCCGACGCGACATCACCGCAGCACGCAGACATGATAACAATCTTTATGGCGAGACCATATTCTCGTTCGTATTTGCCTACTGGCTGCTGTCTTATCACTTTCACTCGATTGTGAGTCTCTACTTCAGCATTGTCTGGGGCTTTGGCATCACTTGCGATTGGTGGCAGACTATTCTGGACGTTTTCTGAAGGAATGGAACGCTTTGGAAGTTATAAGCTGATCGCTTCTTTTTGCCGACTTATGCCTTGTGACGAACTTCCCCGATGGATCATTGCGCACTTGTCACAAACCTACAAGACGCGCCGTCGCGTCGCCTGCGGAGTGGAGCAGACGACAGGAACTTAGCGTGGCCAACCACAGCACGCATTTCTGATCATGTGCGCTAGTTGACGAATGGGATTGCGTGTTTGGACTTTATTTTCTTCCCAGATTTCAACATCACCAGTGAGCAGGTGGAATCACTTTTAGCGGGAAATTGTAGAAAAAAGGCTCCTCTTTCCAACGAGCCCAAGATGGCTGCGACTGCACATGTAGAAAAGGAGCTAGGCGCCGCAATAAAAAGGGTTGTTCTTTCGCGGAATTCAGCTCACAGTGATGTTATAAATTAATATTGCGGGCAATGTACTCTTCCGCAAGATGGGAAACTTGGTGAAATAAAGGAATAGTAGCCGTAGGTATTGAAAATTACATTTTCAAGAAAATTGTGGTTTTTTTTTTTTTTTTTTTTTTGCCTCAAAGAGCTGTGTTCCCCCTTTAAAGCACTTTTTTCGCACTGTGATTGGTTCAAATTGTTCTTTATGCGTACTTCTTAAGGTGCGAGAAGAACGTAGCTTTAAGTAAAGGCCAGCATTCAAATTAAATGAATTACGGTGTAATTGATACAAGAAGTTTAGTCTCGATTCTTCAATGTTCGGCAAGCTTAGGAAGTTGGAAGATCATCTAACATGTTAGTGACTGGATCTGTGTGTCTGTATCTCGGTAGTGTGAATCGAGCTGCTCTTCTCTGGATTTTTTCAGTCTTGCCTATTGGACATTTTGGTGTGGATCCCATAGAGCGCTCGCATACTCTAACAAGGGATGCACAAGGGTTGCATACGTGGTTAACTTCGCCTTCAGAGTAACAAGCTTTAACTTCCTTGTGATAATTTTCTCTTCACCTTTTTAGAATATGTCTTTAATGTGCATTTTCCAGTTTAAATCTGAAATTTTTACGTCAAGGTATTTACAAGAGTTAACTTGTGTTAAATGATGTCCGTCAATGTTGTAGTCAAATGCTAACGTGTTTTAGTTCTCTTGGTCAGCCACTTGTATGATGTCTTGCTGAAGTTAATTTTCACTTTGTTTTTTGCGGACCAGGCCGCGGGATTCTACTTTAACCACTTTACTTTATACCGAGTCCAGTTTTCACGCCTCCAGTAATTTTTATCCCATACATTGGATTTGAGAACTCTTCTTACTAAACAGATTTACACAGGTGAAGCACGGGTGCACCTTCAGATATTCTCATCAAAAATTACTTAAGCCTTAAGAAGTTTGATGGGATGCAGTTTAGAGTATCTCATTTCATTTTATTTTATTTTTAAATACGTGAGTGCATTTTTCTGAAAAACAGCCAAGACTGCATACAGTCTGTAATCACTTAATTATTGTGTATCAGACTTCCTTAACACACATCCTGAAATCGTTTAACTGGCTTTGTTTTGCAACAGCGTGTGTTTAGAAAGTAAAAGTTAGAAACGTTCTGCAGTTATTTTTTAGCTTAATGACATCACTTATGTGTTTAACTACAAATGTAACACCTTCATTATGTTTACAAGCCAGTATACTTTATCGTGGCGGTATAATCTAAAAATTGTCATGTTCTTTCTCTTCTCTGGAGGGTGAACTTAATTTCAATGCTCTTTCTTGCTGTTAGACCCGCCGCGGTGGCTTAGCGGCTATGGTGTTGTGCTGCTAAGCACAAGGTCGCGGGATCACATACCAGCAGCGGCAGCCGCATTTCGATGGAGGCGAAATGCAAAAACGCCCATATCTCGTGCATTGAGGGCACGATAAAGATCCCTATGTGGTCAAAATTTCCAGAATCCCCCATTAGTGTGCCTCATAATCATATCGTCATTTTGGCGCATAAAACCCCAGAATTAAATTTTTTTTCCTTGCGGTTAGCTGCTGCTTGCACTGCACAAGAACGAGGTCTCTTCAGCCGACATAACCCCTTTAACCTCAATTTCCCTGGAGACAAACAAAAGCTCTGTAGACATGAAATTTACATAAGTTACTATTTCCACCAGCCTTGAAAAGTGACCTTTAATAATTTGTAATGCTAAACTTATCCACATTCCACATAGCCCGGTAGTGTTACACTTATCCACCTATCAGGACATGGGTTATCTGATTGACCCTGAGGGGCACACATCAGTCGTTTTTCTTCTTGTTAAGATAACAATTATCCAATGAGTGATAGCATGCCAGCATGCACTAGCCACATGCAAAAATGTGCCTTAAGTACATTCTGTTCATATAAAAACACCGAAATAAGTAAGCAATAAAATGAAAATAAAGAAAACATGAAAAAGAAACTTGATAGAACAGCCAACAGGGCAGCTTTTCCAGATGCCGCCACTAGTAAGCACTAGTAGCTACATTTCGGTGGAGTGTTCTCAACTTTAAAAAATTCTAAGTGTTCTTGTACTTCATTACACTTCTTGGTAAAAATACACAGTATTTAAGAGACTTTTGTATAGTTATTGCCAAAACCTTTTCGCCAGCTTATAAGTTTGATACAGTCGCTATTGAGAATAACATTCTTATATAAATTCCTTAGAGATGACTTCGTAAAATGTTAATGCCAGCGCTGCTACTCCCATGCTGACTTTACAAGCGACAGGCACACGTTGGCAAGTGGAAGCAGGGCCAGTGTTCAATTAAACAAATTATAACTGTGGCACAAAACTTCAAAACTAATTCGCAGGCATACTGCATGACTCTGAATTTTGCCATTTGATGCACAATAACAACGTACCAGAATGCGCAATACAATGCCAAAGTATAACCAGACTTGACCTTAAATGAAGAGTTTCAGAGAAAATTGGAAGTGATTTTGAGGGACAAAATATTTAATTTAATACTAGTCTCACGATAACTTCCATATGAGCATCGGCTTGAATTCCACGTTTGCCACACGTTCTCTCAAGTGAATAAATAAAGGGCTTATTTCATGCACTTGCATTTTTACTAAATTGAGCATAGGATTGTGTTCATTCACCTTTTTATTGTACAGTGTGTATTCTGATGGATTTCTTGCATTTTCTTTTAAGGTTGTGAAAAAGAATGCAGGAGAGCGCCCTGGGACAAGCAATTATGAGGTGCTGTTGTTCAGCTCGTGCCACAAAGGAAGAATCAGTGTGGCTAATCTTCTTGTAGAGGAGAAGCTTGCTACCCTAACAGAGCTGCCAAAGCTCAGCTTTGATGTCAACCTTCCACATGCAACAGTATTTCTAGAGGTATGTGTGCATTGTTCTGGGTGTGTGGTTTGATGTCACTCCTCGTTGAAGGGCCAATGTGCCCATGCTGATGTCCACACATCCTCTGTTGCTGAGAGAGTCCTACGACACTGAACACAGTCTGAAGGCCACTGAGAGTAAAATTACTTGTAAATACGTATGAGGATTGTCCTACAAGTCCTTGGCCTAACACAAAACATTTGTGCCCAGAGTCCACAACTATTCCTGCAGTAAACTTGCCTTTGAAAAGCAGAGAAGCCCCGCAACAAAATCTTGGTAATGTTTAGCACGCGTATGGTAGCAAACGCCAATGCATAGATGGTGATGCGTGCAACCAAACACAAATGAACTTGAAAACAAATGCAGTTATTGAATTTCAGTACTTGAAACCGCCAACTCCAGCTGGTATCAATGTGGATATGGTGGAGACATTGGGAAAGGGCACCATCTCCCATAGCATAGTAAAGAAGGGAATTCCCCTATTTTATTAGGGCAGAGAACCATCAACGATGACACACACTGCAGCAGGCCACGCAAAGTAGGTGGCAAGAAAACATGACCTATGTTTGAAATTGCGTGATGGCAAACAGCCTGCTCAACATCTGGATAATCGTGGAGCTGACAGTAATATAGAAAATCACAGTGCAGCACATTCATACCAAGTTACTTGATAAACAGAAGGTTTCTGCAAGTTGTGTTCCAAGGTGGCTCACTCATGCGCAAAAGTGCATGTGGGACACAAGGTCAAGGGGCAACCTGGAGCTGTTCAGGGCAGATTTTGAAAACTAATAGCACGACACATGATTGTTGATGAAATGGAGTGCACCACTTCCAGTGCCAGGAAAAAGCCCAGCCTGCTCTGTCAGAAGGCAAAGCTTCTGGGATTTTTTGGAGGGCCCATTGCTTGTGAATTTTATTCAGAAGGGGCCGACCATCACCAGAGAACACTATGCTGCCCTGATTAATCAGCTGCGGGACGCCATCAAGGCTAGATGATAGATGTGGTATGCTTTGCAAAGAGGCCATTCCACGAGCTCCAGCTGGAATCCATCAGAATATGGTGAAGACATTAAGAAAGGACGCAGCTTCTTATTGCTCACTAAAGAAGTCAACTGTCTTATTTAAACTGGGGCAGAGAAATATCAAAGATGGCTCAGATTGCTGCATGCCAGCCTTTACACTGCATTGCTGTAGTGATGGCTGCCATCCATTCCTGTGGCTTTTCTGGACTGTAGCACCCACCGTACTTGCCCTATGCCTCCCCGTCATACTTTTTCCTTTTTCCTTATTTTTTTAGTTGTTTTCCAGTGATGATGACTTAGTTCAAGCTGCATTAGAAAGCCGCCACCCATGAAGTGCATCACTATTGAGTCGTTTCTTTTTTTCAATCGCAAGCATTGGCACCATGAAATACTACAAAACGGGATCGTTTCTACCAGGTTCTGTTGTATCACCGGCATTTGATCGTTATGTTATACACTCATTGAAGAACTTAGTTCATTGCAGGGGAATAATGCAGAGATGGCTGTGTGGACGTAAAACTCTCCACTCTTGCAAATGTGATATACAGTGTGTACACGTTTCATTTAAGACCTAATCGGTCCTCGTAAATGTGGTTGTGCACTGATTTGCGGAAATGGCGAGCTGTCCATCGGCAATGGTAATTGTGTCGGTACTTTTTCTTCTACAGCAGTGGACAGGGACTCATGATAGTGAAACTGATGAAGATGGAGAAGAGGTGACACTTGAGTGCCAGAGGAAACTGGAGAAACATGTGTATGATGTGTTTAGTGAAGTTCGTGACCAGGTCCTTGCACCTGCAGCTGCTGAGCTCTTACAGGAGTTGATTTGTGACAGTGGTACACTTGGCCAAGGCGACACTTCTTACCAGCCCCAAGCAAGAGGGGCAGAGGCACCAGAATTGTGCAAGCAAGGTGACAAAAAGGCTGCAGCAAAGGTTAAGACTGCCAAAGTCCATTCACGAGCCTCCACAAGGAATCTCCCTCCACTGCTGGAGTCCCAGTTCAAGACAGAGCACAGGTACGGTTTTCTGCTATATGTGCATGCAGCTTCTGATGCACTTGCAACTTATTTCATTATAACTTTTTTGGATTTTCCATCTGGAGACAGTGTTGCCATCAACATGCAGGTGAAACTATTTTGCTGCATTTCTACGGGAAGCCTACAATCTCGTATAAGAGTGTTTGCCCTCTCCTACAACACATTGCATTATAAATGCAACAGTTCCCAGTTATTATGCATATTCACGGAGAATAATTGCCTCGCTGTGTATACAAAGCTTTGAGTACTGGCAATTTAGAAAAATGAAGCAGAAAAGTAATGTTGCAAGAGCACTTGAAGCCACAAGCACAAAGAATAGACAGATCCGTGTATTAACCATGGTAGCTGAATGATTGCGGCGTCAGTCTTCTCTGGGTATTTTCGTAGGAAAGTCTATGCACATAAAAATTGCTCTGTTCGTATAAAATTACAAAGTATATACCTTTTAATGAACTCCTTTTAGTTCTTGACTGTCTTGAAATTAGCAAGGTTGTATTGTCGAATTACGAACACGAAGTTCCTTTTCAAGCTTATGTTTGTGTTTTTTGCACTGAATGAATATATATATATATATATATATATATATATATATATATATATATATATATATATATATATATATATATATATATATACACACACAGGAAAGAGACGACGAACTTTTTGGGAGACTTCTTTTACTTAACGTTTTCGGCTGGTGGACCAGCCTTCGTCAGAGTACAGCGTTCACTGTACTCTGACGAAGGCTGGTCCACCAGCCGAAAACGTTAAGTAAAAGAAGTCTCCCAAAAAGTTCGTCGTCTCTTTCCTGTGTATGTTACGTCGGGTCCTGCGTGCTGAACTTTGAAGAAAACCCCTACATATATATATATATATATATATATATATATATATATATATATATATATAAATTTCTCATCTTCTAGCCATCAAGCATCCATCTCATGGTGGCAAGATCATAGCTTTGTCTATGTGGACATCATGATTGCAAATGTAAAGGAGCACGAGCTGACTGTTACCGCAGCAATATTTCGCATCAGGTTGGTCACCATACTTATTGATGGGACTTCTTGTCTGTTCAACAGCATGAAACATTGAAGCATTGCTTTGCGACTCAGTATCTTAAAATGTGCCTTTTTCTGCCCTGTACCTACACAGCTTACGGAAACAGTGCTGACAAATATAATTCTGGTTTGTGTGTTTAAGAAAAAAAAAAAGGCAGACTGCGTATTCTAAAGGGCTAAAGGCGCATAGTAAGTCAACATGGCCTGTTAAAATACCATTCCAGAACCCTTACAGTGCTTATATTGTGCCAAGAAAAAATTCAGTCTAAGAGGAAATGAGGTGTTGAGGTTTTGCATACCTCTAGTGCAATTCCAATCGCCCGCCCACGAACGGGGAGTCGTGATACATATGCCATCACTACCCTTTAAAGCCGTCAGCCAGCACAACAGTTTCTTGCGCAACATGCTTAAGTGCGATTAAAAACCGAGTCAAGACAGAGTCAGCAGTGCGGAAAAGGAAGGGAAAGCGCATGTTAGATCATGAACACTAACTTCAACAGTCGTCGCAGTGGGCTTCGTCTCTGCTACTGTGGTATTTCGTTTGCGCGAGTTTCGTGAGGCAGCAAAACCAACTCAGTACTACACAATAGCAAAACTACTAAAATGCAAAAGCATGGGCAGAGTAGATTCAAGTGAGAACAGAACCTGTCAACCACCCTCGTCATTGTCATGGGTAATGTCAAAAAGTTATTTTTTTCTATGAATTGAATAGTAAACAGGCCGCATTTTCTTCCGTTTTATAACGCAGTGCAATGATCTTTTGTGTTATGACTAATTAAATACTAGTGACAGGATTATAATGAGGGGTCGCTACACCATCAGGCCGGTACATTTGAACCTCAATACAACGAAGTCAGTAAAATCAGCAGTTTGCTTTGTTATATTGAAATTTCACCTTTTATGTAAATAAATACAGGCGCTGATGGATTTTTGTGCCACGGAAGGAACCGCAAAATTTTCCAAACAATTGGGCAATTGGAAAAACCAAATTTGAATGAGAAAAAAAAATGTTGTTGAATTTTGAGTGTTGGCGGCAAAAGACGCGGCTTCGTTCCATGTCAACAGTATCTTCACATCGGTGGTATGATGCGAAGCCAGCCACACTTTTGCATCCGCTCTGCCTCTGCAGCTGATAGTGTCACCCACAGTGGGGGAGTAAATTCTTCGTCTGCTTCTTGCTTCACTGTATCTCCAAAACTTAAGATTACCTTAAAAACCCGCATATAGTACGAGGTGAAATTTTTGGGATGCGAAATGGAAAAAAAAAGTTTTATCCGCGTATAATACGAGTTAGGAAAACTCGAGGAAAACATTTATTTAAATTGCACTCCGCACTTCAATCGCTGTCTTCCTCAGCTGTGCTCTCTTCGGATAGTTCCTTGTCGGACATATCTTCCCAGAGGTACTCATCCTCTGTGCCATCGAGCGCATTCGAGATGCCGCACTTCTTCAATGTGCAACGCACACGGTCCTCTGGTATGCTGGCCCATGCATCCACAATCCACTTGCTCAGCGTGGCTGGCGAAGCCCGCATCAGCCACCCGGTCGGCGTCACTGCAGGCTCACCTGAGCGCATCCAATCTGCGTAACACAGCTTGGCCGCTTCCTTGAACGGCTTGTCCACGCAAACATCTAAAGGCTGCAGCTGAGACAACATCCCACCCGGGATAACGACGAGTTCAGTGCCGGATTTGCGCAACAGCCTCTTCACTGAGTCGGCCAAATGCCAATGAAATGCATCCAGCATGAGGATGGACGAGAACGCCTACAGTGCGCCGGGCTGCCTAGAACAGACAGACTTTATCCAGTCAAGCACAAGATTCTCGTTCATCCAGCCTTTCTCATGGCATCTCACCCCCGCAGGGGCGTCTGCGTCAGCAGGCGTTTAGTGTGTTGCGGCACCACGTACCCGAGCACACGATGGTTGGACCCTCCCGCGTCTAAGCGTGTGCGGCTTAGCCGTGTCCAGGTAAAATGGGGATCCTGGGGATTGAGCCGATGCTGAGTGTCAGGACCTTTAAGGCCCCTCGGCGGAGGCAACACATCCCTTTGGCCTCTGCTTCACGTTGACGGCACCCCCGGACTGACCCACCCGGGGGAAATCGGTAGTTGCCTTTTCCTGTCTCTCTCTCCCTCCAATCTTCGTCTTTCTCTTACTTTTCATCTCTCCTGTCTTCTCCTAGCTTCTGCTTACTTCCAATTTTTCCAGGCAGCAAGGGTTAACCTTGTGTGAATAGCCAACCTAGATTATTTCATATTTGGTTATAGTGGTAATGTACAGCTGGTGTTTGCAGGCCGTGTTTCACACGCCCTGCAGCGTCCCCTTGTAGGACTCCACGGTGGGTGGCTGGCGTTACTGCCGAAATTACAATCTTTTATGGCTACTTCCTTTCCCCCACTACCTGATCGCTCCCTGAAGAGGGGGCGCACCGATGATGTCTTAGAGTTTTTTGCCCGTCAAAAAGAAACCTTCCCTCGCTTCCATGTAGTCTACTCCGAACAACCAGACAAACCCGTGCGAACAATCTCTCCATTCCTCGTGTCTAAGTCTCTCACCCAAATTTTTGGCACAGGTTATAAAGCATCCAGAATGGCAAGCGGTGATCTCCTCTTGGAGCTCCGCAACTAGAAGCAATATGGAAAGCTACCCAATCTTGTCTCATTTGGCGACGCCAAAGTAACAGTAACTCCACATCGTACTATGAATACCACCCGTGGTGTAGTCTCCGATGATGATCTCTTGGAGCTGACTGAAGCAGAACTCCTGGAGGGCTTCAGTGAGCAGAACGTCATCAACGTTAAACAAATTAAGATGAGGCGTGACAATAAGGAAATACAGACCAAACACCTGATACTTTCGGCACAAGTGTACTGCCCGTGTCCATCGAGGCCGGGTATATCAAGCTTCGTGTTCGGCCATACATCCCTAATCCCCTGCGATGCTTTAAATGCCAGCGTTTCGGTCACAGCTCACAGAGCTTCCGTGGCCGCCAAACCTGCGCAAAATGCAGTGCTAATGAGCACACCTCTGAATCTTGTGTAAACTCTCTCCACTGCGTAAACTGTGATGGGGGAGCATGCTGCATACTCGTGGTCGTGCCCACCTTGGAAGAAAGAAAAGGAAATAGTTACGATTAAAGTAAAAGAAAACATAAGTTTCAAAGAGGCACGCAGGCGGGTATCCTTCCTGCCAAAGCACACCTTTGCTGATGTGGCGCGTCAGGGGGCAGCGCCACAACGGTCTCCGGCAGCTGTCCGACCCACACCCAGTGAGGCGGCAGTGACGCCGTCCGCCACCCCTCCCCCCCCCCGGCAGCTGCAGCTAACGCTGCTACGCCAACCCAGCAGACGGGGCCATCGACTCCGAAGGTGGGCGCAGCCGAGGCTGCCCCAACCTCCGCGGCCCCTTCCAGCGCTGGCAACAGCCAACGCAGCCAAATCCCTCAGGGAGCCCCATCTACCTCTGGGCTGGTGGGCGCAGGGGTCTTGCTTTCCGAGGCAGGACTCTCACGGAAAACTTCTCGCTCGCAAGAGCATGTGTCCGGCGCCTCACAAGAGGCAATGGACTACACCTGTCCTCACGGCGCGCCAAGCGCCTAAGGAGCGGCGAGGCTCCATCGAACGCTCCAGAAAGGGCAAGACCCCGATTACAGAGCCTCGAAAGAGCTCTGTAATCTAATCTCTGAAATCTCTGTAATTAATACTTCTATTTCTGTACACACAGCACGTATTTACTACAAACATGGATACACAGATAATTCAATGGAACGTCAGAGGTCTTCTTAGAAACCTTGATGATGTGCAGGAACTCATCCACCAACACAATCCAAAAGTGATGTGTTTACAGGAAACACACCTAAAATCAAAACACACAAACTTTCTCCGACAGCATGTTACTTTTCGCAAAGATCGCGATGATGCAATCGCATCATTGGGCGGTGTTGCAATTGTAATTGAAAAAAGCATAGCGTGCCAACGTTTACAGCTACGAACGGCACTTGAAGCAGTGGCGGTTCGTGTTGTTCTGCTAAACAAACTTATCACTATTTGCTCGCTTTATATACCCCCACGCCACAAACTAAGCAAACATGAATTTCAGTCCTTCATAGATGAATTGCCAGAACCTTATGTTGTTCTTGGGGATTTCAACGCGCACAACTGCCTGTGGGGTGACTCTCGAATAGATGCGCGAGGTCGTCTTGTTGAACAGTTCCTTTTCTCTTCTGGTGCTTGTCTTCTGAATAAGAAGGAACCCACATATTATTCTCTTGCAAACAGAACATTTTCTTCAATTGACCTCAGCATAGTTTCGCCGTCTATACTGCATGAAATTGAATTGAATGGGTAGTTACCAGCAATCCTTACGGGAGCGACCACTTCCCCATACTGCTAAGAACATCAAAAGAAAACGAATTGCCACCACAGGCTCCTAGGTGGAAGGTTGATACAGCCGACTGGGAGAAATTTCGAAATCTCACTAGGATCTCATGGGATGAAATGTCTTCTTTAGGAATTGATGCTGCTGTGCAGTATTTTACAGCCTTCATTATAGATGCCGCATCTAAATGCATATCTGAAGTAAGTGGATTGGCATGCAGGCGACGTGTCCCGTGGTAAAACGACGAATGTAGGATCGCCCGTAAGAAAGAGAACAAAGAATGGGGGTTGCTGCGCGCTTCTCCCACTGCAGAGAATCTTATCAACTTTAAAGAAGTCAAGTCCCAAGGCAGGCGAACCCGCCGACAGGCCAGAAGAGAAAGCTGGCAGAAGTTTTTATCGGGCATCAACTCGTACACAGATGAGGCCAAAGTCTGGAACAGGGTTATTAGGATAAGAGGGCGACAAGCACATTCCCTCCCTTTGGTAAACACACAAGGCGATACCCTTCTTGAACAAGCAGACTTTGAGAGCGTGTCAAGCACAACCCATTATTCTCAGTCTTTTCTCAAATATAAACAAACAGAATAACGTAAGCCAATAATTAGAAAATCCAGACAGAATTAACCCTATAACCGACCTTTCAGTATTGCCGAGTTGAGAGCTTCCTTGAACACATGCAAAAGCACTGCACCGGGACCTGACAGAGTCATGTATGACATGATCAGAAACTTACATACTGACACACAAGTTACACTACTTACACTTTTCAACACTCTTTGGGCTGCGGGATGCCTCCCACCTACATGGAAAGAGGCGATTGTGGTTCCTGTCCTGAAGCAGGGAAAAGACCCCTCCTTGGCAGCAAGTTATCGTCCGATAGCTCTTACAAATTGTCTGTGTAAGCTCTTTGAGAAAATGATTAATCGCAGACTCGTACATTTCCTTGAACTCAACAATTTACTCGATCCCTATCAGTGTGGCTTCAGACAAGGGCGGTCAACAACCGATCATCTTGTGTGCATTGAAGGATATATTCGCGATGCCTTTGTACACAAACAGTATTTCCTCTCGATATTCCTCAATATGGAGAAGGCATAGGATACAACATGGCGTTACGGAATCTTGCGAGACTTGTCGGGAATGGGCATCTGTGGAAATATGTTGAAAATAATTGAAAGCTATTTGTCCAGTCATACCTTCCGTGTAAAAGTCGGCAATGCACTGTCACGCCCTCTTACGCAGGAAATTGGTGTACCCCAGGGAGGCATGCTCAGCTGCACTCTCTTTATCGTTAAAATGAACACACTACGTGCTTCACTACCACCGGCCATTTTTTATTCCGTATACGTAGAAGATATACAAATAGGCTTCAAATCCTGCAACCTCACAGTATGCGAAAGACAGGTACAGCAGGGCTTAAACAAGGTGTCCAAATTAGCAGATCAAAATGGATTTAAAGTCAACCCCCTCAAAAGTTCTTGTGTTCTCTTCACAAGAAAGAGAGGCATGGTCCCAGATCCTTGCGTAGAACTGGGCGGACAACAAATTACTGTAAACAAAGAGCACAAATTTCTTGGTGTTATATTTGACGCCAGGCTTACTTTCATTCCTCACATCAAATATCTTAAAGAAAAATGTCTTAGAACAATTTACCTACTTAAAATCCTATCCATACAACATGGAGTAGCGACAGACAGTGTTTACTGAATATCTACAAGAGCCTAGTTCGATCACGGTTAGATTATGGTGCCGTAGTATATCACTCTGCCGCACCGAGCACGCTTAAGATGTTAGACCCCGTTCATCATCTGGGTATCCGTCTGGCCACTGACGCATTTAGGACGAGCCCTGTTGAAAGTCTATATGTAGTCAGATGAATGGCCACTCCATCTTCAGAGAACATACATCAGCTTAATATATTTTCTCAAGGTTCGCTCTAATAAGGAACATCGGTGTTTCACAACCGCTAATGACGACGTGTTAAACATTTTTTTGTAATACACCCTACATTCGAATAGCTTTGCCACTGCGTCTAAGAGAGCTAAGCGAAGAAATGGATGTCCCAATTCTCGAACATCGCTTAATGCCTCCAGCTAAGCTAGTACCGGCAGGTGATAGACTGTGATGTATCCTTTGTGGAGGTCACAAAGCACGCTCCTGACCTCGAAATTGCTATGCATTTCCGTGAACTTCAATCGAAATACTGCTGTTCCTAATTCTACACAGATGCGTCAAAATCACATTTTGGCGCATCTTATGCTGCTGTTGGTCCCTCTTTTTCCAAATTTGATGTATTGAACCCCTTAACGAGTATCTTCACTGCAGAAACCTATGCTGTACTGTCTGCAGTAGAACATATAAATAAATTAAAGCTCGACAGAGCAATAGTATATACAGACTCATTAAGCCTTGTAAAAGCGCTGAGCTCTTTACAAAAGTTTACAAATCTGGTTTTCATTAAACTTTACTCACTCTTATGCAGTATTTATTTATCATATAGACATCTAATTATATGTTGGGTACCTGGCCATAGAGGCATCGAGGGCAATGTACTAGCTGACAAAATGGCCACATCACTCACACCACTAACCACCTTTTCTACGGCTGCTGTCCCTGTCACAGATCTGAAGCCTTTCTTAAGAAAGAAACTGCAACAACACTCGCAACACATGTGGGACGCAGAGATAAATAACAAATTGCATGTGATAAAGCCACAGTTAGGTTTTTGGCCCTCCTCAACAAAATCACGGCAAACAGATGTCCTATTCTGTCGTCTCAGAATAGGACACACATTTGGGACCCATCATTTTCTACTAACTGGAAATGAACCGCCAACCTGTGGCAGATGTGGTGAGAGGCTGACCGTGCTTCATGTCCTCTTGGAGTGTCGGGAGGCCGAAGCTGAAAGAAATAAATATTTTCCTCTGGCATACCGGTATTACATCCCTCTACAGCCGGCAATGTTTCTGGGAAAGGAACCAATATTTTACACGAAAGCAGTCCTCGGTTTCTTAAATTATGTTATTTTGCATGTTACAAGTCCATTAAATTCGTAGAGCATCCTCGTTCCAGAGGATGCCCCTGCAATAACTATTTTTCATAGCACATGCCTCCAGACCCTTGTATTTCAAGGGCTCTAAGGAGGCAGTAGTGCTCTAGCAAATTTTAGAACCAGATATATTCTATACATCGTATAATTCTTTTCAAATGCACCCTAATCTTCATAGTACACGTCACATGTCACGGTCATAATCTTATTATACAGATTTTACGTAATTTAGAACAACTATTTTAAGGCCCCTTTACAGCTACATCACACCAATTTCATAGAACTCATAACTACACTGCGAACCCATTACAAATGGCATGGCACTCTTTGGCCATACATGGCCCTTGCGCCATTAAACACCAAACATCCATCCATCCATGACATCTCACGACCACATTTTTTGGCAGCTCCTCACCTTTAGGCACTGTCTTGCGCTTGAAGACGACATAGGGTGGGAGCTTGCGTCCGTCTGCCGTGCATGACAACTTGACGGTAACTCGCATTTCCTTTTTGCCAGTGGACCGGACATAAACTTGTTTAGAGCCCTTTTCGTGCACGGTGAGGGGTGATGGCATGTCCAGATAAACCGCCGTTTCGTCAGCATTGCCGATTTGCCCTAGCTGGAAGTTCTCGAACTTGCACAGAGAAATAATGTGGCGCTGGAAAGCCAGAAGTAGCTCTTCGAACGATTCGGGCAGCTTTTGCGAAATCATGAACTTCAGCAGTGTAAGGAAAATCCAGCACGGCACATGTTGCGATAAATCCAGTTCTTGCTCGCTTTGAAGGCGGAGCTCAATAGCCCTTTTCCTCGTGCAAGCTCCTTAGCTTTTGCCTGCATAAGCTCCATGTGCACAGCTAGATACGAGACTCGCCGTTGGCGTACGAACTCCGTCAGGGCGAGTTTGATTTCTGGGAATGTCCCACTCTTCGGGCCGCGAAAGCTTCTTCCCGTTCCGCTGCACGCGAAAAGGGCTTCTTTCTGTCGACGCCACCCGTGAATGCTTCCCTTGTTGATGCCCAACTGCCTCACAGCCGCACTATTGCCGATGTCCTGTGCGGCTGAAATAACCTTTCTCTTGAAAGCAGCCGAGTACTGTTTTCATGGTCCGGACATCTTGGTCCTTCAGTGCGGAATAAAAAAAGATGCACTTCGCGAAGCGTGCTTTGCATGTGTGCTGCCAAGGTGTACGCTCAACAATAAAGAAACAATGCTGTAGTCACTCAGTGAGAACGAAACCAAGCCATAGCCACGCAGCAATAAGGAAGCCAAGCCATAGCCACGCAGTGATAACGAAGCCAAGCCATAGCCACTCAGCAATAACGAAACCAAAACCTCTAGCCCAAATTTCTGACTGAAATTTTTGTTCGGATCCGCATATAGTACGAGGCAGAAATTTGGGATGCTAATAATAAGGAAAAAAAACTCTTATTATACGCAGGTTTTTGTGGTACGCAACCTCTAGTACCAAACACATGGGTAGATAGCGCACATGGGGCCTTGCCATCTCGACATGCCCACTCTGCATACGTGGCAGATTACCTCTAAAGCATGACTCACGCTTAGCCACCTTGACAGCCATGCACAGCCACTGCCGCGCTAGAAAAAGGAGACGTGTGCTTAATCGCGTTGCCACGAGCTCACTTGCCTTTCCCCTTGCTCATGCAGGAAGACTGCACCAATTAAGCCACCAGCCTTCTCGGCTCACCCTCGCAAGCTTTCACTCACACCAAAAGCATGCACAGGGCACGATAGGATCTTATCGCACTTGGACTTTATATGGATCATATGACGCTGCTCCACTGTGGTGTTCGCTCTAGGTCCGTGGCAGGCAAATTGAGAGGTGCTTTTGCAAGCTCCCGCCTGTAATTCAACATAAAGCTTCCTTTTATTGCCTCTCTATCCCTTTGTGACTGTAGTGAAATTTCGTTATATTGAAATCGTGTATAAAGACACTTTGTTATATTGAGGTTCTAAATACATGGTGTTCTAAATCCATTTACCTAAATTTCTCGATTACTCAAGCTCTGTTCTTAATAATATTAATGCCTTAGACATTCTTGAGCATTAATCGATCACTTTAGCTTGACATAACATTCGTTTGTAGGGACTTCTTTGTAAATGTTAAATATCTACAGGTCTGCCCTACAAATTGCTTGAATGAGTGTTAAGTTTATGCTTAGAAAATGTACTTGTTTAACTTGTTTTTGGCATGCAATTAGGACCAAAACAGCGAAGCTCACATTGGCGGGGAAAAGATTGCATAATGAAAGGCAAATTGTCCAACAGGTTTTTGTGAGCCTTCTGTGTGGGACGTTCGTTAGGCTCAAAGCATGAATGATGTAACATAATGAAGTGCTGGAACAGCAGTGCCAATTGCATCAAACTGCACCGAAAGTGAGCCTTTGCGCCATCCTGTGCCAAAACGGCATTTAACGGAAAGTTACCACGAGCCTGCGCCAAAGCATGCATAAAAGCGAAACTCTTCTTTAGTCGATGCTTGACAGCTAGCAAAACTGAAACTAAAACCAACAGTATGCTATTATCATCACAAAAGGAAGCGGTGGGCCCGTCGATAGAGTTTCTTACTCTATAGGATTAAAGGTAAACTTTTTCAATGTTTATGGGTGATAACAAGTCTTTGAAGAAGAGCCGCTGCAATTAAAATTGCACATGGTGCATAGTTAAGAATGGTATTAGCGAATGTAGTACCAGTCACCAATCACCACTTCGACCAGTCCAGTCACCAAAGTCACAACTTCGACGGGTGCCGTCTTGTTCGTTGGTGCAATACGTTTGCGTCGAGTTTGTGTTGCTGTGCTATTTCAGCGAAATAGCATTGCCCACACAAACACAAAAGCGTATTTGTGTGTTGCGCATGTGCAGTGGCGCTGACGCTTTTATTTTTAATTTTTCTCCAGCCCCTATTAGAGAATTGCCCAATGCATGAAATGAGTATATTGCATGATGGCGTGTTCAGTGCAGGCACACGTACTCGATTGGTCTTGCAGTGAGCCCTTGCCCACAAGCCGTAACTGCCGCACTATGGTGCTTCCTGGGCACCATAGTGCACCATACACGCATTTGTTGATGATCTGTCTGTGGTGCCTTCTCTGCACCTTATCGACGAACCCGGTCGTAGCGCCCTTTGTGCGTCGCCGTTTGAACGAGCGTTGCGTCCTTTCCTCATTGCGCTTGCAGCATAAGCCTCACACAAACCTGTCTCCACAACATATTGACTATATCAGTTAATATTTGCTTGGTATATGGTAAGCATATGTGTGTTGGACACTGCGCCAAAAGTTCTTGCTGCTGTGCCAAATCTGCTTCTTGCCTGAGCCAGGACCTGCGCCAAAAGGTGAAATTGCTGTTCCACCACTGACAATGTTTATTGTGACAATCGAGCTGATATTTACAATGTTGTTTTGCGTTGTAAGCTTGAGTTGTGTAGCTATTTGTCCAGTGTATGCCGCATTACATTTAATCACAGAATGGTTACGTCAGGGAGAAGAAAAGGTAGCTAATTGGTGTTTTATTGACTTCGTATAAAGTTGACTTAATTTAATTAGTGATGCACAGTGTCTACCAACCGGGAAAACCGAGAATTCTCAGGGATTTTGAGTAGTCTGGGGGAAAACTACGAGAATTTGCCTCTATCAGGGAAAATTAGCTGTAATTTTATTGAAAGGGCTGAAAGTCGTCGTGATGCTGGCTCGAGTAACAGACAGGAATCGTAATAAATAGTCTGTGACGCCCTATCGTCAGCTGGAGGAGTTGCCGGTGTACACTCAACGACCGACTATCCGTATTCCTGATCATTTGGGCAGCTTCGCGGCACCACCACGTACCCCATAGAGTCAATGTAACGGAACATCTGAAAATTCGGATGCAAGAACTCTTCACCGTCCGATTTTCCGGACATTTTGCCATGACTGCAGGTCTGAAATGGTATTAATCAAAGCCACCACCACTGCCATTTTGATTACCTCGCAGCCTTGAACCGGCGCTCTCACATGCGGATCTGCTGGCAGCCGTAGCCACCACTGCGGCAACGCTAGGCCTAGCTGCTTTGACGTTTGCTACAAAGCTTCTTGCCCGTGGGTGCCGCGCTTTTTATTGAAAGACGCTGCTGTCATCAATGACATGGACTCCACCTTTGTGGTCCATGCCATTGGCTTAGAAGCTTGGAAAGCGCGGTGCTTTGCATAATGCCGGTTCCCGAAAGTCAGCTTTCGGGAAAGGCAGCCCTAGGGAGTTTGAAATATAGGGCGGGGACTATGCAACTGACCAAGAAGATGCTTCAAATGATCCGTGGGGAGAATGAGTGGCGGAAGGAGGACAAGAAAAGAAAGGACCTACGGATTGAGAAATGAACAGGAAAGAAAGTGTCCTGCCGCTGTTTTGAAGGAGCTTTAGCTCAAAATACAAAGTGTTGGCTGATGCTGAGATGCAGGTGTCCCTCATCCTAACCAAAATAAACTGTTTAAAGCAGTGAAACACAACCCTGAGGCATTGTGTGCGGGCTGAGAGTATGTCAGGAAAGTTGAGATTGTTTAGAGAGGATCTCAATTGTGACAAAGTTCGGGCCTCAGACCACTGAGCTTGCTATCAATTGATAGAAATAGCTCATATACGAAAATATTTGCTTCCGTATGCATCTCCTTTTTATTCTTATTTGAGAATGTCCGACTCGATTTGCATTTTTTTTTTTTGAAGACATTTTATTTGCTGTGCGTTTTACTAACCTCTCCCTTCTATTCTCTTTTTGAATAACATAAACATTACTCCTTAGTATTCAAATTAGATGAAGTGGTTTTTTTGTTAAAATATTTTTCATATGCTTACTACAGAGTGGCAGCATCGGGCGATATGGTTTCAGCCCGTCTTGACATAAAACATAGTTCTGCATCACTCAGGGAATATTGCAGAGGTACTCGGGGAAAACCTGGGAAACTCAGGGAATTTGGAAATGTCAACTTGGTAGACACCTTGTGACGGCTACACAGCTCAAGGGAACATTACACAGAGGAAGAAAAAAAATACTGGACAAGGCACTGACTTTTGACAGAAATTTAATGTCACCTGCAACTTTTGAATTTAGTGTCACATGCAATTTAATGTTGCATGTTTATTTGCCCGTTTTTTGCTTGTCCTTGCATGTTGTTTCTGAAGTTTATTTTTGTGATCATGGCGATATCCTCTGTATTCATTAGACATGACATTGAATGCCATTCAAAAGACAGCACCTTGTCCTGTTCTTCCTTTTGCCCTTGTAGTGTTCCCTTGTGCTGCGCAGTCATTATGAATTTATACCGACTCGCTAAACTCTCATTGCTTCTAATTTGACCATGACGGGACCAATAGAATTGATTAATTATTTGGTGGGATGAATTACGGCAAGACACTCCACTTACTTAAAAAAAAATTTCTTATTTATGGGTGTATTTTGATCGTACTTGCATTACTTACGTATTTTGACATGCTGATTTTAAATATTCAATTCGTTTGTCCATTCTATGTAAACTGCCCTTATGCATTTCTAAAACCTTAATTTGAATTTGTATTCACTACACACGTTTTCTGATATATCAGGAGTTTGAGGGAGCAATGTATGAACCTGAGGAATTAAGCAGTTTCAGATATGTGATAACATTGTTTGGACTAGGTCTAAAAATGGTCTCCACTTTCTCCACTAGGTCTCCACTTTTTATTTTGCACACATTTAAAGTGCTACGGATTATTTTCGTTGAAATTTTTTCTTTAGTAGGAGCCATTTGCGTCTTTAAATAGTACCGCTTTATAAAAATAGTAAGTTGACACCTCAGTGTGTCTACTTTACAAGTTACATGTTTACGATTTCTGTATGTCCTGCTTAACGCAACTTTTTGAAATTTTTTGTTTAAAATGCAGAATTAAAACAGTGGAGCATGAGTACCTGGCTCACGAGAGGCTTTATGCCGCCATTGTACCAGGGAAAACAAGACTGGTGCAGAAAGCTGACTCTCTGAGAATCACCTTCGAGAAGGTGCATGCCAAGCATTCATGGAAATTCTTAACTAGAAACAAGAGAAAGGTACGTAAAGTTTTAGATATTAATTGATGCGACATGGTCCTTTTTCCTCAAACATTTCATATTCTTTCGTTCCCACTTAACAATACGCAGTGTACCAAGTGTTTCATGTAGATTGAACTAAACTTTACGAAAAAGTGGTAAATCTTCGCTGATTGAGACCAATGGTGCATTGTTCACAGTGATGTGGAGGTATTTCTTGAAGTGCGATTAGTGAGCTAATCGCCCAAGTTAATATATGGCTCATTTTGAACATTCGGCTTTAGGGCAAAAGTGTTAGACTATGCTTGGAAACAACCAATGAAATTGTTTTCATGACATCATCTTTTACATGCAGAAGACTCTCTTTAAGAAGAACTCGAAGGGACCATGAAAATTTGTTCTTCTTGTCAGAAGTTCATGTTATCAGAAGAATAATTGGCAACATGACCAGGTTCATCCAAATATCTTACATCAGAATGGTAAATGAAGTAGGCTTAAAATGGGGAAAGAAATGACATAAAAAGCATTTATGTAGCTTAACCTAATAGAAAACTGTTTTCAAGTGGCACTCTTGCTTGTTTCATCCAGTCTGTGATGGAATTTTCACGCTCCTGTGCAAATCAGCAAGCAGTTACAAATGATTTCATCTTACCGAATGACGTTAAAATATTTCTATGCCTTTGTGCTGCTGGAACAAGTTCACTAGGGAGGTAAAGCAGGCATCTGCCACCTCACAGGTCATCTGCACAGGCTCCGAGCTAGCGAAAGTACAAAGGTCCGTGCCGAGTCCACGGCAAAGCAGTGCAACCTAGAGGAAAGTTTAGGTGACATTCAGTGAAGTGCGGAAGGAGAAATGAGGCGAAGCGTTGCGGAGGTGGAAGGTAGGTAGAGGCACGCTGGGTTTACCTCTTCTGGTTGCTGCAAGTTTTGTTTGCGATATAGACATACCGGGTTCATCTTGTGATTACGTCATTGTGCGCCATGTGCTCTGTGTGTCAGTGAAAGCGTGGAACGTGAGCTGACAATGACAGCTTAATCTCGTGTGCGCAAAGGAGGGGTGGGCACCGTTTTTCATTGTGCGCATGGCACCAGGGACAGGAGGGAGGGGGCTGTTTTACTTCAGTCGCACGATCTGCTTTGGGGGCACAGTCTAGGTGGGCCAATCGCTCGTAGCTTTGCGTGCACTATGTTCTTGCCGCTCAGTTTGCATTGAAGTGATATACAGCGTGAAGGTCACTTTGCTCTCTGCTGCTCCTGCGATTCCTCACGCCAGCATTTTGACGGCAAGCGTCTGCGGTCATCGAGTGTGATGTGTTCATGTTTGCCTGTGCACGCTGACACCATGCTTGTTAATTTAGTTAGTAAGCAAATGTTTAGAAGGAGGCGTTCTACTTCGGTGGCTGCTGCATGTGGCATGGCCGTGCGAACTCTTTCTTGAATACGATCTGTGATGTGGACAGTCTAAGCACACCAAGGGCTGACAGCTTCGTATGTGCTATAGCTCCCACACTCTTGCGAGTCACCCGCGTTCGCGAAGTGAAATGTCGCTGTATCTTTTTGGTTCCATCTCTTGTTTTCACCTTTGTCTATGGGCTATGTGCACAGCAGGCCTCCAGTCAGGTGCCTTGATGCACGCACCCCAGGTGTAGTGCATCAAGGTTCCCTAGCCTCCAGGATCGGTAGCAGTGGTGGTTGCTCCAAATATTTGTCTTAACTGAAGAGCACATCTGAGGCAGTTCGTCTTAAGCGATTTTTTTTTTTCGAGTTTATATAAAACCAAACAAGTGTTCCCATGTTGTTTGTTATATGCGTGAATTCGGCTAAACCGAGTTTGTCTTGAGAAGAAGCTTTAGTTCAGGTGCTCATGTGCAAAAGCATGTAAAAGGAGAATATGTTTTCCTCGGCAACCACTGCACTAAATTTGACGAGGCTTGTTGCATTTAAAAGAAAAACTTAAAATGTAGTGACTGTTGGTCACGAAAGAAATTTACTAATACGGAAATACAGCTTTTGCAGAACCCTTGTACACAATGTAACAAATTCACATGCTGTATAAATTGATGTATCGAATTTGTCTGCTTTGAATGATTAATGGATGCCGTTTACAGAACCATGATATCTGTTCTTGATGCGGAGCTATTAATTTCTAAACTTTGTGCTTCTCTGCTTCTTTTTTTTTTTCACTTTCAAATTTTTGAAAATTCTTTTAACAAAGTTCAGCCCCTAAATATAAATTCTGCTTCCAACAGTCACTATAATTTAACTTTCTCTCTCAAATGTAACAAATTTAATTAAAATCGGTCCAAGGGTTATCTCAGAAAAGCATTTCTGCATTTTACATGTATTTGAACAGGCGTCGTCAGAGTTGGGCCTGAGCTAAAGCTTCCACTTAATGAGAGTTCACTGTAGTTTGTTTACTCGAGCTCAGAAGAAAGCCTGCATTATATACGAGCGACGTCACTGTGCGCTTGAATGTCTTGTTTGCAACTCTGTAAACCGTGTTTCCAAAGAACAAAGGCTGTAGGTCCCAAGTTTAAGAATGCGATCAGTCCAGGCAGCTACATCAGTATCATCGTTGTGAAGATGGAAATCTGCCATGGTTTAAAATTATAAGTGATATGCCAACACTGAAATGAGATTGAGACATGCTCATTGGCTCCTTTGACAACAGGAGCTCAGGCTTTATCCTTTGGACACACAGTTGAGCATTGCATCTAGCTGCAAAGTAGACGCGTAAGCCTGCAGTGACACTTGGCCCCCCCTGCTATTTCGGAGGCTTCCTTCAGAGCCTGGAAAGAAATTACTATAGGGAAATCTGGATAATTCGAACTCCTCTGTTGATCTTGGCAATGACCTATGCAGTATATTTAAAGAGAGAAAAAATCCTGCGAATTCGAACTCCAAGAACTATACAACACTTCGAACAAATCTCTCATTCCTATGCACCACTTTTCGGACAAACCAAAGCCAAAAGCGAAGGTTTGATACATCACTAGCTACCGTAATGTCGCGTGCCATAAGGACAAGGAAGGACACGCGGTGAGGCGAGACTGAACCGGTGCAAGCAGAGCAGTGCGTGCCCTCCTTTCCCATCCAACTTAGAAAGAGCAGGAAGGAGCGTGCGATCACACATGCTCACAATTACACAGACTGTAACTTAGATAACCTAATTGCACATCAAAAACTACTTTAGGTAGCTCTGGATAACTTGAGGTTCAAGTTACATGCCACACCTCATACCTTGTCATAATGAAGTCAGATTTGATATGAGAATATACCTTAATTACATCCAATATTTTTATAAGGATATATTCTTGACATGCTGATGTTGGTGAGAAACATTTTACGGATTTCATTTTATATATGATAATTCAGTGTATGTGTTCATTATATTGAGGTTTGACTTAATAGCCCTTCAGTCTTAGGTGGGGACATTTGATACCTTGTGTTGGTTCTCACCCGTGCTCTCGTGACACAGGAACAGCAACACAGTAGTGCAAACAATCACAAGGGCATTTATTGCACCTTTCATGCATGCTAGCCTATTTGCTATCCGCATTGCACATAAATCTAGGAAGTCTGACTCACCGCGGCTGGATATCGAGCGAATATGTTCGTTCCATGCTGGACATCAGTGCCTGGTTGTTCGCCTGTATGGTCATGTGAACGGTACCATGTTTGAATGATTGTGTTCGCCCATTCCAGTGTCCTACTCCTAGGCCTAGCAAGGCCATCTCGCAGAAGCATAATTTGGCACACGCATGGAACGTCCAAACTGCTCGCCGAACCTAAGCCAAAGAGGGAGAGCCCACTTCTATTCGCTCCCCTGTAACCCCGCCATTAGGTGGCGTTAGCAGCGCAACACTTCCGCCATCTCTCCTAATACGGTGCTACCACACTGACCTCTGCTGGCACTAAGCTATGCGGAGAAGCTAGATTACAGCAGATGCAAGAGCCTTGCAGGGAAAACAACATCAGGGGATGCGTGACAGTCGAGCATCCCCACATCCCACTAACCTTATATCACTAGATACTCCGCCGAAACATGTCACAGAGTCTAACATCAATGCTTGCTTCGCGAACAAGAGGTAGTAGGTGGTACATGGGGCAGTGGCCGCATGTCTCCGCTAACGTATCGTACACTCAGCGCACTCAGCGAACGCTAAAGTAGTGCAAGGGAGAGGAATTCTGCATGCACATCGCCTACATGGTACGACATTTAACTTCGTTAAAGCACGTTGGCAGGCTAGTTGGTTTGAACCCCATGACAGCATGGGTAAGCGTGACTGAACAAGGACATCGAAAGGCACAGACACACAGAGACAGTGCTACTTTCAACTATAGATTTTATTTTCGCATGCATCAATAAATATATACCGAACGAGCAGAAACAGGCGAGACAAAAAACATTCAGTGGTGCTTGTTGATGAACCGTACTTGTGTCTAAGGCATGATAAAAACATACACTGCATTAGTTACAGCGATAAGCCGAGAAATTGTATCTTTTTCAGATAGTGACACTGATGGCTTGCTCACGCACCTTTCTTCTATTTTTGCAATTTCATAGGCCTCCACAATCTCCCTTGTCATCCTGCTGTGAGCCCTATACAAAATAGATGTCTTTTCACACATAGCTTTGCAGGTGCAATCTTGGCAATGAATTCCTACATGGCCCAAGATTACTCTAGTTAAATTATCTTGATGAATATCGGTCCATTTAGGCATTCATTGCTGAGATTGTCCCTTCAAACCCATGCTTGAAAGTACATCTATTTTGTATAGAACTCATAGCAGGATGACAAGGGAGATTGTGCTGGCGTTTGAAATTTCAAAATTACAAGACAGGTCCGTTAGCATGTCATCAGTGTCGCTATCTGAAAAAGATGATTCCTGGGTTTATCGCTGTGACTATTGCAGTGTACGTTTTTATCATGCCTTAGACATGTGTGCTGTTCGTCGACATGCATCCTTGAATGTCCTTTTTTTGACTCATTTGTTTCCACTCGTTTGACATATGTTTATCGGTGTGCGCAAAAATAATATCTTTAGTTGAAAGTAACACTGTGTCTGTGTGTCTGTTTCTTTCTACGTCCTCGTTCAGTCGCATTTACGCATTCCATCATGGGTTTAACTCGGCTAGCAAAAAATCTGGCGGCTGCTCAGATGCTAAGACTAGTTCACGTGCACAAAGCTGCCTTTCTTGAGTGGAGCAACTAATTCAATTCGTGCGAGGCTAACTAGAATGAGGGAAGCAAAGTGCAACACCTCAACGTCACCGTCCACGAGGTTGTGTCCCTCCACATGCGAGAGGCAGTTTCGTTATTCCATAGGCCGAATGAGTCACTACCCTGACAACAACTGGCATCCAAAAACAACACCCAAAATGGGTGCAATACAGGCAGCCACGGGGAGACGTGAGCTTTGTGAGGTGGTCCTACCTCACTCATTGCATACAACATCCGTGTTGACTGTGCCCACTTTCCCAGATGGTGTCAGAGCGCCCGGTGCCAGGCCGTAATACCAGACAGCTTGTAGCGGCACCCGTGGCCAGCGGCCACCCGGCTCCCAGAGCCGCGACTTCCAGAATCAAAGATAGAAGAAGCTATTTACTTAAGAAATTCGGACCACGCACGAGACTTCCGTACTCACTCGTTTCAGGCATGCCAATGCCCCGCGGGTGCTGAGCATTGCTCTCCCATGATGCAGACCACATGACCGCGTAAGGAAGATTCCACGTGGAATGTCCCTGAAAACACGAGAAAAGGCTTAGCATGTTGAAAAGTTCATACACACCACAGCCACCATCGGCTCGCTCAAGAAAGCACGCCCCCTAACGCTAGCGATCAAAATTCATGCTAAGCCTACGCATCGGTTCAAACAGAGGTTTTCTTGAACTGACCAAAACTGTCAGAGCTATCGTCCAGTTCCCCAAGAGGTCCACGTTGGGCAACCAGATGTGGGGTCTCTGCCCGTGCTCTTGGGACAAAGGAATGACAACACAGTAGTGCAAACAATCACAAGGGCATTTGTTGTACCTTTCATACACTAATGCTTGCTAGCTGAATTGATATCCATAGAACATGCCGGTGGGCGCGCGACAAATTTAGGAAGTCTGACTCACCGTGACTGGATATCAAGCGAATATGTTTGCCCCATGCTGGACACCAATGCATGGTTGTTTGCGTGTACGGTCATGCGAACAGTAGCGCGTTCGAACGATCATGTTCGTTCATTCCAGTATCCTGCTCCTAGGTCTCGCAAGACAGTCTCGCAGAAGCATGGATCGGCGCACACGCGGAAAGTCCGCGCCGCTCGCCAACCTCGAGCCAAAGAGGGTCCCCCCCCCCCCACTCCTATTCGCGCCATCTCTCGTAATACGCTACAACCACACCAACTTCTACTGGTACTAAGCTATGCGGAGAAGCCAGATTACAGGAGACGTGAGAGCTATGTGGGGAAAAACAACATCAAGGGATGTGTGAAAGTCGAGCATCCCCATAACTGCAAGCAAAAGTAATACTGTATTGCAGTCGCAGATCGAGAGTGGCTTGCAAGATTTCCCATGTAGCGCCATCCTTCTGCACAAAGCTCTTACACTCCAACCAGAGGAAATGGTGGTGGCGTTGCATAACCTTTCATGAAAAGTACCGAGAAATATGCTGAACCTGCTCTTGTCATCTTTCTGAAACAATTCTTTTAAATACACAATGAACCTGGTTATCACTTGGTCCCCCATACCACCCCCACTGTCATGGCATGTTGAATTGGCCATAGAACTCCAGTCATTTTGGTGAATAAGAGCACCAGTGTAAACTGGATAAGAAATGTCTCTGTGATAAGTACCTTATGAAAGCTTTTGCTGAGCAGTGGTGAGAGGCCTTCTCAGTGAGTCCCATAACTCCCAACCTTTTGATTGGCAAATGTAGCACATCATCAAACATGTTCAAGCTTTCAGTAGTCTTCGATTCTTCATTGTTAGAACCTGAGGCTTTTCTTTATATTTCCTTTCTCAGGAACAAAAGGCAGTGCATAGAGAAACGGGAGTCATCTATTGCTGCATCAAAACAGTGAAGCACTTGCCTACTGTCTGGTACTATTTGCTACATGGGTGATCCCAATCAACAACTGCAACAGGAATTACGTCACGAAGATTACTGTTCACTATTTTCTTTTCTTATGAAAATAGTGCAGTGCTACATTTTATGACGGGGACACATAAAGAAAAATAATGCATCACCAACTAGCCCCGCAACATGTTTTAAACTACTGTTCACATTTGCCAATTTTGACAGAGTGATCTCGAAACGCCTGTGGGATGTCAACTTGGCTTGAAATCACTCTTGTTCTGCTGCTGGAACACATGGCCTGCTCTCCCAGTTTGTTATTGGAACAGAAGTGCTGCAAATTTGCCATTGGGGTTGAGCATGAGATATACCTGAACCACAAAATCGCCCCGCTTTACTTTGTTGTTGCCAATCTCTCATTCCTGAAATAAGGGCGATGGCCACAAGGGTATCCCAAAGGGTTTGGCAGCATGCAGAGCACATCCCTTCTTTAGTAGTTCCTTGCGCAACATCCTTTCCATAGTTTGTAAATTGCTTCAGAAAATTGCATGTGGTATGAGGCATATTTCGTCACAGTTTATGAATATCACCAAGCTGGAATACTTATATACCGTATCTATTTAATATAGACCATCTTTTTCATGGGCTCTACCATATTGTGTACTCAGTGGTGCCATCTGTGGGCACTCAGAATGCTGATTTGGGCAAGTGCTCTGTGTTGTATGCTCAGCGACAGTTCTTGATGGTTGTTTTCATGTCACGCTATGGCATGGCGTTTTCTATGGGAAACGGTTCTGTAAGCGATTTAAGTCAGCATGACTCTTGTTTCTGTGATGTTGAGGCAGACAAAGCATCCAGCGCAATGTGTACACACTTGTTTGAGCCTTCAATCAGCCTCAGAGATCAGTTATATATTTTTGAAAATTGGTTGCACTGATATGACCTTACTGCAACATTGTCACTTTATTTCTAAGCTGTGGTTTAGTAGCAATCAGTAGGTCCATAACATATGACGATGCCAACAGCATGGGTACTGTTCTGCTTTAGAATAAGTAGTGCTGTTTACTTTGACAGGTGTTCAAATTGTTATTTTTAGGGGTGTACGAATGTCGAATTCTGCTATTTGATTATTCAAATGTTTGATACATTCGGTGTAGAGACTCTAGTAGTACTACATTATGCGTGCACCGCGGAAGCCCTCGTGCTCGGTGCTGCTCAAACAAGCGGTTCACATCGCTTTTGGTGCAAAGAGAGCACCAAGGGCGCCGCGCACAGGCTACCCTTGTTGATACAGCAGTTGACTGCGTCGCTGCGAGCGCTCCCAGACGTCGTTCTCATGCAGAGATTGCACGCACATCGTCTGAACGCCACAATTCATAGAACAGCACCACATTGGTGTGGGCCACCTCTGCCGGTACAAGTTTCATCTGGGTTTACACGACCGATCAAAATGATAACACAGGAAGAGGGAACAGCAACAAAATCAGCGCGTATGTATTTCGTAAAGTGCGAAGATCAGGCCAATCAGCCACCGATAGACACACATATTGTGTTAGATACGTGTTGACAAACTTCCGGCCACCGCTTCAACAGCCATCAGTCTAACCCGCACCAAAGTGTACTCCATATTCTAGTACGCTATACCCGCACGCGTGACCTCTGGACCGATCACATGTTGAGCCACTTGTATAAACATACTAGCGACAAGCATTCAGTGACTGCTTACGGCCTGTTACCACATCAGCAGTTGGTGAATTTTCATCATGGCCACACTACCTAGGCCATTAGGACTAATCGGCACTGCTGCATCGGACGTTGTAGACTATAAAGTTACGGTTTGGTGCCGAATCTACGCAGATCTATTCGCAGCAGCCACGTGACACTCGGAAAGGCAGCAAACCATTTCGCAAAGGAAAGCGAGTGCACAGGATGGCATCAGTTGTTCATGGACGCCATATTTGTGGCACACAGCATGGAGAAACTGGGGACTAATGACACCCATAATGAAGAAAAGTGGGGAGGAAGTGTGCCGTCTTACGTTGTGCACAAGGCACTGGAGGGGGCGCTTTCTATTCGCAGCCACCAAGGCCCTATTTTGAAAGCGATCTGAGATGAGCACAGAGAGTCTAGGCGCGCCGTGGGCTCATAGCATGCTCATAGCTTCATGGGCGCTATGTTCTGGCCGCTCGGTTCACGTTCAAATGAGAGGCAGCACGAAGGTCAATTTGCTTGCTGCTGCTGCCACGCTTCCTCTCTCCAGCATTTTGACAGCGAGTCGTCAAGTGACATGTGTTCATGTTTGCTTGTGCACGCATGCATGCTTGTTAATTTAGTTATTAAGCAAAGGCTTACAACTTTATATGGCCAATAAAACTAATATCCTTACTTTGTATAGCTGTCTATTAATTTGTTATCGCTATTGATGCTTCGCCTTTCGGGCAAAACCTACTTTTTTTTTCATCCTTTTTTTTTCATCATTTTTTTTCTTAAGTTTTGGATTTACAGGGCGGGCACAAAAGTGTCATCACCTAGTCACATGCATTGATGCAGACAGCACATGAACTGGGGCGAGGGGGTCGTGCGAACTTGTTGTGTCCCTGCAGATTTTAGAATCTTTGACCAGTGGAAACTTGCACCGAGCCTGACAGTGAAGCAGTGCAGACGGTGCCTCCTTTTTGCGATGGCTACTAAAGTCGCATGATGCACTGTCCTTTCGTCTGTCGTGCAGATTGGTCTTATGATAGCCCACCTGCCCTAGAGTTGGGATAGCCCTTCTGCATTTTGTAGAAAAAATATGGAAAGCAAAACTTTCTGTGCAATAAAGAAAAGTTTGCCACAAGCCGCAATACACAGGTCCACTATTGAACTGAGCATCTTATCAGTATCCAGTACAACAGAACATCACTAATTCTTTAGCTTCAGAGGAAACAAAGCATATTCGACTGAAATAATTCAACAAAAATTATTTTCCATACCTTCATATACTAGAACTTAGCTGTAATCAGGGCTGGCATATTCATTTGGTGTTGCCTTTTGTAAGAATAGACAGTACTGTACATATTTATTTCTGTGTGCCTATGTTACGGATAGCTTGCTACATTCTAATTATGGAATGCTAGCAGGCTCCCGAGCATGTGCAGCACTATATTTTGTCGCCCAAAATTAGCATTAAATTTCGTGAAAAATTTTCCGATATTCAATATGCGGCTTTTTTTTTTTCTTTTTCTTGATTCAATTCGAAATCTGCTATTCAGTATTCGCACACCCCTAGTTATCTGTACACATACATTGTGCAACTACCTTGTTTCTTGGACGAGGTTTCTGTCCCTGAATAAAATAGTTTTTGCTAATAATAACAGATACCGTACAGTGTGAATTACACTTGTCGAGTGACCATCTGCGGACTGCGTGAACATCCGAAGCAGTGGTAGATGTAGGGTTGTTGATCTGCATGTTCTCTATAGTGCGTCGTCCAAGCATGCGACAATGCGAGGTCTTACTGTTTCTTTAGTACTTCTTTGTTTTTCTTTCTGTTTATGTGAAAGAAGATAACTTTTTTTGGTCTGGTTCATCCCATCCTCTACGACGCACCCTCCCATCTTACAGCAACTGTGTCCTGACAAATAACCACCAGATTCTTTTTACGCGATCTCCTTTGGATATTACTGCTTTACAGGGCACAAATGCAATGTCGAAACCCAAAGTTTATATGTATCATGCTGGTTTACTAACTACAGTGATAGCTGTGTTTAGTAACATCATAGGCTTCATACAGGAGGCTAGCATTTACATAGCATAGTGATTTCAAGTGTACTAGACTTGAAATGCGTGAGAACGCTGCCAGTGGCTCATGCAAATATTTTTTAACAATTGGCACTGTGATGTTTCGGGGTTGCATTGGGTTGGCCGTACAGGAGCATACGCTTTTATGTTTTAGTTCCCACGCCGAACGATCAGATAGTGAGATTTTGTAATTCGTGCCGGTTATTTATAGGTGCTGGTTCTCTTTGTCGAGTGAAAACCAATATAGTCAAAATAGTTCACAACACGTACACATATTGCCGGCGTATGATGCACATCACTTGTTTGCGCACCCAAAAGAATTTTCCACATACTGTTGTTACAACTGCTCCGAAAGGCTGCACGGTGGTTCCCCGATGACCTTGTATAACAGGCATCGCATAAATTTCACTGAGAACAAACTAAATCATCTCCAAGTCATTCCACAGCACCATGCCACGCACCCTTTTTTTCTCACCTGATTATAAGGTCTATAGTGCGTGGTTTTTTTCCCCAGAATATTTAGCCTCAAAGTCGGCTTCCGCCTTATTGGCGAGGCTGGTAGATTCAGTAATACTGTTTTAGTATGATGGTGGCAGCACCACATTTCCCATGATTCACATTTTTAATTGCAGTGCAAATTGTACCAACTAATTTGGCTGGTGAGGCAGTACCCTATTTTTACACGTGCACTCCAACCATTGAGAATTGAGAATTCAAAAATTTTACTCTAAATGGGGAGTGTGGGTTATAAGCAAATTTTGCCTTGAGGTGTGGTTTCACAGCGGCATGAATTTCACTCTATAGTGTGGCTTCATGGCAGCACGGTGTCCGCTGCCGTGAAGCTGCACCTCAATATAACGTTCGCACCAATCTAGTTTCGTTTTCTCCTTGGTTTCCCCACCCTCTCCCCAACTCCCACTGTTGAAGCTCCTTTCCTCTCTTCTAATTCATGGTTGCCATTTTGCATTTTGGCTGTGTTTTTCGAGCAATCCCAGCAAAGTCTGAATAATCTTTCGGCTACTTTATATTACCTTATATTAGTGTACTTATTTAAGTTTTTTCTTACCGACCACGATGGCTTAGTGGCTATGCTGTTGTGCTGCTAAGTACAAGGTCGTGGGATGAATTCCCGGCCACAGGAGCAGCATTTGGATGGAGGTGAAATGCAAAAATGGCCGTTTCTCATCCATTGGGGGCACGTTAAAGATCCCCTGGTGGTCAAAATTAATCCGGAGTCCCCCACTACAGCGTGCCTCGTAATCAAATCGTGGTTTTGGCATGCAAAACACCAGAATTCTGTTCAACTTCTTTTCCTTAGACTCCCCACTGGCACCCTTGCCTTATGATCGAATAAGTATGGTATTTATTTATTTATTTATTTATTCAAAAGCACCTTACAGGCCCTATGGCAGGGCATAAAGTAAGGGGGGCATATTAAACAGTAAAATGTATAAAAAGTACAAATTGCCAACAGGAACAGTGCTATAAGAAAATTACCGTCTTTCACAATATTGAAGGCACTAGGAGTACAAAGCAATATATGAAGGCACGCGAACACTTGTTACTGTTAACAGAGCAAGGAATACCGTTTATGAAAATGATATACAACATGGCAAGAATGCACGATAACATACACTAGATTGGTCATTCGTTAACGGTATTAAATGGGAAAAGCATGAGTAACTGAGAGCGGAACGTGTCGGGATTAGATATGGAGGCTATGTTATCAGGGAGGTCGTTCCAGAGACGGATGGCACGTGGTAGTGCCGATGAATTAAATGCATTTGTTTTACCGTATATGCGCATGAAACTGAACTGATTATGTAATCTGCGTGAAAAAGAGTGGTTTTGGTTTTTGAGACTTGAGAAATTGGTCACACCTTGTGCTGTAGATAGCAGACTGGCATCACAAGAAAGTTAAAAAAATTAATATACTGCACAGAATTACTTTTAAATGTGTAACCATTTCTATAACTACTCAACAAAGTGACCCGTCTGCCCTTCTGTCACACAAGACGAGATCGCTTTCAAGATAGGGCCTGCAGCAGCGAGCGAAATCACCTTCGTGTTGCCTCTCGCTTCAACACGAATTAAACGGCGAGAACACAGTGCGCACGAAGCTATCAGTACTCTCGCACTCTGTCTTCCATCGCAGATTGCTTTCAAGATAGGGCCTACATGGCCGTGCCATACGCAACTGCTGCCGGAATTTGGTTGATCACGGTTTATAGTGTTTCATATCGAAAGGAGGCAGCATCATCGACCACATCTATGTACGAGGTCTACCAAATGTGACACTGTTCAATTACGTCAATGCTACAGCACGCATTGGTCAGTGTTCATCTTCCACGAAGCAGTGGCATCATCCAAACCCACCATCATATAACACGAGTAACATTGCTACTACTCGCCTCTTTGTCATCTCATGCTGTTCTCGGTTAAAATTTTGCTCTTGCTACCGCGCTTCTCTGTTTCACGATTCCTTCGTGGTGTTTCTCGCAATTATACCAAACGCAGTTAGCAAATGCTTACGCATCATTTGGATAACTCCCACAGGAGATCCTGCATGGAAGTTTTAACAATTGGTACATAAATTTTTTTCTCTCATCAGGGGAAAAGACAGACCAGCAAAATGTTAACTTTCAAGGAGACCTAGTAAAGGTCTGGTCTTTACCCTATAGTTATGGGCACAAATGTACTTTGTGAACAACTTCCAAACCTAATTGTGCTCACACTGTTGCAGGTGCAGTACATTCGCTATCAACTGGATCATATTGACGTAAGTGACAATGAGGATGACATAGTCAGTGCCTGCAAAGTTTACAAGGACCCCCTCTTCACAGGTTTGCATTGTTCTTGCACTTTTGCTTGCCCTTTCTTTTCATCCTTCTTACTTTCAAGGTGAACTGCTGTTCTTTGAATGAGAGGTTCCTCTTTATGTTAAGCAGCATCCAAGGTGTCTACCAACCGGGAAAACCGGCAATTCTCAGGGATTTTGAATAGTCTGGAAAAACTAAGGGAAAACTCAAAGAATTTGTACTTCAATCTGGGAAAATTAGCTATCATTTTATTGAAAGGGAACGAAAGTTGCCCTACTGCTGGCATGAGTAAAAAAGAGGAATCGTAACGAATTGTCTTTGACACCGTGTTGTCGGATGGAAGAGCTACCAGTGTACAGTCAACGCCAGATTTTTGTGAAATATCCGATAATGTGGACGGCTTCACGGCAATAATCAAACCCAACACAGCCGTTTTGATTATCTCACCACCTCGAACCGGCGCTCTCGTAAGCGGATCCGCCGGCAGCCGTAGCCACCACCGCGGCAACGCTAGGCTTAGCTGCTTCGACGTTCGCTATTAACCCTTCGAGGGTCGATTTTTTTCGCCATAAGCGACCGCCCAGGGTTGATTTTTTTTATTGCAGATTCCAATTCTTCTTAGGGGCTTCGAAAAAAATTACAGCAATTTTTCTAGGGTGACCGTAAAGTGAGAAAAAGATATTTTGCGTTGGTATATATGTACTATTCATTCATGAATAACAACTTATTAGAATTAAAAATTTTACGCATTTTTATACACATAGTTCAAGGCCTTGAAAATCCGCACACGAGAATATTTTGCAAGACTCAAATGTTCCTGCTCTTACACTAATATGTACATCCATAGCGTAATCGAACTGCGTAGGTACGCTCACTCAAAAAAACTGTGTTGTTGTGTGCCTGTCAAAGAAGCACAACGTGTGACAAACTTCTGCTAATATTCATCTTATCGCCTACCAGAGGCAATTAGTTTTGGCGAGTGTCAAAAAAGAAAGCAAGCGACGGAAACGCATGCACGGCGGCATCCTTCATATGCACACCCCTGTGAGCACTAAATGAGCGAGAAAGAGGCGGTCGCCCTTTGAGCGATTAGTAACGAGATAGCCACGTACAGATGGCGGCGTAAATATACAACATCGACCATTTTTGGACTTGTTCGCAGCGCCGTATATTTACATCATTGACCCTCAAAGGGTTAAACTTGTTGCCGTTCGGTGCTGGTTTTTTTTTTTTTTTTTTTTTTCATTGAAAGAATGCGCCGCTGTCAGCAATGGCACCAACTCCGCCTTTGTGGTCCTTGAGATTGGCTTCAAAGCTCGGAAAGTACGGCGCATTGCATAACGCCGGTTTTTGAAAGGCAGCTTCACCTCTGCACAGTGATGATACGTGGAGAAGTGTACAAGAAGTATTGTGGTGAAGCTTAACAATCATGGGAAAGGGCGATTGTCACTGGACACAGTACGTATTCCATAATTATACATGCGTGCACCCGCCGTCTCCTGTCGCAGTACGACCACCGATATGCCTAATAAGTGTCCTGGCTGCCCTTAAGAGCTTTTTCGGATGTGCCTGTGTGGATTTGAGCCCGTGAGGGCAGTAAAAGACACGCATTCATTTTTTCGGACTGCCCAATTTGATTTTTCGGACGTTTTCGTGGCCCCTAGGGAGTACAAAAAATCGGACATTGACTGTACAACTGACCAAGAGGATGCTTCAAATGGTTCATGGGGCAAACGTGCGGTGGAATGAGGACAAGAACAGAAATGACTGTTGCATTGAGGAATGATCAGGAAAGGAACTGTGCTGCCTCTTTGGAGGAGCATAAGCTCAAAAAGCAAGGAGTTGGCTGACGCAAAGATGCAGGTGCCCCTCATCCAAACCAAAATAAACTCTTGAAAGCAGTGAAACACAAAACGGACGCATTGTGCGTGGGCTAAGAGTCTGTGAGGACAGTTGAGATTGACTTTCCAACTGCAAAGAAAATCTCACTTGTGACAAAGTTCGGGCCTAATATCGATGATCTTGCTATCACTTGATAGAAATAGCTAATTTCAGAAAATATTTGCTTTTGTATACATCTCTCTTTATTTGTATTTGAAGATGTTCGACTCTATTTACAATGGGCTTTATCATTTTTCTTTTTCGAAGATGTCTTACTTGCTGTGCATTTTACTATCCCCTACCTTCAGTTTTCAATTTGAATGAAATAAACACTACTCCTTACCATACAAACTGGATTAATTTTTTTTATTTTTAAAAAATACTTGAGAGTGACGGCATCGGGCGGTGTGGTGTCCAGCCTGCCTTGACATAAAATAAAGTTCTGTGTCGCTCAGGGATAACCTGTAAAACTCAGGGAATTTGAAAATGTCAACTTGGTAGACACCCAGAGCATCAGTATTGTTACTTTGTTCTCTTCTAAAATAGTTGTCTGCAATGAACATTCTTGTTGGCACATTTCAAGTAGTACTTTCTTCGACATGTCTAAGGGGCTGAAATATAAAGAATGTTGTAGGACAGAGGTGTGTGGTTAGTGCAAAATGTTTTTTTTTTTCTTTTATCAGAGTATAGCTTTTAGTTTCAAGTTTCTGTTAAGATGACCTAGTATCTGCAGCCAAACTAGTCATTAACTATCTACACCATTTCATTATGCACGGTGTGTCAGATTGAGGGGAACACAAATGTGGGACTGGTTGGCATCCTTACACAGAATTTACGAAAAGCAGTCGCATTCCTAACACCCGTATTAGGTGTATGTTCACTAGCTTGTTTCCTCAAGTCCATAGCCTTTGCTTCTTGCTATGAGTGGACCATGTACCTTATAATATTGAGTGTAATAGGGGGCAGAAAAATGAGAATGAGGCCATGTATGAGTGTGTCATTTTACCAGTGATTTTTGAAGTAATGCAATGCAACTGAATAACATTGCAAGATTGTGCAAGACTTCTGAATGATGGTCACTGCAAAATTTTCATTGTTCCATTGTAAACTGATCTTATTTATATAGTTTCAAAAATGTTATATTGAAAACAGGCTCTCGAGGAAGAGTAGTATGGACTTCCATTAATTCAACTTTGTTTAATTCAATTTTTTGTTAATGTGATCCTGACCAAAGGTCCTGGCTGGTGCCCATCCATTTCTATGAGCCCAACCTATGTTATTTCAATCTTGAAATTAGACTTCAGATAATTCAAACCAACCTATGTTATTTTGATCTTGAAGTTGGCCTTCACCAGATAATTTGAACTTGTCTTGTCAGCATGCATGCATCTGACCCCAATGATGATCCCAATAATGGCAGTGTTTGTCTTGGCAGGGCTTAGTGGGCAGTAAATGCATTGAACACACATAATTTCTTACCGAGAACACCCATTTTTGGCCTCTTGCAGGAATATTTTCAAGAAAGAATGGTAGTTCACAATGCATGCTTGCATATTTACTCGATTCTAAAGCACATCTTTTTTTCCCAGAAAATTGGTTTGAAAATTGCCTGTGTGCTGCAGTCGGATACGAAACTAAAACCATGTTCATAACAACCTACTATCGGATCCAGCCTAGCCAGCGTCATCGCCTTTGCCATCTCAAGATGGCAGCAGAACCAGTTTTTGCATTGCAAGACAGCAACAATGCACTGCTTTGAATATGCTATCTCCTTCAAAGGGCTAATTTTTTGCTATCCTGTAGCATTGCATGAGTTGTTGGACAAACTAGCGAAGTACAGTAGAACCTCATTGATATGTTCCCATTACGTACGTTTTCCCGGCGCCAACATTCGCTATCGAGAACACAAAAAATTACCCAACAGAGCTGAGCCCATTTTTTACTGGTTCAGGCGTTACTGGAAAACACACTTTTTAGGCTCCAACATTCAGTGCATCACCACTCTGATCTCTCTGCTGCAGATTGCAATTTTATACGTTTTCCGGCCGCTAGATCCCATGTGAACAAGAAAAGGCTTGAGGTGCGCGCGATCGAGAACAATATATAGCTGCCCGTCTCACATGAAAACGACGGCGCACACAGTTTCTTATTCCGGTATGAGCAAATCTCCACCCAGGTCGTCACACGCCGCATTCACAGCTATCGCCGCCAAAGCTACTGTGCTAAGCATCTTCACCCATCTGTTTTACAGCGCATGGTGTGTAGTGCCATTGGTAGCATATTGCACATGTTTAATAGGCGGTAATCCAAACACACCCCCATTCACTGCTGCAGGCGGTGCGATGTGGACATCACATTTCGCTTCGGCGGCATCTGGCATCGCTCACCAGCTCGATTTCGTTTTCGGTTTCCTGTTGCCCTCTTGAAGCACCACACTATAGGAACACAACAGAACGCATCTCGGGCCGCCGGAGCACCAGCAGCTTGACCTGTGTCGGTGTCTGGTACTGCAACGGTCCGCGCAACGCTTCGCATTACGTAGATGTCAACAATAGTTGAGTCTGTCAAAATTGTTTAGTTGTTTTTCTGGTATTTGTTTTCTCGCGTTGTTTCCCAAAACGTATGAACGAGGTTCTACTGTAGTTAGTTTAGCCATGGGGCGCCACCCTGTTTGCGATTGTTGCAGTCTTTTGATGAGTGCAGAATATCAAACTTGCTGTGGGACTGTACGGAGGTCGACATGTTGCGGTTCACAGACGGAGGTAAAGTTATGTTTCAGAGACGATGAAGATTAAGCGTAAATAAATTTCCATTCTGGGAAGGCAAAGTGTGCTGATTTCATTGTTACTTTATTGCCAGAATTGGAGGCACGCTACACTTTTCTCATAAAAAAAATTCAGTGTCATTATATTTGTCATCTCTATGTTAGCATTCCACTTTGAACCCACAATAAGTGGGTCGTATTCAATTAGGGGAGTGCTAGGATGTGTCAGATATAGTCGGACCGCAGTGTAACGAACTATATTAATTTCCTGACCTTAGTTGCATTGAAAACCTTGTATCATCTTTTTTTCACTATTTAACGAAGTAATTTTGCGACACGGCCATTTAAAGCATGTACTTAGAGCCTGTATGGCTAGTAAGTCCAGCAAAATACTGAAAAAATGTTGGGCAAGGCAAAAGTTAACTTCGAGCATTGTTCTGCATGAAAAGTTTGAGCATCAAACCCCGTCAAAGCATGTGAGCCAAGACTCGGTAGGCAGGAAACAGCACTGCGCCATTTTTCGCATCTGTAAACAACTTGTGGAGGCCACGGGTTGTGCGGCAGCACGAGTAGAAACACGAGAGCTGACTATTCCATCTGTGCAAGTGCGTCGAGGAGGGAGTGAACACGCTTTAATGTATACAAGCACACATGGGGGGAGCAGGAACGCGCTTCTCCTCCTCGCACGCGTATGTGCGTGGCCTACGCCGTGCAAACGTTGAGCCAAAATGGTTGGTGCCTCCATGCACATTTTGTTTTTCCCGCGCATATAGTGTTGGCAGTGGTGTAATTTCACATGTTTGAGACATGGTGCGAATCACACACTTCATCAATGCTCCGCCTTTCTGTCAAAACTGTAACTTTTCTTTTTAAATGCGGGTGCATTTCTATGCCTATCCAATGAGGGAACTTGTCCGTCAGCTACATCGCTTTCAAGATAGAGCCCTCAGCAGTGAGTGAATTCACCTTCGTGCTGCCTTTCACTTCAACGCGAACTAAGTGGCAAGAACACGGGACACACGAACCTATCAACACTCAGTGCACTGTGTCCCCATCGCAGACTGCTTTCAAGGTGAGGCCCGTGCGTCTCGCTTCAATGCAAACTAAGCGGCGAGAACTTGTCCGCGCGGCCACGCTATACACAGCGGCCACCAGGGTATGGTTGATCACTTTTGATAAGGGTTTGATTCAGATGTGTAAGGCACTAAAGAGCGATAACGGCTCATAATGATCTGAACGTCATCAGCACGCCTGGCGCCACTACCTGTGGTAGTTTGCTTCCGTCCTCAATTCACCCTGTGTCGCCGCAAAGCTCGTTCGGATCAAGTTTCATAACATTGATAATGACACCGGGCTACGTCGAGATGAGTAAGTGGTACAATGCTTATGCATACTTAGACAACTCCTAGACAAGATTGTTCTTCTTCTTTTTTTTTTTTTTTAGAGGACGCATATCAATATCTTTTTACACTTCTGTTTTTCATTTTTAGGCGCTCACTGCAGGCACTAAGCGTAGTCAATTATGGCATCCAAGATTTATGGCGTCGCGTGATGCAACACACACAAATCTCGGATGCTGTGAGTCATGTCAATGCGTTGCTCTCGGTGCAATCTGCACCGCACTGCAGTAGTATGGCCCTTATTAATTTGTTAATAAGTGCAGGGATGGAAGTGCTGCACCAATTGCGCCATCTTACGCCAAAACAGTAATTTCAAATGAAATTGCCAAATTCAGCAGGATGTGCATGTTCAGTGGCAACCACACAGCCATAGGCACGCATTATTTAGCACTTAGCCCTGCAATCCAATGGGCCTAAGCAATCCATTTCAGCGTCGGGCTCCTTGGAGTGTGTGGGTATGTTTGGTGGCATAAGTGACTAGGCCACAAAGAAATGAAAACCATTATGTGCTATACAATACATTATGAATGTTTTCTATAAAGGTGTTACGCATTGCACCACATCTGGTTATCGGGATGATAGTGCGACACGCCAACAAACGACCTGCTTGCTTTCATGAAACTTGGTCACAAATATCCAATGCCAACCACAATCGTCGCTCAAATTTTCACGTAGGCTGCACTATTTTCTGCCAGGCCACACCACACAAAATCAGGCTCTTGCTGCCGCAGAACGCAAGCCAAGGATGTAAAGTTTCAGTTCAGTTCAGTTGTTTATTTTTCACCACACACACAAAAAAAAGTACACAAGGTGAAAAAATGGTGAAAAAAAATGGTGACCGGCAGAAAAGCTACATTATAGCAACTTGACGGAGCTCTGGCCACCGTGAACAAGCAGCAAACAGGCACAAACACTGCATCACAAAAAAAATTGGTAGTACGCACAACAATTAGGACACTACAAGATGCAAGACAAGATATCTTGAAAGGCAGATCCCAGAAGCTTGGATAGCGCAAATACTAACATGTCATGTCAAAAAGAAAATGTAAACACCATATGTTCACTGATTGGAAAACAAACTAAAGTGGGCATCACAAAAACAGATAAAAACCATATGATAACACAGCAGTATGTTGTTTGTCACAGCTAAAATAGATTTCATTTAAAAATACGCAGGAAATGTAAGAAGCTAGCAGATCATATATTCAAGACATCGTTCATAGGTATACAGTAAAAAAAAAAATACAGGCAACTTCTGTACATTCAAAAATGAATGAAAGTGGTACGTAATAGTATTTGCTGCGTTGAGGGACACGTTTTCAGAACCAACTTTTATTAAAAACCAGCTTTCAAAGAAATAGTTCCAACATACACTTGTTACTTACGGTTAAAGGATCTATGTATTGTTTAGATAGCTCATTCAATATGTTGGGTAAAGTACGGCATAATCTCTGGCGCCCATATTCTGTGTGTGAGAATGGAATGTGCCAAGTAATTTGACATCGAAAGGAATAGGGTGAGACCCCCCCCCCCCCTTTTTTTTTTCTTTTTTTTTTTTTAACGTAGCTAATTCCGAAAATGCCGCTAGATTACCTTGTGCTGCATTCTTATATTTCGGGTTGGTTTATGATTATATAGTTAACATGCTCTAACTATCCTATATTTTAAAAATAATTCTTCGGTGTGTGCATTATAGGGAACGTTTTCTATTGCCCAAACTGCCTTTCTTTTTTTTTTTTTTTTTTTTTTTCGACACCGTAAGTTTGTTCAAATTATTTGCTGATGTGTTTCCCCATATTGTTGCGGAATAACTGAGTTCAGAATGGAATAGCGAATTATATAAAATTAGTTTAATTTTAAAAGGCAGAAATTACCGATGCCTGCTTATAATTCCAACAGATTTCCGAGCTCTAGAGCAAGTTTAGTCAACATGATCGTTCCAGGACCTATGTTCCGCAAATACTACGCCTAGTGTTCTCACCGACCTTTCAAGCGTTACCATATATTGGCCCAGAACAATTACATTTGATACGGTTATGGGTGTACTTCGAGCTCGATATAAAACACACTTTGTTTTGGATTCATTTAGCAGAAGGCTATTCCTTTCAGACCAATTCTTTAGTTCGTGACAAAGTACACCTGCTTGTTCTGTTATGTTAGTTAAATGCTTCCCATGAACAAACACTGTGCAATCGTCGGCATAAATGACAAAGTTGCATTTGGTATTTATGTTAACAATATCATTTATGTAATACAAGAGGAGAACGGGACCAAGGATGCTGCCCTGTTGCACTCCTGTAGTAACTGGTCTAACGTTAGATCTGCATTCAATAATTTCAACAAATCGCTTACGTGATTCTAAGTATGATCGGATAAGTTCAAGTATACTTCCTCGATGGGTAGTATCGATAACGGGCAGTAGTTGCTAAACATATTCTTGTCCCCTTCTTTGTGAATCACCATTACTCGCTACTTGCATGTTTTTGGGAAATACACTAGTTGATAGAACCAAATTATAGATATGGGTTAGTACAGGCGCAATAAGGTCCAATACATTCTTTATCGATGTGATTTCAAGGCCATCGGCATCTTTGCTGGAGCTGTTTTTATGTCCACTGAAGATTGAGACAACCTCTGATACATAGATTGGCGTTAGGAACAGCGTCTGCGCAGCACGTGTGGTGTTGCCGACTCCGTCACTGCTTGTACTTTTGTTCGCGTCTCCTGCCAGCTCTACAACGTAATCATTTATTTGATCTGCTAGTTCTTTTCCTTTCAAAACTATACAATCATCAATAGCAGTTTGCACTTGTGTAGCATTTGTTTTCCTGTTTAAAATGTCGTTTAATTTTTTCCACACCATTGCACTTCTGTGGAGACAGTCAGTATCAAAGACGCGAAGGAAGTAATCTTTTTTTGCTTTCTCTTTCTCTTCGTTTAGTTTATTTCTGAAATTCTCTTACTGATTCCAATCACTTTGATCCCACATTCGAAGAAATAATTGGTAAAGCTTGTTCTTTTTTCGAATGCGCCGAAGAGTACCTTTACTAGTCCATGGTTTGTGTGATTTATTGCTTGGCCAAAAGTTCTTCGTTGGGAATGAGTGAAAATACTGCATCTTAAAGATCTTCATAAATTCTTCATATGACAGATTAGTGTTCTGATGAGCAAAAATGCTTGACTAGTCTACGATATGAATCTTCTCTCTAAATTTTTGCAGTGTGTCTTCAGATATTAGGCACTATGTGGTTTCACAACACTTGTTAAACTGGAGATGGGAGCGTCTGTTTATGAACGTAAATATCAGCATGTTATCACCGATATCGCAGCTTAAAATACCAGATATGCTGTGGTCCATGGGGATATACATGATAAACATGTCAAGCAATGGTGACGTTGTAGCAGTGACACGCATTGGCGAGGTAATTACATTGTGAAACCCATTGCGCTGAAGTATTCCTAAGAATTCTGTTGTAGGCACAGATTGATTTGAAATATTGATGTTAAAATCCCTGCTAATAACTAAAGTGTATCCCATTTCATTCGCGTAGGAAAGAACACCATCAAAGAAATCCAGAAATGCACGCATACTCCTGCAGGGGGGCAATAAATGACTCCAAAAACATTTTCGTGTTGCCTAACACACAATACTTTGTAATCATTGGTTATTTTACTAAAGCATTCCAACATTTCAAAGCTAGACATTGCTGTCAGAATAGAAACACTGCCCCCTCTACTTCCTGTGCGATTCAAATAGAAATGTGTAAATCCATATGGTACATAAAATTTGGAGTCATTATTGTACCGTGTTTCAGTAAACATTAGTATATCAAATTTAAGTTTGCAGGAAGTGAGTAGTATAGAGATATCTCACTTTGGTTCTACTGATCGGGTATTTAAGTGTAGTAGTTTAAGCCATTGTGTAATATTTGTGTCACCACCGACTTTGCCAATATCTTGGGGAAGAACGTAATCACTAGCCATTACAAAAAATCAACGTATGGTTGCTCGTGTCTTTTTGTACGTATTACGAGTGTCCGTAGAGCATATTTTATCAACATCACTTTCGCGGCTGATGCGTATTATCTCCGGTTTCCCGCTTTGTCGGGCGAAAATGATGTGGTTCTTGACCCAGGCAGTCTTCCACTCATGATTGCTCTTGCGTGCACTAGCCATCCCAAGAAGCTTTTTAATTGCAGGGCAAAGATGCTCATTTAGTAGATCGAGTCATCACACTGGGAGCCAAGCAAATCATTCTTTAGCCTCTTCTTTTGCGCTTTTTCAAGAAATTGGTCTCGTTTTTCATGGCGCTGAAACTCGACAACAATATTCGTTTTGGTATCTTCTTTTGTCCGTACTCTGTGACACACGTCCACATCCCTAGGCGGTACATTTTCACCAATGGCCTCGCCTATTTTTCTAAGTATACTCGCAAGGTGTTCATTCGGTTCCTGCGGGATGCTTTTGATTTCTACGTTTTTGTTCCTCGTGTATTTCTCAGGCTTCAATAGCTCATCCTGGCTCTTAGTCAGATCTTTCTCTAATGTGAAAACCTTGTGCCGAAGATCTTCGTTGTCTTTTTTTACTCTGTTTACGCTTTGTGTACTCTGGCTGTGCCTTCAAGGCGGCTGTTTGCTTCGTAAGGACATTTGCTCATGAGATACATGCTCTTATTTTATTTTGTCCATTTCGGTATGAAGGCTTCTCTCGTCAAGGCAGATGTTTCACTCCAAGGAATCCTTGTAAAGCCTCATCTCGGCCTTCAGTTCATCTTTGAGTTATAGTATTAGTTTCGCTACTTCCTTACTCATCTCAAGAATCAAAAGTAAAACGTCAAACAACACACACTGGGCAGCAGCGATGCGGATAAGGTATCGATTGAAATCTTCTAAAATGTTTACGTAGCACTAACCTGCGGTGCACGGAAAATTATGCTTAGGGCAGTGTTCGCAGCGCTGTCACTGCTGCCAGTAGCGAGGCTCCAGGATCCTGCTTGCTTTGCACGTGCTGAAAGTGACCACGTAGGTGGACACCGGCCGCACACTGGCTTTTCCGTCAGTAGTACGAGGACGAATCCATATGCACAGTGTTTCCCGTCAATGTCAGTTGTGCGTCGCCATCGGATACACGTGCCTGGTCCAGATCTGGCCCCTGTAGTGCACAGAAAATGATGCTTAGTGCAGTGTTTGCAGCGCTGTCACTGCTGCCAGTAGCGAGGCTCCAGGATCCTGCTTGCTTTGCACGTGCTGAAAGTGACCACATAGGTAGACACCGGCCGCACGCTGGCATTTCCGTCAGTAGTACGAGGACGAATCCATATGCACAGTGTTTCCCGTCAATGTCAGTTGTGCGTCACCATCGGATACATGTGCCTGGTCCAAGGTCGATCCAAATAGGTCGTGAAGCTTCGGGCGAAAAGCGATTCAGTACCAATTGTCACCGACATCAGCAAGGGTGGTTATGGGACCAGCGATTGAAGCGCGACTATGTTTGGAGGGAGCAAACATTGGGAAAGAAAAAAGCGTATTTTAATTAAAGCAAGACACAGTTAGAATCATTCGATGAAAATAATATTCCTGGTCAATTTTATATATTCATGGCGAGTTAAGAAAATACACGTTTATTTAATTTTATTATTATTAATAAATGCATTTCTTTTCAGCGCCCATCGTTACTGGGGGCATTGACGCCGCTATCACTCGCATTGCAATGCACGTCTTGAAATATACAGGAAGGCGCGCTCGTGAAGTTCACCTGTTGAAATACACCCCCTTTACATATAGTTCTTTTTGGTTGTCGAAGTTTGTCTGAATTTGGCGATGAGGGTACCTTCATCGCTTCTTAACCTGTTCGGTCAAAAGTAGTAAGTTATGACCTCCAGATAATTGTGTAGTGCTTTTCATGCGACTATGCTGGCCGACAGGCTTGGCATCTGATGATAGGATCAGCACTCTACACCTAAAGCTTTTGTCAGCATCCAAAGGAAGTATGTTCTGTGCAGGGGTGCGATTTCGACAGCCGTACGGCTGGCCTTTTCCTGCATCGCTTTCCGCGCTGAATGCTCGAAACGCCCATCAAGTCGAATGGTGGGGCATTTGAATATATAGCTCTAAAGGCAGGCCAACAAAACAAATTTCGTGCCTTCGAAAACAAAATGATGTCACTTCTGTTTTTAACGGTATGGCGTCCCATTATTTTATCTTCCGCCGGAAGTGTTCCCTCCACATACATATGGCGCTAAGCTTGATGAACCACCGATGAACCGCCATGTTTTGAATGCATGGGCTCCTATGGAAGCTTCGCTACCAGGTACATTTTCCTTGCCTGGTCCAGATCTGGCCCCTGCAGTGCACGGAAAATGATGCTTAGGGTAGTGTTCGCAACACTGTCACTGCTGCCACTAGCGAGGCTCCAGGATACTGCTGGCTTTATATGTGCTGAAAGTGACCCCGTGGGTAGACACTGGCCGCACGCTGGCGTTCCAGTCGGTAGTACGATGACGAATCCGTATGCGCAGTGCTTCCCGTCATTGTCAGTTGTGCGTCACTGTCGGACACACGTGCCTGGTCCAGATCTGACCCCGGCGGCACATGGAAACTGATGCTCAGGGAAGTGTTTGCAGACCATGGCTCTGTTTTATGCTCACCTGTTGTGTGGCATGGTGTGCGTCACGCTGCGTTGTCATGCCGTAAAGTGCCATCTTGACTGCACCAGGTTGGCAGGCTGTGCGAGCGATCATGCGAATCTTTCACCAGGAAAGGCACTTCTCCTGAATTTATTTCAGCTAATTTGCAGACTGACCATGCAAAAGCAACTGTAGGCAAATACTAATGTATCAGATAATGTACAGAAGTGGAGCGATAAGTTGCATGATATGCTGACAATATTCATACACCGCTAACAATAGTCGACCCTTACGCAGTAGCTGATGTATGCCCAGAACAACTATGGTGTTCATCCGATGCTCGCTCCAATGGCCTTTTATCTGCGCTGGCGCCACTGTGCGTGTACTCTGGGAGCTTTATTAAGCACTGCCACAGCATTTCGCAAGAGTTTCGGGACCACAAGAATAGAAGGACCTTGGTTGCGATTTGGTGCCGAGTTGATGCAGATATATAACAGCGCTCGGGAAGCTTACAAAGCACCTCGCCAACAGAAGTGAAAATATGAAGGTCAACCTAAATGGTGCTTTCTTTATGGCCATAATTTTTTCAACATCATATGTGGGGATCACATCCTAAAATACTATTTTAAATAACCCAGTGTCATCCACTTAACTCCACGGAAAATGTTTGTGGTAGTTATTTATTTGTAAATAAACTGTTATCAAGTAAAGCACCGTGCAGCGATAAGAACTTTGGTCGCCATTACACATTAGTTCTCTAGAGAAGGTGGTGGCACCACAGGAATGTTTGAATAATCACGTAGGTTAGAAAAATCGATCGGTGACTCTAAATGAATCCTTCGTCTTTGGTGTGTCTTGGACATGACCTAAGGTTAATGGCAGTGCGATGTGCCTACCAAAACCGAAACTGTCTAGTGTACATGTTTTAAAATTTATATTTGTTCGTTTTGACTACTTATAATATCTCGAATACTGAAATTCAGACCAAAGTGAAAATCAAATAGTGTAATGTGTAATTGAATATTTGAAAATATGAAATATTTACACAAGCCTAGTAAATACTTGTCTTGTTGTTCACAACTTGTTAAAGGAGCACCTGTACTTTTTCACTTTAATTTTACGTTAGACACAAACATTTAAAACACTTGTGACTTGTTAATTTAAAGATCAATTGTCAGAATGTATGTCCAATTGAAAAACTGCAACCCACAGAAAAGCTGCAGGCACTAAGTTTTCCATAATACTTATTTAACATTGCTGCTAATGCTATCTATTTCAGTTTGTGACATGAAACAGACAACAGCAACAACGGCGGTTGTACCATAGAACTTCTATACCTTTTCGAAAATGCCAACCAGGAAACTGTATGATCTGATCTCACAATAAGATTGACAGACTCAACTCTAGTTGGCATCTACGTGAGGCAAAATGTTAGGCGAATCATTGTAGCATGAGATGCCAATGTGTGCCTAGCGGGTGGAAGACACACATTGTCAATTTTTCAACTTCAGTACGCTTACGTTTGTGGTCCTCAAACTCGGCTTGGGTCACCAGCTTTTTCAAGCAGGGCATTTGGATGAGAAGTCTTGATGTGCCGACATGGTGAAAATTGTTGCCGCACGAAATGCTGATGCGTTTTGAGCTAGTGGGGCCCAAGCGACTTGAGAGCCATGTGACCGTTTTCCTATCGCATAGCATTTTAAGATGGTGACAGGAAATCGAAATGAAATCGAGCTGGTGGGTGCCACCAGAGCGAAATGTGACACTCACTTCGTGCTGCCTGCAGCAAGTAACAGCAGTACGCTTCCAACCACACTATGCCTCATACACTAGGAAACAGATATGTGAAAATGCTTATCACAATAAGATTGGCAGTGATAGCTGTGAATGCGGCGTGCAGCGACGTGGGAGGATATTTGCTGATACCGGAATAGGAAACTGAGTGCGCGCCGGCATTTCCACGTAACATGGGTGGGTGAGTATATTGCATGGAAGCTGCTGCGGCAGGCGGCTACTGTTTTCCTGTTTTCAGTCATGCGCACCTACCACTGTTCCTTGTTTACACGAGATCTGGTGACTGGAAAACGTATCATATGATCTCAGTTTGGCAATGTACTGAATGTTGGTGCCAAAATATCGTATTTTCCGGAAACGTATGAACCGGTAAAAAAGATGCTTAACTGTATTGGGTTACTTTTTGTGTTCTTGATCACAAACATCAGCGCTGGGAAATTGTACGTAATCGGATTGTATCAATGAGGTTCTACTGTATACAGTGCATGCAACCACACTTGACGTAGGTTGTGCTTAGCTGTAATGTGCAGGCATGGCCAGGCTTAAGGTGCTGACCTTGCCATGCATTTGCAAAGTTCTGTGCCCTAAGTTTGCTAAAAGATACTAGTTTTTCTACTGTTCTCCAACTAGTATAGCCACCCGCGCATGACAGCGCACATTAGCTCACATTGGCAAGTAAAAATGGTAACCAGAACTACTTCACAACAGTCAACTAGTCTCTGTTTCTGTGAGATGTGACTGTCTTGTTTGCGTACTTCACTGGATATTTCAACCAGAAAATTTGCTAGTTTCATGGTGCAAAAGCAGCAGGAGAGCAGTGAATTGTGGTGTTGACCTTCAGTAGGGCACACCAAACACCATATGCATTTGCCAAACATGGATCTTGGCCTTTTAATATCGCTGCTGTCACATCGTGAGGAACTGTTGCAGTCAGATATCATATATATTGTTGCTAACACAACTGGCATTCTTGGAAACCGAAACTTCCTAAACTATCATGAAATCTCTCAGTTGTAGGACAACTATGCATTTTTGGCACATGTTCTACACATACTCACGATAGCTGTTCCATGAGCCTTACATCAGGTAACGTGATCAAGCACATGCTAAGGTCTCCTTCCTCCTCCTTTTAAACCAGATAGAAAAGGAGAGCGCTTGCCGCTCTGGTTCTTCTTGCTCCAGTTCGATCTCAGCTTCCTGCACCTCTTTCCTCCTCATTTTTACTGCAGGCGACATTCCAGTAGCTAGGAACACAACCCTTCACACATTGAACTTTCGGCTCGGGTTTGTCTGAAAAATAGTCCATGGTATTGAGTTTTTTGAAGTAACCATTATGCAGATTTTGAAGTTTGAATGATTTGTCAGTTCAAATGAAAATATTTCGAATTATTGGGATTTTACTGTATATCACCAAGGGTGATCGACTGTGAAGCTGCCCCTGTAGGCACACTCACAAAAGGTGCAGTGAGTAGAACGTGTGAAACCCTTTTGCAAGATATGAAGCCTAAATCATCTATCCTAACTTGTGAACTCTCTAAGCTCTTGCACTGTACAAGCATTGGAAGCAGTACATTTTTCTGCTTTTGTTCTTTGTAATTGGGTTTGCTTTGCATGCCATTGGCTGCAATTCCTCCCACACTGGCTGCAGTGTCCACCATCATCAAACTCTCTTGTGAACCTGTACTGAATCTGGACAACTGTAGTTTTTTATGCTATGAAGTATGAGGCAGGGCAAGCACACAAGGTATTTGTAAAACCTCATGCTTACTCTGCAACCTTGTTCAATCTTCTCCACATTCAGGATACAGCCGCCCAACACGGATCTTGCCATATGACCCAGTGGCTCATGAAGAAAGAGCAAGGGAAATTGAAGAAAGCATCGAAGACGCCGATGATACAGTCGAGCCCATGTACTTCAGCATTGATCCGAATAATATTTTTGATGATTTCACTGAATAAGCAAGCCAGAAGAATGCAGAGGCATGTCATTACATATGTCTTTGTTTTGTTTTAAAATGTATGTACAGGAGATTCTGCATCACTCATCAACAATTCATATTCATTGTATTGTTAATGTGTTCAAGAGTATGCTTTACTCGTCAGTTTCACCCTGCTGTGATAACCGATAAGTTTTTCGGCCAAGGAAATTTATCTTTTTACTGTCAATAAATATAAGGTAATTGTAATTGTGTTATAAATAAAGTAATTTGTTTAATGTAATGTATTTTTGTTTGGCGGTCACTGTATAAGTGAGCATTTGTGTGTTTGTTCAGGTGAGTGGAAACTGTGGTGCTTTGCAAAGCTACTGTTGACATTGGTTTTAGCACTTATCCCTATTTAAATTGCAATATTAGAAGGGCTAGATGCTTATATTGAGTTGAATAATAGCTTTTAGCACAGATTGCATTCATTGATAATAGCATCTAACCAGGAACAGCTCACAGGAAAGCAGCCACCCATTTGTGATAGTAGGTAATGGTTGGCGGCTCATGAAGGCATTTTTCTACAACATGCTTTGGTTGCACTGCAGATATATTTATGTTCAAGGATGTTTGTAGCAGAAGCTGGATATCAACCTGAATGAAAGGAACTAGTGCTATTGCACATTATCAGAATGGCTGTTCACTGTGTTCCTGAAGTTGTGAACTACTCCAATTTTGCTCAAACACATGCACTTTCCAACAGCTACATTTTCCATACATGTCTTTAGAACCTTGTCCAGCATGAAGATGGACCACAAATGCTTTGTCAGTCCATCTTCATTCTCTTTCCTATGGTGATTAAATTATGTATTTTTGTTATTAGGTCACTCTCTTTGATGTTCCTTATTAGTAGTTTCAGAGCCAATATAATTGAAATTGTGAAGTTTAAAGTCCCTAAGCTGGATAGTAGACCATAAGAAAAGCCTTAGTGGAGGGCCCTGGATTTATTTTGACCACCTGGTGACCTGAGGTTCCTTAACGTGCACACCCAAAGTTCATGCCGAAGGGGTAACTGCAGTTACCCCTTCGGCATGAACTTCATGAAGGTTATAGGTTTTTCCAGGGTCAAAAAAGCATGCAAAGCAATTTGAAGCGAAGTGAACATACAGCAACAAATTCATTCTCTAGGCATAGGCTATCCATACCTCTAGAAATAATTTTTAATTTGCTACCTCCTTCTCTTTCAAAAATATAATGAAATTTGTCCTGCGTATATATTTGAATAATTGTGTATGTGCATAGTGTTTACAGTGTAAATTTAAAACAATGATGAAGTGAGAAAATGTGGATGAGGCAGGCGCCACTAGTGCTTCTAATTCGCTTGTCCTATTGTCACGATTTGCAGAAATAAAGTGAAAGTGTGAATTAAAAGCTATGCACGTCTGCACCAACAATAATGCAGTAAGCTACTAGCCACAATAAAATTTTAAGTGAAAAGGTCGAGGCAAGTGAAAAGAAACCTCAAATGATAAAATGAGTGAAAAAGCTCTAGTAATGACATTTTAGGTGTATGTGGGGGTGAGGGGGGAAGGATTCGGCATCGGATTCGGCCCAACACGTGACCTCTTGCGTCGAGATCAGGGAGCAAGAATCGAGATTTGCTGCAGACGTTTGGTTGGTTTGGTTCCCAGTAGCTATGCCAGTAGTTTTTATTCAGTGCGCACTTGGTGAGCTGCCCTGCCGTGGCTTAATTTGCCTGCAGAGCGGGAACACTAAAACCAACCGCGCACTTCGACGTGCGATCACGTGTTGGGCCACCACTGGCCCAGCAGATTTCGGCTGCAATCACGTTGCGGTATGCTCCGTCCTCTTCTTTCCTTCCTCCATGCTAGCCACCATAATCCTGTTGCTGTGCGGACGCGTCTCGTTAAGCCTAAGGGCGCGAAATCGCAGAACGATCTCACAAATTGGACGCACTATGCGCCCATAATTAACGTTTCAGATGAGTTTAAAGAAAGCGAAAGCTCATTCCAATAGTTCCTGGCGATCAACGGGAGTGAAACGTAGCCATCATTAGAATTCGCGCTGAAGCGGCAGCCATGGGTGTCGCCATATGTTTGACAATGCTATTTCTTAGCGTGCTTCGACGCGTACGATCGGTCCCTGCGCATACGTGAGGCGCGTGGGCGCGAGCTTTCGCGCGCCGGCACGCGTACGCGTAGTTTGGCGTTTATACCCACACCACACGTACGCTTGGGGACGCGCGCGAGCTCGCATCCGCGCGCCTACGCATGCGCAGACAGTGCGACATGGCTCGTATGCGTCGAAACGAGGCGCGATCTCCGTGAACCATCGGTGAACAGCTGCTTTTTAAAGCGAACGCTTTACTGGCCGCGAACTTGCGATTTCGCCGTGGCGCTGCTCCGAGGCGGCACATGACGTCACAACGCGCGCCTAGCCCAACACCAGTTTTCTAGGTGGTGTTGCCTAGCCGTGGATATTTCTCTCGCTCCGTAGTCTCTACTGCGCATGCGCCACTAGTAGCACCGGACTTTAGTAACACCGAGCCACAGGTGTTCCGCCGCTGCGCAGCGCCGCGCCTTTCCGCCGCCGCCGTTTGGGATGACGTCACACCGCGTTCCTCGTCGTTGCGCTCGCTTACGCTCGCTTCGCCGCTGCGTCGCATGCGTGATAACATGTCGGGGGATTGAAAAGGAGAGCTCGCGGGCGCCGCAACCACAGTGGAGGCGGCAGTATGGACGGTGACAATTCTGATAAGCAGGAGGAGGCCTGGAATCGACATTGGAACGAGATAAAGAGGAGACGAATCGCCCAGGAAACGGACGAACAGCGCGCCGAACGACTGACTGAACGCCGCAACATAGCTAGACAACCAGACTAATCTGGACTTGCAATCAAGATTAACCAAGGCTAACCATGATATGCTTTCGCTACGTATATCCTGACATAGCCGAGCTAATTAAAGCACTGCCAATTTTGTTATCGCTCGTTTGGGCTCCTCGTGTCTGTGCGCCTGGCTACGCAGCTACGGCGCGGTACATTCAACTCTCAGTGAAGCAGATTTGTATCATGCAAGAAAGTGCTTAATCTTTCCGTTTTTGTGCTGATCTAAAGCCCATACCACACGTACGCTTGCGGACGCGCGCAAGCTCGCGTCCGCGCGCCTAAAGCCCACACGACACGTACGCCCGCGGGCGCGCGCAAGCTCGCGTTTACGCGCCCACGCATGCGCAGACGGTGCGGCATGGCTCGTACGCGTCGAAACGCGGCGTGATCTCGGGGAACAGCTTCTCTCTGTTATCGCGCGCTTGGGTTGACTCGCGCCGGCGACACCGGCGCGGAACGTTGAACTCCCAGTGAAGCAGATTTATATCGATCATGCAAGAAAAGTGGTTCTTTCCTTTTTGCGCTGACCTAACAGCTATAAAAATATAACAATTGCGTCTATAGATATCAAAGCATTTTGAAACACTGTCGATAAAAAAGTGCGAAGCAGCGCCTGCCAAGGCGTCTGTGAGTGAGTCCAGTGAAGTCGCACGTCTTTGTGGATGCAAACCGCCATTACTCGCGAGGCGCGCGGACGCGAGCTTGCGCGCGTCCTCAAGCGTACGTGTGGTCTCTGCTTGCCGCGCCTCGCGAGGAATGGCGGTTTGCATTCAGAAAGACGCGCGACAGCGCGTTCACTGGGCTCACTCAGACGCCTTGGCAGACGCCGCTTCGTACTTTGTTATTGACAGTGATAGAGTTTCTCACTATAACACCTAGAGGGATATCTGGCGCCACCGTCTATGGGAGTTTCCTAAGTGGCGCTGTGCCGTCATGGGAATGACGGTATATGTGTGCGAGGCTTGTGTTGGCTGGTGTTGTAAGAGGCTTCGTCTAAAACGGAGATATGGCTACACAAATAACGCGTTCTTAAAGGAAAATCTTCATAAAAGGTTTTCGTTCACGCATATTACATCTTCCAGTGAAGTTTACTCACCTACAATGCATAACCAAGCGAAGGAAAGCAAGAACAGACGACAAACTGTTCCAAAGTGAGCGCGAATTTTGTCGTCCTCCAACTTAGCGGCCCGCTGATAGTTTTTACGTTTCATATAATTGTGCATGCAATAACAAATTCTCATAGTTAAACAAAACATGTTTTGTGTAATAATAAAGCTAAAACAACTTTTTACGTGCTGTTTTAGTAGAAAATTAATCGTTGTGACAGACGAAATGGTGCTTACCAGGCGCTTCTTCAAGGTAGAGTTTCATACAACAATTACTAGAGGGAACTCTGGTGCTGCAGTCGTTGTACCACCATGGAAATCATAGACTCTATGATGAGAAGTACATGGATTTCTCTGATCTTCGTGCTTGTGGATTCAGACGTTCTTGTGGCTTTTTATATTACGCTACATAAATCTTGTGGTAAGTTTCCGCGCGATCTATACTCTTCGAAGTGCAGAAGACGCCGCGAACACGCACAAGTGTTATTAATTGCAACGGTTAATTATTGCAACGATATTAATTGCAACGAGGTGGCTAAATCGAAATGCGCCAAGCGTCTCAAGGCACTGTCATATCTGCGATAAATTCATAAGTGCGTTTCATTCGTTTGTCGATACATGCGTCCGTGGCTTAACGGTTTCAATATCAGGCTTCTGTGCTAGAGTTCCTGTGCTCGAATCCTGCCGTCGTACAATTTTAATGATGTTTATTTAATTATTTATTACGCAGTACATAGGGGCGAAAATGACCAGTTTACGAAGTCACAAAGCTGCTTCAAGCCAAAAGGACGAAGTTTAGGCAGATACATATACTTCCCATAATTACCATGCTGGTACAACCGCTCTCACTGCAGCTCCCGTAGACACTAGCGCCATAGTTCCCTCTATGTTCAAGGTGTACTGGCTCTCCGAGAACAATGCCAATCCGAAGCCACAATATACCGGCATTCTCATGCATACCACAGCGCTAGATTTTCCTCTAGGTAATATAATGAGAAAATCTATGTTCAGTGTTTCAAAATGCTTCGATATCTATAAACGTAATTGTTTTATTTTTATAGCTTTAGATCAGCACAAAAGAAAAAGAAGCACTCTCCTGCATGCTTTTTTCCGTGACGTTCGTATAGACGCTATGGCAGGGTACCAAGAAGTGCACGTATTTATACTAGGTATAGTCATTTTGGGATATGTGACAGTCGTGTAAGCCAAGAAAAGCATTTTAGACATATCCAAAAACAGATTAGCGCAGACATTTTCCATACGTTTGCGCAAAACGTTCTCAAGCAGGCTTCTGACGGTGTTTGAAAGACGTCTTGACAAGATGTAAGCAGCAGACATCTTAGCAAGACGTCTCTTAGCCGTCTTTTGCAGAACGTCTTCCAGACGTGCGCAAGAAGGCGTCTTGTAGCCGTCTTAAATAGTCGTAGACCATCATCATCAGCCTGGTTACGCCCACTGCAGGACAAAGGCCTCTCCCATACTTCTCCAACTACCCCGGGCGTGTACTAATTGTGGCCATGTTGTCCCTGCAAACTTCTTGTCTTAATCTGTCTTAATTGTCCGCATTTACTTTCTTTAATGCTGCGAGCCCGGTACTTCCCCGTAACGAACGGCATGCGCGTTATCAGCATGACACAGCACTTCCGACAGGAAAGTAGCGGGCGCGGCGTTTTCAAGAAAGATACGCAAGCAAGACAGATGACGATTATCGTTGTGTGGCAGATATACACCCCAAAGGATGTAAACTTTTTTTAGAATGGAAGCGAAATTACACCCTTTTGCCACAACAATAATCGTCATCTGTTTTGTCTACAGTTCCTTTCTTTAACGCGACGAGCCCGGTACTTCCAAGTCACGAACGACATATGCCCGTTATCAGCATGACAGAGCATTCTCGACAGGAAAGCAGCGAGTGCAGCGTTTTCAATTAAACGCAAGCAAGACAGATGACGATTATTGTTGTGTGGCAAATATACACCCAAAGGGTGTACATTTTCTTAGGAGTGTACTGCTAGGAATTGAACAACACTTTACTTTGAAATTGAGCCTTTACGCCACGCGTTCACAAGCGCCAGTGCGTTCCGACAGGCTGCGCAGTGCTTTGAAGAAAAAGTGAGAGGCAGCAATTCTTTTCTTTTTAATTTTTGCATAACAAATATTGACAGACGAATATATGATGACGGAATATAGACCAGCTATACAAAAGCGATGAAGGCGGTTAATAATCATAATAATATTTGGGGTTTTACGTGCCAAAACCACTTTCTGATTATGAGGCACGCCGTAGTGGAGGACTCCGGAAATTTTGACCACCTGGGGTTCTTTAACGTGCACCTAAATCTAAGCACACGGGTGTTTTCGCATTTCGCCCCCATCGAAATGAAGGCGGTTAGTCACACGGAACACAGCAACCATCACATACAGATGTTAGTGACAGTTCATGTGGCAGTTAGATCAACTTCCGGCTAAAGGATGGGTCCGTGTTTTGTTCTGGACTGATCGAACTCTAGTAATTAGACCGGATTATGAAATCAGAATCAAATTTATTCTCGCTATATATGCGGGTGCGCATGCAACGACGACTATTATGATAGCAGGAGTACGTGAAGACCAGTGTGCAAGTCGGTAGAAGTAGAGATATCACGGAAGTATTTCCTTTGCGAAAAATCACGAGATTTCAATGCTTCGAAAACGGATATGTTTGTAACACTATTACATCGTTCATTCTTGCTTTCTTTTTGTCTAGGTGTACTATCGAGAAAATAACTATTTAACGAGGAATAAATTTTAATCAACTGGATATTGCATTAGACAGTTCTCGTAATAGTCATCTGAACATGCGGAAAGAGTCAAGCAAAATTGTTCGCGAACGGCGTGTTAATTGTAAACGGCCCTGTCGCAGCACAGCAAAAATCGTCAAACGATCTAAGCGCAGGCGACTCGTGGACTGTACAGTTCTAGGAAAACATTTCAGTTGGATGTTTTCACTGGGGAGGGTGGAAGAAGCGATTGTACGAAGCCGAATTGTGAAGAGATGTCAAAATCTGCAATTTTTGTAGCTATTGTTGATTCGTCTAAGAATAATTAAGGCTGCATGCCAATCAATGTATTCTGCTGTCGACGTGGTTTTGATTGGAAAGAACTAGAGTTAGATCAAATTCTTCCAATTTTTGCTCAATGGACTAATGACATTCAACAATCAAGCAGTTAAGAATTAATAAATTCATGGTATATCATGAGTGTTTTTTCAAACGCCGTCTCCTGTGATGCATATCGACCATTTTCGTGCAAGCTCCCTGGAAAGCGTGTTGACTGTGTATGCATGCACGCACCTATCGAACTTCGTGCACATATAGACGTGATGCTTTGACGATAAATATTTATTAAAATTCAAAATATTTTTTTTTCTGCCTTGCAAAGGTACAGATAGCGGAGGCGCAGAAAAAGCTGTCAAATACAGATTGACAAAGCCGCAGCCCCCTTTCGCTTGGCAGAGCCTTTACAGCGAGACTTCTAAAACAAAGATAATTGCACACGGTAATAACAGGTATACAATAATGAGCAAGTACAAAAGGAAACAAAACAAGATTATACAATATTTGTACAATACTTCCAAAAAAGAAAACAGAACCTACATGCTAACGTACGTAGCACCCAAAGTACTGTTCGACGCATTGAAGAGGTCAAAATTATTGTATACATAAGCTATAGCATATTCGTATAGAGCTACCAATCCCTGCAAAATATAGAACGTGGATTTTCATTGCGTGCACACAGACCAAAAGGAAACGGCGACGGGCACACAGGAGGCGCCTGAAAAAAAGGAAAAGCGTGGGGAACCGCGGTCGGCTTGCGCGGTCGCATCTTCCTCTCCCAGAAGGAATGAAGAGGTTCTTGGAAAGCAGGGACGGGCTATTCTCTGCGTCAGCATCAGCTCCCACCAGCGAGGACGGGGCGAGAAAGCGAAACGGGGCTTTCTTTGCTGTCTATTTTTTCTTCGTCAGACGCAACGCCGCCTGCTCGCAGGGGCGCAGGCGAGTTCCCGCCAAATGGCGCGGGGGCGCAGGCAGTGGCGTGAGTTGCCGTCAAATGCTAGCTCTGAATGCCAGCTCGTTCCGCGTCTCTTGGTAGACTAGTTGGTGCATTTCTGTTATCATGGACTGTGCATATAAACGCAAACTGCACAATAGCGACATGGAGAAGAACAGCGCAAGCCCTTTGCATGCAGTGGAGCCACCGTATCTCGCCGTTCAAGGTATGCGTACTCGTAAGTGGCATTTTAATTTCACGTTGTGTAATGCATGACCATCTTTTTCAAGTGAACAAAACTCGCTTTGTATTGTGTAAATGGTTTTGCAACGTATGATAAACTCCTTGTTTCTTGTGTTTATTTTTTTCTGACAGGAAGAAAAAAAAAGAGGCTTTATATGAGAACGGATCAATAAGCGTTCGAGAGTTGGGACAGGGAAATGTGAGACGTACTTTCATGCATATATTTCTAATATTATTTTTTTTGTCTTGTAAGCGTGACGTATTTTCCTTAATTTTTCTCTAGGAAACACTGGAACGACACTGCTTAAATTGAAGCACAGTGTGTGAATGACCTGCTATGCTCGGAACTGTTATCACCATTAGGGAAGAAATGAGGTAAGACGCTTGTCTGGTTGTCATTGCGGAAAAGTCATAATTAATTATAAGTTGCTTTCGTTCCTTCCCACAGATGAAAAAACAAAACTGTAAATACCCAGTACTGTACGATATACGTCTGGTTCATTGCAGGTAAGGATGGATTGTGTGTGGCACTTCTCCGCATGGGGATTAGAGTAGATCTAGGAACATCAGACAAGAAGACACGTACGTGAAACTCTGCGAACAGCCCATATGTAAGTTGTTCCTCAATTTTTCTGTTGTTGCATTTGCGTAGTTTACATGTAATACTTTGTCAACGCGGTCTCGACGTTATGTATACCTATACATTTGTCTCATGGCAGTTTGCGTGCTATTTTGTTTGTGCAACAATGTGTAGTATTCATTTATCGCGCTGCCTGGATGTTTTTTTTTTTTTGCAATGTTATTCTGAGCCAAGTCAGTAAATCTATCCTTCCTGTCCTCATGTTTCCTTGGGCGGCTCTAAAGCGTGAATCACGTGGCAGAAGTTGAACGCACTAGTTTTCACTGAAAGAGCAGAGTATATGTTCATTACATGCATGTGCAACGACAAAATAATTATTTTGTGTGTGGCTGTGTCAGGATCGGGATTTCTTGCACACGACTGAAAAAAGTTTACTATAAATCATATGCATGGTTCACAGAGTTATTCATTACTATATCATTTGTTTGTTCGTTTGTTTCAGTTTTTATGAGCACTGTAACTATCCAAGCTTCACTCTCGACGGTGACAGAGAAATGCCGGATGCTATACCGTTCAGAGCCAAGAACATGGGAACGGCTGAAAGAGAGCTTCCCAGGTAGTATGGGAAACTCTCACAGCAGACCAGCTCTGTCAGCAGACAGCTGTATCATACTGTTTCAGGGAACAAAGACTGCTTGCAAATTGTTAACACTGCTGCACGAAAAAATTAATGTATTTTATTATTGCAAATTAAACACCTAAAAAGAGAAAACATTGCGTTCACGTGTTTCTTTTGTTGCGTGTTGCGTATTTACACTAACGAGTACAGAGAATTAGAGGCGTTTAATTATGTTTCACTTGTGAATTACGCGCATATCGCGTATATTAATTGGCAGTGCGAGTTACACGCCTCTAATAAACTGTATATCGTTGACCTGAAAACGCAACACATAGCAAAAAAAGAAAAACCTGATGTGTTTTTTAATACAACAAATAATTTTAAATAACCGTCCGCACCCGACCGATGGCCAACGGCAAACCGGTGCTTACGAAATATTGGGCTGTAGTCGGCCCGCATGCAGTGTGCACTCGGCCACGTCGGCTACAGTGGTAGGGCCTAAGCCACTTGCCGATGGTCGGCGGACGTGAGGCCAGCGTCAATCACCGATACCGGCCCTCCATCGGGCGCCGAGGTCGCGCCAACCGTTTTGCAGTCGGGCCGATATTGTAACGGGGACTTTCTGTTGCTTGGGTATACACCCCAAGGGGTGCAAACTTTTTTTAGAGTGTACCGGGCTCGCAGCGTTAAAGAAAGGAAACGCGGGTAAGACAGATGACGATTATTGTTGTGGGACAAGATAAGCCCCAAAGGTGTAAATTTTTCAAAGAGTGTAGAGTGTACACTCTTAAGCAAAATTACACCCTTTTGCCACACAACGATAATCGCCATCTGTCTTGCTCGCATTTCCTTTCTCTAACGCGGCGAGCCCGGTCTTTCCAGTAACGAACGGCATGCACGTTATCAGCATGACATTGCATTCCCGATGGGAAAGTAGCTGGCGCGGCGTTTTCAAGAAAGGAAACTTAAGCAAGGCAGATGACGATTATCGTTGTGTGGCAGAGATACACCCCAAAGGGTGTAACTTTGCCTAAGAGTGTACACTCTAAGAAAACTTTACATCCTTTGAGTCGTATCTTTCCACACATCAATAAACGTCATATGTCTTGTCCGCATTTCCTTTAACTCTGCGAGCACGGTACTTTCCATTAAAGAACGGCATGCGCGTTAACAGCATGATATATAGCATTGCCGAGAGGAAAGTAGCGGGCGCGGCGTTTTCAAGAAAGGAAACGCAAGCAAGGCAGATGACGATTATCGTTCACTCTAAAAACAGTTTGCACCCTTTGGGGTGTATATTTGTCCCACAACAATAATCGTCATCTGCCTTGCTTGCGTTTCCTTTCCTGAAAACTCGGCGCTCGCTACTTTCCTGTCGAGAATGCTGCGTCACACTGATAAGGCGCATGCTGTTCGTGACTGGAAAGTACCGGGCTCGCAGCGTTAAAGAAAGGAAACGCGGGCAGCACGGATGACGATTATTGTTGTGGGACAAGATACGCCCCAAAGGGTGTAAATTTTTCTAAGAGTGTAGAGTGTACAAATGTACAGCCTTTGGGGTATATTCACTCTTAGATAGTGCACCCTTTCGGGTGTATATTTGCCACACAACGATAATCGTCATCTGCCTTGCTTGCGTTTCCTTTCTTGAAAACGCCGCGCCCCCGACTTTCCTGTCGGCAATGCTATGTCATGCTGATAACGCGCATGCCGTTCTTTACTGGGAAGTAGCGGGCTCGCAGCGTCAAAGAAAGGAAATGCTGAGAATACAGATGGCGTTTATTATTGTGTGGCAAGATACGACTAAAAGGGTGTAAACTTTTCTTAGAGGGTACACTCTTAAGCAAAATGGCACCCTTTTGCCACACAACGATAATCGTCATCTGTCTTGTCCGCATTTCCTTTCTTTAACGCGGCGAGGCCGGTACGTCCTAGTAACGAACGGCATGAGCGTTATCAGCATGACATAGCATTCCCGACAGGAAAGCAGCGGGCGCGGCGTTTTCAAGAAAGGAAACGCAAGCAAGGCAGATGACGATTATCGTTGCGTTGCAAATGTACACCCCAAAGGGCGTACTCTTTTGCCTACACTCTACACTCTTAAAACGGTTGCGCCCTTTGGGGTGTATATTTGTCCCACAACAATAATCGTCATCTGCCGTGCTTGCGTTTCCTTTCTTGAAAGCTTGGCGCTCGCTACTTTCCTGTCGCGAAGCTGCGTCACACTGATAACGCGCATGCCGTTCGTGACTGGGAAGTACCAGGCTCGCAGCGTTAAAGAAAGGAAACGCGGGCCAGACAGATGACGATTATTGTTGTGGGACAAGATACTCCCCAAAGGGTGTAAATTTCCTAAGAGTGTAAATCAGTTGTACCCTTTGAGGTGTATATTTGCCACACAATAATCGTTATCTGTCTTGTCCGCATTTCCTTTCTTTAACGCGGCGAGCCCGGTACTTTGCTGTAACGAAAGGCATGCGCGTTATCAGCATGACATAGCATTCCCGACAGGAAAGTAACGAGCGCAGCGTTTTCAAGAAAGCAAATGCAGGCAAGACAGATCACGATTGTTGTGTGGCAAATATACACACCAAAGGGTGAAACTTTTATTAGAGTGTTAGAGTTTTGCCACAGACTCTACACTCTTAAAACGGTTTCACCCTTTGGGGTGTATATTTGCCACACAATGATAATCGTCATCTGTCTTGCCCGCATTTCCTTTCTTGTTAATTTCCTGTCGGGAATGCTATGTAATGCTGATAACGCGCATGTCGTTCGTTGCTGGAAAGTACCGGGCTCGCCGCGTTAAAGAAAGGAAACGCGGACAAGACAGATGACGATTATCGTTGTGTGGCAAATGTACACCCATTGGGGTGTATATATATTTGCCACACAACGATAATTGTCATCTGTCTTGCTTGCATTTCCTTCTTGAAAACGCTGCGCTCGCTACTTTCCTGTCGAGAATTCACTGTAATGCTGATAACGCACATACTGTTCGTGACTTGTAAGTACCGGGCTCGGAGCGTTAAATAAATAAAATGCGGACAAGGCAGATGACGATTATGTTTGTGTGGCAAGATACGACCCAAAGGGTGTAAATTTGCTTACACTCTACACTCTTAGAAACATTCACACCCTTTGGGGTTTGTCTTGTACCACAACACTCTTAGAAAAATTTACACCCTTTGGGGCGTATCTTGTCCCACAACAATAATCGCCATCTGTCTTGCCCGCGTTTCCTTTCTTTAACGCTGCGAGCCCGGCACTTCCCAGTCACGAACGGCATGCGCGTTATCAGTGTGACGCAGCATTCTCGACAGGAAAGTAGCCAGAGCCGAGTTTTCAAGAAAGGAGACGCCAGCAAGGCAGATGACGATTATTGTTGTGGGACAAATACGCACCCCAAAGGGTGCAACCGTTTTAAGAGTGAACTATATTCGTCATCTGTCTTGCCCACGTTTCCTTTCTTTAACGCTACGAGCCCAGCACGTCCCAGTCACGAACGGCATGCGCGTTATCAGTGTGACGCAGCATTCTCGACAGGAAAGTAGCGAGCGCCGAGCTTGAAACGCGAGCAAGGCAGATGACGATTATCGTTGTGTGGCAGATATACACCCCAAAGGGTGTACCTTTCTCTAACACTCTTGGAACGGTTGCACCCTTTGGGGTGTATATTTGTCCCACAACAATAATCGTCATCTGCCCTGCTTGCGCTTCCTTTCCTGAAAACTCGTCGCTCGCTACTTTCCTGTCGAGAATGCTGGGTCACACTGATAATGCGCATGCCATTCGTGACTGGAAAGTGCCGGGCTCGCAACGTTAAAGAAAGGAAACGCGGGCAACACGGATGACGATTATTGTTGTGGGACAAGATACGCTCCAAAGGGTGTAAATTTTTCTAAGAGTGAAGAGTGCACTCTAAAAACAGTTGCACCCTTTGGGGTGTATATTTGTCCCACAACGATAATCGTCATGTCTTGCCCGCGTTTCCTTTCTTTAACGCTGCGAGCCCGGTACTTCCCGGTCACGAACGGCATGCGCGTTATCAGTGTGACGCAGCATTCTCGACAGAAAAGTAGCGAGCGCCGAGTTTTCAAGAAAGGAAACACAAGCAAGGCGGATGACGATTATCGTTGTGTGACAAATATACACCCCAAAGGGTGCAAACTGTTTTTAGAGTGTGTACAACGATAATCGTCATCTATATAGCTGTCTTGCTTGCGTTTCCTTTCTTCAAAACGCTGCGCTCGCTCTATTTCCTGTCGACAATGCTCTGCCATGCTGATAACGCGCATCACGAAGGCATGCGTCGAAGTCACGAACGGCATGTTGTTCGCGACTGAAGTACCGCGCTCGCAGCGTTAAAGTGAATGCGGACAAAACAGATGACGATTATCCTTGAGTGGCAAGATACGACTCAAAGGGTTTAATTTTGCTTAAGAGTGTAGAACAGTTACCACAGTTAACTGCGTGGTTTTTAAGAAGAAAGTGCGAATTCTCCCTCGATTTGGGGATGCTAGCTGCTGCGGCGATGGCGCTAGCATAAACTTGTGTCGCCGCTTGTTGGCAGCTGCCGAAAGCAGCCGGTCAGGGAGGTTTGCCGCGCGTTTCCTGCTCCTGGAACTGCGGTACCACGGCCGCGCAATGAGTGCGTTCCATTGAGCGGCTGTGGTTGTACTAAACGACGTAAACTCCAAGGTACGATCTTTCCCCTAAATTTGAGCAGGAATAGTGCAGCGGTGAGCGCAAAACCTTTTTTTCGAATTGGCGCAGCGTAATTTGCAGCACCCTTTAGCCCAGTAATTTCCCGCATACCTGTAATTCAGTAATTTCCTGCTTAAAAAGAAACAAGACTTCTGCTATTAATGGAGGGGACTTCCCGATGATCAGCAGAACTCAAAGCCGGAGCAACAATGTTTACTTTTAAAACATCAGAAGTGCTTTTATGGGTGTTCGTGCCGTGCCGAATGCACTAAGCGGTCAAGTCCATCAAGCCGCGAACAAAACCGAAAACGGAAGTTCTCTTTGCTGCTGCTGATAGCGCGAGAGGGCAGCAGTTGGCATCCGTTTTCTGCAATCAGCCTTCAACTGCGGTGAACAGTCATATGATCAATACGGTGTGAAAATGTCTCAGCTCCTGTTTAACATGAGCAATGGTTACCTCGAAGGTTTGGTTCGAGGCTTTAAAGGCGGAATTCTCAAGCAGAGTGATTACTTAAACCTCGTGCAATGCGAGACTCTCGAAGGTGAGAAAACCATGCTCCTGTGGTAGTCTGCACTTTGCGCTACACCCATCGCTGGTACCTTCTCCACCTTGATGTAGCGCATGTGAGTTAAAATTATACGAATAATACAGCAGTGCTACCGTTATTTTACTCTGGAAGTATTGCTGTCTTGTATTTTCTGCGCGAGCTTGCATTCATCAGCCATCTGCCGGTCTGAGCAGCGGCGTGATGTTTTTACTTCAGCAGGTGGTTGTTGATTTTTCGACTGCTATGCTATTCGTGAGTAACGTTTTCCTCGTAAATATGATCTCTTTAGCTGTGGTAAGTGCTTGAATTTGTCTGCCCTTTCAGAAAGCTGCAAGTGATGAAGGATTTTATTATGCATTACGTTGAACAGTCGTCTTGGTTGGGCTCCTTTGCGTTTCATGCACACTTTTGCCTGTCGCTTGTTTGCCGGCAGATGCTGTATGTAAAGTGCAAAAAAATGCATGAGGATTTTTTTTTATGCCTCCAAAGCATAAACAGTTGCATTCAAAGTAATGCTGTAACTGCGGAGCTCACGTTCCGGCAACTCTTTTTCGTCATCCCGTGATGGAATGGCATCTATTACTCTTTTAAAATTACGGTGTCGTATGTGTTTGCAGGTGCACGCTTGTTTATGGAAACCTTCTTGCGTTAATTAAAAATGCTTGAGCCCTTTTCCACTCTGGAGTGCGCCCAGTGCATTAAATGGCTTTGCAATGACAAGTTGCCTGTAGTGAAACGACATGTTGAAAATGAAAATTTCTTCGAGTTTTGTGCTGCTGCTTATTTTTTTTTTTTTTCAGACTTGAAACTTCACCTCCAGAGCACAGATTATGGTAACTTCTTGGCAAATGAAGCAAGTCCTCTCACTGTTTCGGTTATCGATGACAAGCTGCGTGAAAAACTTGTGGTGGAATTTCGGCACATGAGAAATCATGCTGTTGAACCACTGGCCACTTTCTTAGACTATATCACGTAAGTTGGTTCAAGTCAGTAAGCGCTTTTGAAGTATGTTGCAAAGACCATCCTAGTTTTTCAACACATTACTTGAAACACCAATAATTGGAAACTAATTGTACACTTAAAATTGAACGGCTGGCTGAAGCAGTTACACCATGTTGTGATTGAGAAAATATAGTCGGAACAAAAAGTATGCCAAACTGATGGAACCTTTGTGGTTTTTTTATTGCTTATTGTGAAGTTCAGTAGGCAGCTTTACAATTGCAGACATTTTTAAAGGTATATACCAGAGTGGAAAAATATCTGATAAGCAGAAAACAGTAGATTGCTGATTCATTTAAAAAGTGCTGTCCCTTTTTGATTGATTTAAACTAGGGTTTTGCAGTTATAAGCTTCGGATACAAATCGAATAGACATTTCTATTTGATTCGTATTCATTTTGAGAATTCACTATTCAGAGTTGTTGAATATTTGTTTCATTTTGAATATAAGCGATAACACATCTTATTGGAGTCTGCATGAAGAAAGAGATGCAATTTCTGACTGTTCTGAATGTTTTTACTGAGGGAAGCCACAGTTGCTGTGCAGAGGCACCACTTGCTGGGCAAATGTACAAAGCAACTAACTTATGCTCAATAATTTCAAGTCGTTCAATAAGACTGCCTTGCCTTTAGGCGGCATACAAATTTTTCTTGATTTAGGCAAAGCAATCTATTATTTAGATCATTTCTGTATGTTTGAATACTTTAAAACATGGTAGTATTAGTTTACTCCTTCAACAAACATGGCATTCTAAGTCTGTGTGGTGATGTGGTGTTCCTGTATTTCATTACTGTCACTGTGACTGCACCAGATAGATCACCTTTCAGTTCATGGTTTACAAGGTCTTTGGCTGATTGTATGTTCACGGCATTGCTGTCATTGTGACTGTGCCAGACACAATTACTTTTCAGTTGTTTTCGATTTACAATCCCTTCAGTTGATCGTACACCTCTAAATAGCATCAGATGCATCAAATAGTGTAAATAAGCTTCCTTTTTTTTACGAGTTGGACTTCACACAACTTTGCTTAGAAAGAAAGAAAATATTTATTTGGTCTGGAAGAAGAAGAGCGAAACTTTATTTCCAGAAAGGACTTCGTTGCCCTTAAAACGCAGTAACGCCACGTGGTTGGCCCCCTATTCCAAGGCACCACTGGCCCTAGCCATCCTTCCTGCCCTTTGGACCTGCCTGAGCTGGTCCCCGAGGGCAGAGCTGGATAGCAATGCCTCCCACTTCACTCGTGTTATTCTCTTCTTGCCCTTCAGTGTGAGCCATGCATTGCCATGCGATGTGGTAGTGTGTCGGTGTGCTCCCACACCACAGGCATATCTCTTTTTATGCTGTTGGGTAATATATGTGCAGTTTATGGTGGTTTGTATATGTGTCTGTTTGGAGCCTGTGTAACGTCGCAGAGTCCACGGCTGAAAGGTTCCTATGCGGTGCTGGGTACAGTCTTCTCAATTCCCTGTAGTGTTTCAAAATTGCCTTATAACTTGAATCAATGGGTGTCAGGTCCTCCACAATGTTGCCATGGGCAGCTCGGCAATTAGTGAAACCTCGAGTCATCTCATCTGCATGGAGTTTCCCAGTAACACCCTCGTGTCCCGAGGCCCATGTTATTGTTTGGGTATACCTGACGTTGAGTTCTCTGCTGATTTCAGTAAGTATCCGGTGTGCTTTCGTGGCAATGTGTCCCCACTGATAGCACCTACATACGGCCTGGGAATCTGATTATTGTCAGTGTAGCATTGCACTGTATGCCTTGTCTTGTAGCTAAGGCGATGGCTATCTCTTCGGCTTCTGTAATAGTTGCACGGAAAACCAATGCACAGGCCATGATTTTACCCTTACGGTTTACGACAATTGCCACCATATTCTTTGCGTAGGCCCGATATGGTGAAGCATCCATGAATCTTGCAGTGTCCAAGTACTTTGTTGTTTTGTCTATGTGTTCTGCTCCAGCCTTTCTCCTTCCTGTGTGTAATATTGGATCCATATTTTGTGGTATTGGTGATACCCCATACAAATCTCTGACCTGGCAGGGTAGCCCCTTGGTGTTTTGGTGTACTTGTACGCATTCTCCAAGGCTGGCTCTTTGAAGAAGAGCTCTGCTGGCTGCCGTTTGCGCCAGTCGATTCCTTTGCGCTATAAGTTGGGCCTCAGCCAGCTCATGAAATGTATTGTGGAGGCCGAGGGCTAGAAGCTTCTCCGTTGGTGTTGCGTGGCAGCCTCAGGGCTGTCTTATATGCCATCCTTATTATTTGATCAGCCTTTTCTTCTACCTCCTTATTCATCATGCAGCAAGGTAGGGAATACATTAGTCTGCTAATGACCAGGCTTTTCACGAGTCTGAGGGTGTCTTGTTCCCCCATCCCTGTCTGATTATGAGCCACACGGGCTATCATCCGGTTAATCTGTTGCATTGTTTTTCTAATTGTGTTTAAAGTGTGCAGACATCTGACATTCGATTTCAGCAACATCCCCAACACTCTTTACTATTGACCTCTTGGGAATAATTTTACCTTCCAGCCTGATCTCGAGTTTGAGTCTCGGATCAGTTCTTTGTTCTTTGTTTTGTGTGAGGCAAATGAGTTCCGATTTCTCCGCTGAGCAGTGGAGTCCTCTTTGTTGGGTATATTTTTCTATTGTATTGGCTGTCCATTGAAGCTTCTCCTCCTCTTCCATGTGGCCCTTGGTTATCCATATCGTTATGTCATCCGTGTATAGGGAATGACACGTCAGGAATTTCTTGGAGTTTTTTAGCAAGTCCAATCATGGTTATGTTGAAGAGTGTTGGCGAGATTACCGCAACCTGTGGCGTTCCTTTGTTGGGAGGATGGATGACTTGAGATTCATCATCTCCTACTTTGATAACTGCTGTTCTCTGGTTGAGGAAGCTTTGGATGTACTTCGGATGTACGTCCTTTGACCGCACCTGGTCTCTGCTAGTCGCTCAATGGCTATGGTGTTGGGCTGCTGAGCACGAGGTCGCGGGATCGAATCCCGGCCACGGCGGCCGCATTTCGATGGGGGCGAAATGCGAAAACACCCGTGTGCTTAGATTTAGGTGCACGTTAAAGAACCCCAGGTGGTCAAAATTTCCGGAGTCCTCCACTACGGCGTGCCTCATAATCAGAAAGTGGTTTTGGCACGTAAAACCCCAGATATTATTATTAGTCTCTGCTAGTCCATGCACTATCCCTTTGTGATTTATGCTCTCAAAGGCCCTTTTTATGTCAACAGCCATGACAATGCGTTCTCCTGCCTTGGGGACATTGGTTAATACTTCCTCTTTTAAAAGCAGAAGTATGTCCTTTATTGAAAGATGTTATATGAAGCCAAACATGATGTCAGGCATTAAGTTGTTTTGTTCAAGATGATGTTGGAGTCTAGTGTTTACTAATCTTTCGAACACCTTTCCTAGACATGATGTAAAGAGATGTGCCTAAGATTTTCTAAAACCAGTTTCTTCCCTGGTTTTGGGATCATGATTATTGCAGCGTGTTTCCATTGCTGTGGTATCGTTCCTTTGACCCAATGGTCATTTACAAAGTTCGTAAGGGCTGTTATGACTTCATCATTCATGTTTATAATCATGGCGTTTGATATTTGGTCCACCTCTGCCGCTGTGTTCCATTTTGTACTGGCGATTGCTGCTCTAACTTCTGCCTCCTTGAAGAGTTCATCCATTCCTGGGTTTGGGTGTGTGCTGTAATCAGCTTGGTATGGGGGAATCGGAGCTTTGCCATCGAATCTTTGGCTATGGACTACCTGAAGGAGTTCTTTTGAGCCTGGGTATGAGTGTAGCAATCTCTCCAGGTTCTTTTGTCCTTTGCGTCTGGTTTTGAGCGGGTCAATCCTTCCTTTGAGGATGTTCCACGTTTTTGTTGTCATTAAGGTTCCATCTAGTGATTCGCAGAAGCGTTCCCAGTTGGCTGTTTCAAGTTGATTACTGTATTCCTCTGCTCGTGGCATTATTTCTTTGATTTTCATTTTGAGTTTGTGGTTGCATTTCTGTCGCTTCCACCTTTTGGTCAGGCTTCTTCTTGCATCCCACAGAGACAGTAGGTGAGGGTCCACTTCAGGTGTTTTGTTCATCCTGGTGACGGTTTTGGTATGTTTCTGCTTTATATTTCGTATGCATTTGCACCAACTATCTAAATCATGTGTCAGTGGTTTGTTTGTTAAGCGATTCTCTGTATGGCTGCTGGTCTGTTATTTTAGCTGTACCTATTTGTTTGTGGATTAGACCCGTGCGGATTGTAGTGCTTATAGTACAATGGTCACTTCCTAGATTTTCGAGGGTGTTGCACCACTCCACATTTGGACAGTTTTTGCTTATTTTTAGGTCCAGACCATTTGAACACCCCTACTACAAACCATACTGACTGATTGGCAGCCCACTTCACTCCACTTTTAACTATCCTGTAACTGCTGCTCATTGTGATGCCACGTACCTTGATATCATGGCATTTTCATATGGTGTTGCCCTCTTGATTGCTAGAATAAAATTTTGTTTTGTGCAGGTACAGCTACATGATTGACAACATCATCCTGCTGATCACAGGGACCCTGCACCAACGGCCTATTGGAGAGCTGATCCCAAAGTGCCACCCCTTGGGCAGTTTTGATCAGATGGAGGCCATTCACATTGCCTCCACACCTGCTGAGCTCTACAATGCAGTGATTGTTGACACACCTCTTGGTATGGCTGCCTATTATTCTTAGCTCATCACTAAGTTTTCAAAACCAGATTAGGCAACTCTTTCTTCACACGTAGAGCAAAAACAAACTAATCGATCCTTGCTTAAACTAGTGTTCCTTTGTTTGGAGCAGTCCTTAAGTCCAAAACCAAAAAGTTATTACTATTGTGATTCCTTCTATTTTAGTGTGACAGTCTTCATGTTTTGCATGGTCTTTTACCACCTACACAAAATGGGGGAAAAAAATAAAAATAAATAAATAAAAAAGTGAAGCTCAACTGTAGCAACTTTTCTCCTAATATTCTTTAACAAATTTTAAATATTAAGCATATTTCTCAAACATTAAAAGTCTTTGTATATGTTATGTTAAAAAGAAAGAAAAATGCTCATAGCAGGGAAGGTTTTTCTCCTTTTTTTTTGTTAATGTGGGGCATTTGCATTGTGCATTCATAAAAGAAATTTTGTACTTTTTACATTCCCTTCATACCAGTTCACTTGCTTAAGACTGAATCTTGATATCTGAACATGTCACCACATTCTGTGCCTATGCATTTGGAAAGCATGAATTTGATAAACCAAAGGAAGGCCTGCAGAAAGCCACTTTTAATGCATGAATTAAAAGCCATATGGGAAATATAGCACCGTCTGTTCTTTTGTAAAGGTTCTTTTGTATTTTCTGTTTTCGTATGTTCTTTTGTATTGCATGAACTAAAGGCCAACTACAATGAAATTTCACTTTGGCTAAATTACCGTAACTATAAATGAGTAGTGTATACGATTCGAGCAATCTTGGCAAAGCGGCAGGGTTGGTGGTAATGGTTTACTTTATTTGACAGTCTCTGAATAGCACCTGAGCAGACAACACTTGTATCTCATGGTTAGGGGATATGACACAAATCCCAAACCGTAGGCTCCGAGATTTTCAGTCCACCATGAGTGCGGCCTAAATTCATAGGTGCCACACTGGCTCTCAACACTCTGGGTTCAGTGCTGTATCCAGTGAGTGGCATTTTCATTAAGTTCTGGTATCAAAAACATCTATTTCTGCTAGCTTTTTATGACACATCAACTAGTATTTCTATCATGAAATTTTGAATGGAGGCTTCTCTATATCTACAATAGCTAAAACTAGGCTTTTTATGTAGTCCAGAATTGCATTGCACTCGGCATTTGAGCTTCTAAATTCCGCCATGCCTGCACATTGTAGGATACTTCCTGGCCTGCAGAAGGCTTTCAGTCACCATGCTTGCATGTTAATATTTCTTTTTTTATTCACTCTGCTTTAGTGCCCTTGTGATTGATGCATTTTTAGCAATGTAAGGAAAACCATTGTTTAATGTCCTCTCACAGTTTTGGAAGACTCGAAACAGTGCACGAAGGACTGAGAAAACACAACACGGTATTGTTTTTACTGTCCTTTGTGCACTGTTTCTAATCTCTAGAAAATGTGCCAACTTGCCTATCTCTCATTCTTCTGCAGTCCTCTCACAGGCTGCACACTTGCCATATGAATATTGCCTTTTTATGAATTAACATGCTCCTAAATCTTTTTGAATTGATGGCACACCTGTCATGGCCCAGTGAGTAGGGTGCCTAGCTCAGCTGCGGGAGGTGGATGGTTTCAACCCCACTGTCTAACACCCAACAATCTATAAGATTGGTGAAAGCAGCCCCCCCAACCTGGAAGCCAGCTTTTTCATGGGTGAAAGAGCCAGCTTGGGAGAGGTTTGGCACAGACTGCCGAAGTGTCAAATCTAAGAACACAACTGTGCATGTTTGTTTTATGATTGCTGATGAGTGGGCTTGGATACCTTTTGGATGAGTGGGCTTGGATGAGTGGATGAGTGGGCTTAGATACCTTTTTGATTGTTGTAGGCCAGATCGGGACTGTCAATGACAATTGTTCAGACAGCTTCTGTAGATGTTGCCAACACAGAAATAGTGGCATTAGTAGGATGCTGTTATAATAGGACATATCCACCATCTCATGTGTGATAATCAAAGAAAGAAAAGTAGATAAGTAGAAAAATAACTGTCCGATAAACATCTGCCTATTTTATGTCCACTATAAGATGAAAGCACCTTCCATTGATTAACTACCTGTTTTGCATTAAGAGTGTTCAAAAGTGTTGTAAGTGCTCCCTAAGTGATGACAAAATATATGTGCAGGGAAAAGGATGCTTATTTTTGATCTCGCGTATACACTAAACAGAATGCAGGGCTGCAATATTGTATCAATGCTTTCTACTCGATTCTGTGCGACTCTTGTCGTCCTCTGTTCATGGCTGGCTGATCCCATTGATAATGCGGGCAAAGCGTTGCTATAACCACTGACAAAGCGTGAAACAGAAAGCAGACTTGGTGGATATAGACAACCTCTCAGCCTTATCTTAAATTTGTCATCCAGGTTTCAATAATTTATGCAATTTACATGGTAAGTGTAACATTTAAGTTTAATCAATTTCATGGTACCATTGTTCTCAGTGTAATAGACCTTACACAAAATTCTGCTACTGAACGTTCCCACACGTCTCGATCAACAGAGCTTGGATGACTGTGCTTATGTTGAATATGCTGCTGAAGCTAGTGGTACCAAACCAAACTCTAGATTTTTTTTTTTTAGGCTGTACGCCTTTACGTTTTTTACGTTTGTGGTACTGCCAATGATTATACTAATATTTTTGGTTGAAACAAGAGTATTTCAAAAGAAAGTTCATAATATTTTGTAGTGTTTTAATTTTACTTGAAAGCACTGAATCCAGCAGTGCACATTATGTGAAGCTCGAAATGCTTTTTTATATGCCACTAATTTTTTGTGGGAAATGCGGTATAGATAGAGTAACCAAGTTTCCACCTTCTATTGCTTGTATTTACTATTTTACACGTGTGAATGGGATGCATGCCTGACAGTGAACTTGTATTACTCTGTGCTCTGCAGCACCTTTTTTCGTGGATTGCATTTCTGAACAAGATCTTGATGAAATGAACATTGAAATCATCCGCAACACCCTCTACAAGGCATACCTGGAAAACTTCTACAAGTTCTGTGAAAGTATTGGAGGCACTACTGCAGATGTCATGCTCGAAATCCTAGCTGTGAGCCATCTTTTGTCTTTCCTCTCTTCTGGTTGCCTCCAAAGAAAGTTATAAGCTATTTGTTTTAAGTGTTGCCTGTGTCAGTGCTTTAAATGTTAAAATTTTATTCTAGGAAAGGTGTGTAAAATGGATGAAGAGAAAGAAGACAGGACACTTGCTCTGTGTCTGCCTTCCTTCTCCAGTGAAGTCTTCTCAACCATTTTATGTCCATTTTCTTCTATGAATCGATAAAAGCTTACCCAGTAAGCTCCTCTTCTCAAGTTCGTGTAAAGTTCTGTTGCTTGCGGTGCTAATGTTTGATACGGAATACTGGGCCTAGATAATTTAACGATTTTATTATAATTTTCTTTTTGCACTTCATCAGTGGTCTGAGCAGTTCTTCACCCAAGTTTTCACTAGGATCGGCTGTTTGCAAGCATTTAAAATTTTAAAAATACTTGTAAGAAAACAAGCTGCAAGAAATAAACTTCATTTATTACAGTAAAGTTTCAAGTTTCTATCAGTGGTTGTCATATTCTTTGCAGGTTTTTTCAGATCCAAATGCCTTTCTCTGTGTCTGTGTAAAGCTGTATAATATACCCATAACTGTATAGTGTATGATATTAGAAATCGTGTATGTCGCTTAAAATTTTTTTTTCCAACTAATAAATGGTCACTGCAACATCGACGCATCTCACATTATCACGTATACAACAGGTTACGCTACCAGACAGCGACACTCACTAGCTGTAACTCCATTTACAACACGTGTCAACTGCTTCAAGTATTCCTTTTTTCCTAGAACTATAGTAGATTGGAATAAGCTGGCCAATAAAACTGTAACACAGGACTCATTATCACTTTTCGAGGATAGGATAGGAATAAACTTTATTTGTCCAACGGTTGTTCATGTTGGTGCCCAGGGCTAAGGACATATCTTTAATAAAAAAACATTTTTTTGCGCTTACTGAGATTGTTAGTGATATAGCACTGTTTGACGGTATGATTGAAAAAAATCGCTGAAGTAACGTTAAAGCGCTTGTTTCTGCGCCTGTTCTTTTTTTTTTTCTGCTTATGTGAAGAGTTTTTTGAGTGCAGTTCCCCATTTTTATATTTATTTTGTTTTGTAAACCTACCCACGTACCACGCTGCTAAGAACTTGTTTAAGATCACAGTATTTATAAATAAAAAGAAAATGATACACCAGAATTTCCTCTCATAAAATTGCAATCATGCATTTTTTTTTTATTGCAATAGCAATTTATATGGACACTCCAAACAAATTTACTACACCATCGGCATTGCCGTAATGTTCTGTATAAAGTTCAGGTGCAATAACATTGCGGCCACATACTGCATACTGTAGGTGTGAGTGAAAGCTTGCAATGGGGAACCGAGAAGGATGATGGCTTGATGTGGCAGTGACTTCTCACGCTTGCAAGGGAAGAACATGGAATAAGTGTGCTCCATCTTCTCATGCATGCAGTGGGGGAGGGGGGGGGCGGAAGCTGCGAAATGTGCACGCGCTAGGAGGGGGCAGGTTAGTGTGCAGCCCCTCTTGCATTACAGCTGCGGCAGCTGCATGTATCTATCTTGGAGGCAACCTGCGTTGGGCTCGAAGGCTAGCCGACCTGAGATAGCTGATAGCTTGGTGTGCACTGTGTTCTCACACGCCTAGTTTGCGTTGAAGCGAGAGGTAGCACGAAGGGGAATTCGCTCGCCTCGCTGCTGCTCTTCATCATGTTAGCATTCCTACAGTAAGTCACCACGGTCATCAAGTGAGATGTGTTCCTGTTTTCCTCTGTGTGCATGATGTGCTTGTTGATTTTGTTAGTAAGTGAATGTTTAAAACAGTTTATGCAGCTGATAAAACAGCTTACTCCGAAAAGCTAACAATTTGCTATTGTAATCAATGCTTCACCTGTTGGCCAAAACTGAGGTTTTTTGGGCATTTATGGCATAAATAAAGCTTTGTTTACCTTTTTCACAAGAAAACAAAATATTTATGCACTAAGGGGTTCATTATGAATGAGGCTTAAATGTGAAATAAAATTTGCTTTCTTAATAAAGGAAAAAGGAACAGGAAGTGGGAGAAAAAAAACGCCAACTTGCATTTTAATGTAATGTGTAATAAATAATAAATGAAGTCATTTTTAAAATGTAAAGTTCTACTGCATCTTTTCTCGTTAATTGCATGCATAGTTTTTCGTCTGCACCAGAGTAGAACGATGCTACTCGAAACCTCCATTTTTCTTGCTCTGAATTGAGTTTTTTTCGCTCCAGAAGCATATATTTCTGCTCCAAACTGTGTTTTTGCATGCTCCAAAAGCTGCTGCAAAAGCCCAAGCTATGCTTCCATCACTCCCAACTCCAACAGTTTCTCACCATCTGGTGGAAGACAGCAGAAACAAGAAAAGGACAATGTTTGTATCGTCTCCCAGACAGAAAATAACATGCAGGTTTTGCTCCAGCTGTCCCATTTTGAAATCCATTTTGACAGAAGCCTACTTTCGACACTAGACATGGCTGGAGTTTCCATATGCATTAAGATGTCAGAGGTATGGTAATGGCTGTTTGCCATAATTGAACGAGGGGAATTAGTAGTCACAGGTGTTCAGTTCTTTTTAGTTCTATAGACTGGCATAAGTTGAAAATATGTGACTGTTGAACATTTCTGAGAAACTGTGTCACAGCTGACTTTTACATTTAAAAGTGCCATGCTATTAAAACTTCAGTTTGGATTGGGTCAGACCAATCCTTGTTTTATTACCCTTTACTGCATGTGTGGGCATGCAATTGATGGTTCATTCATGCGTGGAAATTTTCTTCACAACACGTAGTGGTCTACATATCAATCCACACATCTTTTTCAGAGTCTTTTGTTTGCTGCTGTGTTCTTGGGGCTCAAATTTTGCTTTAAGATTTCATTTTAGAGTTAGCATTGTAACATGAAACACTTAGCATTGACACTTGCCTGCTTCATTTGGCTGAACTGAAAAACTTGTCCTACGAGCACTTGGCCATTGGCAAAGGAAGCTCAGTTTGATGAATGAACTACTGCCAGCATCTGCTGTTAAAGGGGTCCTGCAGACTTTTTTGACATGTCATGTTTATATAAACCTGCTAAGTCGTGAGACAATATTGTCATGAACGTCTTGGCCAAATATTACTCCCGTACATGCAACTGGGAGCCTACAATTTTGCTCAAAAGGCTGCCTGCTTTTTCCTTCAACTTTTCAATACCCCCATGCACAGGAATAAATGGGCAGATTTATTTAATATTCTTGTCTAAGTGCTTCCAGCATAATTGAAAGCGGAGAAATTGCATCACTGTTGAGCTGGTAGAACCATATGTTGGTGAATGATATCTCTGTGGCGATACTAAGGTCTATGACATCGGAAGATGTGATGGAGTATTACACTGCATGACATCGAGGTCATGCTGATACAAAGGCGTGGCAAACATTGCACTGAATGGGCATAGGGGCACAGTGCAGTTAGAACAATGAAGGGGAGGGAAAGGCTGCGAGAGATGGGACAGTGGCAGCATTTGATTGCCGATAACAACATTTATATAAAGTGCATTCAGAAACTTCTTTTTAAAAGCTATTTGTGAGTAGGTATGCAGTGATATCAGACACATTCCATAGCTTTCATAAAAGGTTTTGCAGGGACCCTTTATGAAACAAACATTGAGAGTTGTAGGTTGTGGCTGTGCTGGCAGAAGGGGTCACTGCTCCACCTAAATGGCAAAGCACACTTTGCCGTTGGGCCAGTGTAGAGGGGACTTGGGTTTTCTTTCTTGTCATATGAACCAGGAAAGAACTTTCTTTTATGTTACAGTGCCAACTTTAAAGTGGGACCTTGGTGTACAAGTTGTGTGGTAACAAAACGGTGGTAAACACAACATATTTTTAAAAGTTCTTTATCAAACATGAAACCAATTGCTTTAGTATCTTCTTAACTGTTTATTGCACAATAGCATCTATCTTTAATTCATTCTTGGTGCATTCAGATATGAGCAATATAACTTCCATAGGAATTTCCACATAAAAGAGAGGTACCTATGACGTCCATTAGTAGTATTAGTTTTGTTTCATAGTGACTTTCCTTTTGGTTTGATATGACTTATGACACTTTCTCCTTGTGCTGTGGCTTTCTACACACACATTTGTGTGCAACATAAATGTGTATGTTTGAATCAACACATGTATAGATGTGATGGGGCCTATGCAGATGCTAAACTTGAAGCATGTATTATCACATGTACTTATTTATCTTTCCCGGTGACTGCCTTTCACCGGTTAACAAATATTCAAAGTTATCACCTAGCACAAGGTGCACCTTTCTGTATCAGACTTTTCTTGAATGGTATCGCTGGTTTTATCTGTTGCCGATGTTCTCTCCAAGCCTTGTGTAATCAGAGGTGCTATAATGTAAAGCTAATCCAAACTTTCCTATTCCAATTTTGCAATCAGTCCTCCACAAATGGTCAAAAAATTTTCGGGCCACCCCCACCTCGCCTGTCTGTTACGCAATGTCACGCAAACCACGATAGCTCCCCATTTGATCTGACATGAACACTGATTATGCATGAATAAACCGAACATAAAAAAATAATTATTTCTGATTTGATGCTTTCTTGTTATCAGTAGCCCTCTGCTATTGGTTGGAAGTTTTTGGGCTGCGCCCACTTCGCATGTCTGTCACGCGACGTTACAAAACCACGAAAACTTACTACGTCAAAGTGATGTGTACGCGTTACAGATGCATTAATATGCCGAGCAAAACTGCATTTTTTTCTGAATAGCCGGAGACTGCCCCGTTCCGAAAGGAATAGAAGATGGCAGCCTGCCGATCGCTCAGGAGCTGGCGACTCTGAGCTGTAGGGGATATAACACGACAGCGTTAAGGGCCCCATGTCGCAGAAAATCTGGCGTCTGGCGTCCCGCATCCAGCATCAACCATCTTGTCACGAAAAATCATTCTGAACCACGTATACCTAACCACTCTTCTGTCACCAAAGTTGCTCATGCCTTGTCTTTCATTCTTTACAAAGTTATTCCTCGGAATTTTGAAAATGACAGCCCACAAACAAATGTCATGAAAAAAAAAAAAAAAAACGCCAAGAGTGCTTACCTTTTATGTAAGATCTTCTCAGACTAAAATATTAAAAGTGCGAAACAATAACAGGAGATCGGCCTACGCAGGCGGCTTCGTTTCTACCAGGAAGCTTGCCTTCGTGCATAGAATTCGCAGCCAACATTTCCCGGTAAACATTACAGTTACATAAGCTACAGTTGCCGGGAAATATGAAAAGCAGTCGGGGATCTTTGAATGCTGTCACGTTCCACTCTAAAGACGAAGCTTAAGTGTCCTCCAAATTTTTGGCCTGTCATCATGCATGCATCACGCATTTGGGTCGCAGTATCTGGGATAGGTCAATTGTGGGTGGGGAGTTCAAAAGACATTTCTGACTGCAGGGCGACTTACAGCACCAATGAGACAGATGCCTGTGTTCCCCAAGTCTTCACATACAACAGCTTAAATCAAAGATACTGCTAAGCGGAACAATTCGAATGAATTATTGTGCTGTTCGCTTCTTCAAAGCTGTTGGCACTCTTTTATAACTCCTAATGTCCATGGTCGAGCAGTCCTTGTATACAAGTAAATGAAGACATCATCAGCAAGGCCTTTAAGAATGTGGCTGGCTTTGTCAGCTTTGGGCATCTCGTCGTCGACCAGCCGACAGAGTGCTAATACATCTTGAATGTGCTCAGCATAAAGTTCAATAGATGTTTGAGCCCAGCGCAAAAGTTCCCTCTTGGTGGCTCGCTGGCATCCTACTGGCTTCCCAAAGAGTCCCTGCAGCTTTTGCTTGCAGGTGTCCTAACTGGTCGATTCCTCCTTGTGTTTAGAACCAAACAAAATACTGGCCATTCCCTTAAGGTAATAGATGATGTTAAGCAGGTTGATAGTTGGGTTCCACCAGTTGTTCTTGCTGGCTTGCTCGTATTTGATTAGCCAGTCTTCAACATCCATGGTATGAGTGCCGGAGAGGGTGCCAGGGTCTTGGAGTTGGGTTAAGACAATCGGTGTTGTGGTAGCCAAAGCCGAAACAGCAAAGCTCTCAGTTGACATGGTTGAATGGCCCACAAGATGTCAGCTGCAAAGTTCTGTGATGCGCTCGTGATGTACCCCACACTCCACCAAGGTGTTATAGGAAGATCTGCAGAAAAGGGGGTTTGTTTACACTATTTATAAGGAGGCTAAAAGTGGGGCCACAACAATAAAGATGGCAGACGATAGACACCATTTTGTCCTCTTCTTGTCTGCTATACACTTCAGCATCTTCTGCATCCACAGGACAACTGGCTCATAACAATACCGTTACATCGGTGGCACAAAGCGAAGCCCTGCGCGATGCATGATAGCACCTTATTGCGCTTGGGCTCTATACAGAACATGATGATGCTCCGCTTCGGCGGTGACGCACAATTTGAGAGGTGCATTCGCGCAGCCGCTTGTAATTCAACCATTTATGTCCGCGGCAGTTTCCATTTGTCTTGGTATTCCTTCGTGGCTACATAGAAATATCTTTATATTGAAATCGTGTATATAAACACTTCATTATATTGAGATTCCAAATACCTTGTGTTTAATAGATAAGAAGTTATAAAAAATTAAATACTTCATTATATTAAGAATTTCATTATAGTGAAGTTCATTATATCAAGGTTTAACTGTAGTACCTCTGAAACGTCTTGTTGGTTACATAGTTGAGCTGTTCAGTTAAACATAGTAGTAAAATGCTCAAATGCAGGAGTGAATTCCTTTCAAATTGCAGCCTAGTAAAAAAAAAGTGTTTATATACCCGACCTCTCATTGGTTTGTGGTACGCTTTTTGCAATACTTTTGTGTTTGCTGTTTGCCTACCCCCTACAGTTTGAGGCAGACCGTCGGGCATTTATTATCACCATCAACTCATTTGGCACTGAACTAACAAAAGAAGACAGAGCAAAGCTCTTTCCCAAATGTGGTCACCTCTACCCTGATGGACTGAATGCCCTTGCTAAAGCAGATGACTACGACCAAGTGCGGAGCATCGCGGAGTTCTATGCAGTAAGACCTTTCTTCTATGGGTTTTTTCATCTGATCATAGCATTTCACAAGAACTTGCATTTGTAACCTATTTCTTACACTGTATTGTTTCCTTGTAGCAATACAATGTGCTTTTTGGTGGAGCGGGAAACAATCCTGATGAGAGGACACTTGAGGACAAGTTCTTTGAGCATGAGGTATGTCCGAGTTAAGCATGACTTTCGTGACTATTGCAAAGGAGCCCGTGATAGTCTGTTGAACACCATGAAAAGCCCGTGTTAAAGAATGTCTGCCTTGTATATTTGCTTTATAATCCAGCAAAAGAAATATTTCGTCACATAGTTCTTGTCTGCTGCATTGACTTGCCCTATACAGGTTAATATTTTTGGCAGGGTGCCATTTGACCCTGTGAAAAAATACAAATACAGTCTGGTTAAGGTAAAACTGTGATGAGATAATCATCATTGCTGTCTTTACATTTATATTCCAAGTTGTAGCCCAGACTTTCTCTTACTTGTCCATGGTAAAACGGGTACTATTACTATGAATAGACTAATGTGTGCAAGGTATCTGCTGGCATTTTTGTCCCATTTTATGTAATCGTGTGGCACTCTTTAATCACTTCACTAGTTATGTGATAAGTACTGTTCTTTGTAAGTTCCCATTCTTAATTGTGACACCCTGCTTCATGTAGCCAAGTGGATATCATTTCTAGTATGGTCCTCTTCTATGGCCGTTCACCAAGTTTCGTTCTTGATGTATCATTCCTTTCGACTCCTGTACCCCAGCAGCTCCGTTCTCAGAACAGTTTCCGTCTCGCCTTGCGGACTGCCGCCACCTCGCCCGCATTAACACCAGCATCTCCCAGGACGCTTGCAATTCTCATTACGACTTGGTCCACCGTGCTGTGATTTTTTCTCTTTTCGATGAAATTCTTCTTTGGACTCTTGTGTGCGTTCCCGGCTTAAGCGAAAAATTTCTCTCACGTTTTATTGGACCTTACACGGTCATTGAGTAGACATCACCTGTCAATTGCTGTGGCTCGCCCCTTGGAACGCTGTCCAATCACCTTTGCTGTGGGACAGAGATAGTGCATGTCCCTCATTTAAAACCATATACTCGACGCATTTCATAATACAGTAAAAGCTAGTTAATTCGGACCTCACGGGACTGGGAAAAATGTCCGAATTATCCGAATGCCAAATTAATGAATGAACAGGAAAAACAACATTAAAATCAAGTTGGAGAAGCGTACCTTTATTTACTTTATATCTGCTTTTTCGCGCATATTCTGGCTGACATCACAATTTTTCTTAATGCTTCCAAGTGGCCAACAGTCCACAAACTCTCGGAAGTGCTCCGGCAAACGTCCTCCAATATCAAAAGCGCCTCCATGACTTCTCGTAAGGTGCGATGATGTCGTGGCTGCACCGCCTCGCATAACTCTTCGTCTGAATAATGGTCTTCCCGGGCACCTGTGGCATCATTAATAATTTCTTCATTGGTCAGGAGACCAGTCGTGTCGACACAATCATCAATCGCAATGTAGTCCCGAAGGGTCACATCTGTGGGAAGGACAGCATCGAAGGTCGGGGACATGTCGTCGGCTACTACCACATGCTCGGGCCTCACAAAACCGCTGTGCCGAAAACAGTTTGTGATGACTTGCGGAGGTGTATTTTTCCACACGTGGGCGATGATGTGCACTGCGCTGAGTAAGCCCACTTCATGTAGCTTTCCAACTTCTGAGCATAAGATAATTCGTTGTAGCAGGTGCTTTCGGTACTTTGACATCACGTAGTGAATGATACCCTGGTCCATTGGCTGAAGGTCACATGTAGTGTTGGGCGGCAAAAAAATTACCTTGACGCTTTTCAGTTTGACTGTACAGTTATGTGCACTGCAGCTCTCAACAACCATAATTATCTTGCGGTCCTTAGACGTGAAGTGCCGGTCTAACTGCTGCAGCGAGCCTCAAAAAATGTCCGAGGTCATTCAAGTCTTCCTAAGAAGTTCGCTCTGTACTCGACAGGAAGGCTTTTGATGTTTTTAAAACAATGCGGCTTATGCGCCTTCCCGATGAGAACAAGTGGCAAGCGCTCCGTGCCAGTCATATTGGCGGCAAGAAACACAGTTATCTTTTGCTTGCACTTTTTGCCACCAATTCACGGGTCCCCTTTGAAAGTCACCGTCTTGTCGGGCAGAGCACTGAAAAATAGAGCAGTTTCGTCTGCATTGAACACGTCACTTCGTTCATATGCAGCGATGTGCTCAAGCAGCTTCACATTTTTACACTGGGTGGTCACGCTTTCATCAACGCTGGCCTTTTCACTGCACACTCTTCTGAAGCACTGAAAGAGCCAATGTTCATCATTGCAGCGTACTTCTCACCTTGTGCCATGATGAGAAGTCCGCTCAAAGGCAGATGCGCGTTGCGACAGTCAATAACCCACTTGAGCAAAGCTTCTTCGAGCTGGGGATGAGCTGTGGTTCGGAACCGCTTTCTTGATGCGTGAAACTCCTCACTTTCAAAGGCTTGAAGAATCTGTTTATGTTTATGTACGTTCCAAACGGGTCCTGCTTCACGTTGTACTTGGTCATAACATGCTGTCGCAATTTGCCGTTCTTCAAAGCCTGCAAAATTTCCACCTTAGTCGCCAGGTTCTTGGCTTAGTACTTGTGCCACTTTGCCAGCATTGCCATCACTGTAGCGCATGATGGTGGTGGCATGCAAAACACGGTCACAATGACAAAAGAAAACTTCGCAAGAAGAGATGATACCGACTCAACAGCACAAGGGAAAATGGCATCGAAGGCGCAGTGGAGCGAAGAAAGAAGACACCAACGTTCGGTGATGTTGCGATCGCCCCCACCATAGAGTTTCATATTAGTATACCTAGAGGGAAATCTGGCGCTGCGATTGTTCAACTATCATGGGAATTATGAGAAGTACAGGCTTCGGATTGGCATTCTATTAACTGGCGAACTAGTCTACAAGTATTTTTTTTGGCAGTTTTGGTTTCGCGCCAAGCGCAATTGCAATCATCTGCAGTGGGACAGTGCAACGCAAAGCTCTCTGCCTTTGTTATGTACTGGGACGATGTTTGTGTCTCAGTGTGGTGTCGAAGCCCTGACGAGAAAGCAATGGCATCGTAAATGATGAAAGAACATGTTTCGACCGTTTGGACCTTGGTTTGTTAAGTGTGTTAGGTTGGCGCTGTAGCGTTACATGCTTTATGAAACTTCAGAATAGGAAAAAGAAGGCACTACTGATACAAGACATATACAGTTGTACTTCTAGTGGCTTGACAATCAAATTTTATTGAGGGCTTAAGTTTGTGTTCTCAAGAACACAAACTTAATTGTGGTAGGAAAGGTTGCTGCTTCCTGGCTGTGGTCTAGTGTCGCAAAATGGGCAAGTGCAAAGCCACGCCATAACGCTTCAAAAGTGGTACATCAATATAAAATATGGTAAAGCATACTCGTAGGAGGCCACTAGCATCCTAGCTAGCACTGCAGCAGATGTGCTTAAATGTACTTGAAGACGTTTAGCAATCGTGACAGCCGACGCAGCCTTTCGAAAGAGCGAGAGATTTCGCAAGTGCCTGTCTTCTGCGAGAAAAGTCTTGCGTTTTCAACGAGCAGGCGTCGTAGCAGATGACACTAGTAGCATTCTGCTCAAGTGCGCAACACTTTCTCACAATACAACGTTTTTATTTCCAAAAATACTTGATGAGTATTTTTATATAAGTACATGTACGGTTGTTATTGCTGTTGCAAAAATAAATAAATAATTATTCTCTGGCATTAAATCGGGAACAGAATCGCACAAGAATGCATGCCCTGGTGCGTCCTGGTAATAAACCACAATAAACTATGCTTCCATCTCAAAGTCATACAAAATTTATGTAGCATGTTGTACATTATATAACATACTGCAGAAATAAAATGAGATTTTATGTGATAATATTTGAGTATAGCTTTGTTTACAGCGCCGCAAGCAAACGCCACTAGTCTAAAAATCGAAGTCAACCTGAAGCCTGTACTTCCCATCATTCCCAGATAGGTTGAGGCAACGCTCATGAGAGACACTAGCGCCACATTTCCCACTAGGGTCATCATCATCATCAGCCTGATTACGCCCACTGCAGGGCAAAGGCCTCTCCCATACTTCTCCAACTACCCCGGTCATGTACTAATTGTGGCCATGTTGTCCCTGCAAACTTCTTAATCTCATCCGCCCACCTAACTTTCTGCCGCCCTCTGCTGCGCTTCCCTTGCCTTGGAATCCACTCCGTAACCCACTAGGGTATTTATTTAGAAACTCTATGGCCCCCACTAATTGATGACGATGGCAATGCCTCTCAGGTTTCGGTTTCACTCCTGTGGTGCCAGCGCTGCTTTACCACACTTTCATGTAGCAGCAGCTGTCAGCATTAGTCCGAATCAAGTGGTGCGGGGCCGAATTCTGACGAATTAACGAAGGTTTGGTCCCATAGACTAACCTGCATTTTGGCCAGGACCAATAGAGCCATTCGAATTATCCAAATTCCCGAATTAACGGGAGTCGCATTAACAAGCTTTTACTGTACTTCCATGCTGGCAGGTGGCCGCTTCCACAGTGAGAGGGAATTAGTGTGAGTGCAACACATGCCTGACTTTCAACATCATCTCCATATATCATCCATTGTACATCTTCATCTGTATATATATCGTCACCAGCAGCACAGCTTGATCCTCGTGGTAGTAGCGCGAGCTCAGCTGGAATAAAGTGGTTCCTTGCAGTATATACAGAAGGCTTCCTACTATTGCATAGCAACTGCAGTTTAACTCTTAAAAATAAAATTTGCCAAGGCATTTTCTTGCAAGAGTGTTCGATTGGAGCACTTGGACAAACTATTTAATGTAGAGATTTTTATAGCATTCAGTGGGAAGGAAAAATTTTTGCTGCTCAGCATAGTGTGTGTGTGTGTGTGCATGTTGCCCTGGCTCAATTCTCCTGCACATGCAAAGAAAGTGTTTATTGACCATGTTGTGTTCTGGTTTGAGTGATGGTAACAATAACTTCATCGTAGCTCGTAGAAAGCATTTCTGACACTTATGTGATGTCTATTTGCTGTTTTTAAGTGGTTGTTAGACAGGCACACTAATGTGTACTATGCATTACATACCAACGTTTTTTTTGTGAATAGCTTTCTTTGACTCTTTTGCCTGTTTTAGTGGTTGGTAGTGGTTGGACTTTCATCACCGATACAAAGGCATCGATGCAAAGGGTGTGTGCTCACGCACAACTAATTGCAAGACGCGTTTGTCGCCGAACATCATTATAGCTCTTCGAGACACATGTGCTGTCTTGCTAAAGCTTTGGGGTGTCTGAAGGTCTAGTTGTGGCAGTCGCCTTCCATGCCGATGCCTGAGCCACTACAGACAGCACACATGTAATTCTATTGTATGTATAGCCACCTATACTACTGCTACGGATGTGCTGGTTAACGGCTCTGTTTTCTACAGAAATATGCAATGAGACAACAAATGGCTGATAAATAATACTCACTACAACAAATTTACGTCTTCAAACGGGTCATTCCTTTAACTTTAGAAAAACTTTTTGCTGGGCAAGTTGGCACATGGCTATGTTTTAGGAAGAGTTGCGCCTAAGAAAGAACGCACAGAGGAAAAAACGAGGTAGACGAAAAGAGTGCATACTATCAACTGGGTTTATTTGTGTTGAATCTGCATATATAGGCAGTGTTCACATGTGACAAAAAAAAGGAAGGGGGGAATGAGGAGGAGAGGGCAAATGAAGTCTGCCTCATGTCAACACAAGCTGTGCAGGAAATTGTGTTCAGCATGATACTAGGCAACAGAACTATCACTTACGCACTCCTCGCCCTTTTCCTTGATGTGAAAAGCTTCTGAAAGCTCACAGGCTATTTTATTCTTGCTTCTGCCTGGAATCTTAATTTTGTTAAACAGTGGTCTACATCCTTTACATGCAATGCAATCAGCAGGCAAGTGTGCTTCTTTTCTTTTCCTAATTGACTATGCATGTTCCCCTGCGTGTTCATTCACGCAGCGCCCTGTTTGGCCCACATATACTCGTCCACATTTTAGTGGGATTTAATATACTACGCCGGTGGCACATTTCACGAAAGTTTCGGACTGCTTTATTCCGCGACCGCTTCGTCGGGCTCCTTCTCCGCTTATCCTCGGACATAACCCAGCAAGCTTATTAGGGGCAGAAAAAACCACAGGGACACCATGCCTGTTTGCCACTTTTTTAATGTTTTGGGTGACTTTGTGCATATACGGCACAACTGTGGGTTTCTTTCTGAGCAAGCACTCGGTGCTGCTGTCACATTTTTCTTTTGTTACCTTCTTAAAAAGGTTCTCGGCCACTGCTGTGATGACCTTGCAGGAGAAGCTGGCTCATTCGCCCCCTTCCTTTTTTTGTCACATGTGAACACTGCTTATAGACCGTTTTTTCGTAGGCGCCGCCATATTGTGAACGCAGTGGCGCCGCCTATGAGCAGCGCCATACTGGCTTGGGTGAAAGCGGTTTTTTGCATGGCAGGTATACGCTCGGCGGTAGGTTCTGGCGTTTGTTTTCGCGGTCGTGCGGTCTGTTTAGTATGACGCGCGTTTTCTACGTGGTAAACGGTTCTGTGAGACGTGCTGAAGTGGTTTAAGGCGTCATGGCCGGAATTTTTGCTGACGTTGAGGTGGACGGAACACGCAGCACGACGTGTGCGCGCATATTTGAGCGTACAATCAGCCTCGGAGACCGATTGTGTATTTCTGAATGTTCCAACCACTAATGTGACCTTATTGCAGTATTATCCTCTATTTCTAAGCTGCAGTTTAGGAGCCACGAAACATACGCGACGATCGTAACAGCGTGGATACCGTTCTGCGATAGGAGCTGTGATGTTATACTTAGACAAGCGTTCAAACTGTTCGCTGCAGGTTACATTGCGTGACTACTTGGTTCGATGGATGAGATTTCCGCCCCTGAATAAAATAGTTTTGCCAAGTAACAGCAGAATACCTTACAGTCTGAATTAAGCTTGTCCAGCAAAGGGACTGTCTACGAACTGCGCGAGCGTCCTAAGTAGTGATAGGTGCTGGATTACATATATCTTTGTTCTATATACCGCATGGTCCAAGCATACGGCATCAGCGGTTATATATTTACAAACGTTGTGCGGCGTGACTGTGCGAGGTCCTACTGCGGCGTTAGCCCCTTTTATCTTGCTTTTTCGAGAAAGAGGATGATAACCGAATTTTTTTTCGGTTGTGTTCGTTTCGTTCTCTACGACGCACTCGCACGTATTACGAAAATGCTTTCCTCAAAAATAGGCGTCGCATTCTTTTTATGTGATCACTCTCATATATTACGGCTGTATGCAGGCCAAAAAGGCAATGCCGAAGCGCACAGCTTACATATGTATCGTACTGGTTCACCAACCGCAGTGATCGCTGTGTTGAGCAGCGCCATCGGCCTCATACAGGAAGGCTAGCGTAGACTTATGGTAATTTGAAGCCTACTAGACTTGAAATGCGCGAAAACGATGCCGGTGCATTACAAATATTTGATAGCGCCTGCCGCTTAGATGTTTTGTGGTTGCCCTATAGGTTTGCTGTGCACGAGCATGCGCTCTTATGCTTTGTTTTACTCCATGTGCCAAGCGATCAGATAGTGAGCAGATTTACCATTTCATGCTGCTAATACAGAGACACCGGTTTTAATTGTTGAATTAAAACCGATATAAGCAAAATAGTTCACAACACATACACACACCGCGACTGATAATGTGCGTACACCGCGGCTGATTAAGCGTGTCACATTTTTGCGCCCCCAAGAGATATTTCCGCCTACTGTAGTTACCGATCCACCGAAAGGCTTCCCTGACAACCTTATATGAACGGACATGACGTAAATTTCACAAAGCACCATGTAAAACATCTCGAAATCGTTCCGCAGCACGCGACAGCAATACTTTCAAGCAGCGCCGCGCCGAATCGCCCAAGCCAGAGAGGAGGAAATGCTCTCCGCGCGCCCTATCCTCCTTGCCCGATGAAACGGTCTATATATGCAGATTCGACACAAACCCAGTTGATTGTTTGTGCTCTTTTCGTCTACCTCGTTTTTTCCTGTGTGCGTTCTTTCTTAGGCGCAACTCTGCCCAAAACATATTCCTTTAACTGTTTCGTTACTGCTAGAAATGTGCTCATTTGCGCTGCTTTTATGTTTTAACATTTTATTTCAAGACATAGTCGCAGCATATGCTGCGATACATAAAATTGTAGTAAGATTATTGGTGTTTTGAATGGATGTATAGCAGTAATAATTGGTCAGCCAATTTTTTAGAATTCTTATGTGAAAGTTGAAAGCACCTTAAGGAACACAAATAAAAGTAATAATCTTCTCTATTATTAACATAAGTTCTGAGAGTAAAAAAATCTGAAATATAGAAAATATGCACCTGGTTCCTAGTTTCCTATCGGATCATGTGAGAACATAATTATGAAAAGTTTTTGTCGTCAATACAAGCCATAGTGATGATGCCTGTGCTATGCGGGAAAGCAGTAGCTTCACTAATATGAAAATTGGCAAGTTCCTACTTTACAGGGAGCATTTGTTTTTACTCACTGCAGTAGGCACTTGGTTTCTATATTACTAAATTTTTTAGGCTCGTGAAGCAATGATTGTTAGGTCAGTCAGCATGCAGAAGCCTCGTCATACTTGGTTATTGTGTTCTACAGTGTTTCTGTGCGAGCAAGGCAGTCATGTGCTCGTTCAATTGGCGCTGGAGCCTCCACATGCTTTTAGTTCCTGTACAGTGCTGTGCAGTAATGTGTAGTGTTTCACAGTATGTTTCAGTAATAAGGGCACTTGCTCAGGTGGTGTTCAAAATGTAAAAGATTAGACAGCCAGGCATGCTTTGGTTGAAGGTCAGTCTGAACTCAACTGCGTGCTTTTGTGTGAGTGAAAGCCCCACACGACAGGAAGGGTTGCTCGTAATAATTTGTATATACGTTGTTGAAATTCTGATGGATAAAGGCAAACCACAGTGGGGAAAATAAAGTTGCACTTGATATTAGTTGAACACAATTATCAAAATAACATGCACTCTTGAGCATCTACCCTTGTTTTAGACGGCGTTAAAACAGGCTAAAAAAATCTGAAAAGTGACAACCCAAAAAAAGCTTTTGTGTCTTGATTCCTGCTGTCATTTAAAAATTGTTTCCAAGTCGACCGAAGCACAAATATTGCATCTTTTTATTGAAGAAGTGTTAGGAGCACTGGAAGCTAGTTTCGATGGTGCCTCCAGTCGAAGTTTTATTTTTCCTGGCTCCCCATTCTGCCAGCAGTTGTCAACTCTGACAAATAGTTAAAGTTCAGTAGTCATTCATTCAAATGGTCAATGATGTTGCTACTAAAATAATTCCAACAAAAATGCTTAACATCAAATAGAAAAATTGTCGAACGAATTGATGGATTTCTATAGGCGCAGTAATAAAGGAGTTAATAAAGTGAATAGTTTCTAGAAGTGTTTGGCTAGTCGCTTACGTTGAAACCATCGTCAATAGTTTCTGCATAATTTTTTTGTTGTAGAGGCTTGTGTAATGCATATCTCAAGACATGCATGTCCGCTTGATATTTTTGTTTTGTCTGGTTTTGTTATGTGTCTTGTAGGAATATTCATACTGCACAGAATAGAAAATTTTATTCCCAAAAGGCGTTCCCAAGTGAGCCAAAAAAAATTTGAAGTTGGCGGCACGGGTGTCATCCTATTGCTTACAATATTTTCCAATTTCACGGCCAAATTAAGTGCAAACTAAAAAACGTGTCGAAAAACTTATGTGCTCATATTAATATGCCTCATAGTAAATTAGTTCCATGCGTTTTGTTATGCTGTCCACAAACGAAAAAAAAGTTTTAAAATTTCAAAATATGGCCCAAATCAGAAAAATTTTGTAACTTTGATGCGTCTTGGCGCATTTTCTATTTTGCGCAGAAACGTGAAAAAAAGTGTCAAACATAGAACGTTCTTTTCGCAACATCTAGGCAAATATCTTCCTACATGAAACACAAAGAAAAAAAATGTTAAACAAGTTTTTTAAAAAAGTCATTTTCAAAAAATAATATAACTCGGTTCCAATTTTTGAAAAATTTTGTATGGAAACCCGCTTATAGTCGGGCAAAACATGAGTGCAATAATGTTTCCTCATTTGCTTTATTCTCAAAATATGAACAGGCCAAAGTGGCCCGCGTTGAGTGTGCTGGCTGATAGGTTTGCCTGGGTGTGTTTTTCTTTTTTTTTTTGTGACAAGAACAGAGAACATGTTTTCTGCTTTTTCTGGGACGCAAGAGGTAACAAACCCGACACTACTTGTGGTGCAGGAACAAATTTATTTCATGTCCTTTGCAGTTAGTATTCAATGGGTTAAGTGAGCTGGCTAGTGGCAGTTCGTGTAACGGTCAGCGCATGTACGCTTGACTGATCATGAGCACACATCCACACATGCCATGACTGAATTCCCGCCACACGCGGCACTGACTTCCACTCCATTGACTTCTGACGATGCTCCTCGATCGTTGCAGCAGGTGCATGAAGCAGGGCCACATTCTTGATGTTGCCGCTGAGTCGGGAGACCACCTCATTTGCTGTCTGAATGGAGGCGGTGCTTCCTTACATAAGGTAGTACCGGGAAGCTTGGTGCTTAAGGAGTCCACCCATCATGGGTGTATATTCTGGGGAGGGCGGGGGCACTTGGGCCCTATACGCCCCACTCAGAACTTGAGAGGGGCAAAGTAAGCCATTTGCCCCCCCCCCCCCCCCCCCCCCCACTTTTGAAAGCCGGGAATACTGCACTTCGCGTCTAGACCAAGATAACTCGAATCTGCAGAAAGTTGCTTGAAGCCATGATAATGGGGGTCTGGCCTCTCCACTAGCCCCACTAGGAGACTCGGCCACATTGGTTCCTCAGGGCACTTATGACCGGTATGCATATAACACCCAAGGTCTACTCGGTTACAGCTGGTAAATTTCCCCACCTCTACAAGCCTGCAGTAGCCTTTCAAGATGATCCAGGCATTGATTCGGGCTACTTAATCTTTCATAATAGGAACCTCAACAGTGCAATTGAGGTTCCCAGTATTTTCAAGACTGGTTTCATTTATTTGGCCATGAAAGTTGTTCTCATAGTAAAATTAGAGGCAGCACAAAGCATTCGCTTCTCACTGCCAGTGCTCTTCATCACGCCAGCGTTCTGACAGTGAGCGCTCATGGTCATTGAGCGAGATGTTTTTATAGTTGCTTGTGCGTGCATGACATGCTTGTCATAGGCATATGTACCAATGGGGAGGAAACATGCCCCTCCCCTTCACAGTCAGAAGTGAAAGGGAAGAGTGGGCCATTTGCCCCCCCCCCCCCCCCCCCCAACGCCCCTACCTTTACACACCCACACACTTGTGAAAGCAGGCACTGTCCGCTGCACACGGACAAACCCAACAACTGATGCAAGTTGTCTCTCAGAATTGCACCCACATAGCTACAATTTCTTTATTATGTATCCCTTGCTTAAGCAGCTAGGATTGTCTTTCGGGCGTCTCCGCCACATGCTGTAGCAGATGACGCTTGGCGTGCCGCACTAAACACTTCAGGGTTACCATACTTTGCGGTGCGAGACACCTGTGGGACATTCCTTGCAAGCCTGCATTGCTGAAAAAGCTGTCGCTAGGTGGTCCAAAACAAGTTTAATCCACGATCCCTTCCATCACCTCTAGGCCATCTAACCAAACCATATTTGAAAACACAATCAGATTTACTTTTTATAATTTACCGGTATTTAATCAGCGTTGGCATTTTAGCGATTTTTTTATAGATTTAGTGAATTTTTTTGTTTGTTAATGGCATAGTTTTCTAGTTAGCAATGAGCGGCTTTTTTTAGTGACTTTAATGAATTGGCAATATTTTAAAGACTTATAAGTTAGAAAGATTTCTTGAAAAAGGACCTTATAGAATGCAGTTTAATATTCAAAAGCTGCATGTAAGTGGCCGAAACTCGCTGTACGTCGCATTGGCTTCGTGACTATGATGATGCACTGGTTGCCTTCACATTGGTAGCCTTCACATTGTGATTGTGCTTCAAAGCACTGTGGTCATCATAGCTATCATAGTGTTCACAAAATTGAATTTTCTTTATTATTTACAAAACCTATTTGAATGCGTTTAAACACTGCGTATTCAGTGGTGTCACTAAATCCGTTAGCTTGGTAGACATGCGCAAGCGTGTTGGAGAGCTAGCTGATTTACCAAAAACAAATGGAATAAATATCGTGTTTGGATTTAAAACAGCGCAGGTTATTAGACATATCGACTGCATAAAAAAGGCGTAAATATCAGAATGGCTGAGCTCATTCATCCGCATCTGAACAAATCACTTCTGTTTATCACTGCTTTCGGACTAATCAGTACTTCACGACGGCGTTCAGGTAGATGAAGGGCAAAAATGTGGTATTTGATTTGTACAATTCCTGGGTAATCGTCATCGCCGTGTTAACAACATGCGGCCAATCATGTTCCGCAATATCTAGTTCTGCGACCACGAGCGTCTAGAAGCACAACAAAGTTAGGGATAACATGCAGACTAAGTACATTTTCATGCTAGGAAAACTATGTTGCTTGTGTTCTTTTGAATCGTGCTGTAACCTTCCAGTCTGAAGGTAATGAAAAATTTTAGCTGTGATAATTCGTTATGTAAATATTAGAGGTAGGTGATCAAATATAGACTTTTTCGAGCATGAATAGAACATGAATAGTAAGTATCGAATATCAAATAGAGAAATGCAGACACTCGTATCTACAGCAGGAATATTTATTTACACAAGGTCACTACAACAGTCATGAAAAGAACTCTACAAATAGCCGCTAGACACCTTTAGAGCCTGGAATGACAGGCTGCTGTATGACCAAGTTTCCCAAAATGCAAAATAAATACTTGAAGAAATCAGAACTTGGTGGAAAGAGAAAAGAAAAAGATAAAGTATTTGTGTACCCTACACACCAACAAGGGCCTGTTATGAGGGAAACATCCCTGATTGTAACATAAAAGATAAAACTGCTGCATGACTAGACTGCAAGAAAGACAAATTGGCATGCCAGAAGCAAAACTAGCCGTTTGTCATACATTATAGACAGAAAGAATTGGAACCGAGGGGCCTGGTTTGGTAAGAACGCTTGTGCATATTTGCTTGTCAGAACCATATGAAACCAACAGATACGAAGAAAAGGAATGCATAGGAGAAATTATTTGTAGTTTTTAATTGAAGTGTAAAAGTGAGAAGCTAAAGGGAAATGGAGGAAAAAACAACTTGCTGACAGTGAGAGCCGAATCCACAACCTCAGCATTATGCGTGTGTTGCACTACCACTTGTGCTATGGAAAAGGCAGTTCCCACATCCATGCATTCTTGGGTATTTATGTATGTGTACAAAATCTAACTCAAGGAGTGTTAACCAGCTCTGCACTTCTACTGCAAAACCGAAAACAAAGCTTGCATTACCAATTTTGTTTCTGCACTGCTTCAAAAGCTTTGTTCCTGTTTTACTTCTGATTATAATTTGCGATACTTTGTTCAGCAGGTGGAGAACAGCAACCCAATTTTAACAAGCCATTGTTCCGAAATATTTGCTTAGTTTTGATATTTGTAAATACAGAATAGTTCATTTACGAATATGAATAAAATGTTACACACCAACTATTTGTTTTCGAAACTTTGAATACTCGCCCACCCTATAATATATACATTCGTATATCAAAAGCCCTCTATACCCTACTAGTCAGTGCACTGTTTTCCTTCAGCTGCACGTACTTTAGACCAACATGAAACGTCTAGGTAAATGATTTACTTCACATTATATTATATTAGTGTTTCAAAACACCTATGTTCTTGAAATACACTTCATAGTTACAGCAAGAATTTTAATGACCTTTTTTTTTTCTCACTTCAGCCACATGCTTCAGAAGATATTAGTAACACTATAGGCTGTAAGGGTTCATAATGTGTGATTGAAAAGCAGATCTGTCGATAAAAATAACTTTCACTGACCCATTTTTCAGCCTTTTGTATTGCAATGGCAATCAGGTAATCTGCAAGGGCAGCGATCTTTACAGTGCGTACAATCTGGACCCGCTCTAAGTATGCTTCTCCCAGTCACGAACATGAACTTCTGTATAACCACCAATGAATGTCTTGCAATAAATCAACTTGTCATTAACACTAAGAATAAAAATGTGTCATTGTTTATCGATCTGTGACCACTAAAGTTGCATCTACCTGACTCCTTTCCCACCCGCCCTGCGTGCTGGCTCACTCTGCTCGTCTTGGCAGAGGCCCTCAGTGTGAGGATTTGTGGTGAAACTTCGATTTGGGCAAGTTGGTTCATGACTATTCAAAAGGCGCAGCGCAACTGGGATGGAGACAAAGAAACAGACCACATCACAAGCACCGACTAACAACTGGTTTTATTTGCACCGAAACCGGCCTAGTTATGTGCAAGAGGCTTGCCATGTAACACTGCAGTTAACACAAATATGGTCGCACATGATCAACCAAAAACCAACCATGTTTTGTGGTGAAACATACATTCAAATGAACATGTACTGCAGAAATCAAAGGAGAAACTATGTACAGGGTTAAGTATTGCAGCTTCCTTCGTTTGCATGGCAGCCATGCCGACGGGGTAGCGGCGGCAGAGCGATCTCTGGTGGCACGTACTGCAAAAGATCACTGTCCTATGAGCAAAGTTCGCAACCCCCACTCTCTCTCTCTCTCTCTCTCTCTCTCTCTCTCTCTATATATATATATATATATATATATATATATATATAATATCGTTACGGGGAGAATCTATATACAAGGATATATTTACAAGGCAAGACGCACAATGCTGCAGAAATAATAGGGCTGGTGAGTGCATACCAGATAGCCACAACGTCGTCGTCATCGTCCAAGCACCAACCACAGGATCGCCGCCTGTGACATTAGCCGGCGGCAGAAGCACCTTCCCGGTGCAGTTAGAGCTCGGGTTGAGAGTGGTACAGTTTAAGGCACGAGACATGAATATACAGGGTGTCCCAGCTAACTTGGACCAAGATTTTAAATATACCCAAGTGCTCTAGAGAAATCATAGCGACTGCATAGTAGCCGTAGTCGTATGTACTTACGGGCAGTATTTTTTTCATCACGAAGTATTAATTAATTACTTTATATTAGTGAACTTTTTAATTATTGCTTAAATCAAACATAGCAATTACAAAGTTGTAGGGCGCCTTAAATAACCACTGAATAAAGCATTTATTTCGTGCTGAAGTGGTCCTGATTGTTTTTTCCAAGAAAAAACAAAAGCCCACAATATACGCGAAATACAAAATAGATGCACACTCGCAACCACTACTCAAGCGCTTACAAGCAACCATTGAAAGATATACGGCTGCATTCTCTTATCGCCGCATCGTACAAGGCGCCACTACGCTTATCAATGAGTCAGCAGCTCTCTCTCCTTCCTGGCTACGCCACTGATACCAGGCGAGGTATTCTGTAGGAGTCCACCTAGTGAACTGTCCATTTAGGCCGCTGCTGATTGGCTGCGTCCGCTCATCTCCTCCTCACTCGTACAGCTGCATCCAATTAGCAGTGGCCGAAATGGACAGTTCACTAGTTACAGAATTCCCCCCCCCCCCCACATGAATATTTCTCTGGATGATCCAGTCCTAGCATACAAAAGGAACAAACTAATGTACGAAACGTTTACTTTTTTTCGACGATTCGGCCAGGGTCCAGCTTTTGTCACTGAAAGCTCTCTTTCTCATTATATATTGTGATGAAGATAAAGACACTTGGGCTTGTGCGTTCTGACAGCGGGCACAGGCAGAGGGAAGACAACAAGGCATCAGCCAGCCCGGTGAATGAGTGTTATCTCTGTGTCTCCTTTACAGCGTGCATGCGTGCGTGGCCGCGCGGAGAGAGACGGCTTGCCCTCCCCCCCCCTATTTGATAAATATTTGGTACACCCCTGCCAACCACACCATCACAGGCATTCTTCCCATGCCCGGTAGCAGAAAATATCCAACTCGCAGATGTATACTTCGAGTGGCACAACTCGTATAGTTGGTACCTACCTTTAAATGGCTCGCTGCACCATCGCTGACATATGTTACGTGACAGTAGATGGGTGCTTTTTCATCTAACACTTTGTACACTCTACCTAGGGCATAGCAGACGTGCGCTGCATCATGATGCATGTTGTCACTTATGGCAGCAAACCTGTGTGTTGCTTTCCTTGTCATGGTGACACAGGTGAAAATGGAGATTTGTTTCTTGTGCTAATGGTACGATTGTGTTTCATTTGAGAGGACAGTCCAGTTTTCCACAAAATAAAAATGCAGAACAATTCTTCCGTGCTGCACGCACTTCTTTGCTGCATGAATAGCTGTGGCTTGAGTGCAGCATATGTATTCGTGAGGAATCCATTTGGCCACCCATTTGCCGAGCTCTTTCACAAAAAGGGTTGGGCATGACGTATTCGATCAAGTCGCCGCTTTCCCAAACAGCAAATGTCACCTTGTCCTTATCGACCATTCCCAGACTGGCCAAAGGGGGGCTTTTGTTGCATGGGCGGCGCTCGCATTCACCTAACATACAATCTGTGGTTGGGAGCCACAGAGGCACAGTGCTTTCATGCCTTTCAATGAGATTTCCATGCTGGTTATTTTCTCAAGCGTGGAGACACAAAGGTTGGCATTAGTGCAATAAGCAAAAATGCAAACCTCTTGTTGTGGTGTGAGCAGCACCCATTTTGGACGCAGGCTGTAAAATTTGGGCAAGACAATGGTACTTTTGGGGTGAGCTGCTTTGAATACCTGAAACGTCTCGCGAATAGAATGTGTCACAAACCACTTTGAGATGCACTCTCTGTGGCCGTTTGTGATGACTGACACAACGTCCTTGTTCGGGCTCTGGCAAGAGAACCCAAGTTCGTCCTTGGTGAAGCAGTTGAGCGCAGCTTGAACATCCGATATGGCTTAACCTTGACCTCATGTACGGATCAAAATCTGACCACATTCCATGCTTCTCACGCCAATTTCGGGCCTTTCTGAGCATGTACATTGTGACAGCTGGGATTTCCTCTTCAATGCGTTTATCATCTTCTGGTGGAACGATGGTTAAAAGGCGGAGGCAGTCTCGATAGGGACCTTGAAGCCTCATATGCTTACTTTAAGCTATTTAACCAGCCAGCGTATGCACGACATTCTGTCGGAGATGGTTCAGGTGTACTGACGCTTACGTATGCAGTGCTTAAAGTTGAGTGTATCTTTGTCACCACAAAACTTTCAATCTTGACTCATTTTCTCTTTCCGTAAGATCGTCTGCTGCATTTGTGAACGGAAGATGGTGACTTCAATGGTGAAACATCAGAAGAAAGGTGGACGTGCCTGTTCAAATTGTCAATGACTTCTTTTTCCTGAAGGAATGCCTCATTTACTTCATCGTGGGTGTCACTAGATGAAGACAGGATTTCTTTTAGAGGTGTAAAGCAGTGCTGGCAGACCTTGTTGGTGTCGCAAATACCCTCAGCCTCTGGCAGTAGCTTCCACGGGGAGGCAACATCCAAAACATTAACACAACAAAAATGTTTTTCTTAGCAATCTTCTTGTGAACGCACAAATAATCTGCACAAAATGCTCGGGCCGAGCTATGAGCTACATGCATTGTGTGTAGTGAACTGCTAGCCAAGTTGAAATGTTTATACTGAACAGCACCACACTCTTTCTTATGCTTTTTCTGCGCCGCTATTGTGACTGAGCCTCCAGAATGTCTCACGGTTTCATGTTTTATGAGCAAGGCCGTCTAAAGCTTTTCACTGTGAAAACATGTGGGCCACGCTCATCATCGAAGGGCAATGACTGTCTGGTGGCACCAGTGACCTCTGCTGTTCTCGGTATGGGAAAGTGCGCCAACAAAGTGGTGACAGAATGTCGTAAATTACATAACTTTGGCAACCTTTGGCTCAGTCATGCTGCATGGCACTTTTTCAGACAGACGAAACGCAGAGGTAAAGGTCTAGGTAAGACAAGAATATGTTATCTGTGAGTGATGCGGAAAACTTGATTTTGGGAAACGAAATAAAGGCACAGGAAATTACTCGGATAAGTTTTTAGAAAGGCACAGTGCAAGTCGCATGCGATGGTGCTCAAGAAGGTTCCGGTATCCAATGCATGTGAGGGATGGGGAGCGTGCAGTAAAGTAGCACCTTCATAATGGCACACCTGCCTAGGCACCGCTTACAAATTATTACTGTGTGCACCAGGCAGGTTTTGGCAAAGTCAGCCACAACATGCACTCGTGGTGTCTCGCATGCTGTTCACAAGCAAATAATGGAAGCATAAGTGTGGTGCCCACAGAGATTGTAGGCTGCAAACTTGGTACATGTTAGCACTTTAGAGGGTGGCAGCCCCCTGCCCCTGCACTACTAAACACAAATAAAATCTGACAATACATTTTTTTAAAAAGCTGCCAGAGCGAAGTTCTGAAGCAGCAAAGAAATTAGAACTAGATTTGCATGCAATGCAGACTAATAGACAACCAGCAAAGGTACGGAAGCCAGTATGCTCAACATGGGCCACTTTGGCCTGTTATATTTTGTGAATAAAGCAAATGAGGAAACATTTATTGCACCAATGTTTTGCCTGACATATGCAGACTTCCACCCAAATTTTTCGAAAATTGGAAAAGGAGTTTTAAAATTTTTATGTTTTAAAAATGACTTTTAAAAAAAAAGAACTTGTTTTGCTATTGTTTTCCCTTGTCTTTTATGTAGGAAGATATTTTGCATAGATGTTGCAAGGAGAACATTCTATGTTTGACAATTTTTTCAAGTTTCTGTGTGAAATAGAAAACACACCAAGACTCATCAAAGTTACAAAATTTTCCTGATTTGGGCCATGTTTGGATTTTTTTTGTTTGTGAACAGCATAAAAAAATGCATGGTACTATTTAACTGTGAAGCATATTAAAATGAGCAGAAAAGATTTTCGACACAACATTCTTGTTTGCATTTAATTTGACCGTGAAATTGGAAAATATTGTGGTAAGCAATAGGACAACACTCACGCCACCACCTTCAAATATTTTTTTAGCTTGCTGGGAACGCTTCCGAGAATAAAATTTTCGGTTCCATGCAGTTTGAATATTCCTACATGACACAAAAAAAAACAGACAAAACAATAATATCAAGCAGACATGCAAGTTTGATCTCCCGTGGAATCACCCTTATGGGCTTGCTGATAGCTAGTTTAAAAGGTGCCAACAGTGATTCCCAACCAAGTTGCATTGCTCCACCAGGTGTTTTGCAATATTGTCCCCCTTGCCGCCTTCAGAATTCTTAGTTTTGTCAGGATCCTTCATGGCAATTGGTTTTGTTTCATGCTTACATGTGCAGGTGATGCTCAACGTAAATGCCTTCATGCAGCAGTTCCATTCTGGAGTCTTCTATGCATACGTGAAGCTGAAAGAACAGGAGTGCCGCAACATTGTTTGGATTGCCGAGTGTGTTGCACAGCGCCACCGTTCAAAGATCGACAACTACATCCCGATCTTCTAGTTATTTTCTAATAGTCATCTGGCTTAAATAGTTCAGTGTAGTGTGTGTACCATGCATGGCTAAACTTTGCCGTTGAAGTGCTGGTTCTGAAGTGCTTGTTGAGAGTTAACTGAAAGATGGAATATGCTTGTTGTCTGTGTGGTAATCAGAGGTCCGAATTGCAATTTGAAAGCTGTTTTATGTTAACCTGTTACAGCAGCTCATCTGCAATTGTTTTAAAGGGCTAAAATAAACCTATAGTCCCTTGTGCGCATGTATTTATTCAGGACCTTTCTAATGCCCTTGTCATGTAAATAATACCTCTATACATATACATATATTGTACAAGCAGTATGTTATTATGCCTTTCACTGGAACAATAAATGTGAAAAATGATTATCATGCAGGTATTCTAAATTTGCATTGGAGATTGTATGCTGCAAAGTTGTGTCGAATCTGAATTGAAAACCATAAGGAAACCTTTTCCATGGAAACTGGAAATGAGCTTAGATGTTGTACATCTTTCTTATGCTATAGTTTGACTGGAAAAAATAAATAGTTTTCAGTTCAATTCAGCTCTGTCAGCCTTTCTCTCTATGGAGTGGCTGTTACAAATTCCATTTTACTGTAACAAAGGGAAACATTCTAACACATGAAATGTTTCAGCTAGTCAGCTTTTAGGTTTTCAAGGCCTCTTGCACTGCCAATACGAAAAGATAAAAGCTACTGTGACCACTGATACCAGGTGGTGCACAGGTGATTTAATCTGTGGATAGTGACTGCAGACACGTTTTGTAAATGTAGAATGTGATGGACAAGTTTGGAGCACTCAAAAACATGACCACATTTGTTTTCATTAGGGGCTTGCAAATACAGTAGACTTCCGTTAATTCGACCCTGATGGGACTGATGAAACTGATTAAATTATTTGGCAGGTCGAATTAAACAAGATGGATAAAAAAATCGCAACACACCTCCGATTCATTTGCCAGAGTCTAACACTTCGAATCAAACGCGCGCCCACGTTGTGTGTGTTCAAAGTAGAAAAATAATCTTGTAATTACATTAAAGCCCCTAAAAAAAGTAGAAATTTTGCATGCACCTGATTTTTTAGCAAGAATGTCTTGCACAATGGCAACCAGTTTGCTAAAGTTAGCTTCTCTGCACTGTTGTTTAAATTCAGCTTCGCCGCGATACATGGTCATACGGTAAAGCGTGCGGACACTGTGAAGGCTGTTTTAATTTCATATTTGATTGCAACCACGCAGACGATTTCTGGCCCAATTTTGTTTTTAAAAAAGATTCGCTTTAGAATCGGGTAAATACCATAATCAGACCTTGTGAGCTATGGTTACTGCTTGAAAATCTTCCTAGGGCAGGCGAGAAATAGGAGTTTCCACCGAGAGATTTTGTGTATTCAACACATTTCCTGTACCCTAAGCACTGCCAAGACAGATGCTACTGCTATTGCAGTCACCACTGCGGTCACCATTTGGGTCGAGCTGCGTGTGTGATGACCAGCCAAGTTTGAATTATCTGGCGAAAGTCAATTTTATCGTCAGAATGACTAAAGTTTGGGCCCGAGGAAATTCATGAGCGCTAGCCGGGACCTTCGGTTGAGATCAAATTAACCAAAAGATCTAATTTACAGGAGTCAAATTAACAAGAGCCTACTGTATAGTAGTTTTCGAGACCTAATCGAATGCGATCGTAGTGTGATCGTGAATTGAATCGAATTTGAAGTAGTTTTCAAATAATGAAAAGCCATTTTCACTATTAATATAGCACTGTATTCATAGCCCAGTATTCATAACGTTAGCATGTTTCTGTCATTAGGTTGCACATTAAGAAGTGTTTATTAAAAGCACAATGAAGCATTAGGAACTAATAAGCAGTTCGCTTACACAGAACTCTTTGCCTAGTACAGATGACCGCCGCATAGCCAGTAAAGTCTGGCTTCTTGAGCAACGTACCTTGCTCCACTACATAGGTATTTATGTTTTGTACCTATAGTTATCGCCCGCAGGCATAGATAGGCCTGAGGGGATGAAATTTATCATACTTTTGTTTGAATTTGCTTAATTGATTGTGCACAGTTGATCTCATGAAATATTCTATAACTATTTGAATACAAATGAATCATTTGAATCAATTTGAATTTGAATTTGAATCAATCAATTTGAATCAAATGGTCACTATTTACAAATAGTGACCATTTGATTCGAAGGCGAATCGAATAGGAACTCATTTAGGAATAGGAATAGAAATGGATAGTTGCCATAGGTTTGACCACCTAAGGTCCTTTAACGCACATGCAAAGCTCAGTGCACAAGTGCTGTTGCATTCCACCATCGGAACACAGCTGCTGTGGCCAGGATTTCAAAAGTTTTAAATATTTGCACAACCCTTGTTTTTATGATTTTCCTCTACACTATATGTTCAAGTCAAAGCCTGCTAGATTTGGGACAGTCTAAGGCTTAAAGTTCTTGGATCTCTAGTTCATTGTTCTGACGCCTTTTCCTGTTTAATGCTGTCGTCTATCAAGCTGTACACAATGGCATTTCTTCCTAGCACAACAGATTAGCTAATGTAGTGGATGAGTTTTGCTGTGACTACTTTAATAGTTCAGAAATATAAAGATGCAGAGATTTCAGAACTGCTAGTAAGAATGCTGAGGCCTGCAACTTTCATGCTTTTTGTATGTAGTAGCATTCAATGGCACTTGGCACATGCATGTGTTGAGTCAGACAGGCTGTCATAGTATATCTGAAGAAAAAAAAATGCTTCAGAACCACATCTGGCTATGAGAGCTGCCATAGTTTTGACCACCCAAGTTCCTTTGATGCACACCCAAAGCTTAATACACAAGTGCTGTTGCATTCCACCATCGGAAAGCAGCTGCTGCAGCCAGGAATCTAACCTGAAACTTTGTGCTTGCATGCGGAACGCTGTACCACTGTGCCACTGCAACACCATGTTGTGATAGAGTCAATTGCAAACAGATTGTGACACAGTTGATAGTCGGCACCATGTTGTGATGACTACCCATCGATGTTGCACATGTGCACAATTCATTGATATTGCATCAGTGGGTGGTTATCATAATATGCTGCTGAAAATATAGGTCATACAATCAAACATCATTAGCAAGACTTGCGAGGTCTTTACAATATCGTCTGATTTTATTAGAATAAACCAGCAGCAGTTATAAAGTAAACAGTGTGTACCTTGTTGACACCCTTTGATGTTGCATCACTTTGTGCCTTTTGAAATTTGAAATGGATCGAATTAATCGGTATCTGAAGGAGTATTTCGTATATAGTGTACACAGTTACGATACTATAAAATTGTACAGCTGCAAAACTATTGTAGGTGAGTGGAAAAATGCATATAGACCCAGTTTCTGTGCAAGTTCACTCTGACAGGTGCAGTCTCTCCATGGAATTTGCCATATATAGATGTGGCCATAGTGTGTATTGCATCTGGACAAAACTGAATCCAGTTGGCAAACTCGTAATCTGCATATACAGGGTAATTAAGTATTACGGAATTTTTAAAAATCACCTGTGGCAGATAGCATAATTATCATCTTTGAGCTAGATTATTCGAAGAGGTGGAAATTACTAGCACAAGAAATCAAAACATATATTCAACTAATGAACAAAAATCACTAATTATATTTTTGATTAATTACATTACAGCACATATTGCAATTTATGAATTGTAGCTGGTGAGCTTGAAATGAATTTCCAGGATGACACCAGTTGGTAGATATTTCCCAAATTGTTGAATGAAATACATACAGGGTTTAAAAAGTAAGTGGAACAACAGTGCATTTTTACGGCAAGTCTAATGGTGCATATCTCCAAGCTGGCATCATTCTGGAAATTCCAAGTTGATACGCTTTGCAAACTCACCGGCTACAATTCGTTAATTGTAATATGTGCAAAGCAATATGTGCATACACATATTGCAATATGTGCAATATGTGTAAAGTAAATAATTTAAAAGATTATCAGTGATTTTCTGTGAATTAGTTGAATACATGTTTCGATTTCTTGTGCAAGTAATGTCTGCCTCTCTGAATAATCCAGCTCAAGGACTAGAATTATGTTATCTGCAACAAGCTATTTTTAAAACTTCCATAAAACTTTAAAAAATGGTCACCCTGCACATATGCGGAGAGTTTTCATTTTTCCGGGGGGAAGGGGGGGGCAGCTTTCCGAACCCCATCTTTGTCACTCCCCCCCGCTCTCTCTCCCTATATATATACATATATATATATATATATATATATATATATATATATATATATATATATATATATATATACATATTGCACTTGAAGAAACTTTGCGGGACCTCGAAGAATTGAGCGCTGATGTGACGGCGTTATACGAGTATATACAAAACTTCATAGTAGGAGACAATTCAATTTCAGAGCCTGAGTCCTCTTGGTGGTGTAATCCTCCTTTGTGTAATTGTCACATACTTGGCTATCGCTAATACTGCTTCCCCTTTCCGGCGAAACTGCAGCTTCCCTCTCCCTTTTTATTTTCTTTTTTTGTGAGTCCGAGTATAAGCGCTGCTGCGCATGACTGCTGTTGATTATTATTTCGAGTGAATCCGGCTTGGCCTTATCTCGGTTACTGAGTGAATTATACAGTGTTCCACAATTATGCCCTAAGGCTTAAAAAAAAGAGCAGTTGTGTTACTCGAAGAAAACCTAGTGCATATTGTTTCCAGTACAGTGGAGTAGCTGCCAGTAATTCTTTTGTTACTAAGATTTCATTCGGTAATTGCAGTTATTTACCTAACTCGAGAATTACTGTCTTAATTTTCAAAGTGTCAATGAGGCATTTGTAGGCACCCAAAAATGACATCTAAGTTTGGTGTTTTCAGCGACATACTAATTGCGTACAATTCTTTCCGACTGGCAAAGAACTTTGCCTCATGAAGTACGAAAAATATCACGTGAGTGCGCTCCCAACCATATCATAAAGCAGCGCCCTCAAATAAGTTGATTGAAAGCAACTGCATCGCCCATCGCGAACCCGAAGAGACAGTGCATCACCTTGATAATGGTACGGCAGGATCACCAACAGCAGGTTTTACGGCTTCACAGCTATTCCTTCCTCTCATTTCTACGTTATACTTATTATCCATCTCTCAAGGCCGACTGATCATATTGATAACAAAAGCCCCTTGATGCACCGCTTTGACCATGCACTAAATGTGAAAAGCAATGTAATAGGCATAGAATGTTTCAAAAATTTGGGCTTTGCTCGCACCGTATCAAAAGGCAAAATTGATGCGTTAAAGGAAGTAAATATACCACTTCTAGATGAGCTGGATTGGCAATCAGGATGTCTGCACAAAAAAAAAAAATTTTAAATACACATCAGATTTCAATGTGGCTTTATTATCTATGAATTCGTAAGCTCCGTTGAGCACCAGCCTAGAGGATGTATTCGAATGGGTCTCCTTTTTTGCAGCTACGCAGTAATGCGTCTGTTTTATCACATCTTCACATCTTCAGTGGCTTTCTTGATGACTGACGCCGGAATTCTACAGCAGAAATCTGTTAACCTTGCTTGAACTACTCCTACGTCCATCTCGATCATGTAAGCACAATCTTTCACGTAACCCCAAAGAAAGAAATCAATTGGAGAGGTCAGGTAACCTAGCCGACGAAATTACATGCCCGTGTCTTCCACTCTACTGCGCATGAAAAGTCTCATCCAGCCAGTTTCGTGCTCGGCTGCTGCTGTGTGCTGGTGTTTCATGTTGCTTATACCACAGAAGTGGAAGACGTGACAGCGGGACTTCACTGAGAAACTCGTCACCCAATCCTTCAAGGATTTCATATGCATAATGCTGTCCAGTCAGCATGTGATTGAAGAAGATGGGACCGATTATAGCACTGGTGCAAATTTCGAACCACGCATTAAGTGACCACTGGTGCTGGTTCCGACTGCGCTTTACCCAGTGTAGATTGGAGTCCCTCCAACAGTGTGCATTATGGAAATTTCCATAGGCATTTCTGCGAAAATTGGCTTCATCTTTGTACATGATGTTGCTCAACAAGTCCAGTGACTTATCGGCTTTTGTGGGGACTCAATTCGAGAAACCTAGACGGTTCTACAGGTCCCTATCTTCTAATCATTTGTGCTGGTTAAGGTGGCACGGGTGAAAGGCCGTCATTTTGAATCCTCCAAACTGATGACTTGGAAATTGGTACCTGGGTGGCCACGTCCAGCACACTAGCATGAGGGTTTGAGGCTATAAATGCTAGAACATCCATGCGTAGTCTAGGACTGAAAGATGGAGTCCTCTGCCGCTGTTTCTTGAAGCTGCCGCTTTGTCTCAGCTTTTCATAATTTCTGATGACAGTCAATGCGTTTGGTCTACCGCCACACTTCCATGACTGATCTGTATATTTGTGGCCTTCCTTTTGTTGCAATTGCAGATCCCAAGGCAAGGTTTATGTTTACCATCTGCTCATTAGAGAAAGACATGGCAACTGGGATGAAACAAAATGCATCTTTAAACCTTCGCACTGACTTTGTCACTTCGCTTTTGTGGTGATAGGTTTTGTGGGAAAAAAAAACAAAAAAAAAAAACGTGTGCACTTTATCTATGCTAAGGCAACAGCTATCACAGCTTGTTTCCAACTAGCACCAAACGAGACGTGTTACTTCAGCCGGGGCGCGGCAGATAAGGCACTAGCCCGATCATGATGTTTTTCTTTATTTCCTTTATTTCGTTCTAGATAACTCAGAGGGAGCCTGTTCGAGGGCGCTGCTTTATGATCCGGGTGGTAGCGCAGTCATGTGGTTTCCTCAATATTTCATAGGGTTTATTTATCAGTCGGAAAAATTAGTATGTTGCTGAAAATACTGCAGTTAGATGTCCCTTGGCTCTGCTTTCAAATGCCTCATTGACACTTTGATAATTAGGATAGCATGTCTCAAGTTAGAATAATTACAATTATCTAATTAAATCTCATTAACAATAAAATTGCTGGCAGCTACTCCACTGAACTGTAAACAATACGCATTAGGTTTTCTTCCAGTAATACATTGCTCTTTTGTTAAATCTTGGTGCATGATAGTTAATTGGGACACCCTGTAAATATATTTGACCTTTGCATGCAACTGAGGATGTTTCCATTCCTAATAAATGTTCTTTTAGCATTGCTTACTGGAAAGAGAAGCAATACTGAGGCACACAACATTCACGTGCATTTCACGTGCCATTGACAGAAGACTCTGCCGAAGGAGTCACTGAAGTCTGTAGGTTTTTTTCATGGTCAGAAAAGCACGCAAAGCAATTTGAAGCATGGTGAACATACTGCAACATATCCATTCTCTAGGCGTAGGCTATCCATACCTTTAGAAACAATTTTTAACTGGCTGCCTCCATCTCGTTCAAAGATATAATAAACTTTGTCCTGTGTGTATATTTAAATATATTGTATATGTGCTCGGTGTTTACAGTGGAAAGTTAAAACAATGTAGCAGTGAGAAAATACGGATGAGGCAGCCGCCACTAGTGGCAATGCGCGTGTCCTATTGTCAGGATTTGCATAAATAAAGCAAAAGTATGAATTAAAAGCAGTGCACTTCCGCGCCTACAATGATGCAGTTAGCTATGAGCCCTAGTAGAATTTCAACTGAAAAGCTCGAGGAAAGTCAAAACAAACCTCAAGTGATGTAGGTGACAAAGCTCTGGTAATGGCACCTTAGCTGTGTGTGTGGGGGGGGGTATTAGGCAACATGCCGCCCCCCCCCCTTCCCCCCCGGAAAACTCCGGAGGGGGCTCAGGCCCCGGAGCCCCCCCGTAGTGGCGCCTATAACCCTGCATATGTTGATGTAGGATGCAATGTAAATTCTTTCTACGTAAGCTAGCTTGTTGATCAGATGTGTGGAAGACAGAAACATACAGTAAGGTCAAACATTTTGCCTGAGAATAACTTCAGCTTAAGTTCAGGGATATGTTTATGCCCTAGCCATTATAAATGCACACGTATATACAGTGGCTAAGACGTGTGTGTCAGTCGCTACTTCTTCATACTTGTTAAGCATCTTCAATCGCACCTTCGTCAATAGCGGCCGTTACCTATTCAGCCCTATCACTGCGGTCAACGTTTCAATGTGCTCAAGCTTGTACCATAGAATAAAGCTTTTACTGAGAGCGGAAAACGCAAAATGAGGTGCGATTGTGAATGTAGATCCCTGTAAGACAGTTGCACGTACGCATTCTAGATTGGCCACTAGTCGAGTAGCACACAATATTTTATATATAACGGTGCGACATGTCCAACGTAACATATTTCACTTTAAAATTACTGTTTAAATGCTGCACTCCATCATATTTGACGACGATTTTTAGGCTGCAGTGATTCAATTGGACATCTGTTATGGGATTTGAGAGAAACCAGGAACAAGAGACGAGTCGAGCAGGAGCCATATCCGGGGAGCGCAAACTTGCATGTCGTGCTCAGCGGCTGAAAATAGGCCACATTGCACAAACATGTCATTTTTTTTTATTATGGGTTTTACGTGCCAAAACCACTTTCTGATTATGAGGCATGCCATAGTGGAGGACTCCGGAAATTTCGACCACCTTTGGCTCTTTAACATGCACCTAAATCTAAGTACACGGGTGTTTTCGCATTTCGCCCCCATCGAAATGTGGCCGCCGTGGCCGGGATTCGATCCCGCAACCCTGTGCTCAGCAGCCTAACACCATAGCCACTGAGCAACCACGGCGGGTATAAGCATTTCTTTTTACTCAACGTAGTTGAGAGCTTCATTGCTACTAAGTTCATCACACGAAAAAAATGCCTGCACACATGCCTGCACATGAGATGGATGGATGGATGGATGTTATGAGCGTCCCCTTTGGAACGGGGCGGTGGGTTGCGCCACCAAGCTCTTGCTACTATGCTGCCTAATATCCTACCTAGAATCTGTGTCTGCTCGAGCCACGCTGCTTATGCGGTACGTACTCCCCGAAACGTACTCCCCCGAAAACCCATGCGGCGACACTTCAAAAATCGCCTTTTTAAGACTACTGCAAATCAATATCGCTCGCTATTTTGCAAAATGTTGAACGAGTGCACTACGCCACGGCCTCGAGAGGCTGAACGTTCACCGTTCATTGGAAGCTCTCGCATAGAACACCTCTACAAACATAGCTCTCGTTGATTCAGTGGCTACGTTCGGCGGCTCAGGTCCGGCCCGTACGGCGGTATTTCCATGAGGTTATTCAGTAAATAAGTGAGATTTCTTATTTGAATCAACTTTTAAAAACGGAGCTTTTGTAGCAACACTCGCTCATTTGGCGATCCTACCATAGAGAAAGAAAAGATCCTACTTTCGTTTGTGTGGCTGGAATGATGCGGCCAACAGAAATTAAGGTCTGGCCCATAATTTACAAGGTAGAAGCTCTAGCTCCACACATTCTGCAATGTAACACGTGTTGGCGATTTGGCCACAGCGTCAGAGGCTGCAGATCTGCACCCCGCTGCCGTGCTTGTGGAGACAGCCACAGTTTTAGTGATTGTTCCTCCAAAGAAGAGAAATGTTGTCTCTGTGGTAGTGGTCATTCCGCCAACTACTCGAACTGTCCTGCAAGATCACAGGAAATGCAAATTGTAGATTTAATTGAAAGGAGACGTTGCTCACGCCGTGATGCTGTTGTTGAGGTCCAGGGGAGGTCTAAGGGATATGCAGGAGTGACAGCCCGTCAGCAAATGGTTGCAGACTCAGCCCTTTCCGATTCTATTGCGACAGCGGTCGAAAAGGTGTTGTCAAAAGCTATGGAACGACTAACAGCAAACCTGTTGGAGACTCTAGCTCAAGTGTTGACATCACAAATGATTCAGCTTTTCAGTCCTTTAGCGAGTTCTAATGCTGGCTCGCAGATTATTACACAGACCCTAACATCGAATGCTGAACAACTAATGGATCCCTCATCAGTTATTGTACAAGATGCAGACAATGCCAGGCCATCAACTTCAACTCAGCAGACCGACAACGGATGCTTCTCTGGATCAGTGTCGGAAAACAACCAGGATGTAGAAATGGACCTCCCGACTCTTAAACGCACAAGATCACCTAACGATAACTCATTGATCTCTGTCCCGCACTCAAAAACCAAAAAGTTTGTGAAAGATAGTCTTTCCAAGTCAGATTCTAATCCTAACTCTTCCAGCTATGACCCTCAATCAAAGCCAACACAGTACGGTAAAGACAGTCTTTCGAAGAAAGATTTTTTAAAAGACAGTATTTTAGAGCAAGCGGTTTCTAAAGCAGGCATCAATTCATCATAGGTTATTTAAAGGTATTACAGTGGAACTGCCGTTCCATTATTTCTGCAGCTACTGATTTAATATATTTTTGCTCACAACTTTCTCCCGACATTATTCTTTTGCAGGAAACTTGGCTCTCCAATGGCCAAGATTTTCATATAAAAAATTATCGTTTATTTCGATTGGACCGTCCATCGAGAGGCAGAGGACTTGTTTTCTTGATAGCAACTAAAATATGCCACAAAGTAAAAATTTCCTACCAGTATATGTCTACGGAGTGTGAGATACTAGCAATAGATGCAACTATTCCTGGTTGTTCCCCATTTTCCTTAGTTAATACATATTTTCCCACAGGCGTGCATGATACTCGTTTCCTCGATACCGTTGTCAACTCTTGTAGGAAAGAAATTGTGATAGCCGGAGACTTTAATTCGCATCATGTGTCTTGGGGTTTCAAAACGGACTCATGTGGAAAGCGATTATCCGACTGGGCAATAATCAAAATTTTTGTTGCTTAAACACGAAGTCAGCTACCTTTATTCAGGGTCTTTTTAAATTGGCATTGGATCTAACATTTGCCAGTTCAGGAATTTCCGTAACTTCCTGGTCTACTGTCGACTCAGCTTCAAATAGTGACCATCTACCTATTAGGTTGGACATTGTCTGCCCTGTTATTCCCCTGGAGTCTCAGACGCGTACTTTTGTCAATTACCAGAAATTTCAGAGTATCTTGAAAACGGTCCTCAATTCCCAGAAAACGCTACCGAATGACATCAAAGCCATGAGGCTTTGCGCAGTAGTAAAAAGTTCCTTTAAAAAGTCCCAATTTAATGTTAAGATAAGCAAAAGTACTACCTCTCCTTGGTGGAATTCGGATTGCACGCGGGAATATAGAAGACGAAAAGCAGCGTGGAAGAAATTACTTTACAATCAGTGCCCGAGTAACTGGAGTGATTATAAATTCGCAGCTGCTGCGTTCAAGAGAACAGTTTCGAATGCCAAACACGAGTATGGCGAAAAACATCATGAATTCCTCTCTAAGCCCAGCAACAAAAAAGCTCTGTTCAGATTTCTTCGATATAGAAAATTCATGCCAACACCAGCGAATACTGAATCGATAATACTTTCACCACACGAGTTATCTGCTTCTTTAGAATTCATAGGAAAGGGCTTAGCGCAACGCTTAACATCACGTTTGCCGAATGGGCCACTAAGGCCTCCCATCGCTGATGACTTCGTGGAAGTCACAGTGTCAGAGCTCTCTAATGTCCTTAGATCTCTGCCTGCCTCAGCTCCAGGTCCTGACGGCATTTCCAATGCCATGCTAAAAATGTTGTTTGAAATGTCTTCTGATGACATTCTTAACGCAGTCAATTATTCTCTAAAAAATGCTTGGATTCCACCAGAATGGAGGACAGCCACAGTTATTCCGCTGCTTAAAAAACAAGGAGCTGGCTACAACCTTGACAACATTAGGCCTATCTCTCTTACGTCAAATATGGTAAAACTAATTGAAAGTGTTTTATATGATCGTATGATGGATCATATATCTGAAAATTTGTTACTGAGCCCAAGTCAAATAGGTTTCCGGCCCGGTCTCTCCAGTTGGTGTGCGCATGTAGATTTGGAAAGCTGCATCCAACTTGCTCAGCATAGAAAAGAAGTTAGCGCTTTAGTGACACTTGACATAGCAAAAGCTTATGACAGCGTTGAGTACTCTCTACTGCTGGACACATTACAGTCCTACAATTTTCCGAAATATATAACGGCATGGATTTTTCAATTTCTAAGAAACAGAAAATTTCATTGTTTTCAAAATGGCTTTTCTTCAAGAATGTTCGATCAGACAAGAGGGGTGCCCCAGGGGGCTGTTCTGTCTCCTATGCTATATTTAACCTGTTGATGAGTTCAGTGCCACTGCACCAGGATGTGAATCTGTATGTCTATGCAGATGACATTGCATTTTTTGCGGCAGCTAGAGACATCAATTCCCTTCACCTGTCTTTGCAAACGTACCTCTGTACTCAACAGATGTGGCTTCACAACCTGCACCTGTCACTAAATGTAAACAAAAGTGCAATCCTTGTTTTTCCGCTTTCCGGGCCGTTACAGTTATCATTAGTATATGAACAGAGGACCATTCCTCAGGTAGAGTCGCTTAAATACTTGGGTATCACATATGACGGAAAACTGAACTGGCGTTCTCACATAGAAAATATTGGAACGAAGGCGACACGAGCCGTGGGTTTACTACGTAGAATCAGTAATTATGATTTATCGTATGTATGTACGACCGATTCTAGAATTTGGTTGTGTTTTGTTCTCCGGAAGTGCAAAATATAAATTAAGGCCCCTTGTTCTGTTAGAAAGAGAAGCTCTTCGACTATGTTTAGGTCTTCCTAAATTCGTTGCTAATAATGTATTATACCAGGAAGCGCGCCTACCTACTCTTCACACACGATTCTGCATGCTTACGGTTCAAACCTACTTAAGAGCTTATGATTCTTCGCCACGACGTGGACAATATATATGCATTTATTAGTGAACCAAGTCCATTTTTTGAGACCACGTGGTCACGGTTCCATACCCCGCAAGTTGTATTTGTGCAAGCACAATTAACACCTTTAAATGTTCGCCTTAGAGAAATAATTCCGCTCCATAGGTCCCCGGGGTCGCTGAAAATTGAATTTGCAGACATTTTTCCACACAATGTGAAATTTCTGCCCACAACATATTTGAATGACCGTTTACAAGATTATTTGGCCCGTTTCAAAATAAACGTAATAGCGACCGATGCTTCTTCATGTGAAGAGAAGGCAGGTGTGGGTATCTACTCACCATCCCTCAATTGGTCTTTTTCACTTCGCCTACCAGATTACACATCAGTTTTTCATGCCGAACTTCTGGCAATAGTTCAATTGCCTTGCGGAAATTACCCATTCATATTACAAGAGTTATTATCGTCACAGATTCTCTATCTGTATGCAGCGCACTTACTGCGTCTACAAAGTCGACAACCGGAAACATGTTTTATTCATTAGCTCCACCTCACTTAAGTTTAATGCATATAGTATGGGTCCCTGGCCACCGAGACATTCATAATAATGAAATAGCCGATTCCTTAGCAAGAGCTTCTTTAGCAGGTCCTTTGCTGTTTGTGCTGCCGGCAACTGCGCACATTACTGCAGCCAGATATCGGCAATTTTCTTTGAGCGAGGACAAAAAAGCTCTGTCATTAGCAAAATCTTCAGATTTTTTACACTTAAGAGGAAGCTTTAGCTCGGGTGCTCCTATCTAAACACATGTAAAAGCAGAATTCGTTTTTCTCGGCAACCACTGCACCAAACTTGACGAGGTTTGTTGCATTTAAAAGAAAAACTTAAAATCTAGTGACTGTTGGTTTCGGATTTTTTATTTAGGTCGTCAATTCTTTATTAAAAATTGGCAAAAATTGAAAATTTTCAGAAAACGAAACTATCACGTTTACAACTCTGTAACTCAGCAACGAAAATTGATAATACAATTCCGTGAACTGCATCTAATAGTACATCTAAAGCGGACAAAATTGATAGGTTACACATGAATGTCAAAAAATATAGTAAAATGGAAATATATGTTTTGCAGAACCCAATGTAAACAACGTAACAAATTCACGTAAGGTATAAAATGACGTATAGAATTTGTCCGCTTTCAATGACCTGATGGATCTCGTTTACAGAACCGCGATATCTGCTCTTGATGCAGAGTTATGAATTTGTAAACTTCGTGCTTCTATTTTTTTCGAACTTTCGAATTTTCGAAAATCTTTTTAACAATATTCAGGACCTAAATAGAAATTCCACGACCAACAGTCACTAGAATTTCACTTTCCCTCTCAAATGCAACAAATTTCATTAAAATCGGTCCAGGTGTTATCTCAGAAAAACGTTTTTGCGTTTTTACATGTATTTGTATAGGCCGCGTCGGAGTTTGGCCCGAGCTAAAGCTTCCTCTTAAATTATTCTTGGAACCGGCAATGGTGTCCTAACCGGAAATTTGAAGTTTCATTTACTAGGCTGCGTTGCTGTATTCCAACACTTAATTTTTACTTGCACAGATGTGGTCTGGCGGTATCCCCTCTATGCTACCTCTGCAATGAACCAGAAACTATAGATCATTTTTTATTATCATGCCGGCGGTTTTCTAATCATCGAAAACTATGTTTAGAAATTCCACTTCAAAATTTAGGATTACCTTTAAACAGCACTGTTATACTCTCCCTTGGAGCAACAGTTTTGGGATATAGCCACAGGAACGTTTGCCTAGCCATTTATAATTTCCTATGTGGCACAAAAAGAATGCCTTGTTAACAGCTTTTAGTTTCAAGAATTGAATTATTTCTACTGCAGTTCAGAAAATTCAAAAAGTAAAAGCACAAATTCACAGTTCAAATCTTACTATTATTATTCATAATTTACCTTACTCAAGTTTAAGTATATCCTTTTTTTTAACATTCCTATCAATGCAAGGCTTACTATAGTATTGATCAATACTTTATCTCATGTATTCATAGTTTATTTTGCATCTTGGATTATTTGTTTTCCTTTCTTTTTTCGTGTTATTTATTTATTAATCAATTTATTTTATTTTATTTATTGAATCATATTACCACCCGATTCGTGGCCTATCCCCCTCAGTGGGTTTGTGCCATTAACTGAGGCTTCATCATCATCATCATCTTTACGCATCGGGGTGTCGGAGCATCCGCAGCGCAAACGGCGGCAAAGGAAAGGCAACAGACGCGAGCAGCGCGAGAATGGAGTCGGTAGCTGCGTCTTCTGTGGATGATGGAATGGAAGCGGTGGAAGTGTATAATAATCCCACTTTCGGGAATTTGTTGCGCACCTCGGCCGAGATCTCTGAGCGTATACTAAGTTATATGAACTGTCGCCAGCTGTGTGTTTGCGCCCAGGTTTGCTCTCTCTGGAATACTACTGCCAAGCGTTTGAACAGCAAACGCAGCAGTGTAGTGCACTGTTTTGAGGTAATAATCTTGCATTGCTTGTTCTGTAGATAACGTCGCAGTGCTGTGTGGCGTTTAATACAGTAATTATGATCCCGTGCTGGGTTTTGCATAAGTGATGGCTCATTTCTAGCGTTTGAACGCATAGATGTGAATTCATGAGCAATAGTTACTGTACTACTATTATCACGCACGCTGATTCTGTTTTGTATTATTGTCCTTCGGTATGGGGGTGCCTACGGAGTGAACGCGAAACTAGCAATGACAGCCGACGAAGGCGATCCCATCGGAAGTTTTGCTTCGTTCGTGCTCAATTTACAGAAGTCACTCGATCTTTTTAATATTGCTTGTGTGCTTCGCGGTTCCACTGAGCTTTCGAGGTATACATGGAGTGGCATAGAAACTCTTTGCAACTCGAGGAGCCTTTGAAACAGGCGCGAAGATTGGAAGAATATAGACGCTGGTGATCGGCTCTAATTGTTTCTCTTATTGTGAAGAAGTGTACATGCGTTATCGGTTAAAAGAAACAAAACAAAACGACTGAACGGCAAACGTAGCAAGTTTAAGTTGTTCTTAGGTGACTATCTACCAGTTTCTGTGCACGTGCTTAAGTCATGTTTTGCGTGTAACTTGCAAGCTTTTGCTTTTGATTTGTCGATCTCTTAGTGAAGTGTCCTCATGTTGGGTACAGTTCATAAATTTTGCACCCTCTTTATTATTAAATTCTGGAAGAAGTTAACGAGTTTGTGTACAGTCAGTAAAACTTGGATCATTATAAAGTGTGTTGTTTAATTTCAATGTTCATTTACCCGGCTGGGCCAGTTTTAATCTGAAATGATGACTTGTTCCTTTTTTTCTTTTTGCAGCCTCTGAAGCGCAAACGCAAAGTATGTAGCCGAGGGGAACACAGCAGAGACTTTTCTGGGAATGCAACCAAGAGCTTCATCCAGAGCATGACAGATGCATGGTCTGAGCCAGGACGTGCATTGGTTTTTGGCACACAATACCTGTACCGTTACCTGTCTCCTCCACAGAAGGCTTCCCCAGTAAATTCACATCGTGTAGCATGCTGGAGTGAAGGTAAACAACTTGTATTATGCTACACAAGTGTGTTTTAGAGGTTCCATTTATTGTGCTACCTAGCCTTGCTAGTAGATAGTTTGCTGTGAACCTGTCTTAATGAAGGGGCCTGTTTTGTCAAAGTGGGGCGTGGCGTTCTTAATTTTTCACTTTTAATGTATTGACTTTAAACTCCATGGCTACTACTGTCAGACATAAATCTATGACCTTGTTGCCACACCAGGTGAAAGAAGTAACCAGTTGAAATTAGTTTATTGTTCAACTCTTGGCTTGCACAGCCGGTGTTGTGTCAGTTCATATTTGTTTCAACTGGTTATGAATGGGGATTAGACAATTGTCCAGCTGGAACATCTATACTTGGGACTCGCACTTTGTGGAGGGCCCTTCACTTTCAGTATCTATGCCAGAGTGAAAAAAACTGAGGGCATATTTGAGCTCATATTTGCAGGTAAATAGGGTTTTCGGGCTTATTAATGGATACAAAAGCAAATGAGTTGAATTATTGTTTCAGCACATATCCTGAGAAACACCCTCAGTTCGCAGTGCTGATAACCCATTAAAAAATTGAGGATAGCTCTAAACAGTATTGGTCATAGGTGTTGTTTTTATGCTCTCTCATTCATTTCTCTTAAAGGGACACGTGAAACGATTCGTACGATTTTGTACAAACATACTGATTCATTAGGGTAAGTCCTTCTGATGATTAAATTTCACATTAAGCACTCCACTTAAAGTATTTAATTTATTATAAGGTTTTAAAAATATGCATTGCGACCAATTGCAGTGGTGCCACTCCCCTGAGTTTTCAGCGGCCCGTTACAATTTATGTAGCTGGCACCTGTTACATCAGTTGGGCAAGCTATCCGATTAGCTACCCAGATTGCATCATGATAATTTTTCCAACTTTATGGGGAACAAACAAATGTTGTTTGTAATAGTTAGAATGTTAGTTAAATTGTTTCTATTTAAAGAAAAGTAGTGGAAAGAGAATGCCCAACAACAATTTATCACTGCACTCAAGCACATCTGGCACATAGCAAATGTTGTCTGCTTGTGTTACAACATGCTCTGTGTTGACATGTGCAGTCAGTGTTGGTCTTGAGGTTTCTTTTCGCAAAGACCACGAATCACTCTTGTTGCATTGTGGGCTGCAAATCTAGCAAGCAGAGCAACTACAGCGTATGAGGCTGTCATTATCCAGTTGGTGCCAGGATCTATGCATTTGCGACTGTCACTTCACACCAGAAGATTACTACCATGATGGAGAGTTTTAGCATGTCTAGTGTTCCAGTTAATGCAGGCGGACTGGGTGTTTTTCCATATGCACAGAGGCGCAAGCGTGAGCGGCCTGCAGGATGTAGCCACCATGGTGGCCCAGAACTCAACCAAACAAACACAGAGCTAATACAGCAGTAACCAAGTGTATTCTACTTTGCTGCTAGCATAAATTTTTGGCAGCAGTGTATTCGTGAACACGTCTCATTAAAGGCTTAAAATGTTTTACACTTGGTTGTGCCAATATTAGCTCTGTGTTTAGCTGGTTGAGCTCTGTGCCGCCACCAAGTGGCTCAGAACGCCCAGCTTGCCTGCATTTACCGGAATACCAGACATGCTCAGCGCCTCTACAGAACACTCACAACGCAAGCTGCTTTGATAGCTCTCGCTGGGGATCGACGGCCAGGTGGTTAGCGGGGAGGTTGGAGAGGCTTTGTGTGCTGGCTCCAAGGCACCAAAAGTAGACAATGCGATATCACTTCATGACACAGAGCCTGTGAAGGCGGAGCTTAGCCCCGATTGCTCGGCCAACCATTTGAGGAGGAAAAGCATGGGTAGGGAGGAGGGTAACTTGTAATAGTCTGTAGCTCTCGTAATATTAAAAAAATTAAATTCTAGAGTTTTGTGTTCCAAAACCATGACCTGATTATAAGGCACACCGTTGTGAGGGACTCCAGATTAATTTTGACCACCTGGGGTTTTTTAACGTACACCCAATGCACGGTAATACAGGCGTTTTTGCATTTGTCCCCATTGAAATGCACCTCCCATGGCTGGAATTTGATCCCACGACCTCATGTTAGCAGCGCAGTGCCAAAGCCACTAAGCAACCACAGTGGGTTCTCTTAATATGAGATGCTTTACTTAAATTGTGATGTCGATGTTTAATTGTAGCTGTACCGTACGTATCTACAAGATTTGTCCAAAACATTTCAGAGGCCTTTTAAGTTAATGCTTGTCACCCATACTCAACTGGTGTTTTATTTGCCTCATGAGTGTGTCAGTGGTAGGTATAGCGAACAGGTCTTTTTTTAGAAAGCGGTAGGTAATGTTAGATGATAGGGACTAGGTGCTGTGGATGTTTAAAGGGGTCCTAAAGAGAAACATTAAGTAAGTTTAGACACCTTAACTAGTCTTCCAAAGGTATATTTTTATTCCTGTGATTCAAAGACATTGATTGCTAGGGGATGAAAAGAATGCCAAACCTTTCTTCAATTTTGCACACTAACTGCAGCACCGGTACATCAGCATTACATTTTTAAATATTTGTTTTTATTTGGGTGTTCTAGTGCAGAAAGATGTTTTTTGGACATCCTAGGTTGAGTGTTCGGTTCCTTTAGAATGCAGCGTGATCATCTTTGTTGATAAACAAATAACGAAACCATAGTAGGCACTGTCAAAATCAATAAAGTCAAGTGACGACGACGGAAGCGGGCATGCCTTTCAGCAGAGCTGTAGCAGCGCACTAAAGGGATAAGCTCTTGAGTTGCTTCTTTTTCTTTTTTAAAAAAAAGACAAAATCTTTCTTTGCAAGTTGCCACCACTTTTCTAGCCTCTCATTGTGGGCTGATCCCAGAGATGGTGCAGCCTAAAAATGTGAGCACTAGGTATGTGCCCCTGGGACCACTGGTTGCTGTGATGTTCCGACTATATATAAATATACATATATTATTATCTATATAATCATAATATTGTAGCAAAGAAGAGGAACACTATAATGGGCCATCCTCTCCAGCGCTTTCTAGTAGGTCAAGCTCTCTAGCGCTGTTCTTCGGGAACGCCACTCATGCTGAGAGTCGGTGCCCTGTGCTGACAGTCGGCCCAACCACTGGTGGCTAATAAACACCTTTACAAATGGTGGAGGTTGCTTCGGCCTACAATGTCAACCCTGGAACTTCGATCCCGTACCCTACGCTCAAACATGCCTGAAGACGCATCCCAGCAAATGCCTCCTACTCCATCCCAGCAAGTGTCTCCTCAGTTGGCCCTGTGCTCTGATGTGACCTTGCCATTTTCAGCGGTGCGGACAACACCGACATCAAGGACTGGCTGACTACATGTGAAAGGGTAAGCGCTCGCAACAAATGGGACGATCCTGCCAAACTGAGCAATGTGCTCTTCTTTCTCACGGGTGTCACCAGTCTCTGGTACAACCATGAGACTGACTTTCTAACGTGGTCCTCATTCAAGACCTCTTTAGTGGCTGTGTTTAGTCGTCCTGCCGTGCGCAAGCTGTGAGTGGAATCGTGTTTGCGAGAACATGAACATTAGCTGGATGAATCATTTACCAGCTACATTGAAGATGTACTGAACTTGTGTAAGAAAGTCAATGTGATGATGACGGAGTCCGACAAAATCAGAAATGTCTTAAAAGGGATAGAGGACAATGCTTTCAACATGCTACTTGTCAAGAATCCTCAGTCCGTAACATACATCATCACTCGATGCCAAAGCTACGAGGAGCTACGCAGGCAGCATTCGTTGACACGTCACCCTTCCTTGCATGATGACCTCATTGCTGGTTTGGCTACCGTCTCCGACCAGTCAGCGTTGTTTGCTGAAATGAAAGCGTTCGTTCGGGAGGATGTTGCACGCAGCTCTCCTTGATATCCTTCGCTCAGCCGCCACGTCTATATTAGCCTGCATCAAATTTTATGCCTCCACTTCGCCGCGCCATCGAGCATGAAATTGCCAGGGTCTTGACCAGAGCCAACATCATTTTGCGGTTGTACCACTAAGCTACGCTGACGTTGTCGTGCCGCCCCAACAGGTCACGGCGGCAGCACCACTCAGCTACGCTAAAGTTGCCGTGCGAACCCAGCCACTATCTTCAAGTGTCCCTCTCCGTTCTTCCGACTTCGTGCCTAGGCCCCGACTGCCGCCCACCGTGCATTCATGTCAGCGGCCACCCTGTACAATGCGTCCTCTGACATGGACCTGCCCCGGCGAGCCGGTGGCGTACTCCTGACAACCGGCCAATATGCTTTGCATGCAGCTACGCTGGTCATGTTGCACGTTTTTGTAATCGTGTGCAGCCGCCTAGTGCCGCATTACCCATGACAAGTCAGTCCAACCGTCCATATTACGGCCCCCCCGTCGGCTATGTCGCCGACATTGCACCCGACAACTAGGTACGTGCCGTTCACCTTTTCCACGCCGTCGCTCACTGTCTCCAATGCGACCTCGCCCCATAACTCGGGACGAGGAAAACTAATTGTCGCAGTCCGAAGGCAAGGGCTGCAACATTGTCGAACTGTGAAAGTCCTCACCACAGTCCCTCGAACGTAATCGAAGTGTTTGTTGATGGTGTTCGCGCATCTGCACTCATGGACACAGGAGCCGCTGTATGTGTTCTGAACGCTAAGCTTTGCCACTTACTTCGAAAAGTCACGATGCCCCTTTCTGGACTGGCCCTCCGCACAGCCAGTGCTCAGCATACTCACCCCTTGGCGGCTTGCACTGCTTGTGTTGTGATTGCTGATGTTCTTTACGCCATAGAATTCATCATCCTTTCCTCTTGCTCTCATGACTTTATCCTCGGCTCGGATTTTCTTTCGCACCACAATGCCGTTATTCATGGTGCACGGGCCGAAATAGAACTTTCACCGCTGTTAAATTTGCTGCTCACCAACAATCTTCGCTTTCGAGGAAACTACTTGTCCAAGCCGACACCCACATTCCTCCGAACGCCTCAACAGTTGCGCCCATGTCCTGCAGTGGAATTTCAGATGCTGTTGCACTACTGTCTCCATCTGACCGCTTTCTCACTCGGAAAGGTCAGCTGCTGCCTTTTGCGACAGTGGACATCTCATAGAGCTACAGCACTGTTTTTGTTTGCAACCCGTTTCCATACCCTGTGTTGCTGCTCCAAGGGGAATGTCTTGGCAATGTAGAAGTGTTCAAAGATGTGCAAGTTAAGACATGCCCAATGAAAATTACTGTGTTAGTTCCAGTGTGCTCAGTGCTGTTTCTACATGTGATCTATTGCCCACTAATGTGTTCGGTTCTTCTATTGCTGATGCCCTTATACTGCTCCAGTGGTCTCGGATTTTGTGCCATTTAGAAGAATTTTGTTCCTCTTTCGATGTAAGGCAATCTTCCCTGGGCTAGACGCCAACTGTTACACATCACATCGATACTGGCCCGCAACCACCATTGCGGCAACATCCGTATTGTGTATCTCCTGCAGAACCTTGTGAAATCAACAAACATGTTGACAAGATGCATTGCTTTGAGGTTATACGACTTTCCAACAGTCCATGGGCATCCCCTGTTGTCCTAGTTACGAAGAAAGATGGTTCTGTGCAGTTTTGTGTGGACTACGACCGCCTCGGCAAGATCACTTGCAAGGACGTCTACCTTCTCCCGCGCATACACGACGCAATTGGCAGTCTACAAGATGCAGAATTCTTTTAATCTCTTGATTTGCGCTCAGGGAATCGGCAAGTACCCACGGCAGACGCCGATCAGCTGAAGACAGCTTTTGTCACATCCGACAGCTTATACGAATTTAATGCTATGCCTTTTAGACTTTGTAATGCACCCGCAACATTTTAGCGCATGATGGACTCGGTTCTGCGCGGCTTGAAATGGCACACGTGCTTGTGCTATCTTGACGATGTTGTTTTTGCTCCTGACTTCCCCATGCACCTTCAACGGCTCCAATCTGTTTTAGTGTGTTTAACAAACGCAGGGCTACAACTAAACCTCAAGAAGTGCCGATTCGCTGCTCGGCAGCTGACAATTCTAGGTTACGTCATATCCAAGAATGGAATTCTCCCCGATCCAGCCATACTTTGGGCTGTCGCCGAATCCCCTAAACCAACGTCCATCAAAGAATTATGCAGTTTCATCGGTCTGTGTTCCTAATTCAGACGCATTATTCACAATTTCACCACCATCATATCACCCCTGACGAAGCTAATTAGAAGCAACCGGCCCCTCATTTCGTGGTTGTCCAAGTGCGACGAGGCCTTCACAAAGCTCTGTCGTTTGCTAACGTCTCCCCCAATTTTACGCCATTACGACCCGACAGCCCCTACTGAGGTGCACACAAATTCCAGCGATGCTGGCCTCGGCGCTATTCTTGCCCAGCACAAACAGGGGCTTCCTGAATATGTCGTGGCTTATGCAAGTCGTGCGCTTACGATAGCTGAGACTTATTAAACTGTGACAGAAAAAGAATGCCTGGCCATCATCTGGGCTCTCACCAAGTTCAGGCCTTATTTGTATGGCCGTCCATTTGATGTAGTCATGGACCACCGTGCTCCATGTTGGCTGTCGTCCTTGAAAGATCCCTCAGGCCATCTTGCCCGATAGGCACTTCACCTGCAGGACTACAGTATGCGCGTGCTGTACTGCAGCGGACGCCAGCACCCTGAGATCAACGCCCTTTTGTGCTCTCCCTTGCCTGACGACAGTGCCTGCTGCTCACTATCCCACTTTACCATTTCTTCGCTTGACCTTACCACCATCACATCTGAGCAGTGCAAGGTTCATTGGATTACCTCTCTTATAGACTTGCTTCCTGGTTCATCAGCACCACCAACCACTTGCACGCTGCGTCACCAAGCTCACCATTTCGCCATTTGCAACAACCTGCTTCACTGACGCAATTAAAACCGCAACGGGCACCAGTGGTTATTAGTAGTACCTTGCAGTCTCCGTTCCAACATATGTGCAGCTTTCCACACCGATCCATAGTGTGCACACTTGGGAGTATTCAAAACTTATCAGTGCTTTCGACAGCGGTACTACTGGCGAGGGATGTACAGCAACATTCAGAAATCTCCACCCCTCCTCACGCCAGCCAGTCTACAACCTTTACCTTGCCCTTCCCGGCCATTTGGGCGCGGCGGCTTCGATTTGTATGGGCCCCTTCCCCTGACATTGGCTGGAAGCCGCTGGGCCAATGTGGCGGTTGACCACCTCATGTGATACGCCGAAACTGCGATCTTCCAGTAGCTGCAGTGTGCGATGTTGCCTCCTTCCTGCCTCATCAATCCATCATGCATCATGGACCACCTGAGGAACTGCTCAGTGATTGTGGACATGTCTTCCTATCCAAAGTAGTTGAAGCCATTCTTAAAGAGTGTCACATTGTTCATCGCACAACTACGGCGCACCATCATCAAACGAGTGGCTTTAGAGAACGCTTCAACCGCACACTCGGTAACATGCTTGCAATGTACGTCGCCTCCAACCACACAAACTGGGACGTGATTCTGCCCTTTGTAACCTATGCGTACAACACCGCTAATTGGAGCACCACCAGCTTTTCGCCCCTTTTTCTTACTGTATGGTAGGCACCCGTCGCACACCATCGACACAATTTTACCATACCGGCTGGATGCATTTGAATGTGCGTCAGTTTCTGCCACGGCAAGACATGCTAAAGAGTGCCGCGATCTCGCACGGGCCTTTACCTTCAGTGATCAAGAGCACCAGAAGAGCACTCGCGGTGACAACACCTCTGCACCCACCTTCTTTCCTGGAGCACCTGTGTGGCTTTCCGTTCCTTCCGCTGCACCTGGGCTCTGTTAAAGACTACTGCCCAAGTATGAAGGGTCATACCGTATCATTCAGCGCGCCTCCCCCTTAACTATGTGATCGAACCCATTGAGCCATGTTTGGACATGTGCCGTCGTGGATGAGACATTGTCAGCATCGAACGCCTCAAGCCGCACTATGATCCACTCATAGTGAGGAGCTCTTAGATTGCTGGACGGCTCCCTCTTCGTTCCTGGGGGTAATGGTAGTGAAGAAGAGGAACACTATGGTGGGCCATCCTCTATAGAGCTTTCTAGAGGGTCAAGCTCTCCAGCGCTGTACTCGGGGAACGGTGCTCGTGCTGAGAGTCCGTGCCTTGCACTGACGGTCGACCCAACCGCTGGTGGCTAATAAACACCTTTACAATATATATGTTAATAAATAAACATACATAATGCTGTCAGACAGCAGGATTCAAACAGAGGACCCCCAGCATGGCAGCAGGATGCTCTAACCATTAGACCACGGGTGCATGAACCACCATGCCGAATAGAACATCCTTAAGCATTTCCCACATGTAGTAGCCATGGTAGTACCGGTTGATGCGGGGTTTCTGCAGTGAAACACGGCACCCCTCACTTCGCGCAAACATGCTTCCACATGTTAATTATCAGAACGCCAGCTGAGAAGCTCCTAGCTGATCAAGAAAGGAGGGCCCGCGTACGTGCAATAACCATTCCGTTAGTCATGATGCAGAAACTATTTGCTGTCGTGTGTGCAGCACACGCTGCAGCTCATTGCAGGATATGCCCAGACATGGGGCAGCGGCAACAGGTGGTCACGAGGCTAAGCAACAACATTGACAAAACCTTGCAGTTCAAAATCATGAAGCACACGCACACATTGTGGCAGCCTTGAGTTTCCACGCGGAAGCTCGCCTACCAAACATTAGTACATCCTAAACTTGAATATGCATCTCCCATATGGTCACCCGAACAAGCCTATCTAATCTGATGTTTAGAATTAGTTCAAAATTGTGCCGCACGTTTCATCGTCAGTGACTATAGCAGACATTCCAGCATGACTAGAATCAAACAATCGCTATCACTTCTTTCTTTCTAATCGTGCAGAAACATTTCGCTTATCTGTCTGCGGCACATAGTCATCAACAGCAAACAACGCTCTTCATTGCTGTTTCTTAGACCTTATTGCTGTTTCCATCATTTGCACAATAATCTCAGTTTTCAGCGTCTCTATGGTCACATTAACGCATTTAACACATCTGCATTGCCACCATGCCATTGTAACGTGGAATAATCTTCCAGGTAATATCGCCAACGATCAAAGTACCGAAAACTTTAGGAAACTGCTGGAGGCACTTTTTCTTCAGCACTAGAAATGTATTCTTGGCTAGGTACACCTGTTTATACAGGTCCATAACCTTATGAGTCCTCCTTAACATTGTATAATGTTTAATTTCCTCGTACGCTTTGTATTTCTTGCAACCAAGAGTCTGTCATTCCCAGATCCATAACTTTATGTGTTTTCCTTAATATTGTATAAATGTTTTATTTCTGTATTTGTTTTGCATTTGGTGCAACCAAGAGTTTGTAATTCTTTTCTTCTATTTTATATTGTCTTAATCGCTCGCTGTAGAACAAAAATATGTACTCCCTCCCTCACACAATGTTCCCATATGGAACCCGTGAGGTACCTGTATAAATGAATTAAAAAAAAAAAAACACAATGTGGGAACGTGAGGTCGACACAAGGCGACAATGCCAACAAGACAAGACCCTGTAGTTCTAGCCAGTGCTGCTCGCAGTTATCAAGTTCTTTCTGTTCATATGTGTCTGTGCATCTCACACAACCCATGTTTACTTAGGTAGTATATGTTTACTGCAATTCATACTGCCACTAAAGCTAGAAGGAGAGCCTTTCTTTTTGTAATATACTAACATGGGGCCATCGCATTCACTGTTATGCCATCAGGGCGAAATTCTGATTTCAAAAATATAACGATGAATAAAATTGTCTGACAGCCAGATTTGAAAAGGGGGCATCTAACACAGAAGCCTGATACTGTAACCATGATGCCATGGATGCTTTTCCCCCATTGACTGCGTGCCTCGTACTTGGAACATAGTTTTGACATGTTAAATCCCAAAATGATTTAAAATGAATTTAACACGTCATCATATGTCAAAATGTGAGCAAATCCCGAAGATAGTGAAGTTAAAATAATTTAATTCCGATGATCCTACTTCCCTCACATGGGGAGTGATGCAATAAAGTGTGGTACACAGCAACTTCGCCCCTCTCTCACCCTCAACTTGCTCAGAAAGACTTTGTATTTCATCAACTACAACTGGGGGCTGCATTGCCTTCTAATTTTTTTTTCTTCTTTATGGTTTCTAGCTTCTCTCTCCCTTTCTCATTCTCAGTGAAGTAGGGCCGCAATATTGTAGCGATGTCTTTTCCCGATGCTAATGCCTTTCGACACTTTTTGCATTTGTGAGTGCTCACGTTCAACACTTCACTTGGGGTGGAGCGTCTCTTGACCATTGACGAATGCAAAGAGCATGAAAGGCATTAGCCTCGAGAAAAGGCATTGTTACAGAATCGTGGCCTAGGTTACAGCAATCTTTTTTCTAGAGGTAGTGCTATATTTATTCAATGACGTTTGAACAGGATCATGGGGAAGAAAAGCGCTAGCGTGCTTTGTATGGAGTGTGAGTGTCCCCTACCTTTGGAAGAAATGCAGTTTGAGATGGCAAGAGGCAATAGCCCACCTAGAGCAGGAAAGGCAACAACTATTGAACCAGGTCAGGAGGCTACTAAGTAAACTCAAACGTGAGCAGAAGCAGAGGAATGTGGTAGAAGGGAAGCTAGTCAAAGTAGTAAAGTAGTTGAAAACAATGGTTGATGCTTTGATGCAAGCACAGCAAGCAGGGTTGACTTTGAACCGTGCTAGGTGCACACCCAGGGTTGGAGGCGACGTGATCTACTGAGTATTGGAGGCGTGACACAATTAAAATGATGAAGGGAACTGTAACACGAAATGTCTGCTTTGGGACAAGCATGTGCACTCCCCACTGCCGGCACTCCTCATCACGGCTGTGTTGTGACCGCAAGTGCTCCCAGTCATCAAGTGAACTCTGTTTTTGTGTATTTTTGGCCATTTGACACCATGCCATATTTAGTTAGTGAGTGAATGTTTATGCAATTTACAGTGCCCATAAAGCTATAATAAAAGCCTTACTTCATGTAATAGTCTAATACATTGTCATCGCTGTCAGTGCTTTGCCTTTTGGACAAGTATGCGTTTTTGTTTTTTTGACCAGTTGTCTGCATTTCTGGTATCATGTACTTCTCTCTTAAGGCAGCTTTTTGATGCAGTGACTCAGCGTGTAGCAAGTCTCCTGCCACCCCCATGTTTCCTGCTGCTTGGAACTGCTGGAGGAGTCATCGGCACCAATGCCTCTGGGTGCCCTATTGAGCTGGAACGTGGTGAAGGTGTCTCGGGAATACTGCTCCCAGCCAGGCTGCCTGAGGGCGTTCGTGCACAACCTTTCTTGGTGCGCAGGGATCACGTCAGCCCTGAGAACAGACCTAGTGACTGGTGAGGACATCGTTTGCACTTTATGATGTTCATATACTTGTATCCACAATTAAAACCTGCAAACTGGAATTGTGGGCCTGCACCATTTAAGGCTTACACCTGGCTGATGTACCATCTGGTGCAGAAGTGTACACACCGCAGGAGTAATAACGAAAAAAAAAAAACGAGACAAAATTTGCTTTTACCTCACATGTTCAGCCTAGAATTGGCAGGTGCGCTGTATTAGTAGCCCACAAGTGGTACACTGCTTCATAATATTTGAGACTGTTTGTATAGTTTGGCTACAAAATTTTCATTGTTTTCAGCAGCTACGGTGTCCAGACTTTTGCTCTTGATGGCATAGACATAGCTCCATGGACGAGTCCACACGTTTTGAACAACTGCTGCCAAAGATGAGCTAGGTTCATCCATGGTATAGGGAGTCAGTTCATCTTATCAAAGACAATTGGAGCGTGCCCATTTGTCTAGCATTGTTTTTCGGTCAAACATAGCATTGCAAAACATGTGAAATACCAGCATAGGCATTCTTAAAGTCAGCTACAAGAAAAATTGCATTGGCATCATTGTTGGCATATTGTCCCATATGCAGTAACTGCAATTTTCGGCAAATAAAATGTCAAACACAGGCATTCAGGGAAATTTTCCAGCTCTGAAGAAGTCAGTGTCGTCCTGTAATGCTGAGACTCAGTTCCACATCAAAGAAACTTTGAACAACTTTTTCACCTTTATTTCTGGCCATGGTGAGTATATTTGTACAGAAAACACAGGGGAGTATTATACAAGTAAAAGCTTAATTCATCTTCATCATCATCAGCCGATTCATGTCCACTGCAGGACGAAGGCCTCTCCCTGCAATCTCCAATTACCCCTGTCCTGCGCCAACCGACTCCAAATAGCACCAGCAAATTTCCTCATATTGTCACTCCATCTAGTCTTCTGCCGTCCTCTACTGCGCTTCCCTTCTCTTGGTACCCATTCTGTTACCCTAATGGTCCAACAGTTATCTAGTCTGCGCATTACATGACCTGCCCAGTGCCATTTTTTTCTCTTAATGTCTATTAGAATATCGTCTATACCCGTTTGCTCTCTGATTCAAACTGCTCTCTTTCTGTCTCTTAAAGTTATGCCTAGCATTCTTCGTTCCATCGCTCTTTGCGCGGTCCTTAACTTGTTCTCAAGCTTCTTTGTCAGCCTCCAAGTCTCTGCGCCGTATGTCAGCACTGGTAAAATGCACTGATTGTATACTTTCCTTTTCAATGATAACAGTAAGCTTCCATTCAGGAGCTCATAATGTCTGCCGTATGCGATCCAACCCATTTTTATTCTTCTGTGAATTTCCTTCTCATGGTCCGGGTTCCCTGCGATTAGTTGACCTAGGTAAACATACTCCTCTACAGACTCTAGAGGCTGACCTGCGATCTTGAAACCTTGTTCCCTTGCCAGGTTATTTATCATTATCTTTGTCTTCTGCATATTAATCTTCAGTCCCACTCTTACACTTTCCCTGTTAAGGTCCTCAATCATTTGTTGTAACTCGCCTGCATTGTTGCTGAATAGAACAATGTCATCGGCAAACCGAAGGTTGTTGAGGTATTCGTTGTCGATCTTTACTGCTAAGCCTTCCCAGTTTAATAGCTTGAATACTTCTAAGCACGCAGTGAATAGCTTTGGAGAGATTGTCTCTCCTTGTCCGACTCCTTTCTTTATAGGTATCTTCCTACTTTTCTTGTCTAGGATTAATGGGGCTCTGGAATCTCTGTAGATATTTTCTAGGGTATTTATGTAAGCGGTCTGTACTCCTTGATTACGTAATGCCTTTATGACTGCTGGTATCTCTGTTGAATTAAATGCTTTTTCGTAATCTATGAAAGTCATATAGAGAGGTTTATTGTACTCTGCGGATTTCTCGATAACCTAATTAATGACATGGATGTGATCCATTGTAGAGGAACCTTTCCTGAACCCTTGGTTGACTAAATTCCAGTGTTGTCCTTATTCTGTTGGAGATTATTTTGGTAAATATTTTATATAATACTGGGAGTAAGCTAATCGGCCTATAATTTTTTAGTTCTTTGTCACCCTTTTTATGGATTGGTATAATGTTTGCATTCTTCCAGTTTTGTGGGACCCCAGCAGTCGATAGACACTTCGTATAGAGAGCCGCCAGTTTTTCTAGCATTATGTCTCCTCCATCTTTGATTAAATCGACTTATTTCGTCCTCTCATGCCTTGCAAGGCCTTTCTGACCTCACCTATAGTTATAGGAGGAGTTTCTGTATACTCTTCATTATTGTTTTGAATAGAGCGCTCCTGAGTCGTCTGGGTACTGTAAAGGTCAGTATAGAATTCTTCCGCTGCTTTTACTATATCTTCCAGATTACTGATGATATTACCCTGCTTATCTTTTAGCGCATACATCTTGGTTTGGTCCTATGCCAGGTTTCCTTCTCACTGATTTCAGGCTCCGTCCATTTTTTGTGGCTTCTTCAGTCTTTCTCACGTTATAGTTTCGCCTTGTTGATCAGTTTTGACAATTCCGCGAATTCTATCTTATCTCTTGAGTTGGACACTTTCATTCTTTGTTGTTTCTTTATTAGGTCCTTTGTTACTTGGGAGAGCTTGCCTACTGGTTGCCTTGGTGCCTTGCCTCCCACTTCAATCGCTGCCTCTGAAGCCAGCCTCGTTACGGTTTCATTCATTACTTCTATGTCATCATCATCATCTCTCTGTTCTAAGGCTGCATATTTGTTTGCAAGTACCAGCCTAAATTTGTGTGCTTTTACTCTTACTCCCTCTAAGTTGACCTGTTTTTTCTTGACCAATTTTACTCTTTCTCTGTTTAAATTCAGGTGGATCCTGGCCCTCACTAACCTATGATCACTACATTTTACCCTACCTGTTACTTGAACATCCTGTACTTTGCTGGGATCGGCAGAAAGTATGAAATCAATTTCATTTCTTGTTTTACCATTAGGGCTTTTCCAGGTCCATTTTCTGTTGCTACATTTTCTAAAAAAAAGTGTTCATTATTCTCAGCTTATTCCTTTCTGCGAATTCTACCAGCATCTCGCCTCTAGCATTTCTAGAATTGACACCATAGTTGCCAATTGCCTGTTCACCCGTCTGCTTTTTCCCCACTTTTGCATTGAAGTTCCCCATTACTACTGTATTCCGCGTTTGCACTTTTCTCATTGCTAATTCAACATCTTCATAAAACTGATCTACTTCCTCATCGTCGTGACTGGACGTTGGAGCTTAGTTTTGTACTACTTTTAATCTATACCTTTTATTGAGTTTGATTACGACTACTGCTACCCTCTCGTTGATGCTGTAAAATTCGTCAGTGTTGCCCGCTATGTCCTTATGGATTAGGAATCCCACCCCGTATTGCTTCTTATCTGGGAGACCTCCATAGCAGAGTACATGGCTGTTATTCAACAATGTGTAAGTCTCACCAGGTCTTCTAATCTCACTAAGGTCGATAATATCCCGAACAATGTCTGATAGTTCTACTAAGAGTCCTACTAAGCTCTCCTCACTCGAGAGGGTTCGAGCGTTAACCGTTGCAAGGGTCAGTTTCCATTGGCGGCCTGTCCAGACCCAGATAGTCTTAGCACCCTCTGCTGAGTTGCAAGTCTGACCGCCGCCTTGGTCAGCTGCTCCGCAGCCACTGGGGACTGAGGACCATTTCTTTGTGGAGATCATTTCATTAGGGAGGTTTAGTAATTAATTATTTAGTAATTGGTTTGCTGAGCTACTATTCACAACTAGGGTGGGGGTAGGGAGTTGGGGGCAAGACTGGCTCCAGCGATAAAGTTAGCTCCAGCGACTGGCAGTGATCCATCAACTTGCACCGTTCTGATATCAAATTCGTTGCAAGGTTACCAAAGCCAGCACAAGCTCATTCTCCCGTTCAACAGGGGAAAAGACAAGGTTAACGTGTGTATCCACAGAGTTGAAATCAAGTGGCCAATAGTCAAGGATGGCCAAGAAGTAAATGGGTGTTATGTCTCAATTTATGCTTAACTGAAGACGCGCTAAGCGCTGTGGGTCATATGGCGGCTGACGATGCCATGTGCTATGCTAAGCTGAAGCAAACCCTCCTACAGCGTTTCTGATACACTGAGGAAGGGTACAGAACGAAGTTTCGAGATGGCCAAAAACAGGGACTCCAAAACAGGGACACAGTTTGCTTGTCATCTCACGGGATACTTCGAACTCAGGCAGAAAATGCTTAAGACAGGGATTACCTATGACTACCTACGCAGAGGTCTGCACAAGTTCGCTGAGGCTGCAGACCACTACCTCGAAGCTCAGCGTACGATGACCCCTTGAAAAGAGCAAAGAGGACATGGAACCTGAAAGTGTGCAGGGCAAGCTAGGGTCCCAGACGGGCAAAGTGCAAAGGGAAAGATACACTCTTTCCTTTGCAACAAGCTAGGGCATAGGGTGGCAGACTGTTGGTCGAAAACTAGACCACCTATTCAAAAGAGGGCTCCCTGCCCAAAATGTCGCAGGAGTGGCCACATGGCAGGAGCCTGTCCTTTTCACGAGGGCAGAAGTGGCCAAGCATTGTGCTCATCATTGCAAGTGGATTAAGTGCTTTTGAAAGAAAAGGCTGTTTCCAGTGGCACTCAAGTTGAGATGTAAGAAGGAAAAAAAAAATAAACGAAATCGGCACTGAACAGAATTCCAACGGCAGATGGCATGTTTGGGAGACGTAGCGTAGTTGTATTACGGTTCACTGGATGTACTTCAGTAAAAGTCAAGTGCTGGCTGGTGCCTGAAGACAAACTCGCTGGAAAGAGCCATACCATTTGCTTACTAGACCAGTTGGTCATGTGTCTGGCTGAGGCGAAAGTAGACATCAGATCCCCATTTCTAACCAGCAGATTGACGGTGTTTTGCATAGAGGATCCACTTTTTGACTTTGTTGTGGAAATGTTGAGGGTGCATGGGATGCTTCTACTCCTGGCCCTGGCTGGAAGAGGCTGCATGATTCTCTGGCGTGCAAATAGCTGACTGCAGCAGAATGATGTAGCTGAGTTGAACAATCGGTCGGTAACCATGGTGGATGGTACCTGCAATATCGCTGCCAAGAAAACCACCAAAAAGATGGCTGTTGCCGTTGTCACAGGAATGGCTTTTTGCATGGCCTCTCGTGGTGTCAGGTTAATCTTTTGCATGTGAACCCTGTTGATCTGATAGCGAAGCAGAAGGATGATCCCCAGCACAGTGCCGCGTCGAAGCAGTCGGTAACAGGGTTACGGCCAGATCAGCCTAGACTGAGTCCATTCTAATGAAGTGTATTGGGTAGAGCGCGTGCCTCATTACACAAAATAGTTCTTTGTGGCAAGACATATTTATATGCATGTGCATATGCTTCCATGCAAAATGTGAATGTTGTGTTATGCTTATATTGGACACCCCTCAAGTGAACCCGATAATGAACATCTGTGCCCATGTCTGTGTGTTTATGTCAGCGTGCGTGATCGGGACAGCGCAATTGTGAAAAGTTGTGCACCTCCAATACAACTTCCTTAGGTGGGAGGCAATTGTAGTGACTGCAATACTTCCCCACAAGACTCCAGATGCTGCACCCTAAAGCAACAGCTAGACAGTGGCATCAGGCCACCCGACCGAATTCTGAAGAGCGCCCCCAGACAGTCAAACCTCAAAAAACAGACTAAAAGAAAGGTGCTTCAGCGCAGTTGTCTGGCGGAAAAGCATGCAAAAGAAGGAAACACTGCATCACGGTTAGTGTCGTATGACTGCGGTTCCAGGAATGACTGTTGGAGGAGAGACATGTTCGACTTCAGATCAGGCAGATGCTAAGAGGCCTGCAGGAACGAAGCTGACCCGCATCGTTGCACGAGGCCAGGCGCAAAGAGGGACACTGCTCGATTTATTCCCTAACTGAGCAAAAGCAACGTTCCACCTCTACGTGCACTCGACGAAACATTGCATAGTTTGGGCATGCCGTGAATGTGAATTCCAGCCACTTCAAATTGACCACCCGCAATGCTGCTGCTATGCGGCGTTTATACCAAAATGACGGTGTTTGTACCAAAACATTGCCAACTCCGCCAGTCGCTGCCGCTATTGCCACCAAGACTTACAATCAACCAGGCTTCTACAACCACAAGAGCAACAGTGCTAAACTCTACTGGTGAACCGACATTGCTGCACTGCGTTGGATGATGGACATTTAAACTGTGAGCTTGCTGCTAAATTCTCACGCTGTTTCTTGATGCACTTTGTCCTCTTATGTCACATTAAATATTACGTGTTTTGTTTTCTGGTAATTTTGTTGTGACATATTTCTTGCATGCATTTTGATTATTGATTTGCAATATGTTTTGATTATTTATTTTCATGTGCTAACTCATGTTCATTCTCTTCACGTTGCACACCCACAAGCATGACACTAAAGGTCCTACACTGAGCAACGGTCATAGCATACGTTACAGCACCACTTTATTTTGGTTTAGTGTGAGCACAGCTTTGTAATGAGGGATGGCTGGCATGGGGCCACATGTCGCCGAGTTCATGGGCATTTGATGCTGTATAAGGCAGAGGTTGGCGAGAACAGATAATTAGTGGGAATTATCAATTTACCAAGCTAACATGAGTCAATAACACAATCTTTTTGTATAACTGCCTACTAGTGTAATTTTTTACCATTGACAATGCAATTGCAGTGTTCCAACATGTTAAAATAACCAAAATTGTAATAAATGCATGTGCATATCATTATTCAATATTCAAAGCTAAGTATTCATATTCAATTCATATTCGAAAGTTTAAATATTCACTCACCCCTAGTAATTAGCTAAATGTTAATTAGTGTAATTTTGGTAATTATTTATTTATACATTTTGATTTACAGTGTGAGTAATGTCTGCCTCTTGATGTAATCCATCTCAATGAGTAGATTTTTGCTATATGCCACCGGGGATTGTTTTAAAATTCTATTAACAAGTAAAGAAAAAGCACTGAAAAGTGTTAGCTATTCTACAGTTGATGTTTGAGTGACAGCTGTGCTGTGCCTGGGTGGTTCTTAGGCTCCGTGGTCTTAAGCAACCTTTTGAGCTTTAACCCTTTGACTGCCAAACTTTTTTTTTCCAACTGCTACACAGCCCTTGCCGAGTTTATTTCACATGTTCAGTGGACGTTTTATGCTGCCATAGGTGTTTTTTTGTCACCATTCTTTCCTATTTCACTGTTTGTAAACAGTTCACAAATTCCTTTATGTGTCATAGTTCGGATGGGCATGTTACACTGGTCATGGTCACGATTGCTCTTCCAATACTCATTCTTGGCCATTTTTTTTCTCTCATGTTGGCTCAGTGAGCATGTCATGCTACATAGAAACTGGTTCTCCATCATCAATTCTTTTTGATTCATAATTCTTCAAGTATTCATAAATCTCCTCGCCTATCAAAGTGTGGATAGATCTGCCACACTAGTTTGTCATGACTGCGCTGTCACGAAAGAGTGACAGAGCACTCAGACATTTGCTCCACCTGCAATTTAACTTGCGAGGTTTTTGTGCATTTAGATGACCTAACCATAGATGGCACGACAGCTACGCAATGCAATTTTTTGCACAGGTTGCTTCTGCAGAGGCAGGGAGTGCGGTGAAAACACACGAGTATACTGAGTATGGCAGGAGTTGTGTGTGGGTGCCCGAGTTATTTTGGAAGTAGTAGTTGAAGGGCTAATGATTAAACAGGTTAACAATAGCACAGATGATCAGATGACAAGGCATTCAGACCAGACATATTATGTGATGTCAGTGGAAAGTTCAGAGCACAAACAACTGAAACCTTCCAGGCCAAGTAGTCACAGTCACTAAGCCTGACATTTTCTATTTCTCTTTTTTCATTTGTATTAACTTTACGATGCAGATTTGTACACATTTCTAGATGCTATATTTACATCAGGGCCAGTACAATGTAAGGACTCCTTTCTTTAAATTTTATTCCTCATCACCACCGCTATCATATATTATATCATATCATCCACCACTTGTGGCTGGCCTGTTCTTGTGATGACTTGAGTGTAGTGCCAGCAAAACCACTGACAGGGAAAATAATTGGAATAGTATTACTACATTATCCTGGCCCTGAGCAAAAATCTTCAAAGCTCAATCACCTTTCTGATTTTCTGCCAGACGTCTTTGTTGCACTGCCCAATTGACAATATGTCAAGATGAAAAAAAATACAGAACAAGAGTAAAGTGAATACCACTTCAAATTAGCTTACTTAGCCTTGTAAGTGCCGTGGACGAGTCTTACTCTGTTAAAATGTTTTTGGCAAAAAGCGCTAAGGATGAGCCTCTCTTGCCCACACGTTTCAGCGGCCTTTCTAAATTCCGGTAACGGGCCGGGCTCGTCCAATCCATTTTGATGTTCTGGCGAGTTCTCTCTTTGGCCGCTAAAGCGCCTACGGACTCCTTTCGTCCAGCAGAGACCTTAATTATAGTGGCTGGCAGTCACGTGTAACGGTGTTGCTGCCCCCTCAAGCGTGCACATTCTTCAGTAGCAGGCCTTACTCATCTAACTTCATGGCATTTTGTGGACTTTATCCCATTTACAGCAGTAAAAGAATGTCGTACAAGTTGGTGCATTGTCTATTGCAAAAGTTAAAGCAACACCGACAATAAAGTCTGCAAGCTAAGATGCTTGTGGTGTAAGGAGTGTGGTGTGGGACTTTGCCTCGTACCGAGTTTTGAGATTTCTCATATGAAAGCAACCTTCTAATCTTCCACAGCCACTCTTCAAGAAATTAGATTTTTCACATTTGCAACTCTTTCTTAACAAATACTTGTTCTAAGATGTACCTGTAGCATCGAGCAGCTGCGACACAACTGAACCCCTGTCAACTCTAGCATTTCTAGTCAACATATGTAGTTCTTGTTATTTCATATTTTCAGACACAAGTGATGAATTGACTCTTTTGACAATTGACATATTTCAAATCTGGAAAAAACATTGCTATCCAATTAAATTGCTGGCAATTAAAAAAATGACATTTTCTGAATGTATTCGTTTTATTTTTTGCCGGCATTTAAAGGTTTATGTAAGCTAAAGTGGCTCACTACATTCATTACAAATGCTGCTTCAAAACACATTTACAGAGGAAGAACAAGATGATAATTGAGTAAAGAATTGGAATAGAAAAAGGGAAAGGCTAGGTGGAAGTTACAGAAACAAACAAACAAATGTATAGCAAAGTTGGAAAAAGAACTGTATGTAATATATACTCAAATCTCTCTCAGTAGTATTGAATTTGAACTTGATCATGCTCATTATGTATAGAAGACTGCAGTGTGATAATGTTGTGGCTGTGTTTATTTTTTCATTAAGTTCAACAACAAGATGTAGCCATTAAAATTCATAAACATATTTTTGCCAGCGAGCAATGCATACGACAGGCTTTCATGTTGGAGTTCACAGAGCCCCTGGAAATTGGTGAAAATGTGTGGTATCATTCACTCTTGCTATGCCCATGTCTTGCTATGCTCATCCTTCTGACAGTACAAAAAATCTGCAAAGTCTTTGTACCTGATAATTGCACTGACAAACAAATATGCAATCACAACCAAGACCAACAATCGCTTGACTGCAGTGCGAGAATTAAGTGATATGTTGGGAAGGGTGAAGTGGTCACATACCATTTGGTCAGAGTAGCTGAGTGGGAGCATTGTAGCATTTCTGAGATGTAAAATGCCTATGGGTAACACTGCAACCTAACAACTTTGTTAGGTTGCAAAAGCACTGGTGAACAGCAGACTTTATGAAATGATCTTTTGCCCAGTGTTGAAGCTTTTAGAAAGTTAACGTAGTAAGATGATATATGCACACACAAAAAAAAAACCCAGGTGGGGGGGGGGACAGAGAGAGGGGGAAGCTTTATGCATTTGTTGTACTGCGTGAGAATTCCATTATGTAACTTGAATCCAGCAATTCATGTTTTTGTTGTGTCTTCCCAATTTCCTGCTGCATGGATGAAATTCAAGGGTTGGTGTACGAGCATGTCAGCACTGCAGAGTGTCCACAGTGGGCTGGTAGCCACATGCAGTGTTAAAAGGTTGTATCATTTAAGATGCACCTAGGTGTGATGTTCGGGGGTGGGGTAGATAAGGCAGAAAGATGATGACCAACTGCGAAACTGTTTATTTGGTGGCAACCAGGTTCCTTTCTGGCATGCTAAGGGATGGTGCTCGGCTTTTAAAGAGCGCCAGCTGACATAAAAGCTTTAATGTTGTTGAATGTTGGTGGCAACCTACAACACCTTCTCCACCGCAGTTTGAATACTCATGACAGTTGCTATTGGTCAGGCTAAAGCCCCTGCATCTACGCGCCACCGCCGCTTTCTTAAGTAGCGACAACCTTTGTTGTGTGACGCCTTTTCCCCTCACACCAAATCCGGTTCCGGTATTTCCGGTTCCGGCATTTCCGGTTTAAAAATTTCCGGTTCCGGTGTTTCCGCTTCCTGTAGTTGCGCTGCGGGAATTTCTGCTCTGACTGCTGTTCGACGATGGTGAGACACCCGCGCGTGCTTAGCAGAGCTGTGGCAGTCACCATAAGAAGAATGCAAAGGGGACAAGCTGTTGTATTCCGCTGAAGTAGTAGTTCGCGGTCGCTGTTGTCCAAATGCACGAAAAACGGCAGTGGTCTCCAAGCACCCAGGCACTACATTCCACTGTACGTTGTCGCTCGTGCCACAACCCGTCGCAGGTTGACGCGAAGCAGCGAACACGAGCAGATCGCTGGTAACAGTAGGTGGTGGTTCTTGGATGTAATCGCATTCACAGTTTCAACCGCAGCTCGTGCAATTAAAGCCCCTCCAGCGGCGCGAAAGTAAACAACGCTAAAAAACAAAGTGTCACTTCCACTCGGAACAGGAAGCTGCAGCTACGTAAGTTCCGCTTGACGCCGGAAGCTAAGAGGGTGAGTTGGAGAGGGGCGTGAAGGAGGAGGGCAGGTTGGCAGTACTTAACCTGGTCGGCGGAAACGTGTATGGAGGGGCTTTAGGTCAGGCTGTCTTATGTGCTGAGGTACCGTCGGTTTGAATCTCCCCAAGGTGCGTCCATGTCATTGACCTTGGCAGTGGAACAATGAGCTGTTGTGACGGCAAGTGCAGAAACTGGTGCAGTTACTGGCACATGCAGTGCCTCTGGCATGGGGTAAGGGACATCAGGCTCTCCCTCCCTCACAAGCATTGATGCTGTCGTAGCAGCTGTTGGTCTTATGTGGTCCTGATGACATCTCCAAGTGTAGGTTCCACTTGGTGGTTGCACCTTCACTTTATAGGAAACAGGATCTATTTGCTGGAGCACAGCTGCGTTGAGCCAGCGATGTCCACTTCTGAAATTCTGCACCAATACTTTTCACAAATGTGTACTATACTGTTGGCGTAACGGCGCCACATTTGTATATTGTACAGTCTGGCGCATATACTACGCTCAGGCATTGGCTTCAATGCATCCAAACCGGTATACAGCTAAGGACTAAAAAAAAGATAAGACGGCATTTCCTTTTTTTTTTTTGTAGGGCATGGTGTGATATATTATCAGGAACTTAGACAAAGTTTCTTGCAAACTTTCTCTTGCCGAGCCTTTCCATAGCGCCTTCCTTAACATTTGCACGAATCTTTCAGCAAGCTCATTGCTATTTGGGTTATTTGCTGAAGTGAAAGCTTGTGGATGGCATGCTCTTTCATGATTGCTTTGAACTAGGATTATTTAAACTGTGTGCCATTATTGCTCACAGTTGTTTCTGGTAAACCGCAGTGCGCAAATAAGTCATGTCCATGGCAACTAGATACACGCAGTTTCGGAATGGGCCTGCAAAATCAATGTGTACTCATGCCCACATTCGAGTTGGCCATGTCCACGTTTGGAGAAGTGCTTTCTGAGGCACATTCTGCTGCTGTTGACATGTGAGGCAGTGCCTTACTTTGATGTCTTTTTTCCACAGAAGGCCACCACACATAGCTTCGCGCTAGTTCATTTCTGTGCACGATACCTTGATGTACCTGCTGTAGCACCTCGAGAACCAGTGGCTGCAGTTTCAGTGGCACGACCACCCGCATTCCATGCATCAAACACCTTTCGTAGGCTGTGAGCCCCTGTGCCTGTCAAAATAAGGCCTCAACACTTTATCATCAATATGGCAAGGCCAGTCCTTTTTTGGTGAAGTCCATGACAAGGCTGAGAATGGCATTACACTCTGTATGATGTGCACTGTGTTTGCTTGTCACAGGCAAGGATGGCAGGGTGTAGTCTCATTTGGACCGCCTCTCCAGATCTGAGGTTTCTAGAGGTAGACACGAAAAACAATCCACATCATTGTTCTTTGTACACACATTCATAGTTGTATGCTGAAAGTGTTATAGCCTAGTGTTGCAATCTTGCGGCAGCTATAACCAGAATGCCACTCTTTGACCCTAGAATGATTTGCAATGACTTGTGGTCGGTAACTAGAGCAAATTTTCGACTGTAGATGTAGAAATGAAATTTCTTTACTCCAGAGGTTAGGGCGAGCGCTTCCTTCTTAATCTGACTATAGTTTTCTTCTGCCTTTGTTTGTGTTCTCAAAGAATAGGCAATTGGTCTTACCGTGCCGACATACGGCGTCCAGTCCATATGCTGATGTGTTGCATGACAGTTGCAGTGTGAGCGCTGGGTTGTAGTGTGCAACCACATCTGGGGATGACAGCACGGATCTGGTAGATTGAAAAGCATCTTTGCATCCTTGGTTTCAGTACCAACATGCATCTTTCTGCAAAGGCTCTAGAAATGTTTAGAAAGTGTTGCAAGGCATGGCATGAACTTTCTTCAGTAGTTGTCAAGGCCAAGCAACGAGCGCAGCTGTGCGATGCTAGTAGGGGCAGAAGCATTCAAAAGTGCTTCATCTGTTTTGTTCGTAGGTTGAACCCCTTCCTTGCTGACGTGACCCAAAAATTGCAGACTTTGCTTTAAAAATTTTCATTTTTCTTGCTTTGGGCACACATTTCTGCTTGCAGATGTTTGAAACACTGCTTCTCGATTCCTGAAGTGCTCTTCTAGAGTGCTTCCCGTTGCCAAAATATTGTCCAAGTAGCAAGTGACTCCTGGTATTCCTTTCAACAGGTTATCCATAATTTGCTTACGCTTGCTTGGGGAATGCTGTTGAGCTTGTGAATAGTGCAAATGTTGCTCCAGTCCAAGCGAAGATGAGCAAACCATTCGTGACCCAAAAGAACTGGTCCATCTTGTACCAGTATGTAAAGGGAAAGAATGTTGACATGGTCTTCATAGAACATGCGCGCTTTTACAACACTGGAGGGTTTGACGACTTCATTCGTGAAGGTATTGAGAGACAGTTCTGTTGGCTGCATCTTTAAAGGGAGTTGGAGTTTCTTGAACTCTTCTTTTGATGCCACGGACACTGTTGCCCCTGTGGCTAGTTCCATGCTTATTGGCTGCCTTCGATTCCCATGTCGACGATAATGGGACGGCAAGCTTTCGGCGACAGCATCTTGGCAGTCCCTGTTTCGTCGCTTTGGAGAGCTTGAATCCACTTTTTCCTATGGGCTGGTTTCTTCTGGCTTCCTCGGCATGCATGTTGGATGTGGCCTTTCTTGCCGCAGTTTGTGCACCTGTCTGCAATATGCGGGCACACCCGGGAAAAGTGCTTGTCAGACCCACAGCGATAACACTTATATGAATACTTTCTTTTAGCCTTTTCATCAGAGTTCATTTTGTGCAAATCACTGCTTGATTCTTTCACATGCACTTCTTGGACATTTTTGTTTGCTTCTTCCAAGCCCAAAATGCGCTCTATGGCTTATTGAGATGTTAGCATCTCGTCTTCAGTGTTCAAATACTGCTGTATGTCAGTCTCTAAGTGACTGATCCATAAAACTGCTAAATATGCACGTTTGAGCTAGCTTTCGCAATTCCACTACATAGTGTGCAATGCTTTCATATTTCAGCCGACTGCGCCTATGAAATTTAGTGCTCTCTCCTATGGCAGACACTTCAGGCATAAGGTGGTTGTGAAGCAGTTCTCCAAGTTCCCTGTACGTCTTCTCCAATGACTTCAGTAGTTGTATGTTTTTGGGCCATAGATGCCCAGAAATCAATGCACTTTGAGGTCGTCCGAGACTTTGTTTTTGCACAATAATAATATAATAATAATAATATTAATAATAACCAGCCTCTCTTCGTACGATAGCCAGTCACTTACAGCTTCGTTGAAGGCTTAAATTTCTCGATGTGGCTAATTTTGGATTTTGATACTTTCTTGGCTGTTCTTAAACTGCTTGGACGTTCACTGCTTCCATGCACTTGATGCAGACAATCTTGCATCACAGCTTCACAACTTCTTTCGCTGGTCTTGCACGGGTGCAGCCATCCTCATCGCCTCTTGTGATGTTCGTGTGTAGATAAGGCAACAAGATGACAACCCACTGCAAAACTGTTCATTAGGCACCAACCACGTTCCTTTCTGGCGCGCTGAGGGATGGTGCTTGGCTTTTAAAGAGCACCACTTGACGCAAGAGGTGTTACATTGTTGAAAGTCGGCGGCAGCCTACAAGGTGCATGTTAAAGAATTGCACCAGGAAGTCAAAGATTAATCTGGGGCCCTCCAACTGTGACACCTCGGTGTATCTTTGGCATGCAAAATCCAGTAATTATAATGTTCCTTGCTTACTGTTCTTACTGTGCCTTACTGTTCTTTGCTGCATGCAACTTGACTTTGAAAGCTATGCTCTTGATAGCGCAATGGGAAAAACTGCATTCACTTTGTAAGCAAAACTTCCTGCGCAGTTGCATATATGCTGTTTACTTGGGCATGAATTCACACGAGATGTTTTTCTTCCCTTGTTTTCTTTATTTCTTCCTTTTTCTCTTTGTAAAGAAAATCCCTGTGTTTGCTTCCTGCCTGGTTTTACCATTGCTAGCCATGTCAGTGTAATAATGAAACTTGTCTGTAGTTAAATGGACAACAGACTATAGAGCACGCACAGCACAGCTGAGCGCCACGTGCAGCGAGAGGAGCAAACTCAGCGTGAGGGACATGGGCAACGAACTAGAGAGCACGCACATTGCATTGCGAGTCCCGACTGGGGCAAATTGGGTACTTTTGCAGTACCTTAGCAAATGTACAGGCCTGTATTGTATTGTGAAAGCTATGGCTTCATAAAAAAATTTTTTTCAGGTGGAAAATTTTTACTCAAGCAAGTTTTAGTGTGGGCCATTCAGCGAGCCGAGGAAGCCGCCAAGGGCCAACAACCTTTGGCCGAAACCTAGGCGGGGTCCAGGCCCACTCCACCAAATCGCAGGGCATTCAATAAAGTTATTTGAATGAATGAATCAAGTTGTAGTGGACATAACAGAAAATATGCAGAAATACCTTGGCAACTGAGGCATGTAGCCCAGTGATCTGGGATGCTGCTCTGGAATCTGGACGTCAGTGAAAGAGATCTCACAGTGAATGTATTGATTGTAAAATAGTTTTGCAATAGCCTTGAGATGAGCTCAGTGTTCTAGCTTATTTGCATGGTAGACTGCAAGCACTATGGCATGCCCAACTCCTGAGTGGGCGAAGTAACAATATAGTGTTCGTGTCCTTGTTTTGAGTGTGTGCATCCATTAGTCTTTTATAAGCGCTTTCATGCACTTTAACACAATGTTAGTTGGCACTTATGCTTGAGCTACTGGCACAAATGTCCTGATGACCTTTGATATTTTTTGGTTTATTAAATAATTAGTCTGGTCCTTGTTGCAGTAAAGATAGAATCTTGCCTTCTGATCTTTTTCACTTGTGCAGGTTTGCCACTGACATGTTCAAAAGCCTTGTGGGTCTACCTGTGGGTGAAGAGGCAGTGGATGTTAAGTGTGTCTTGTGGTTCACTGTCAGCGATGTGGCATTTGGCGAAAACTATCAGCTCATGTACGACATGGTCACAGATGTTGTGGCCAGCTGTGGCATGCGGCGCTTTGCCCTTGGAGGAGCAGTCCTTGAGCAGATGACTGTAAATAATGGCCTAAATGGTATTGATCACTCAATCCTGTGTGCTGGATTGTGCTTTTCTGGTGATTCTGTACGTGCTGCATCAAAAATCGTTGCTCCGTCTGTGAAAGGTGCCGAGGCAGTCGAGCGAGAGTTGACAAAATTCCGGCTAGACACAGGCTTTGATGGCTGGGACAAGTCCTGTACCTTTGGCTTCATGTTTGCTTGTGTGGCACGTGGTGCGAGGCATCATGGAAAAACTAATGTTGAGGCAGATGCATTTGCACGTGTCTTCCCCGGTGTGCCGCTCATGGGCGTCTTTGGAAATGGGGAAATTGGAGTTAATTATGTGCCAACTGATCAGCAGCTGTTGGCCCCGGTAAGCAGAAAGGAGAATTGCTTTCACGGCTACACCACAGTGTTTGTTCTGCTGTCATGGAGCAAATGCCGATAATCATAACTGATTCTATCAAGCATTTGTCTAACATGTGAGCATTTTTCACTGCAGTGCCTATTGTGGACTTGGTGAACTCATTTCATTGTGAAATTCTGAATGAGATGAACTTGTCTTACATTAAAGGTCCTTCTTTAGTTGATGTGGTTAGTGGCCACATTGAGCATTGGTGACAACAAGAGCAGGTTGTTTTTTGTTAAGCTGTGGCCAAAACATGTTGGTGCTTGGAGAAAAGATACCCTCTCTTGTTCCCCCCCCCCTCGCATCCTTTACCCCACTAGTATTTCCATGATTGAACATATGGGCACTTGTTAGAGTGTCTTTCTTTACCACAAAGCTCCAACGACACCCATCTGAAACAAGTTGTGGTCTTTAAGAAGTGGTACACATGCAAAGGTCTTATGTTCTATTATTCATTTCTCTGTTATTTTTCCCCCCTATATAGTATCATTATTGGTGCTTTGTGTGGGTTTGTTGCGAAATGTCATAGTTCGCTTGTTCATTTCTACATATTTTCTTTTTTGTTATGCTGTCTATTATTGTAGGTGGTGCTTTTTGTTGGTTTGCTGTGAAAGGTCTCACTGTTCTTTTATTACGTTCTCTCCATTTCCTTTCTTTTTTTGTTATACTATCTACTATGATAGGTAGTGCTTTCTGTGTGTTTGTTCTGAATGGACAGTTGAGAGCAAAAGTTCAGCAAAAAATTATAATTTGTTTCTGGGACAGCCATGCATTGCATTTGTTGGACAGGTGCATGCCTTGGCTGTGACATTACGGGGTGGTCGCTTTTTTTTTTTTCTGTCTTAATCTTAAACAGAATTGTTAAAAATCACTTGTGGTATGCAACACAGTTGTATTTCTTGAGCTAGATTACTCTCAGAGGTGGACATTATTTGCTCGAGAAATCGAAATGAATATTTTTATTAATTGATAAAGTTTCACTTATTAATTTTAGATCTAATTGCTTTACAGCACATATTGAAACTTATTATCGCTGATGACTTTGAACATCATATCCACTGAGAACAAATTATGAGGGATGACACCAATCAATCAATCAATTTTATTATTACATAAAATAATATACAGATAGAGGTATCCAGAAGGAGGTCCCATAGTTAAAACTGAATTGGGACCTCCTCTTCATGATTAACATAAAAGTTCACTTGGCGAGCAACAACAGCTCGACAGGTACAATTGCAGTAATGATAAATAATGAGATACAAATCTAAGTAGATGAAGTAATTAATAGACAATATAATGGCATTAAGCAATATTTCGAAACTAGATAAAACTAAAGTAAAAGAGGAAGAAAGAGAAAGAAATTAAAGAAAAAAATTAATTACATGTTGGAGTACATAAGAATGGCAAGTCTAAAACCAAAATCAGATTATACAGTGCGTAGTGTCACTTACATATCACATAACAGAAAATGTTTCAGTAAATCACAAAATCGATGGGGTTTCAGGAGTTATATGACAAATGGTAATGTATTCCATGATGATATGGCTGCAAAGTGAACTGTCTGTTTCCCATAATTAGTGCGCACTTTGGGCAGAATGAAGTTATTATGCAGCGCAAAACGAGTTGAGTTAGTGTTTGTTAGAGATGATATAGGAATTAGCGATAATGATATTTTGTCATTTATTAGTTTGAAAAGAAAAGTGGCAAGGTTGTATTTGACAAGGGCTGCAACGTCTAGAATGTTATTTGCTTGTAGTAACTGTTTAGCATTGGCGGTACACCAGTTTCGTTATCATTGCGATCATGTTATTTGCTTGTAGTAACTGTTTAGCATTTGCGGTACACCAGTTTTGATATCATCATGACCAGCCTATTTTTATGTCCACTTGGGCAGGACGAAGGCCTCTCCCAGAGATCTCCAATTACTCCTGTCTTGCGCTAACTGATTTCAATGTGCACCTGCAAATATCGTAATTTCACCCCGCCTAATTTTCTGCCATCCTCAACTGTGCTTCCCTTCCCTTAATTTCGATATATACATTCCTAAAGTTTGCAATGAAATGCATTGATGTTCCTGTACTTTTTTTAGCTTCAATGCACAAAAGTGCATTTTGTTAGTAAATTAAGTGGAACAACAGTGCATTTTTACCGCAAGTATGACAGAGCTTATCTTGACACTAGTGCTAGTTTCAAATTTCGTGCCTTGTGAAATGACTGGCTTAAATTTCTGTATTTTGATAGTGTGCTAAAGTAATTAGCTAAAGGGCCCCTGAAACGGTTTGGACAAATTTTTTAGACGCGTAGAATACAGCTAAAGTTAAACATTCACACCACAATTTGTGTGAAGCGTCTCATATTAAGCAAGCTACAGACGATTACAAGTTACCTTCCTCTATAGCCATGCATTTTCTCCTCAACTCGTTCGCCAAGTGATCGGGGCTAAGCTCCAGCTTCACTGGCTCTGCGTCATGATGGCACAGCGTGTCGTATACTTTTGGTTCTCTAGGAGCGCGCGCGTGAAGCCTCTCCAACCTCTCCGGCAGCTGCTTGGCAGTCGACCCCAAGCGAGAGCTATCGAAGCAGCGTGCGTTGTGAGCATTCTGTCGCAGTGCCGAACGTGTCTGGTATTCTGGTAACCACATGCGAGCTGGGCATTTTGACGGATGGCTGGAAGTATAAACTCAAGCTGATGAAGGAACTTTAGTGTAGACGTGCATGAACGGCCTGACCGGTCTGCACGGTCCAGCCACCTGTTGGCACAGAGCTTAACCAGCCAAACAAAGAGCTAATATTGCCCTAAGACCGGTTCTCACCGCAAGCAGATGCCACCAGAAGAATTAACGCTTTGCTGTCCTTTGCTAAGGAGGCAAGCATGCTTCCTTTCACCCGATCCCTTACCCCTATCTTAGGCCATGGGCCATCCTTCCTAATAAGTTTTAGTCAATCGATCATCAATATTGCACTAACCAAGGTAAAACAATTTAAACATTTACAAAAACGTGTTAACGATTACACTCCTGTGAAAAATTTACACCTGCAGCAAAGAAGAGTACACTTCGTTACTGCTACTGTGTTTGGTTGATCTCTGTGCCACCAGGTGGCTGCACCTTGCAGACCATTCACATTTGTGCTCCTGCTCAACCCGTGAAATGGCACAGTCAATTGGCCAGGCCCTGTCCCCTTGCACTTGCGTTTACCTGAATACCGGACTCGCGAAACGCTGTTGTTGTAGTAATCCTCCGGCGTAAAGTGACGGCCGCAAACGCGCAAATCCTGGCGCCGATCGGATAGTGACAGTCCGATGCGCTGCAGCCAGTCCGCTCGTTTGCTGCCTTGCAGAGGGGCACGATGTCCAAGCTTGACATATTGCCAGTCGCTATGTTTGCAGTCACGTAAATAAGTCGAATCATAGTGCTCACGAAAAGACTGAGACCGACTCTGACCGCAGAGCTCGCCAAAATGGAGCACGTTGTAACACAAGCAGACAACACTTGCTGTGTGCCGGAAGTGCTTAAGTGTAGGGAGAACTTCTGCTTGTGCATTCTCTTTATGTTACTTTCTTTTTGTAGAAACAAATTAACTAACATTCCAACTATTATGAACAACATTAGTTCACCATAAAGTTGGAAAAATTATTGATGATGCGCCCTGGGCAGCCGTTCGGGTAGCTCGCCCTATTAGAATCATTAGGGCAATTTACGTCAAAATGGTCAGGGGTAGCTTAAAATTCAGCCGAGTGATGTGCTGCGATCAGCAGCGATGTACATATTTAAAACCTTATCATAAATTACGCGCTTTACACGGAGCACTTACATGCGCCAATTAATGATTAGAAGGACCTACTCTAACGACTCGGTACGTTTGTACAAAATCATCAAAATAGTTTCAGGGTCCATTTAAAAGGTTGATAGTGACATTTTGTTAATAATGCAATTATGCATTTTGATTTACAGTATAAGTAAGGTTCACCTCTTCAAGTAACCCAGCTCAATGAGTATATTTGTGCTATATGCCACAAGCAATATTTTAAAATTCTGTTAACATAAAAGAGAGAGAGAAACCCGGTGTGTGTGTGTGCTTATATATATATAATAATTTTCTTTTTTCATGGCATTTTCAGTCTCCAGACTCTTGCTCTCGACTGTACACAAGTGTGTTATGTTCATTGCTTAGTCACCAATTTCTTATTTATTATATTGTTGATATATTTTACTGCATACATAATATAACGGGTACTCATTTGGAGGCCTCCTGTCATGTTAATATGTGTAATACGTATAAGTTTTGAACAATAAAGGTGTTATATTGTTACATTCACTTATTGCTCAGCCATCACTTAGCTTGTTTGTTTTTAAAGCATATACAAAAATTTCAATATATATGTACTAAAGCAGATTCTTAGAATACTATCCTAAATATATAAATGTCTATTGAGGCACAGTTTAATTTGAAAGGTGTCTAAAAAGCTTAATATAAATATATCCGGTTACAGATTTTAATCAGATACTTGTGGCACAACATTAGTATGAACAGAAGACTTGTCAATATACCCTCTGTATTCCCTTTTCTATTATAAACTTGCATATGGCTTACATATGTAGTGTGGGCACCACTACACAAACTACAACAGGGTTTTTAATATACAAAAGAATTTTTATTTACGGTAAAATGCATGCATTAAGAACAAACACCTCCTCTATTTATAAAACATGGTATATTACGAGCAAACCACTAATACACCAAAACAAACTTTACACAATAAGTGACAAAATAAATTCTGAATGTTGTCTAAGGTTCCCTAAATGGCTCACTTAAAAAATATGAACTTAATACAGAAGACAAAACAGCGTACAAAATACTTTATGTACTAAACAAGCTTGAAGGGAAATTAAACTTCAGTAGCAGTTCAAGGGCTTTTAGAAACCACATTCAAAATGTAATTATAACTTCCAAATTAAGTACACTCATAAATTTTTGTGTGGTATTGTGTCCTTACTTTTGGTATATTAGTGCAGGAAATATACAGGGTGTTTCAGCGAACACTTTCAAAATTTTGTAAAGGTTGCCTGTGGCAGATAGCTCAATTCTAGTTTATAAGCCAGTCTACTCGAAGCGGCGGACACTATTTGTTGAAAAAAATGAAATGCAAAATCGACTATTTAACAAGAATTCACTAATTAACTTTTTAGAATTATCTTATCACCCATATTGCAGTTTACAAATTCTGGCAGTGGACTTCGCAAGGCGGATCCACTTCGAATGAATTCTCAGAACAACACCAATTTTGAGATATAAATTTCCGAACTTTGCGGAGAAATGCATTGGCATTCCAGTTACTTGTATGCTTCAGTGCTTGAAACGACGTTTTGTTATAAAATTAACTAGAACGCCAATGCATTTCTTCGCAAAGTACGGGAATTTATATCTCGAAACTGGTGTTATCTAGTAAAAATTCGTTCCAAGTGGATCCGCCATGCAAACTCCACGGCTAGAATTTGTAAATTGCAATATGGGTCACAATGTAATTATTTAAAACTTAATTAGTAAATTTTCATTAATTAGTCACTTCTGGATCTCAATTTTTAGTGCAAGTATTGTCCGCCGCTTGGAGTAGACCAGCTCATGAGCTATAATTGTGATATCTGCCACAGGCAACTTTTAAAGATTTTTGAAAGTGTTCGCTGAAACACCCTGTATATGTGTACATATGTATGTATTGTATAGTATGTTCATGGGTATGTAGTATATATATATTTTTAATGCATCAAAACATGTATTTTAGGAAATGAAATGTGTAATAATACCTTAATGCTGCATTGATGTATATCTACAGTGATAATGTTTTGATAGTACATTAATAAGACATAAATTAACATTATGTTGCATTTTTGCGGCAAGGAAAGCATGGCTATGTTTTTGTTTGTATGTATTTTATTGCCTCTTACGAACCGTAGAGAGTCAGAGGCCTTCGTCAGGCATTTTTAGCCTTTAGCCTCAGCCCCTCCAGCAGCTTCCGTATTGACAGTCAGCTGAAAATAAAGATTATTATTATTAACCTTGTGATCACCAAATATGCATACCATGTGGCCCACCGTTCTGATTATTTTTGGCCCGTTAGTGCGCTATGCAGATTAAGCCATTGTGTTATGGTTGTAAACGCTGAACAATGCAAACAAGTAAGCTTTACTGACAATGTGGAAGCAGCACTTTTCAGTTCAGAACCTTAATTGGCAGCCACAGCTTTTCTAGTGTTTAGCATATTAACTACAGAAAAAAACAGACAGAAGATGAAACACACAAGCATGTCAGCTTTTTCAAAGTTTCTGCGTAAATACTAGAAAAGATGGCTTATCAATGAGGCCAAAACACGGCACTTGCGAGGCACTTGCAAGGCAGTCACAGATTCAATTTTGTGTAGAAAAGATTGTAACACTGAGGCCATGTGGAAAGCAGCACCGCACTTTACACTCTCTTTTGCTTTTTAATATGAATAGCTTTCTTTGCCTACTTCAGCTGTTTTGAGCCTATCTGTCTATCTATCTAGCCTCTTACACCAACTCTGTAACCCACGTTGTCTACCTGCTTGGGCCACTAGTTATATGCTCCTGGTCGTGATGCCGACATGGTCCGTTATCGTCATTGCAGCATGGTGATATTTTACTCTCGTCGTTCCGCTGTCATGCCTTCTACCCCGACCCAGTCGTGTAATAGCTTGGGCCATTAGGTATGTGTTTAGGATCATGATGAAGTCGCAGTTGTTGCATTGTCGTCATTACAGCTTTGTAATCCAACTGTTGTGATACCGTCCTCATCATGTCGTCGTCACACAGTCATCGTCATGCCGTCGTATTCACGCCGTTGTTTTATCATTGTCATCATTTCAGTAGCCCCGTCCCATTGTTGTCATGTCGTCATCATTCTATCAACATCTATCTTTCGTCATCATTGTATTGTAATCAAACTGTCATTTCATCATGGTTATGCCACCTTTGTTGTGCCATCGTATCAGACAGTTGCTATCATGCCTCCATTGTCAAACCATCGCTGTAAAGCCATTGTGGTCGTGCTGTCATCGTCATAAAGTTTCGTGATACACTCTTCTCCTCCCATTGTCCTCATCCCATTGTCGTGCCATCATTGTTATACAGTCATCGTCATGCGTTCGTTGTGATACCATCATTGGGATGCCATCGCAGTCATTCTATTGTCATGCCATCATCGTCATTGTGCCATAGTTACACAGACGCTAACATGCATCCATTGTACCGATGTCATGCCATTTTGGTTGTACTATCGGCGTCATTCCCGCTTGTTCATTCAGCTGTTGCCATACCATCATCGTAACGCCATCGACATCATACATTGTCATCATCATTGTCATGTGGTCATCATTATACCATTGTCATAATTTAAAATTCAACATTTCATTGTCGTCATGCCGTCATCTTATATGCCTTTGTCGTTGGATCGATGTCATTGCTTCTTCATCATTCCATCGTCATTGCGTTGGCATCGTACAGTTGTCATGCCTCCATACTCATGGGCGACCTTGGCAAGCGAGTGCCATAGTAAGGCGCGACAATATCGGGAGTATGCGTTAGGTAGCCGAAGCAAAGAAAGTATTGAAATTACCTCTACATGTTTTAATAAATGTAGCTTCAAGAATATGGCCTGTCATTAGATTGCCCTATCGCCATTCCTATATTACCGTCAACAGTGATCTTGAGATTAATTCTGCCACAATTTTTTTTTTCCTTTTAGCACAGCACCTACTGCACTACATTATGGATTTTGTTTCTTTGTGCACATAACTAAAAAATTGTTAAAAGAAATCGCCTCTGAAGTAGACATCTAGTGCCACCTACTGAATTATGTAAAAGTACTGCATGAAGAGAGAGAGAAGAGAAAGGGATAAATGAAAGGCAGGGAGGTTAACCAGAATGTAGTGGAGACATCATCTCAAAATTTGGCACGAGTATTCTGGTAGATGGAAATAGCATCAGACTTTAGCTTCAACCTTAGAAATAATAGGGTTTTCTATGCAAAAGTGCTACATGTGCTGCGCAACAATAAATAACAAAATGATTGCCTAAGTTGTACAGTATGCAATTGAACACCCAAATTTCAAAGGCTGCGGCCACAAATACTCTCTTGCTGAAAAACCTTTTTACTGTTAATACGCACTGTCCTCGGAGTCTTTCCTCTCATTTTTCCCCCCCAAGTCTGTGTAAACATTGAAGACAGAAAAGTATGTAGGAAATGTTTCCATAAGCTGCAACAGTAGGGTCAGTGCAAAAGATGGAAACGAACTCTGTACTGCATATTAAGTTTATGGCAACCTCATCATCATCATCAGCCTGTTTTATGTCCACTAGAAGACGAAGGCCTCTCCCTGCGATCTCCAATTACCCCTGTCCTGCACCAACCGATTCCAACTAGCATCCGCAAATTTCCTAATTTCATCGCTCCACCTAGTCTTCTGCCGTCCTCGACTGCATTCCCCTTCTCTTGGTACCCTAATGGTCCAACGGTTATCTAACCGCCACATTACATGAGCTGCCCAGCTCCATTTTTTTCTCTTGATGTCAATTAGAATATGGTCTATACCCGTTTGCTCTCTGATCCAAACCCTCTCATTCTGTCTCTTAACGTTATGCCTAGCATTCTTCGTTCCATTGCTCTTTGTGCGGTCCTTAACTTGTTCTCAAGCTTCTTTGTCAGTCTCCAAGTCTCTTCCCCATATGTCAGCACCAGTGAAATGCACTGATTGGTCACCTTCCTTTTCAATGATAATGGTAAGCTTCCAGTCAGGAGCTGACAATGTCTGCCATATGTGATCCAACCCATTTTTAATCTTCTAATGAATTTCCTTCTCATAATCAAGGTTCTCTGATTAGTTGACCTAGGAAAACATACTCCTTCACAGACTGTAGAGGCTGACTGGCGATCCTGAACTCTTGTTTCCTTGCCTGGCTATTCATCATTGTCTTTGTCTTCTGCATATCAATCTTCAACCCCACTCTTGCACTCTCATTGTTAAGGCCCTCAATCATTTGTTGTAACTCGTCTACATTGTTGCTGAATAGAACAATGTCATTGGCAAACCGAAGGTTGCTGAGATATTCGCCATCGATCCTTACTCCTAGGCCTTCCCAGTTTAATAGCTTGAATACTTCTTCCAAGCACGCAGTGAATAGCATTGGAGAGATTGTCTCCCTGTCTGACCCCTTTCTTTACAGGTATCTTCCAGCTTGTGTGGAATTAAGGTAGGTTTAGAACCTCTGTAGATATTTCCAAGGTATTTATGTAAGCGCTCTGTACTCCTAGATTACGTAATGCCTCTATGACTGCTGGTATCTCTGCTGAATCAAATGCCTTTTCACAATCTATGAAAGCCGTGTAGAGAGGCTTATTGTACTCTGCAGATTTCTCGATAACCTGATTAATGACATGACATGGCAACCTAGACTGATAAAAAACAGCCCCGATCGCAGCCACTGTCATGTACTAGAGACTCTTAATTAAAGTGCACATTTTGCACCTTACCAACAGACAGAAGTAGTCAGAAACTTTAGCTTCGCTGACAAACATGAATGCCAAGTAATTATCAGAATATGTTATTTTGGTTCCATGACCCCACCTGAGATACACTAGTATAGGCCATGTTACAATTTCTACATGATCCATACAGGACCAGCTTCAATTCAAGTATGCTGCTGTTTTGATGACTAGCATCATCTTACCAATATTCTTATCATCCTCCACCCTTCTTTCATTCCCCTTTGCCTTCCCCAGTGCAGATTAGCTGGAATTAGAATGGAAAAGCTTGGGCTGACGTCACTGCCGTTCTATAAATTATACTGCTACTAAACCAATAAGGGTTCATTGGCTCAATCTGAACTGGTGCTTCTTTTTAGCGTGCCCCTGTAACAGATGTCAATTGGCTTTAGTGCTTAAGCATACAATGTCTATGGCAACAAATCGCACCAGAATGAACCTACAAAAAGCTCAGTTGCTGTGATACAAACACTGTTTATGATGGAGGCATGGAGGTGTGTAATTGTATGAGTGCACCATGGTACTGACAAGCTGGAGAGGGAAGACATTTCTAGCTGGTTTACCTGAAGCATATCAAACGTTTTTATTTCGCCACGTAACTCGCACAAACACTTCACGTTTTGTTTTCACGGGGGCAATGCAAAGCGATCAAGGGACGGATTATATTGTATGTTGCTTCTGCGAGCCCGGAGCTTCTTACAATGACTCCATATTTCCCGTAGCAAGGTAATGCACTGCTTCTATAGGGCGCACTACTGGTGGCTTCGGAACCTGCGAATTAGTTCTTTCCCACCCGTGGACATGGTCTGTGCCTCTCCAGAAATTAAGCAGGTATATGCATACCGGTGTCACACGGCCACTTTTCATCAATATCAAGCCCCATTCATATCGAATTCTCAACTGCGATTGGCTGCCTCCCACAGATTGTGCAAAGTAGCCAATCGCAACAGAGAAATTCGATTCCCATCGGGCTCAATCGCGATCGAAATTGTGCTGTGTGCGGTGAAGCTAGGCGCAGCCAATTTGCAGGTGTGCGTTCGGAGCGCCAACCGATCAAGTTAAAGCAATAAAGTTTTATATGGAATATTCGTATGAAACTATATGCAGTAGCCACGTGCTTCACCCCATGTTCCAGATGAAACTTTGCTAATAGCTAGCTCATTACGCATTCATATGCGACGGTGGCAGAGAGGCCTACAGTAGAAAGCAAACGCTGTGTCATAAGAATATTTATAAATCGAAAACTGGAACCTCTGCAACTTCCAGCGTGTGATTCAAACTAATCTCGTTAATCGAAACTATAGACTGTTCTTTTTTATGGGCGCCACCATATTGCTACGCAGTGGCGCCATCTATGGGCAGCCGGCATGCTGGCTTGGGCGACCACTCCGTCTTGCATGGCAAGTATACGCTCGGTGGTAGTTTCTGGCATTTCTTACCACGCTCATGCGGTCCATTTAGTATGGCGTGCATCTTCTATGTGGTAGACGGTTCAGTGAGACGTGCTCAAGTGGTTTAAGTCGGTATGGCCGAAGTTTCTGCTGGCATTGAGGCGGATGGCACAGTGTGCGCGGGAATGTTTGAGCCTACAATCAGCCTCGGAGATCAATTCTGCATTTCTGAATGTTCCATTCACTAATGTGACCTTATTGCAGTATTATCCTCTAGTTCTCAGCTGCGGTCTAGGAATGAATGAATGAATGAATGAATGAATGAATGAATGAATGAATGAAACCACATTTATTCCTCATTAAAATGTGCCGAAGACACTGCGGTGGAAAGAGGAGGGGTGTTATTGCAAAAGGGGAAGGGTAAGGCTGCCTTCGTTTTATTAATGAACGTCCTGAAGGCAGCCAAGTGGGGACCGCATGACGCTTGTGGCTGTCGCGGAGCCGATCGCCGACGGGTGGTGCTGCAGGGTCCTGAAGGAACAGCAGCAGTGCTCGCCAGAGCTCGATGGCATGGTCCAGAGACATGGTATCCGGGCAAGCCCAAGTCCAGAGAGAAGAAGACCAGGGTCCCCGTTGTATGGTGGCCAGGGCATGAAGCCTTGGTGGGATGTAGAGAGGGCAGTCCCAACAAAGGTGGTTTAGATCAGCACGACATGTGCACATGGAACAGAACCCACTTATGGGTGGTGGTGTGCCACCCTTGTGGAAACGGTTCAACAAGTGAGGAGTAAGGACAGTGCTTGTCTGGATTCTCCGAAGCAAGACTGACTCTCGCCGTGTGAATACCTTCGGTAGAAGTGATGGTATAGAGAGTGGATTGCCCACTGCTGCGAGGTAGGCGGCACGTCGTTGTTTAGGAGCAATGAAACATACGCGATGATTGTAACAGCGTGGGTACCATTCTGCTACGATAGGAGCTGTGCTGTTATACTTTGACAAGCGTTCAAACTGTTAGCTGCAGATTATATTGTGTTACTACTTGGTTCGGTGGATGAGGTTTCCACCTATGAATAAAATAGTTTTGGTTAGTAAAAACGGCATACCTTACAGTGTGAACTATACTTGTCCAGCAAAGTGACCGTTTACGAACTGTACTAGCGTCCTAAGCAGCTAGTTGTAGGTTCTGGCCGGATTACAGATATCTTTATTCTATATAGCACATGGTCCAAGCATGTGGCATCAACGTTTATAGATATATAAACGTGCGGCGTGACTATGCGAGCTCGTATTGCGGCGTTAGCACGTTTTCTCCTTCTTTTTCGAGAAAGAGGATGATAACCGAATTTTTTTTCGGTTGTGTTCATTCCGTTCTCTATTAAGCACTCACACGGTATTACGGAAATTTTTTCCTCAAAAACTGGCCATCACATTTTTATGCGATCCCTCTCATATATTATGGCTTTACATGACAAAAAAACAATGCCGAATCACATAGCTTATATATATATATATATATATATATATATATTATAATCATGCTGGTTCACCAACCGCAGTGATCGCTGTGTTGAGCAGCGCCATCGGCCTCATGCAGGAAGGCTCATGCAGGAAGGTAGACATATAGTGATTTCAGGCCTGCTAGATTTGAAGTGCGTGAGAACGATGCTGGTGTATAACAAATATTTGATAGCACCTGCCGTTTCGATGTTTTGTAGTTGCCTTGCCGTACGCGAGCATGCACTCTTATGTTTCATGTTTTTAGTCCCTACGCCAAGCAACCAGATCATGCTGGTAATAGAGAGACACCGGTTCTCTTCGTTGAATTAAAACCGATATACGCAAAAGGTTCACAACACATACAGACACTGCGGCTGATAATGTTGATAATACACGTCACATGTTTGCGTCCCCAAGAGATATTTCCGTGTACTATGCATCGGTAAGGTGCATAGAAAGGCTTCCACGATGATTTTATATGACTGGACATTGCATAAATTTCACAGAGTATGATCTAAAACATCTAGAAATCGTTCTGCGGCACGCGACAGCAATAGGATATGAATGGATGTTATGAGCGTCCCCTTTGGAATGGGGCGGTGGGTTGCACGACCAAGCTTTTGTTATTATACTGTCTAATGTCCTACCTAGGTGAAACAATAAAAAAAAAAAAACACTGTGAACTCCCACAACCAAATTTTCTGATCCCCTATTGCAAACTGTGCTTTTGTACGTCTCCGTTTTTTGTCGTTTCCCTACTTTTATTCCACCAATCCTCCAATCGCCTCTTACTAATCCCTATTGCTGACATGTTTATTTTTCTACTGCTCTCGCTGAACCCAAGGGCTTCAAGGAGGCCAGTAGTGCCTAAATTGACCGCTGGTAGACGTCTTCACATTCTAATAAAACATGCTCCATAGTTTCCCTAGCTTTACCGCAGCAAACACATGCCTCTTCCTTCTTATATCTCGCTTTATAGGTGCGTGTTCTAAGGCATCCTGATCTCGCTGCGAAAAGTAATGAGCTTCCCTTTGAGTTATCATAAATTGTTTCTTTCCTGATTTTGTTTTTCCTCTTAAGTAGTCACTCATGGCAAGTTTATTTTCCATTGCTGCCACCCATGAGATTATTTCGGGCTCTCTGACTTTCCGCTTGACATTCTTTGTTGCTGTGTTGCCCACCCTACAGGCCGCATACTTGCTGGTAAGCTTCCTAGTTCTTTTCCTCCACTGTGAATTAATGTTTTTCCTGTACAGATACCTCAACACTCTCTCGGCCCATTTACTTCCTTCCATATTCCTCAGTCGTTCTTCATACTCAATTTTACTGCGAGCTTCCCTCACTTCAAAACTAGTCCAGCCCATATCCCCTTGCACAGCTTCATTTGTAGTCTTCCCGTGAGCGCCCAATGCGAGGCGACCCACTGACCTTTGGTTCACATCGAGTCCTGATTGTACCCATGATTTAAAGCAAACAACCGCATTTCCAAAAGTCCTGGAACCATTACACCTTTCCACATACCTCAGAGCACCTCGTACCTATTGTATCCTCATAGTGCTATGTGCTTCATTATGGCTGCATTTCTCTTCCCCTTCACTGTTATTGTTTTTTTCTATGTTTCCATATATCTATTGCCTTCGTTTATCCATATACCAAGGTATTTATGTTCTGTTACCCGAGGTATTTCCTGGCCCTGTATCGCCACTGTCTGTTCACTGCTTTCATTGAATACCATAACACCTAATTTTCTAACACTAAATTTCAAACCTAAATTGTTGCCTTCCTGTCCACAGATATTAGCTAGACATTGCAAATCACTTTGCTTGTTAGCTAGCAACACAGTGTCGTCCACATAAAATAAGCAGAATGCGTTGTTGGGCAAGTTGGTTTATTGTAATTGGAAACGTTGGTTGCGCTTTTTAGACAATCACAAGGAAGGGAGACAAGACAGGCACAAACTAACAACTGAGGTTTATTCAAGAAAAACACTTAAATATCAGACCAAGCCAGCGCAGGCGCTTCAGGGTATCAACAGCATAAAAAGAAGAAAAACCCAAAATCAGAAAAAACGAATGGCGTGGCTCACCTAAACATACTATCTAGAAAACGTGCCTCCCTATTGTAAAGCATGACCGATGTGTCGCTGATGCATGCTTGTCCCTTCTTTTTTATATAATATGACTCAAGAAGTTCTCGTGCTTTTTCATTATTGCACTTGCGCAGGATCTTAACCTGGTTGAGCAGAGGCCTGCATTTATGGTCTAAGCAATGCATGGGTAAATGACGTTGCTCCCGGTTTATAATTGATCTTTCGTGTTCTCGGATTCGCACGTTCTAACAACGGCCCGTCTGGCCTATGTAGGTTTTGCCGCATGTCAGGGGGATCTGATAAACAACGCCAACTTGGCAATCTGCATAGCGGTTCTTGTGTTTCACACCGCAGCCACCTTGCTTCTTTCTGGCATGAAGTCTCCCAATGCGGGCGCAAAGGTGACTCAGCGTGCAGGGAGCCAAGAAAACGAGTGGGACACCATGCTTGGTTGCTATCTTCTTCAGATTATGTGCAGTTCTGTGAACATATGGAATTACAACTGGCTTTGAAGCTTTGTTGGCAACATCAGAGTTTACTTTTTGGGGCGCTTTTAGCCTCTTTTCGAGCGTTTCAACCACTGCCAGCACAACCACATCAGGGAAGCCAGCCTCTTTCAGCTTAGAAATTTGCATGTCGAAGCTAGCCTGCATGGCATGCGTACATGACTTCTTCAAAGATTGCTCAATAATCTGTTTAACAATGGCCCTTTTGGTGATTTTAGAGTGAGCTGAATCATATGGTAATAGTTGTTTTTGTGTGCGAGGGCAGAAACAACTACAAACGTGCTCTTTTCCAAAGGTAAGCTTGAGGTCAAGGAACTGCAGAATGTTATTGACAGGGAGCTCATGTGTAAAGGTTAGACCTAAGGCATTATTCTCAAAGAGATTTAAAATGTCTGCAATGGCATCGTCATACATAAAATCATTTCGTACTTTCAGCAGCACAAGAAAATCGTCAACATACCTGAAAACGTGTGCTACTTTGTCTTTGTCAAGTACACTAAACAAGGTGCGGTCAATACTAGATAAAAAGATATTGCATAAAACTGGTGCCACGCACGACCCAATGCACACTCCCTGTCGCTGCAAAAAGGTTTGGTTGTCAAAGGTGATAAAAGTAGCACTGAGATAAAATTCTAAAAGAGCCAGGAAGCATAAAATAAACCTGGAAGCTGCTGCTCTACTATACCCGCCTGTTTGTATGAGAGATTAAAACCGATATAACTCTTCTAGCGCCCTCTCCATCCTCACCATGTACATCATAAACAGCAGTGGGGATAAAGGGCACCCCTGCCACAGTCCCTTGTTGATATCAACTTTCTCCTCGCTCCTCATCCCTTCCCATTCAACGCAAACGGTATTTTCTAGGTAAATTTCTCTCAATAACTGTAGACAATCATCACCTAAGCCTTCCCCTTCCAGAATATCCCACAAAATGTTGCGGTCGACGTTGTCATAGGCTCCTGTAATGTCTAAAAAGGCCACATATAGCTGTCTGCTTTCTACTTTTGATATTTCAATACACTGAGTAAGAACAAATAAGTTATCATCTAAATGCCTACCTATATCATCTAAATGCCTACTTATTCTGAAGCTCTCCCGAAATGCCACCATTCTCTCCCCATGCTTGAAGCTTTAATTTCATTGCCTGCATTGCTAGCCTGTATATTACCATTGTAATGGTCAACGGTCTATACAAGTGAATTCTATCTTTCTCCCCCTTGCCTTTATAAATTAAATTCATTCTACTTTGTTGCCAACTGTCTGGTATTCGTCTATCTTTTAAAGTTTTTTCCACTGCTTTCACCAGAGCTTCCTTACTTTTTGGTCCTAGTTCATTAATCAGCTTAATGGGAACCTCGTCTAGCCCCGTGGTTGTGCGCTTAGGAATTTTCTCTTCCGCTTTCTTCCGGTTGAAATTTGTGAGCACCAGCTCCTTTTCCACTTGGGTCTCTTTCATGCTGTTTTTTTATTCAAATACAACCTCGTCATTGGCTTGGATAGTTTCGGCTGTTATTTTTCGGATGTAATTTATTGCCGCTTCTCCTTCCAGTCTGTTTTCATCTTCGTCTAGGATATCTTGTATTGTTGTTGACTTCCTGCCTAATAATTTTATATGGTTGCAAAATATTCTAGGTGCGGCCTTCTTTTTCTCACGTATTTCTGACAAGCAACTTTCACCTTTTAATTTTACGTGCACCAGTATTTGAACCATAGACCCTTTCTCCCAGTATATTTCCCATTTACTGGCTACTTCATCCTGTGGCAACTGCGCCTTCTTTGCCTGCCTGTGCTCTTGGGATGCTCTCTGTCGTTCGGCGATCGCTTCTTGTATCTCCCTGTTCCACGAGCTTTTTGGTTTCTTTTTTCCTTTCCAACGAACATGTTTCTCTTTCCGTATTTCTGTCATTATTACACTTAGAAGCTCACTATATTCCCACTCTTTATTTGACCATTTGCCAAGTTCTTCCTCGACTCTAGTGACTATATTCGTTATTTGTTCAGCATTCAAATTTGGACTGGCCTTTTTCACTCCTTGCTCTCTTTCCCAACTACATATCCCATTTTCAAAATGATGCGTTTATGGTGGCTCCCAATGCTGCTATACCCTTCCTCATCAATGAACATTTCTCTCAACTTATCATTAATTCCTTCTGTCATCAGACAGTAATCAATGGCTGATCGGCGGTTTCCCACTTCCCACGTGATTTGCCCTTCACACTTAGGCCTTGTATTCACGATAACGAGGTTATGTTGCTCACAAAGGTCTAGCTAGCATTGACTTCCCGTTATTGTCAGTATAGCCATCTGAATCCTGTATGTGGGCATTCAAGTCGCCTAGTAGGATAATTTCAGCACCATTTCCGAAACCCTTAATATCAGCGCTTATGCATTCCACTAACTCTTTATTCTTCTCTGTGCAATTATTTCCGGTCCACAAATACGTAACGCCCAGCCAAGTTTTTTTTCCACTCATACCGGATAACTAAAGATGCTCTTGACATATTGAATTTACTCTTTTCCATTTGGCTCCCTGATGAATGAGCATTCCGACTCCCCCTCCCTTTCTTTCAGACTTGGTTCTGTTGCACCCTTCCCAAACATAATTCTCAATCACTGGCGGCTCTTCTGAGTCTCAAAGGTGCGTTTCTGTCATCGCATACACTCCTATTTGTTCGCTATTTAACTGCTCCTCAATCTCTGCCCACTTTTCCTTTCTTCTACCGCCCTGCATGTTTATGTAGCCTATTGCGTGGTGAGCTCTCTCTCTTGCTTTCCCCCTTTTTCTGTTTTCGACGGCGATGCTCTTCTGAGGTTCCCATAGGGGACCTTCTTCATTAACACCTACTCTGGCCTCCTGAGCGCCCGTGGGCCGCCTAAAGAAGCAACAGTGCGACCACCAAGTCGCCAGCCCACTTCTCGTGCCAGCCTGTAATTGAAGTGGATCCCGGCTCGTTTAAAACCTCCACACCTTCTCACTTCCCTGTTTACTTCGACAACCTTGAAGCCTTTCTCTCGGCTCATTTTCCATATCGCCTCATTAGCAGCCACTACGGCTCTTTGTATGTGACTGTCACGTACAGGCACCTCCGGCAATGTGCACACCACAATCTGCACCTGAGGGGATAGCTCGTGCAAGTCATCCACCCCCTTCGTCAAACGCTGAGCTAGTCCTGTCCCTTTCCTGTTTAGGACATCATTTAGCCCACCTGCTACTATGACAATGTTGCGCACGTGGGCATTTTCCGCGAGCTTTTCTTTTGCTCGCTCCATGACAGACCCCAGTGTCCGCCCTGGAAATGTCCCTACCGCCACTCTTATCGCCTTTCACCTTCTCCACAATTGCTTCTGAGCACCCAGCCAGGCTTGAGTCGCCGGCGATAATCACCCTTTGACTCTCTCCTACCTCTCCCTGCTTCCCCTTGTCCTGTTTCGCGTGATTCAGACTCGACAAGGGGTATTGTCCCCTGTGCCCCCGCTTTTTCCGCGTGGCAGCGTCAAGGTAGGTGCCACTCTTTCCAGCTAACCCTTCACCACGTTTCCCGCATTCCACGTACTTTGCTGGCCCTCCCTCTCCTGTAACATCGGGGGACTGAGTTCCATTGTCACGCACATTCTTGTTCACAATGGCGGCCCTGTTCAGCTTTTCCTCGGCTGCTTCAAGTCTTTTTTCAACTACCTTTCATGCATCACGCTCCCTGTTTAGCTCATTTTTGAGCTGTTCCACCTGTTTGACAAGCTCTTCCTGGAAGGCCTCCATTTTCTGCAGCCTAGTATCGACATCACAATGTGTGCCAGTTGACTCGATTGCCTCTCCATTCTCAGCCGTGCCCTCATCTACCTTGAGGGACCCCCGCGCACTGCCGGCTTTCCTGGCTTTCTTGCCATGTATTGCACGGCTTTTTCTAATGCAAATACTATAATAATATAATAATGCACAGCACGTGCCTTTTAGCAAAAACCGATACGCAAAGAATTCAAATACTCAAAATGTCGCAAAGCAACTCTCACCACCATTTCAAAAGCAATCAATGCTGCAGAGACCCAAGATATGACACGCTCTCACACGCGCTCAACCACGCGCCCACGCTCTCACTTTCCTACCAAAACACGCACAGTAAAACCACTAATAGCTATTAGTCTCAACTATTAGTCAACTATTAGTAGTCTATTAGTAGTCAACTCAAATATTAGTAGTCTCAACTTTTACTAATAGCTATTAATCTCTCTAATAACTCAACGTCCCACCCGACTGCACGTGTTGAAGCACGTGGCGCGAAAGAGAGCTCTAACCATCCTGCAAAACCAAATGTACACGAAACACACCCGCGCACACGAAATACGAGACAAAAAAGGAAAAAAAGGAAAACCACCCAATTACTATTTAAAGGCAAAAAAAACCCCGGCAAATAAAAACAAGCTCAAAGCATGCACAAAAACTTATGATTTCATCACCGCCACGGAGCCCCAAAAAGCACGTCCATTCACCACAAAATCTCAAGCAACAAAAGCAATAAAAGCGACACCTCAAGCAATAAAAGCGACACCAACCGCCAACAGTTGAACGAGAGTGGGTGCAAGTGGCTCCCATAGAAGCCGGATATTTGTGCAGGTCTGGAGTTCCAGTAGGTCATGAATCTGTCGCGGGTCGCTTTTTTCATCGCCATGATAGATTGCATTTTTTACAAGCACTGCTCCAGGAGGGCACATGTAACCGGCAAACGGAGGCCTCAGGAGATCACCTGAGATTATAATAAAGCAGGCGGCGCAGGATCTCCAGGGCACCCAAGTGGTAGTGGGGGGATCAAAGCTGGAAGCAGGGCAGCCCATGGGTTGGTGCCACGGAGGCCGAAGCATGCCAGGGTGTTCGCATAAAAAATTGGCTGTCCGCTATCGCGGACAGCCTATAGGGCGCCTCCATGTAAAATGCGGTACATGGAGGCTCCCTAGGACAGCTGATCTCATACACCCTTCACACGCAGCGTCGGCAAGCCCCAACCCACGGACCAGTCCGGGTTCTAGCTTTGGTGTCCCCGTTGCCGCTTTGGTGTCATGGAGGCGCCGCCAATAATGCTAAATAATAACATGTTACAATTACTAAAAAAACACGATTGAATAAATATAGTTACCTCCAGTTGCCAACTTATGACGCTAAGTTCAGCACTACTGTGCCCCACGATTTGTGCAACATTACTCAGAACTTTGCCTCTGAAGGTACGTCAGACAGACTTTCTCGCGCCTGCGGTGCTGGTGCTGAGTCAGTCATCGTCACCGGCGGCCTTCCAGCCACTCGCGTTCAACCGCGGTTTTCAATATATGTGGCCCGGGCTCACACAGAAACATCTGTGATAGTATTTACAAGGTATATCGCCGTAAGGCGCGAGAAAGCTGTCTGTCCTACACAGCGGTCGCCAAATCGGGCGTCAATGCCCACTCCTTCACCTGTTTTACCATGTCGGCAGCCACCGTCTGAGCGTAAACAAACTCGACCACACTCCACAAAGCCGGCATGCCTAGGGAAAAATGCCTACAACACGTGCTAAGAAACCTCCTCCATAGTGCCTAGGCAGAGTCGTATATTCAAAGAGCAAAAGCCCCCAGATTTTGAGAAAAGACGAAGAAGACGCGTTCTTGATCAGGTGCTAATCCTGCTTCGCTCTGATTTTTCAACTAAATTTGTGCGTACTGACGCCCCCGTGGCAGCTACAATATCAAAAGCAATGACGGACGTTCTGCCGCCGAGGTTGGGGGCTGGCCTCCAAGCTGCAAGTCAGTCTGCTGCGCCCAACCACCTTAACACAATTCTGCCAAGGTCATCGAGCTGCTCAGACGTCGACAACATGGATTCTGATGGTGGATATACCAAGGTCACAAATCGTCGGTTGAAGAGGAAACTTCGTAGGACATCAAGCGTGAGTGAGCTTAACTACAATAAGCCGCCCTCACAGCAAGCGTACACAATCGCCTACATCCCCGTCGCTGCTACAGGCAACCTCGATTCCCTCAATAGGCAAACTCTCACTGCCTATCTCGAGAGGCCGGCTCCAGGGCAAATCAGAGAGGTCCGAATTAATCCCAGAAGAAACATACTTACTGTTGATGTGACTACACAAACCGACCTCGACACTGAAAGCTGTAACTCGGCTAGGAAATATACTTGTCCGCTCATTCATCGTACATGGAGGCAGCACCACCGCCGGTGTTATCTATGATGTGGGTACAGATATTGATAATGACGATCTCCCAACGCTAATCTCCTCAACTGTCCATATCACAGACGTGCACTGTTTTGGACGGTTGAGGTGCATAAAGCTCATTTTTGAGGGAGAGATCTTACCAACACATGTAAAAGTGGGTTATGTGAGGCATCCTGTTCGTCCATACAACCCTAGGCCCTTGCAGTGTCGTAAATGCCAGAAAATTGGTCATGTAAGTACTGTGTGCGTGAACAAGATGACATGTCCCCACTGTGGTGGTGGTCACGATGAGTTGACGTGTGCTGGCACTGACTTGAAGTGCCCTAACTGCAATGGGCCGCACGAGGCAACATCGAAGGACTGTCGAAAATTAAAGACTGGAATGTCCGTGCTAAGGAAAATGGTACGAGATCGATCTACACACAGAGAAGCGGCTACCAAGGTCCACCACCGCCAGAGGCGCTCACGTAATCGCAGAAGGAGATCAGCATCGACAACAGGACAACCTGTACTCCATGAAAAGTCGTCGCGCACTCCTGCTATTCCTCAAACACCGGAGTGACTTTTAACCACGTCTGCTCTTCTGAACACCAAGGACACTACTATATGGCCGTCCCTGCCATCTCGTAGTACAGAAGTGCAGCCGGAACACCAGTGTGAACATGAACCTTCATCGTCGGATGGGCAAATCAAGGCAATGCTTGCACAGTTGATTTGTTCCTTGCGAATGCTGCTCATAGGAGTTAAGATGCCCTTTGCGAAGGCTGCGGTGTGAATTCTTGACGCGCTAGAACCAGTGCTTGCTGCTGTATAAAAGCTAGCAAATGCCATGGCATCATGAACTTCAAGGTTGTCACTACAGGAAAGGATAAGTGGTTCCGTAATATTCCAGTGGATCGCACGAGGTCTACGGGGTCGCGTGGGAGATTTTAAACAGAGCGCGCTGAAGCATTGATTTCCAGTTATCGTAATATGCGAGCTGAATAATGACATCGCCATTTAGACTCTCTGGATACGAACAATTCATGTCTGGGACAAGTGGAAATCCTAGCAAAGATTTACTATATGTGCGATGTGACCTCACATATTCACTAAACCAAGTTCCAGTGCATAACAGCAACAAGTATGTCTCTATGACACTGAAGCTAAAGCACCAGATAATCTCGATCATCGGTGGCTATATTTCTCCCAGGGGAAGATTTGACTCTGGACACCTGAAACTTGTCCTTGACTCCTGCCAAGGACCTCATATTATTGTAGGTGATTTCAATGCGCACCGCCATCTTTGGGGTAGTAGGATCACAAATCTTCGAGGAAGACAACTTCTTAACTTCACAAGCAGCAATGGTCTTGACGTTCTGTACGGCGGCTCACCAACATTTCTTCGTGGCACAACGTACAGCAGCTATCTCGATTTAGCTATCGCTTCACGATGCCTTTCGTCTTCTGCTGCCTGGTGCACAGATGCTGAAACGTATGGCAGTGATCACCTACCTACTTATGTACAACTGAGATGGTTTACAAGACTCCCAAGTTCTCATATGCGACGCACTGACTGGGATGCTTTTCAGAACAAGCTGGAGGAATCCTGCAACTGTATAATTTCACCGAAAAAGATTGAAGAGCACATTACAGCAGCAATGCACGCAACAACACGCATCATCCCAATGGCATTTTCAAGAACATCAGTTGACGTTATATATGAAGAGCTGTGGGCAGTCCGATGTCGCACCAAGATGAAATACAGCCGAACAGCCGAGCTAAATTGATATCAGACTTGAGGACGCCATGCCGTGTGCAAAAGAAAATTCAAAGATACTTAGACAAGCTCGACAGACAACGTTGGAGGTCCTTTTGCACCAGCCTGGACCCAAGAAAATCGTTGTCCACAATATGGCATGTTGTACGAGCACTACCATCTTCTCCACAACAACTACGTCCCTTCCGAGCTTTGGCTATCATCCAGACACGCAGTGAGAAGGAAATCGCGGAAGATTTTTACATACACCTCTCTGGATCTACAACATCGGTAGCTTCAGTGCTCTGGTGTGCTCCTCCAACAATGGACGATCGTCTCGACCTCCCATTCACGCTGCAAGAGCTACGTGCAGCGATTTCCTCTTCAAGACACTCAAGTGCGCCTGGGCCTGATGGCATTACCTAGTCTACCTTGCGCCATCTAGGCCCTCGAGCGACTGAAGAGCGTCTGGCTTTATACAATTTTTCTTGGTCCTTGGGAACTGTGCCTGCACATTGGAAAACAAGCAAAATCATGGCATTATTGAAACCAGGCAAGACACCCCATGCTATGCTTTCCTACAGACCTGTGGTGCTTGCCAGTTGCATAGGTAAAACCATGGAACGCATGGTTTTGATATGCCTGGAGTGGTATTTGAAGAAGCGTAGTATATATCCAGACACAATGACAGGTTTCCAAGAGAATAGGTCGTCAATCGACAGCGTCATTGACCTAGTAACAACTGTTGAACATCAGAAACGTAGCCATTGATTAATGGCTGCTATCTTTCTTGATACCAAGGGTGCTTTTGACAATGATGATGATGCAATTTTAAATGCCCTAGAAGAATGTGGCATCGGTGGACGTATGCATCAGTGGATAGCCAGCTATCTTCAAGAGAGAATGATATTCATGACAACCACCCCGTCTATCGTGGAGTGCCTCAAGGTGTATTGAGCCCAACTTTATTTAATATCATTCTCATTCGACTTGTCAAAGAACACGCTGGCACAGTCTCAGTCTCTGTGTACGCAGATGACATCTGTATATGGAACCACGAGCTTAATGCACTTGCAAGTGCAAATTAAGCTGCAGCGTGCGGTGTCAATAACGTCGACTTGCCTTAACAGTCGCGGACTGCAGCTCTCACCGGAAAAAAGTGTAACCATGGCATTTACATGGAAGTCAATGGCCTGGTACCCTGTTATGATTGATGGGAAGATTATACCTTCGGTAACCCACTACAAGTTTCTCAGAGTCATCATCGACCGTGAATTATCTTGGTTGAAGCACCTCTCTGGATTAAGAAAAAAGCTGGATAGCTTTACTCAGATCATTCGACATATGTCTGGAAAATCATGGGGGCCATCGAAGTCATCTCTTCTGCAGCTCTACCAGGCACTTTTTGTTGGCTACTTCCGCTACAGTGCGCCTGTACTTTCTCGGGTTAGTACAACTGCTGTACGCACACTTGAAAGTGCTCAGGCTCGCGCACTGAGAATTTGCCTAGGACTACCACGATGTGCGTCTGCTTGGGGCACTATTGCAGAGGCACGTGCGTGCCCAGCTCGAGTTTATCTGCAACATGAGCCGTTGCGAGTACATCTAAGACTACTGACTAGACACAGGAATCATCCACTCATGAACGTCACGAGCATACGGCCTGTCGCCACCTACTCAGAAGCAGTGTTGTCACAGCAAGACTTATTGCCGTCGGACTTCGAACCATGTGACATACCCAAAATTCCACTCTGGACGATGGCAAAGCCAACGGTGAGACTCTCGATCCCTGGAATAACGAAGAAGTCGAAAATGCCACTTGCTGGGCTCAGGCATTTCGCGTTATCATACATTGCTTACATGTATGGATATTTTGATCATGTTTTTGCAGATGGTTATGTAACACAGACCTCTTACGTGGCGGCCTCCACGGTAGCAGGAATGAGGATCGCACAACGGTTCAAGATAGGACACAGGACGTCGTCTACAGCAGCTGAGTTGACCGGAGTTCGAAAAGCAATTCGCTGCATACTGCAACAAAGCCTTGAGAAGTGGACAGTGTTCTGTGACTCAAAACCAGCACTGCAACTCATCAGCAATTATATGAATGACAGAACCGCATATAGTCCTCTGGTTTATGACATCATGTCTCTACTTTCTGAGGCGTCTCATTCCGGGCATACCATCGTGCTGCAGTGGATTCCTGGCCATTGTGGAATAGCTGGAAATGAACAGGTTGTCGCGGAAGCAAAAAAGACGCACACTGATGGAACCATTACAAAAATTCATTTTTCCTGGTATGACATTAACGCCTTGCTCCATAACTCCATCAAAACTTCTATGGGGTGACATTGGGACAACCCCGAACATCGGCAAGAACGCCTCCTAGTCTTGACGTTGGTTTACAATTCCGGCTTCCACTTAAGTTGTGGAAAGGCCAGGAAACACTCATTCATCGATTACGGCTGGGTGTGGCATACACACACTGATACCTTCACAAAATTGGACAAGCACGAGACCCTGACTGTAGCGTCTGTCACACTCCCGAGACAATAGCTCACGTACTTTGCGTGTGCCCTCAATATACGGCCGAACGAAGAACACTCAAATCTACTGTTGACTGCTTGGACTCCCGCCCCTTTTCAAAAGAAGAGCTTTTGGGCGCGTGGAGGAGTGTTGACTGTGCCCAACGTGCCATAATATCACTTTTGAACTTTCTAAGTGAGACGGGTTTAGATAATCGCCTCTAGAACCTGTGAGATGTGCAGTCAGTGCAAAATCTGTTTGCGCAATAACTTTTTGTGACAAGATTACTCTTGCGTGTATTGCGTCTACAGTGTGCATCCGCATAGTGGACAACGTGTATATAGTATCTCATTGTACCATAACATAACCACTCGCCACCTACCTTTCCTTATATTTCCCCTTTCCCAAGTGAGGAGTTGCAGGCTAGAGACACCCTCTCCAAGCCGACCTCTCCTCCTTTCTCTTCATTAATATCTACTCCTCCTCCTCCCCAGATTTTCTCTCTCGCGCCTGCGCACAAACGGCTGGCGATCCCTCAAGTGAACGTCTCTTACTCTATGCTACTAGTATAGAGGCTACCCTTCTAGCTTCTATACTACTAGGCACTGTATCTATGCTACGGTGGCTACATGGGTGGCTAGCTAGAACGATTATCGAAAACCGACGCGTTGCTGATCACGATTAAATGTGTTTCGCGTACTGTTTAGGGCAGTGCGTAATATGAAACACGTTTACGAGTCGTTTTGAATAGTTTTGTATGCGAATGCTCCGTAAATACGCCTGCGCACTTTGTTTTTGTAGAACCGCCGGCATTGCCTCTGAAACCGAAACTGCCAGCACTCGCCCGACGACAGCGTCGCTGTGCGGGCGAAATAATTACTTTGACAAAAAAAAAAAAAGGAAAGAAAAAAGAACGGGGGCCGGCGTCGTCTGGTTCCTTTCCGAATCTGCGAGACGTAGCTTATCATTTGCACGAGAAGCCGACGAAGCTTCTACTCATCGTGTAGATTGTGCGGTGGTACGAGTAGGAGTCACATTTTTAGGTTATAATGGCAGCTATTCGGTGCATCCTGCGGACTGCGCTTCAGCATTCCCTCTACTTGAAACACAGTGTCCTCAAACCCTTGCAGCCATGTGCTGTTTCGTCCCGGTGCTTCAGTTTGAGTCCATCATCAAAAGCCGGTACGTCTTTAACGAAAGAAAAAAAAAATTCCTTCTGTATCGCGTACTTGACATGCACTTGACATCACGAATTGCATTTTAGTCGTTGATGCTCGCACGTTGTAGAAATGCGCGGTCGCGATGTATGTTTATGGGGGATCCGGTTACGCTGCGGCAGTGCCGCGGTAAATACGAATACGTTTGTTCGTTTGATTAGTCTAGCTGCCGTGATCACTTCTTTTATTCCTCTGTTAAGTAAGAATAAATGTTTGCGGGTAACGATGCTAGAGAACACTTGATAAACCGGCGTGGCGTGCCCTTGAAGTCGCAATGGTGTGATACTACACAAGCTTTTATCAGTGCGCGCCTCTTCGCGAAACCGTTTATCTTTGCGGGTGAAGCGAACTCGTAGTTAAGAATGCCGTGTCGATGACTCGGCAGTTTTTGTTTGTTTCCCCCCACCTTTTTTTTTATATAAATAGGAATAAACTTCGCAAAAGCTTGCCAGAAAAAAATTTTTTTTTATTGTTCTAGTTGGGTGAAGCTTTAAACTCTCAGCCAAGCTTGTATGTACGCGGCGTATAGTGATCGAAAGCGTTGCTGACTATCGTAAAGTTTGTTACACGTCGTGTTAGTTTTGCAGGAAGGCGAGCGCATATCTATGTGTATATGGCCGGAATATGTACTTTTAGAAGAAAAATATCGCTCGTCGCGCAAACTTAGGCGATATGCTAAGTTACACTTTGTACACTTATACTTTTCTTCATGTTCGCTATTTTCACAGAGCGAAGGTTTTCAGAGAAACATGAGTGGGTCATAATGGATGGAGATATTGGTACAGTCGGCATCTCGCAGCATGCACAGGTATATATGCTCATTAACCGATATCAATTTTACCAAAGTTTACTCACTGATTTGGTCGTAGCTTGCAGTCATTTGCGCATCACTTGATGGCTGTGGGATAGATGCGTGTGACCACACAGAGAAACATCAAGGACATTGAGAGGGTCAATGCATGCTAACTGAATAGACATCCTCCTCTCTAACTAATATTTCATTATGCAGCACAGACCAGCCAAACCTCATATTTCATTTCCTCCCCTGCCCCAACCATCACTTGAGACTATTTGAGAGAATGCTGCTTCAATGATTTGGACAAAAAATGTGCTGCCCCCCACCCCTGCCCCCTCCTTTCCTCGCATACAAATAACGTAAAAAACACTAAAGCATAAGAAAAAAAAGCTTGTCCTTTCCTTTGATTAGGTTACCCCTACTGCCGATGTTCCAAGGATATCATAATGCAGTCTTTGTGGAGGCAGAAAATGGCTATGATGCTTTTTGTTGGTGGCTATTGATGCTATCCTGAAGCAGATGCACAATTCTGTTTTTGTCTTACAATAAAATATCAAAGCTTATTTTTTAGTGTGCTTGTTCCCTGGCATACAATGATATTTCTTTTTTGTGAACTATGACTAAACCTATCGTTAATCTGGAGTAGCTTGATGAATGTAGCAACACAACTTTCGTGCTTTACTGAAATGAAGCATAGCCTCATGTCACTGCTTTCTATCAGAGCTTGATGCTTGTCTGTTTCTGTGCTGTGACAAATTCCAGCAAAGCAGTTCTGTAGCCACAAGCACAAGTGCTGTAATTGACTAACTGCCAATGACATAGCCTTCATGCAGGGCATGTTTTGTCAGGCTGCTGGTGCTCTTGCTTTTCAGAAGAAATTTGGCTTCACTTAAGTTTGGCTTTTTTCTTGCAGGAAGCACTTGGTGATGTAGTCTATGTTCAGCCACCAGATATTGGCATGGAACTTGCACAACATGGTTTGTGGTTTCAATTAAGTGCTGTTTTATTCTGCCCATTATTCAGCAGCATTACATGTGCAGTTGGCAGGAATGGCTCCATTGCTGCCATGATGCTTTGATGAATGAAGAATAGAAATTTAACTCTGCTATTCCCAAGGCAGCAGTTATTCCAAAGGCAGCAGAGGAATTACTGAACTAATTTAATTTCTCAAAGTGTGTCAGAAAAATTGTAATGTACGACTTACACAAAACGTACAGACATGATAGTGTCAAATTGTAATTTGTATATACAAAGAAGACATATTTCTGTTACGCGGAAGCAACACAAGCCCCTTTTCTAGCGCTTCTGCCATTCGTAGAGCGGCACGCCCAGTTCCTTGCAACACCTCTATACGGTGCTCGCCTCCGTGACCCACGCGAGAGGCTACGTTTTTACCCAAAAGCTCGCCTTTGTGCATAGCGTTCACCGATAGCATTTCCCGTTAACATTTCGGTTACACAAGCTGCAGTTGCCGGGAAGCCTGAGAAGCAGTTGGAAATCTTTGAATGCTATCATGTTCCACTCTTAAAGGCGAAGCTTAAGTGTCCTCCAAATTTTGTTCTCAGAGAAGGGGGGAAAAAGGAAGAAAGGGTTATATATGTTAATGATTGTTGCTGCTGTCACCTTTGCACTAGCAGATAAGTAGAACATGGCTATAAGCAAGGTTGTTGCAATCACAGATCTTCATGCTGTAGTTAACTCTTGCGAGATGGCGCCATCAACACTGTTCTGCATGCCTGTCTTCGGTATATTAGTAAGCAACTGTTATATATTTACAGGCAAGATAGAACTTCATAATGAGTTTCTCTCATATGACACAATGGGAACGCATTTGCCATAAAATCCCTTTGAAAAAACCTGAATTGCCACTGGGCCAAATGCGATGTGATGTGAAGAGTGCGCTTTGTGTAAACAGTGTAAATCGTTGGACAGCACACCTAGTGTATTGCACACTGGTGAAACCTCTATGTAGTTTTTAAAAGTGTAAAACATGTATATTAATAGTAGTGGCCACATGTGTAGCATTACCATGTACATTATGATCTTCATGCCCAACCAACCAAACGAACAGCAGAAACCTATGTGTCACATGCCTTTTACCTCACACCCACTGCTGGAAATCGTTGGTATGGGACACTAAGTTCGGCACAGAAACTTGTTTCTGGAACGAACTATTATGTACACTAGTCTTGGAGGTCTTATAGTAAGCAAACATTGAATAAAAACATCATGTGTAAATTGCATCACACGGCACCTTTAACCTTTGGCAGATATAACAAGAGAAGGCACTACTCTGTCTAAAGCATTACGAGTGTGTTCTTGATATGATAAGTCGCGGTAATGCTGGCTTAAGTAACAGACAGGAATCGTAATGAATCGTCTTTGACACCTTGTCGTCGGCTGAAGGAGTTGCCAGTGTACAGCCAACGCCTGACTTTCCGGATGCCTGATAATTTGGACAGCTTCTCAGCACCACCACGTACCTCATAGAGTCAATGTATCAGAACGTCTGAAATTTCAGACACAAGAACCCTTCGCCGTCCGATTTTCCGGACTTTTTGCTGTGACTGCAGTTCCGAAACGGCATTAATCAAAGCCACCACTGCTGCCATTTTGATTACCTCGCCGCGTTGAACCGGCACTCTCGCACACGGATCAGTGGCAACGCTAGACCTAGCTGCTTCAACGTTTGCTATTAAGCTTCTTGCCGTTGGGTGCCATGTTTTTCATTGAAAGAATTTGCTGCTGTCAGCAATGACACCGACTGCCTTTGTGTTCCCCGCGATTGGCTTAGAAGCTTGGAAAGCACGGTGCGTTGTATAATGGGCAGTTTCCGAAAGTCAGCTTTGCCTCTGTACAGAAATGTTACTTGGTGAAGTATACGCAAAAAGTATTGCAGTGAAGCATAACAAGCTTGGGAAGGGACTATTGCCACGGGACACAGTATGTATTCCTTAATTATACACGCGTGCACCTGGTATCTCCTGTCTCAGTATGAGAACTGATATGCCTAATACATGTACCTACAGGCCTTCAGAGCGTTTTCGATTATGCCTGTGTTGGGTTGAGCCCTTAAGGGCACTAAATTACATGCATTTATTTTTTCCAACTGGCCGGTTTTTTTGGACGTCTTCGTGGACTGTGCAACTGACCAAGAAGATGCTTCAAATGGTCCGTGGGGCGAACGAGTGACGGAAGGAGGACAAGAACAGAAAGGACCTACGCATTGAGGAATGAACGGGAAAGGAAGCGTGCTGCCGCCGTTTTGTAGGAGCTTGAGCTCAAAAAACAAAGTGTTGGCCGATGCCGAGATGCAGACGTCCCCCCTCATTCAAACCCAAATAAACTCTAAAGCAGTGAAACACAACACTGAAGTGTCATGCGCAGGCTGAGAGTATGTCAGGACAGCTGAGGTTGACTTACAAGCTGTTGGGAGAGGACCTCAATTGTGGGAAAGTTCAGGCCTCATATTACTGAGCTTGCTATCAGTTGATAGAAATAGCTCGTATTCGAAAATATTTGCTTCTGTGTGCATCTCCTTTTCATTCGTATTTGAGAATGTTTGACTCGATTTGCAATTTCTTTCGAAGACATTTTCTTTGCTGTGCATTTACTAACCCCCCCCCCCCCCCCGTCTATTCTCTTTTTGAATAGCAAACACTACTCCTTAGTATTTAAACTGGAATTATTAAGTCGTTATTTAAAAAAAATTTCATATGCTTACTAGAGAGTGACAGCACTGGGCGACATGGTTTCAGCTTGTCTTGACATAAAACGTAGTTCTGCATCACTCGGGGAATTTTGCAAAGGCACTCGGGGAAAACCTGGAAAACTCGGGGAATTTAGAAATGTCAACTTGGTAGACACCCTGAATCACCAGCCCCTACAGGTTTGGTAAAATTGCTTCAATGTTATATACTGCTGATTTATAACTAATTCAGCCAAAGTAAAATTATGTTGCAGTTGGCCTTTAAAGGACACTGACACATCTTAATGTAGTCATGGAAAAGGATACCTCTTGAAAAAGACATTTTGTTTTTTATTAAGCAAGCAGTTTGTTATGCCTCCCAAAGTATGCTCATGTGTTAACAACATACATGCTTTTTAGAGCTTGCAGGCTCTTCAGTTAGCTTTCTGTTACGGTTGAGTGAGGAATGCTACGTGATCATGACAATCACTGTTTGGTGCATTCTAGTACTACTCCTATATACATGTGGTATGATAATGTCTTAAGCTTATCTCAATCTTTCTTGCAGATGAATGTGGTGCCATTGAGAGTGTTAAGGCTGCCAGCGAGATATATACACCTGTTTCAGGGAAAGTCACAGAGGTCAACAAAGCACTTGAGGACAAACCAGCACTTGTAAATAGTGACTGTTATAATGAAGGTAGGAAGCTGCGCACGTTGACCTGTTTACAAGATTTCAAAATGTTGGGATAAAGGAACGGAGGCTGCCTAATTCAAAACTTCCAGCATAGCTTAGGAAGCATCTGAAAAGCACTTGTTATTGTGGCAAAGTAGCTGGCTACTATAGTAGTGACTATATATTGTTACGGTGCATTTGGACTGGACTTTACCTGGTGGGAAAAGTTTCTATTCATCTTGGGAGGTCTCAGAACTATAACCCCTAAGTGAAAACCAGCCTACAGAGGCTTTATGAATGGTTGTCTGCTGCCACCGAAACGCCCTGTAACGTTAGTAGAAGAGCCAGTAAAGTGATGCAAAAACATAGATTTATGGTTGAATTCTGCAGCCACTGGTGCAAAAAGCTGAGCTCGTGTGTGAAACTGAGGGCTGTTTGGCATATTTTTTGCAGGCTTTCAGGCCTGTGTCTATGACATACAGAAAGATCAATTTGGTAGTCTACGCTCTACAGCATGTGAACAGTATGTTCTCACACATGATAGTGTTATAAACAAGTGCCTCTGGGTTCTGGCCAGTGTCGAGCTGGCACATTTGTGCCTGTTAACTAGTAAACGGTCAGCCTTTTAAGACCACTTGTCACGCATTCGCACACTGCAACACCGTTTTATTTTATTTCTTTTTTGTACTATGTTTGTTCCACTGCTTCATGGCTGATGTGACAAGTGGGGGTGGTCGTACTCCTGGCAGAACAATGTGAATTATTTATTTGTTGTATGTAGTAAACCATCTAGGTGAAAACCTAACACAGTTGTCTTTAATTACAGGGTGGATATTCAAACTGAAGGTGAAGAATACTGATGAATTGAAGTCCCTCATGGATGAGGAGGCCTACCAGGAATTTCTAAAATCTAGTGCGTGAAATAGTGGGTTGCCCCTGTAAATTGATGCTGTAATTTTGTACGAAGAAAAAAATGTTTTAAAGACTTGTTTATTCGTCCACAAATTTTTCATGCATGATGTGGTACATGAAAAATGTATCAGGATCCCACAGGCCATTAGGTTAAATAAATAGCTGAAAAGCCCACCAAGGTTCTATCTGTTGTCTTTTATTCATCCAGATGGATTTTGAACCACAACCAAGCAATAGTTCTTATCTGAAAAGCAATAAAAGAAAAGCAGATTAGAAAATTTGTCCGTTTTGTTTAAGCTTGCAAGGTCCTGTGAAAATAGTGTGTGTGTGTCCAAATTTCACTGAACTCCACTCCAGTTTTTTACAAACAGTTCAGCAGAGCCAAGTCAAACATTTATCAAATCGACGAGCTTGCTGCCTAAATGGTAGTTTTTTTTCGCTGATACATGTGCACTACTGCACTAACTCAAACTTAGCACCCATTTTTCTCCATAGCTCAGCCTCTTTATCGAGGGAAGGGTGCTTTGAACTGCCTTTACAGTAAGCATAGTTTCCCCTGAAATACTAGGTATAAAGACAAACAAGTACTTGAATTGCAACATGCTTCATTTTAAATTAAAAATTTCGAGGACACTTAAGCTTTGCCTTCAAGAGTGGAACGCAATATCATTTCAAGATCTCAGACTGCTTCCCGGCAACTGCAGCATATGTAACCGTAATGTTTAATGGTATCACGTTAATACAGTAGCATACCATTTAATGCAAAATTAAGCATGTTGCAGTTCACATCCCCATTGTTAAGTGCTCCCACATGTTCACAACACTCAAAAATATTACCTGGTGATATCATAATTTCATGCTTCTTGGTCCGCATCCTGAGGAATGTCAAGTCGTTTCCAGGTTCTAGGTCCCGCAGAGTGCTTCGTGCCTGTTCACACAGTCGTGTGACAAGGGTAGCGTATTGCATAGTCGTTACATTGTCAAATGACGTTTTGATAGGTGCTCCTGGAAGAAGTAATTTAAAATCAATGCTTTTTGCAGCACCACGTAATGCACAGCGGCGAGTCAATAAAGTGAACAATGCAATGCAGCAGGATGGCATTGTTGACAGGATGAATTTGTTATGCCCAGTCTTCCTTCCCTGCATGCCCTGCTTAATAAGGAGGATTTTTGGATGTATTCTGATACAATTGCTTACGTTGGCTTGAATGCTACACATGGTGCATTCACAATTCAAGACTGTTCCACAAAATTCGTTTTCTACCTCTCGTGCATGAGGAAGCTTCAAGAATGAGTGAGTGCTTTCAAATATCATCAACAGGTTGTGGATTCAAATAATACAAGTGGGAAATCTGCTCACTGGTAAAAAAAGAAATTGATACAGCAATAATATGATCTGAAGTTTGTGACCTACCAGGAATGATCTCTCCAAGGAAGCTTAGTACGTTTAGATGGAGAATTTGTTTATTCACAAATTTGAGTGCTTACTACTAGTGCAGTGCCAGAGGTAAACACATTTCCGACAGCAAACACACCCCTAATGTGCAGATTTATAATTTTCAACATCGGTTAATGATCTGCACTGTATCAATGGCTACAGCAGAATTAGCACATCTGATTATCAGTTTTTCATTTTAGTAGCTCCCTTGGAATGACACTGTTCGTCACTGTCTAAATTATGCTTAAAGCAACACCAAAGGGAAACAGTTTAGACTGATAAAGTATTCTTTAAATACTGTTTGCCTTCATGGCAATAGGTTCATTATTAAAAGAGAAAATGAAGCTCAAAGTCAAAAATTTTTTTACATTTCGTGCAAGAACACCAGTGCAACGTCATGGCTTTCAATGTTAGCAAGTTCTTGAAGCTTGCCAAGTTTAGCTACCTTAAAATACAATGCAGTCTAATATAACTACCTATAGCTACCTATCTATAGCTACCTTAAGTATAATGCAGTATAAATATAGATAGAAAATGAACCAGGCTCAAGCCAATGGTGCCAAAATCCATGATATCATGTTGATTTGGTGTAGGAAATTCAGAGCAGGCCCCATCTTTAGTTTTTACATTTTTTCTGGCCTACCAAGGCTCTTCTGACAGTAAGAGTGGCCTTACTGATATTGTAGAAGGGTAATTTAATAATACAGCTTAAATAATTTCTCTTTTATGTATCAAGCATTCCACGCCACATGCACCCAGAACACAATAAAGAATGATGCCACAGAAGAGCCGCACACTACAGCAACAACTAATGACGCGACACACCACTGGTGTATGCTACAAGGACACTGCAAAATACCCACAACACAAGAGATACACCCACGGCAGAGATCAGAACAGCATCTACCCGAGCCCTCAACTCCGCAGCAGTGGAGGAGCTGGTTACAGCACTGGCATTGGCCACCAGCACTGAACCACTCACGATAGTTGGACTCGCAACAAGCGTGCCGCAATTACCAAAAGGATATAGTCAACAGCGCTGCACAAGAAGCCTCGTCTCGCATCACTAACCACTAAGACACCCACATCGTCTGGACGCCGGGACATGCGGCAGTAAAGGGGAAGCAAGTGGCCCACGCCGCAGCTTGCGGGCACCCCCTACCACCGCCTGTCCAGCCCTGGCAGTCGAGGACACAGAGGCAATACCCAACACATACCAAGACTTTCTGGAACACCATGAGAAGGAATAGCTCGCCAGTGAACAGGCCACCATCTGGTAGTGCTTACAGACCAACATGTACCAGCACGGTACTCTACTACATGCAATACATCCCTAAGTCTACTAGCAGAATTGTCAATACAGTCAAGATAAGCCGAATACTCTCCAACACATGGTGCTGGTCTGTTCTCACATGCCCAGACCAGCTTCGTGGCCTCTACCATCACCCCTAGCACCCTGGCTGGCTCTACTGTCCAACTCAACCCTGGAGGTCTAGCTTTGGCTGACCAGCAGTACGGCAAGGGCAACGAACGACCACGGCTTCCTGAACTGACAAAGCTGGCTAGGACAAATGCAACAACCGCTTCCATATCATATATGTTTATTCATTCATTCATTCATTCAATCAATCAATCAATCAACCTTTATGAGTCCCTATCAGTGCTCAGCTCAAACTAGAGTAAACGAAAGAAGTAAAAGGCTTTCCTACTAACAAAAACTATGTTGTCATTTAGTTGCGATATACACAAGCATATGTGAAACTTGACGCATAACTGCTATACAAATTTTGCACCTACATGTGTCGTAAAAGTTGTAGCTGCACAATATTGTCCCTGAACAGCTCTGATGTACCTGAACAATCGGCTGGAAAGTACAGGACAGAGAACACTTTTCATGAACAAGAGATGAGGGGTTCCACATAATTGTGCGTGCATAAAAAAATTGTATAAAATTGGACCTAGTAATTGCCTAAAAATAATGCCACTAACATTTGCTTAAAGGATATACAGTAATGCACACAGCATGTAAGGATCAATGTGAAAAAAATGCAAGAAGAATAATGAATTCTCATGCACAAATGTCACGACTTCTGGGGATATGATGACTAACAAAAGAACGACCATTAGAACTTGAATAAATGTGGTCTTCCAAGCATTATTTTGAATGTGATGCTCACATTTCTCTTTTCTTTTTTTAATTCCACAGTCATCGGCTTATTTATGTCCTTTGCAAGATAAAGACCTCCCAGTACTCTCCGATTATCCATGTCATTACACAGTGTTGGAAAGCAAAAGGGAAGTTATAACATAGCTGGATGTGACGTTTCCAGAAACTTTGTGATTTCATGTATCTATGCAAAATAGCATGATCACAGTACAATACATGCATGTGTCAATGACACGCATCACAGGCTACTCAGCTGCCATAGAGTATTTTGTGGCAGAGGTGCATGCAGAATCTATGCAGTTGACCAAAGTACACTTCCGCACTGAAGTGCGTGAACTAATGTGTTGGCCAATGCAGACATAAAGGCAGCAATGTCTACTGCTGTACCCATGTCACTATTGAGACAGCACAATCAATATCCTCCATAAAGTTTAAAACTTATTGGCAATGTGGCAAGTGCCATGGTCAAGGTGACTAATATACGTAGTATAGAATGGGAACCCCCATTTTTTACACATGATTAAAGTCCTAGAAGCAATCACTGAAAGTGCCTGAACATTTTTCAACCACCAATTCTGCAGTCATGACAATAGTTTGATAGATACTGATGGGTTAGTTGGTAAGCCATGATACCAGTATCTGTGTATGCCCTTTTTCATGTGTGCGTGAACGTGTCAGTTTTAAGTACACTGCTTCATCAATATCATGACTATAGTCATGTACTGTGAGACCTGTATATCACTCATTTAATGACATACATGACGAGGTTTAACCGTGTCAAACATGTCATCGTTGGCATAAGTACATGACTCCACGAACAGGGGCTTACTTGTACAAGGGCCCGCATCTACCTATTTCACTGGCTCGTGTCTGTTTAGATAAAGGAAAAAAAAACAGCAGTACAAAAAAAAAAGCTGGAAGGTACATCCAGGCAAAAAATGTGCAAGTAACTACATGCTCCAAATGTCGGTCATTGAGGTTCTGAAGGCGAAGAAAAAAGCGCAACAGCTCTAACCGTGCCAACGTGAGCTCGTAATACGGTTACTATTAAACGACCCACACACCCGAATGCACAAAAAGGTGTAATATTAAGCGCGGCTGCCACCGGCAAGCAATCTCTGGTACTAACCTTCAGATGTCGTAACCACTACTCCAACGACTCCCTCCTGGTCTTTCAGCTTCTTGAATATCTCTTCGACTTCGGACTACAGTGTAAGAAAGCAGAGCATAGCTTGAATATTTCATTCTTTACACATAAGAGAAGGCCACCACACAGGAACGGGCACGTGAGCATACCAAGTCGCCGGACAACAGTTATCCGCCAGTGTTCCACCTAGATGCCCACTACGAGCACAAAATCTGGCTGGACTGCTAGGGACAACTTAAGATATGGCATATACAGCCAATCTCGCAGGACGCCAGTCTTAAAAAGCACACTTTAACCGACTAAACAACTGCGACAAGTGGTTTGACGCGAAGGCACTTCCAGATACCTCAATGTTTTCACCACAACACAGGTACACGCGAGAAAATAAATGAAGAATGCCACATCGGCAACAGTTTACACACACGAGCATCAGCATGAACCATTATGCGTTTCGTCAACACTGTAAAACTTACGCTTACCGTCATCGCACTTTCAGTTACGCACCCCTCAACTTGGATCACTATTTCACGCGACGCTGCCGAAACCGACTCGGATTGGATCAAATTTGATGACCAGCAGCACAATCCACGCCTAGCCACTTGCGACGGCTTCCTTCGAGTAACAAAAACCATTCTCGAAGGCTATGCTTTTTATGACTGCGTGCTTCGGGGCACGCAGTCATAACGATTGCAGGTAATACGGTTGGCTACGATAGTACCTTATTGTAGTACCTTATAGTTTACAGGGATGTGCGTTTTCTGTTAACTTTGTAGAAAACAAAAAGATCTTGCGCTTCCTGTTACTATATTCTTGCTGAAATCTCGCAGTAATATCGAAATTTATGGTCCAAGTTGTTCAATCGTTCACTTGGCACTGTCACTTGCCTGGTTTGTCGAGAAAAATTTGCTAGCTTGCCTTCATCTGTGCCTTTCGCAACGAGTAATGCTTGAAACAAGGCAGCCACTTCTGGCTGCCTCTGGCCACCGTTTATAAAGCTTCTATAAACGGTGCCTCTGGCGCTGGCGGTGTGAGAAAGCATGGCCTTTGAGATCAGTTATTATGAATCGCTCAGGGGCGCATTCAACGCATTATTCAAGGCACGGTATAAAAAAAAGGCAGGTAGTGACCGCGGATCCGGATCATGAGACTGAAATAATCAGAAGAATAAGAATGGGCTGGAGTGCGTTTGGCAGGCATTCTCAGATCATGAACAGCAGGTTGCCATTATCCCTCAAGAGACACCAGTACTCACGTACGGGGCGGAAACCTGGAGGCATACGAAAAGGGTTCTAATTAAATTGAGGACAACGCAAGGAGGTATGCAAAGAAGAATGATGGGTGTAACGCTTAAGGGATAAGAAAAAAGCAGATTGGGTGAGGGAACAAACGCGAGTTAATGACATCTTAGTTGAAATCAAGAAAAAGAAATGGGGGGGGGGGGGCATGGCCAGGACATGAAATGAGGAGGGAAGATAACCGAAGAAATCGCGCAGTGATGACAAGTCAGTGCAATGATAGCATTGTTTTTCTTTCGCATACTAGTACAGATAGGCGCAGGACTTGTCCTGCTCATTAATTCTAGGCTTGCGTTTCCTTTCTTGAAAACGCCGCGCCCGCTACCTTCCTGTCGGCAATGCTATGTCGCGCATGCCGTTCGTTAGTGGGAGGAGAGGTCCTACCCCCTACGCGCGCTAGGAGAAAAGTGTGGAGGAAATGACGTAGTAGGTTCTTCTCTTTTTTTGCTGTTTTTTTTATTTCTTTGCTGTAGCGGCCACGCCTTTCGGGCCACAATGGCGGCTTTGTTATGGTTCTGTGCGCTCACACGTGTTGCTCCGTAGGTTTCGTACCGTGGCAAAGGCGCCGTGCGGGCAGGTTTGCGTTGGTCTCCGTGTTTTGTTGCGCTGCGTTATCTGGACCGTGCTCTCCCGTATGTTGCTGTGGCCAGGTGGGACAGGAGGAACTAAAGTTCGTGAAATGAACGCGCATGCAACGCTGTACGCAATGTACCGCGCCACGGCAATGGCAACGGACGAAGGAATTACATCCACGGGAAATTTATCCCTCTTTGGGGGAATCATGCTAACGTGCCATCGCAGGCCGAAACCCATGCGTTTCAGAATCTTTACAATGAACGCCTTGCAGGTCAGTGATTCCTCCTTTGACAGCGCATAAAATGCACTTGCGGCGCGTAAAACGTACGTTATAAATGCATAGTTCGTGTTCAGTAACAACTTGCCTTTGTGCATATAAAACATATGTTGCTTAACTGTTGCTTGTTCCTCGCAGTACTCGCGACAGCACGAAGTCTTTTAGGGAGAGCGCGTTCGAGGTTCATGCACACCCACAGGTGTACCTCAATACACGTGCTGATATAGCGTTGCGCAGAATATGTGCATTTTGCTGTCCTCGGCACCGTGCGCCTGCCAGCCGACGCTTCATCCTGGAAGATGGAAAAGAAGCGGCTGCTTTGATTTAAGGAATGAATCCTCCCCTACCGCATGGCGTATCCTATCTGTGCGCGCGAGAAGCGCAGGGAAGTGAAGGTTAGCGGATGCGCCGCAAAAGTCCGCAAGGCTCCACAGAGCCTACGCCTGCGAACACATCAAACGGCTGTTACATCATCGCATGTAGGCCGGTTCTACGCGCGTACTGCTCTCCACCGTGCGCCGGCTATCACAAAACTTTGGTTCCGTGATGCTTCACTTACCGTGGGAAGAAGGCACCTCATGCAGGCTGCAGTCAATGAATCTAAACGCGGAGTCAGATATGACATTCTGCCTCGCCGACCCGCTGTCGTAGTGATGCGCGGCCACCCGAAGTTTTTTCAATAAAGCACGACGATTCCTCAAGCGAGAATGTGTTTGTGCTCATAAACTCCAAATGGATCGCAAATGGGCCGGTGTGTCGTACGTGTCTCCAGTGCGTTCTTGTAGTGTAGTGAGAATGCGTAAATTTTTTTCGTATCTCCAGACGTCTAGCTCGCAAGACCGTCTGAGAGCCCCGGGAATCCCAAGCAGAGAAAAGCAAGTAGAAGGCAGCGATAAAGGTGACCTTTTTTAAAAGACACTCAAGAACTGGGCAGCGGCCGGTATACATGCGGTTGATGAGAACAGTTCAGTTGGCTGGCCTTATAAGGCATGTTTATTTTCATAAAAGCCGGTAAAAGCAGCCGATTCGGCCTCACGGACCAATTTGCGAAGTTCATTATGAACTTCTTTTAACATGAATTCGGCAACGGATCGCGCGAGTCCGAGCAGGCCGATTGCGCGCCGCGCGGCGTGGTTTCGCGAGAGATGTAAACAAGAAAGGAGAGCTGGCCCGATTGGCGGAGCAACGCCATGAGCGACGCCAACTTCCGGCTTCACTTTAGCTTCACAAAGAGTGACGTCAGGGCCTCTCCTGAGTTTCCTTCCTCCATGGTTACTGGGAAGTACCGGGCTCGCAGCATTAACGAAAGGAAATCCGGACAAGACAGATGACGTTTATTGTTGTGTGGCAAGATACGGACTCGAAGGGCGTAAACTTTTCTTAGAGTGTAGCGAGCAAAGGGACACTTGCTTTTGTGCTTCCCTGCATAAAACGACGTCTTGCTAAGAAAGTCACTGGAACGCCAATGCATTTCTCCGCATAGTTTGGAAATTAATATCTCGAAACTGGTGACATCCTGAGAATTCTTTCCAAGTGGATCCGCCTTGCGCAGTCCACGGCTAGAATTCCTAAATAGCAATATGGTCCATAAGATAATTAGTTAAAAACTTAATTAGTTAGTGAATTTGTTAGTCGATTGTGCATTCATGTTGAAATCGTGCGCTGAACACCCTATATATATATATATATATATATATACTGTTACGTGTAAAAAGGCACAGACGGAAGAGGCTATTTACAGACTATTTACACTGGACTGGAGCCAGAGCGCCAGGCCGACATTCACTCGCGCCAAGGTCACAGACCCACTTCGTCGTCGTTCTCGCGGCGGCTCGTCCCTTGAGCATCGCTCGATGATATCGTAATACTACCCCCCCGGCGGCAAAAGCGCCGTCACGGTGCTGTTAAATATCCAAGGGGCCTGGAGAGTTGTAGGGTTTGAGTCGGGCGACGTGGACAATGTCACTGGTTGTCACAGCAGAGGACGTAGTGGGCGTAAAAAAAGATTTCGTAGGTGACATCGGTCACTTGTCGAAGCACGCGATATGGGCCCGTGTAGCAGGAAAGCAGTTTTTCACAAAGGCCAACTTTACGCGATGGTGACCAAAGCAACACGAGGGTGCCGGGCACAAAATTGACATCACGGTGACGGAGGTCGTAGGGCTGCTTTTGTTTGTCTTGAGAGACTTGTAGACGAGCGCGCGCAAGTTGGCGAGCATGGTCAGCATGGGCGATAGCATCACGGGCATAAGCGCTAGTTGATGCTGTGGTGGACGGAAGCACAGTGTCTAGTGGTAGCCTCGGTTCACGGCCATACAAGAGGTAAAAAGGAGAAAAGCCAGCAGTGTCAAGACGGGAAGAGTTGTACGCAAAGGTGATGTAAGGTAGAGCCTGGTCCCAGTCACGGTGGTCGTCTGAAACGTATTTGGATAGCATGTCTTTAAGGGTGCGGTTCAAACGCTCAGTAAGGCCGTTCGTTTGAGGGTGGTAGGAAGTGGTAAATTTATGCTGTATTGAGCAGGCACGCATGATGTCAATGACTTTGGCTATAAGAACGTACGGCCACGGTCTGTTAGCAATTGACCCGGAGCACCATGAATCAAAATGATATCATGCAGGAGGAAGTCCGCAACATCAGTTGCGCAAATGGTCGGAAGAGCGCGGGTTACGGCGTAGCGGGTCGCGTAGTCCGCCGCGACTGCAACTCACTTGTTTCCTGATGTAGATTCCGGAAATGGGCCGAGAAGGTCTAAGCCGACACGATGGAAGGGCTCGGCAGGGATGTCGAGCGGCTGCAGGTAACCAGCGGAGAGCTGGGAAGGCTTCTTGCGTCGATGGCAAAGTTCACAAGCGGCGACGTAACGTCGTACGGAACGGGCAAGGCCCGGCCAGAAAAAAACGGCGACGTACACGGTCATAGGTTCGAGATACGCCGAGGTGTCCTGCCGTTGGTGCGTCGTGAAGCTCTTCTAGAACGGTTGAGCGGAGGTGTTTAGGTATGACAAGTAGGAACTCAGAGCCGTCCGGATGAAGGTTACGACGGTACAGAGTACCGTCGCGGAGGACGAAGAGGCGTAGTGTGGCGTCGGCCGGAGAGTGTTCAAAACGGTCGATGAGTGCTCTGATGTAGGCGTCACGACGTTGCTCGTCGGCGAAATGAAGCAGCTGCGACACAGAGAATACGCAAGCAGCACTGGTAATATTGGAGGAGTCAGGGTCGTCAACAGGGTGACGCGACAAGCTGTCAGCGTCTTGGTGCAGGCGGCCAGACTTGCAGACCACGGAATATGAAAATTCTTGTAGCTTCAAAGCCCATCGACCAAGCCGGCCTGTAGGATCTCTTAGCGATGAGAGCCAGCAGAGAGCATGATCGTCAGCGACTACGGAAAAAGGGCGACCGTAGAGATAAGGACGGAACTTCGCAACTGCCCAGACTACAGCAAGGCATTCTCGTTCCGTAATGGAATAGTTGCGCTCCGATGGTGTAAGGAGGCGGCTCGCATAAGCAATAACGCGATCCTGGCCACGCTGACGCTGGGCTAAGACGGCACCTACGCCATGATCGCTTGCACCTGTACGCAATTCTGTAGGGGCATCAGGGTCGAAGTGGGCGAGAATGGGTGGTGAGGAGAGAAGAGTGACGAGATGAGAGAAGGCGGCAGCTTCTGCAGTACCCCACGAGAATTGTACGCCTTTCTTCAAAAGATTAGTGAGGGGTCCAGCGATTGCCGCAAAATTTTGAATAAAACGACGAAAGTACGAGCCCTACAAAACTTCGAACGTCTGCGGCTGTCTTCGGAACCGGAAAGTCTCGGACAGCGCGAGTTTTGTCGGGATCAGGCTGTACTCCGGAATCGTCAACGAGGTGGCCCAGAACAGTAATTTGGCGGCGGCCGAAACGACATTTGGACGAGTTAAGTTGCAGCTTCGCCTTTCGAAATACATCAAGTATAGCTGTTAGACGCTCAAGGTGAGTGTCGAACGTGGGCGAAAAGACGGTGACGGTCGTCGAGGTAGCAGAGACATGTGGACCATTTGAAACCTTGGAGCAATGAGTCCATCATACGCTCAAAGGTGGCAGGGGCGTTGCATAATCCAAACGGCATTACTTTAAATTGGTATAAGCCATCAGGTGTGATGAACGCGGTTTTTTCTCTGTCCATATCGTCAATAGGAATCTGCCAGTATCCAGAACGAAGATCAATAGAAGAGAAACAGCTGGAACCGTGGAGGCAGTCAAGGGCGTCGTCTATACGTGGGAGCGGGTAGACGTCCTTCTTAGTAATGTTGTTCAGATGGCTGTAGTCTACACAGAAGCGCCACGTGCCATCCTTCTTCTTAACCAACACTACAGGTGACGCCCAGGGACTCGAAGAAGGCTCAATGATGTTTTTGTCTAGCATTTTGTTCACTTCGCTTTGAATTGGCGTTCCGACGCAGAAACTCGATACGGTCGTCGGTGAATAGGAGTAGCATCGCCAGTAAGAATCTGATGCTTGACCGCGAGCGTCTGGCCTAAAGGGCGATCGTCGAAGTCCAAAAGATCTCTGTAGGACGATAATACTTGATAAAGGTCTTCAGCCTGCGCAGAAGACAGGTCCGTCACAATCATTTTCTGTATCTTGGGATCGGCGGCCGAGGCTGGCACGATGGGCCTGCTAAGCTCGCAAGAAGCATCGGTCGATGAAGTTGCCACGTGATGGTCGCCAAGACAATCAACGTTGGCAAGGTAAATACCTTGCGGTAGAATTTGCTTTGCCAATCCAAAGTTAAAGATAAACATGAAAGTGCGGTTCGCAGTAATAGTATACTGTGAGGCACGGTAACGTCCTACTCTAGTGGAATGTCGGGCAGAGGAGTGACGAGGTACTCGCCATCAGGGACTGGTGGGGAAGACAAGAGTTCAATATAGGCTATTGATTTTGGCGGCAGGCGAATAAAGCCGGTGGGGCGTAGGCGGCACTGGGGTGCGTCAGAAGGTTCTGCGAGAATCGGTAACTCAAGGCGAAGGGTACTGGCAGAGTAGTCAATAAGAGCAGAATGCGCGGAGAGAGACTCGAGGCCGAGGATGAGGTCGTGGAGGCAATGAGCAATCACGGTGAAGAAGGCAGGAGTGTGGCGGCCGGCGATGCTAACACGTGCCGTACACATGCCGATGATAGGCACAGTACCGCCATCCGCAACGCGGACGACGCGTGCCGGCGCGTGCCGACGCTGGAGTGAGGAGCTTGTTCAGTCGTCGTCGGAAGGCAGCACTCATAATAGAAAGATGTGCCCCTGTATCGATGGGTGTCGTGACAGGATAACCATCAACGTCAGCGTCAAGAAGGTTTTGGTTCGTGTTTAACCTGAGCAGAGGATTTGAGGGCAGTGTTGACAACGCAACTTCACCTCCAGAAGCTGCAGTGCCTAGTTTTCCGGCTGGGCCCGGGAAGTGATAGGCGGCGAAGAGAAGCGGTGGGGTTGGGGCGAACGAGACTGACGGCGTCGAGATGTGGGCGAGCGGCTGTAGCGAAGGTTCGGAGCAGGAGCATCAGCGGCAGTGTGTTCATGGCGGGTGGCATAGGAAACAGAAGGTCCAAAGGTGCGGGAATAAGTGGCGGCGTATACCGAGGAGGTGGTGGCCATCGGTTGCGGCACTGACGAGCGACGTGGCCGATGCGACAGCAGTGAAAGCAGATTGGTCTGTCATCAGGGGTACGCCAATCGGACGGGTTGCGGCGAGATGTGGCGGAAATGGACTGTCGGTGACGAGGAGGGCCGGTAGAGAACTGGGGAACGCTGGGTTGAGATGAACACACGGAGTTCAGACCCATGTTCTCAAATTCCTATATGACTACGGCCTAAATCATGGCAATCGTGGTTGCTCGCGGATCGGGAGGCGTCGTGGAGAAAGCTGGCGAACAGGCGGCCTCGAGCTCGGGGGGGAACAATACGGGTGACGTCGTCACAGGTGGTGGCCTGACGCGGTCGACCCTCACATGTCGACGTAGCAGCGGTGTTGGGTAGCCGCGTGATGTGGTGTGTGATACGGCGGCTCTTGGCTTGTTCAAGGCGACGGCATTCTTTAATGATGGAGTCGATTGTCGAGACATTGCCGAAAACAAGCAAATTGAAAGCGTCGTCGGCGATGCCTTTTAGGACATTTGACACTTTATCTGCTTCAGACATAGCATCGTCAGCTTTGCGGCATAGAGCCAAGACGTCGAAGATGTATGAAACGTACGGCTCTGTAGATGTCTGAACACGAGAAGCAAGAGCCTTTCTCGCGGCAACCTTGCGGCCAATGAGGTCGCCGAACAGTTCCCGTAGCTTTTCTTTGAAAGAGTCCCAACTGCTTATCTCGTCGTCATGCGTCTGGTACCACACGCGTGGGGTGCCGCCAAGATAAAAGATGACATTGGCGAGCATAATGGTTGGGTCCCACCTGTTATTAGCGCTGGCATGTTCATATAGCTTGATCCATTCGTCAACGTCCTGTCCCTCCAGGCCAGAGAACACACCAGGGTCGCGATGTTGGGCAACCGTGACGATTGGAGCAGTGGGACCAACCGAAGCCGTCGCAGAGGCGGGCTCGTCACTGGGAGTCATGGTGACAAGCTCGATGTACCGACCACTCCGGAGTTCCGTGGCAAGGACGGGGATCGCTGATCTCCACCAGAATGTTACGTGTAGAAAGACACAGACGGAAGAGGCTATTTACAGACTATTTACACTGGACTGGAGCCAGAGCGCCAGGCCGACATTCACTCGCGCCAAGGTCACAGACCCACTTCGTCGTCGTTCTCGCGGCGGCTCGTCCCTTGAGCATCGCTCGATGATATCGTAATAATAATAATAATAATAATAATAATATATATATATATATATATATATATATATATATATATATATATATATATATATATATATATATATACACACACACAATGTGGGGATGCGCGACTCTCACGCGTCCCTTGATATGTTGTTTTCCCGCATAGCTCCCGTCTCCTGTAAATCGGCTTCGCCGCATGGCTTGGTGCCCGCGGCAGTCGGTGAGGTTGAAGCGCATTGCGAGAGATGGTGCCAGTGTGGCTCTGCTAACGCCACCTAACAGCGGAGTTACTTGGGCGCGAAAAGGAGAAGGCTCTTCCTCTTTGGTTCGGGTTCGGCTAGCGGCTCGGATGTTCCGCGCGTGCGCTGATCCATGCTTCTGCGAGACCGTCTCGCGAGGCCTCGTTCGAACGCGCCACCGTTCGCGTGACCGCACGTGCGAACGACCAGGCGTTGGTGTCCAGCGTGGGGCGAACATATTCGCTCGTTATCCGGTCGCTGTGAGTGGGACTTACTAGATTTTTCGCGTGCCCATCGGCATGTTTTGTGGATAGCAACTCGGCTAGCAGGCATTGATCTATGATAGGTGCAATAAATGCCCTTGCGATTTCTTGTCCTACTGTGTAGTCGTTCCTTTGTCGCAAGAGCACGGGTGAGAACTCCACAATATATATAATGCTTCTTTTGTGTTTTTAAGGATGGTTAGACGGCCCCGAGGAACACGGGATGATGCAAGCGGCACAAGCGGAAACTTGTTTTGGTGGAAACCGTTCATCTGCAGGGCCTCCCGGCAATGCTGGCATGCTTGAAATTAAGGCACATCGCGGACGAGGCATGAATGAAAATCCTCGCCTCCCAATCAGGAGATAAAAAAGCATTACTTATGCGGTCGCTATTCTAAAAGGAAACTTGGCCTCAGCTGGTTTGTTGGACTTGCCAGCCGACAGTGCCGGCTTTCAAACGTAGACGGGCAAATGGCATACTTTTCTCTCCCCCCCCCCCCACACACACTTTCGATAGTGCGGAAAGGGGGAGGGGGTTTGAGTACGAATCGAATACTGCACACCAACAATTTGTATTCGTATTCGAAAAGAAACTATTCGGTATTTTAGAATATTAGAAACTAACCGTATAGACAAATTCTCAGAAGTGAGACAAATAAACTTTGTTTTCTAAGCGATGCAAAAAATAAAATAAAAAAAGAGTAATGCAAGCTTTGTTTTCGGTTTCGCTGGGAAAGTCTACATTACATAACAACCTGCGATTTTGTTTGTAGTTTGTCATTTAGTGCTTTGTCAATATAATGTTGTAGCAATTTTATTTTTAAGCTACAGCCTGTGATGTGTTCCTTGAAACAGGTCCTTTTAGATATGTGTATGCCACACGCAAGTACTTCAGCATTTTTTCCCCCCACATTTTCTTTCTGCAACCGGTTATCTAGCTTTATTGGAAAGCTAGTCATACAGCAACCATTCTTTCCTGAAGAGCTCGTTTGCAATCAGGCTCTATAGTTGTTGATAGGTTATTTGTGCAGTTTTGTTTAATGGCAATTTGTGATCTTGTGTTGAAAAGTGATCCTAATTGTCCCCGATAGTTAGCTGTATTTTATTGCACTACTCAGTAACGGTGTGTTACCTAATCACACCGAAATAAATGTCCATGCTGTAAATATATGCGTTTGCGTTTCAGTATTCCATTCGATCTTAGATGCTTATACTATCGCTATTCGGTTCGTACTCGAAAATGTTTATAGTCGCCCACCTCAGAGACATTGAGGGACATTAGCCATGAATCACACCAATAATTCAGGCAGTTTAAATCGGATTGCAGGATTAGTGGATCGGAAGTCCTATGTAAAGGACGATAGAAGACACAGTCATCTTCAAACAGTGCAGATGACTGTTTGATGTGGGACCGAGTGTAGTTAGCTACATCGTTTATATAAATCAGAAACAGGACAGGGCCTAGAATGGTAACTGAATGGAGGAACACCTGAAGAAGCCGGAAGATGGAGATAGACAATAATTGTTGCAATTGTTGCAACTACCGGGGACCGGTCAGAAAAGCTTTCATTCGATTGAGTACGGGAGTATTTATGTTCAAGTGGGAAAACTTCAAGAATACACGAATGTGTGAGACTTTATTAAAAGCTTTTTTTTTCAAAGTCTAGGAACAGAGAATCTATACTGGCGTGCTAGTGACCAGACTGGAGCTTATGTCGCGCATGAAAGGGTGAGCTGAGTTTCACAAGAGACGTAACCCATGCTAATTAGGTCGAAAGCATCGTTCATTAACTAAAATTTTGGCGATGAGAGGGTATATAATGTATCACATAATTTTTTTAGCTGACGGAAGTTATGGAAATTGGACGGCAATTGGTATTGGTTGAATTGTTCGCTTCTTGGGGCGACGGGGGGGATGTGGATGACGTGACCTATATTCCACTGTGAAGGAATCACTCCAGATGAAAGAGATTGCTGGAAAAGCTGAGGCACAATTGCGCTTGACGAATTTGTGGTGGCTTTTCACATATTTTTTTAAATTAATGCCGTCGGCGCCGGCTGTAGAAGTTATAGTGGGATTGCGTCAAGGACTTTCGCGATACCGTTAGGTTCAAAATTATCTGTGGCATGGTTGCATATTCAAATAATTTAAAATCGGGTGTTTTGTCATTGGACACTTTCGTAAAAACCGAACAGAAGACGTTATTTAGTCCAAAGTTCGACGAAAACTCGTCAGGCGTAGGTGATACATTGTCAAATAAACTGGCACTCGCTTATAAGGTTCCTTAGGCGAGTGCCAGTTTATTTGACACAGAAGACGTTATTTAAAACATATACGACGACATATCACCAGTACTGCGCGGTTATTTTGTCGCAGGGCGGTCCGAAACAGACGATATGCGCACCTGACGCAGGCGCAGGAACATTTCGGACATTGGGCATGGTCATCGGATAGCAAACTCCAGGTTCAAGCGACGGCAGATGCAAAGGCCGCCCCGCTTCGAGGTCTTCTGAGAGCAGTGCTGCCAACCCTAGGGAAATTTCCTTAGATCCAGAACTATGAGGCCTTGTTTAGGAAAAAAAAAAGGAGATTTGTCTAAATCTAGGGAAGTCTTGCGCTCAGACATTAAGTGAAGAATATTTTCCGGCAGAACCCACCTACTATGATTGTATGGGTCACTGATGATTGTGTCAACGATCGTCTGGGTACGCGGGCACATATACGTCCTAGCGCCACGAGCACAAGGTGGTCGAGGGGCCGACTGTGCACGCTTGTACTAATGTTAGTGTACTAATATAGTGCATGCTTAACCGCCCATGGACAAAGCAACCTTGAACAGAGTCCTATAGAAGTGACGTGTCCTAGCGAGCTTTGGTATGGAGCAAAAAAAAAAAGGCTTCGTATATGCGTGCATCGCTGCTAATGACGTGTAAGCGTGTAAGCTTGGTGGTCAGAGAAACTTGTTGTACATATTTTGCACTGGTGTCGTCAAGTGGCCCATCGCCTTACAATTCGAATAAGGTTCCGTGTCAATCTTGGCATTTTGTTTCCGTCCAAACTTGTTGCATGTAGAGCCACGTACAAACCTGCATGCTGCCGTCTTCCTCTATGAGTATGGTTTCAATAAGCAGGCTGTGTTGTTCTCGCACAAATGACGCACACGGCTTGAGCGAAATGTGACTACAGACGCTGAACACAAAACCGAAGTATTTCTTTAAGGAATGTCTTTGAGGGACATTAAGCCGTTCCTGTAAGCAGGCAGGACAAATAAACTTTAAAAAAAAAGTAACGTTATCAACCGACGTGTATGGGCGGCGCTGTTGATCGCCCGTCGCGGCGAGTAGCGATGGCGTTAGAACGACTTGTGCGTGCGGAACGTCGCGCACGTGCAGCTCCCTGCAGCCTTAGCTAATGTGCGTTCTCTTTGCTCTGCAGGAATACTTTGTCTGATTTCTGCAGTTTCTGCCCCAAGCGTATACTCTGGTCTCCGGATAATCACACTGTCATGCGGCTTTTTTTTTTTTTTCTCGGCCATATTTTCTGACGCGACGAGCTTACGCTTGGGCGTTGTGAAACATCATTTCAGCTTGAGAGGAGCCACTTATTAATAAATGTTTTGAAGAGAGCTTAGAAATAAATTTAAACTCTAAAATTTCCAGTCTATTTTCATAATGGAAACAAATATCTAGAGACACCTAGGGAACATTTAAAATAGGAGTGATGGGAAAAATGGCTTCGGAGGACGGCAGCACATCCTGAGAGACTTCGTCTTCCCGAGGAAAGAAAAAGCAGACGGGCGGACTGAGCACGCGTCAGTGGATATGCGTTTGGGCAGTGGGCCGGGATATAGCAGGATCAGAAGGAAGTAACGATGGGGGCTCGCTGCCGTTAGTCTAGTTGACGATGGCTGCAACCACACTGCAACCACACAGGTTTTGCGCACGCAAATTCAGGGAATGCGAACCGCTGGCCGGCGTACAAAGGAATGCGAGCAGAGCTTGGGGGTGCGCTATTTCTAAAACTCCATAACACTTCTGGAAAGTGTGCTGAAGAACTGCGATCAGCATGGATTCGAAGATGTGTCGGGCTTTGGAGAGCTATATGCGTCCTCCTCTGGTTAACTACCGCATCCTTGTAGATCACGCAGCGACCCCTATACAGATATGCGGTCATCCCAGTTGCCGGAACCGGACGAACAGGATGGTGAAGCTTGGTCTTTTTGGTGGACATCGTCGTGTATATAATACCACGGTGAAAGGTGGTCAAAGATCGCAGATACGGATTAGTATTCGTGCAAGAATGGAGTACTGCGACTGCTGTATACATGGTGTCATTTAAGATTTCTCGCTGTGCTCTCACTGATTATTAAGCTCCAAAATGGCGTTAAGTTGACATGCTCTTAGAAGGCTGGAGTAGGTGAGAGTTCGGGGTGTGCCGTAAATTCTGTAGCGTTTTATGACAGTGTGGCGTTCGCGAGCGCCCAGTGCCACTCCCTCAGGAACCACACGCGGGGCACGGAGACGAGACATATAAGGGTGAAATACTTTATTGTCGTGACTCTATAAAAAAACTGGTCAACTGTATCGACGTACATATACAGAACTGTCCGTCAGCCTTCGTCTTTGTATGTACACATGCACTTCTGCCCACTGCGTTTGCATTTTCGTGTGAGAAACGTGCATAATTACATCCTTGTGACATTGAAGACCGGAGGGTAAAACTCTCGCGTATAACATTTTTTTCTCTGTGCTTTGTAGGCCTTGACACTCCGGTGAAATATGTACAACTGTACTTTTGGGTGTCGCCCAACGTGATCGTGGGGAAGAAGTATACTTGGCCCTGCCGGTTTCGCGGCATAGGCGGAATACAGCGTCTACGCCCCAACATGAGGAAGCGCGTTAACCGAAGCTAGGGCACAGTTTTCGAGGGAACACCTAAAATAAGGTACTGTGTCGAAGGCGGAGAGAGAGAGAGAATACGAGGTTGTTTTTTTTTCTGCTTTTCATGTAAAAAACAAAGCACAAACAAAGAACAGGACGGGCTGCACTGCGTTGCACTAACACAGTGTTTCTTCGCGCTACGGCAAATGGAAATAACAAACATTTTCCTCACTCTTAATCACCTGATTGTTATGTCTTTTGCTTCCTCTCTCGTTGCTTACACTGTAGCATGTTTATGAAAATCCGCTGCGCTGATCTAATCGTCTAAAGCATAAAAATAAACTAATGCGGACCATCGGCGCCGGTGCCATTTCGATGGAGGTGCCTCGAAACCGAACTTGAGCATTCGGCATTCATTTCGTCAGTCCGAGGCACACCTGTAACACCTCTTTGCGGGGCGGCGTAATGTGCGTAATGGCACGATATACCAGAGATAGCCCCTGCCAGACGTTTTTTTTTTAGAAAGTCTATAGAAAGTCTATAAATTTCTATGCACACAGCCTGTGGTACTATGGCCTTCCACTTTTTGTCAACTGATGTTCATCGACTGATGGCTTTCTAGAAACTAACCGTTCGGAACTCCTATGAACCGCAGTACCACCAGTTTTTTTTGTTTACATTGAATAGATTAAAAAGAATTGCCCGTAATATACAACGCTGTGCTTCATCCTAAGGTGCATTTCTGGAATAGGCGGAAATAATTTGCATAAGACGAAGTACGTAATAAATGTAAGACAAATAAGACAACACAAAGTGCATAGTATCTATGCATGCTAAACATGTTGTTTCTGGCGCAAGGTACGGGACACGAAGAAAGGGGAACAGGTAAGAGACAGACTTATGTCAATCAAAGTTTGACTTAAGTCGCCTTCTATAGCTAAAGGGTATCGTGAAAACTTGCTTTTTTCTAAATACACCGCTGTACCTACATATTCTGTTGGAAGCAAACACGGTTTTTAAATTCAAGCAAGAACAGTTTAGGATACTGAGCTATTAATTTGGCAGCTTTATAATTTACTTAAGATTCAGTCTTCACTAATCCACATAATAAAACAATCTTCATCTCTGCTCACGTTCAGGACGCAATAAAAATTGGATTTTCTGGATTATTTGTAATCTTTCTTATGTTCTCGTGTGCTCACTAGCTGTTTTGTATATATAACACAGATCACTATAGTATACATTGCTGCGTAGTACTGAAATGTGTGCTTTATCCTCTGCACATTAAATCGTGTTGTTTGGTGTTTTATTGTATGCAAAGTACTGAGTACCATTGGTCATGGGTTATGCTTTGCTCACGTTTCTTTTACTGTTATTTTCTGGCTGTGCTTTGTATTACCACGGGGCCAGCAGCCAAGTCAGGCATATTACTTCGCCTTTAGCTCTTGCGCCATGGCAATCATGTAATGTCGTACAATTTTCAGAATCAAGTAAATAATAATAATAATAATAATAATAATAATAATAATAATAATAATAATAATAATAATAAAGAAAAACTAAGAAACCGCTATGTCCAGGCGGCTAACTACAAAAAATATTCCCTGACTAACTTTTTTTATTTTTCACTACAGGGCGCATGCTGCAATTGCGAAAGTGAAGCCGAGTAATAATGAAGTCATGCTTGCTTAGCGTAAATCGTAGCACCGCTATCGCGATACATAGCCGTACTCAGAGTGTGCTGTGAAATACAATAGCGTTACAGTTAACCGCTTCGCAAACGAGTGCGTCAAGCAGTTCGGGACGATCTTAGCCGAAACGCCAATGTAATAGTTTTGGGGGACGAATGTCGTAATAATGGCGCTAGCCTTAGGATTTCCTGAAAAGCACGAGTATGATTTCGCAGCTGCCCGAATTCAATTTCGCAGTTGGAACATGTGTCTTAACGTAAACAATTGAAACATTTTTAATAAATCTTTTTAATTATCTCCATAGACAGTGCGCGCTTTGTCGTGCAAGTGTAATGGTTCTCTTCGTGACCTCCAATGTATGGCACGTGCCCACGAGGGTGGGTTGGCCAATTCAGGTTCGCGATGGAAGCACAATGCAAGGCTACCCGCTAACGTAACGGTCTGCATTACCTATATTTAAATGATAACAATATGAATAATAAGTACAAACAAATATTGAAAAGTGACCACGCCAATGTTTTATGAAACTGATACAGAATAGAAGAATGCCAATCAAATGCTAATAATAAGGGAAGAAAGTGTGTGCTAGACCTTTGAGTATTCCAGGAGATATCGACCGACTATACCAAGGTACTTTTCAAATCTATGCTGAATTATAGTAAGATAAGCGGGGGGAGGGCATGAAGGGGCGGGGGGCACCTGAGACAGAGGGCGCCCATTAAAGCCAGAGCTGCTACTGTGGACCCTTCGCCCCACAGCATTTTCCGCGTACCATACACCCTATATTTATTTGTTTGTTTTGCTTTCAACGAAGACGTTTGCACACTTCCCCTTGTCCTCCTACGGCAAAAGCTTTAGCAGCTCTGGATCCTCGAAGAACGACAATTTAAGGAGAAGGTCAGGGCCATTACACACGCTCTGATATCGAAAATGCTGCGGGCACTTCATTATGCGACCACTGGAATTCACAGCTAAAACACAGGCTTCGCGGTGAAGCCGCGAGCAAACGTAGCTTTTCCAGAACTGCTGTGCTCCGTAGACTTGTGTCCGTCTTGCTGTACGTGGTTGTATGAAAGAAAAATTATCGGCATCCACCAGATGTTACGGCACGTAGCTGCAATGAAAACCGTTACGAGTTTCTCAGTTGAACCTTCGCAGCTGAAGAAAAGTTCGTCCTGGCGCGGGGAACGAAGCCATCACCACCACCTTTGCAGGGCACGGTCGTTTTCTTTCCGAGGAACTTCGTATGCGTTTCCATTGCAGCGTAGCGCTACGCTTCCCGCTGGATGCCGGCTTTACCTTTCATGCAACTTCTAGACCTTTCGAGTTTCTGGAAACTCATTTGATTACGGCATGTAGTTGCAACGTATAGATTTCAACACGAAAAGCTCCAGAAACGTGTCTGTAGACGGAATTTTATAACTGCCTATAAATGTAGGCCATCACGTTAAAAAAAAATATGTCTGTTGTATATGGATCAAGGTTAACTAGCTGAGCTATAGTAATAAGCTTTGGAGTCTTCTTTATTTCAAGTAGTGGACCGCAATCACGGTTTTCTTCTTTGCTTTCTATTTCTATTTGAGCTCTATTCATCGGCTCAGAAGCGTGGCTGAAAGTAGCGGCGCGAAAATATTGCGAAGCGAATGTCCAAGGAAACCGGAGAATGGGGCGACAGCAGCACGCTTCGTCTGCGCGTTGTCGCCTCTAGCTTTGACAATCAGCCGACTCAACTGATGACCTCCACTTTTATCAGGCATTAGGCTAGAGCGACGAGAAAGAGTGTTCCTTCGACAACAAGACACCGAGTCTGTGATTATTTGAATCCTTAAACAAACAATAGAGATGATAACACGCTATATGGCGGCGCTTGAGAAGACATGCACAAGGCTGGTGTTTTGGCGGCGTCTACTTGATGATTCTGCCGGTGCTTTTGTCTGTACGCACGCAAGCAGTATTTTTATTATTGTACAGGTATTGTGCACTTCACCTTTTATCAAACTATCTTTATGAATATTTCGGAAATATTATATATTTTTCTGCGTTGAGCTAAGAGAAACTGATGAAGGTGCTCCATTTCTGTACTTTGCTGAGTACATATATACATGATTTCCAACGCAGCATCTTAGGGCAACGGATCATAGCGGATATGCTTTGAGTAAAATACTTTCTTTAATACTTCTTTTTTGTTTTTGTTGTTGTGCAAAACTGCGTGCACGTACTTTCTGTCCAACTCGCACTAGTTTTATTTCTTCCATACTTCTGCTATTAAGACGAACAAAATTTGAAAGCATGACGCTAAGGAAGAAAGGAAAACAATCGCTACGCATAAAAAATCTGACTGGTGCATGCTTTATGCGCCCCAGTATCCCGAGAGGGGAGGCACCCCTGTATATTAAGTGAGCATGGCGGGTGGGGTGGGGACGCCGAAGCTACGTTGGCGCAAAAGGTTTCTGTGCTATTGGGCTGAAGGCAGGCCGACTGGGCATATACATATACTCTGTATACAGCGAGCGTTTCGTGCTCTCCTAACTAACGTCTCCGCGAAGCACCACTTTGTATCTAGGTAGGGCACGCTCGAAGTGGTGCCATCCCCGTTGTTGATTGATAAAATTTGAAGATCACACGCTTCCAACAAGAGGTCAAGGTCCACTGTAGTGAGCGTCCCTGGTATATTCAGAGACTGCCTTCTATACAGTACTTGGAAACAGTAACGAGTTACTGAAAATAGGACGATTGTAACGTTGCGCCCGTTTTGATGTGTCTGTGCATTTCTGTAACATTTCCTTTTTGCCCACACCAGCCGACGTTCTTATATACTGCCTCCCAACTATACAACATATGGAACAAGGGCAGGCGATGAAGTTCATCGAGGGAACTGGTGGGTATTCGGGTGCTGTTTCCTAGCCTATATCGCCATGCTGTAACGGCTTGGCTGCCTTTGAAGGGCTGGTGTAGCCGAGTACGCAGCGGCTCTTTAGTCGGTGATGTGGCCGTCCGATCTGCTCAAAGCGTTCTGTTAAGCTTGAGGTCGGCCAGTAATTTGCTACCCGTGAGGAGTACGAAGCAATAGAGGGGCAGTTAGGAACACCGTTCATACAAATGTCTCCCCTTGGCTGCGTGTCGGGGTCGCGCTCACCCCGTCTGGGACCGCTATCTGGCCACAACAGTATCATGGACCTTACGGAGTATCGTGCCCATTATGTGACACAAAAATCCAAAATGTGACAGTGACACACCTACTATGGCCGTGCCCAGGACTTCATCTAAGCTGTCTCCGCCACCTCCGGGCAACAGGCCTCGGCCTGGCCGCCCACCCGACCTTGAACGTTGGATTCATGGACCACATCATCGTTCACTTCTAGATTTTTTTGCTCGAGTCAAATCTGTTAGTGTACTTTTAACATGCTTTGTATTATGCCTAAGGGCAAGCTTTCGAATTAAAAAGAAATGTCTCCCCTTGATGCGCACCCCTGGCCCCACAGCCGTAACAGCGGCAAGTTCCCAGTGTCTTGCCTGTCCACGATCTCACGTTGACGACGATGTATGCAAGATCCCTTTTACGGGGCGTTAAAAGTGCGCATGCGAAGGCTAGTGTAAATAATCCGGCATTTTCCACATACCCGCCGTGGTTGCTCAGTGGCTATGGTGTTGGGCTGCTGAGCACGAGGTCGCGGGATCGAATCCCGGCCACGGCGGCCGCATTTCGATGGGGGCGAAATGCGAAAACACCCGTGTGCTTAGATTTAGGTGCACGTTAAAGAACCCCAGGTGGTAAAAATTTCCGGAGTCCTCCACTACGGCGTGCCTCATAATCAGAAAGTGGTTTTGGCACGTAAAACCCCAAATATTATTATTATTTTCCACATGGCGGGTTTTTCTTTCTTTCTTTTAAAGAGTCTTCCTATCCCGAGCTACAACGTTTAGAGCCAGTAACACATTGCTCAATGCGCAAGACTAAGATATGGTCAGTTACGTGAATGCTGCTTTTAACGTTCCAGTTGACAGTATGCGAAGAAGATACACATTGACTTTAAACCGCGTGTCAGCAAGATTCTACGGTCCATTGTTCGCGACAGGTGGTTGGTATAGTTAAAAAAATAATAAGAAAAAAATAAGGCTGTGAACCGCGTCAAATTTGGCCCGCAAAGAACCAGCGCTTTTCAGCACGGGGATTGTTATTGGGACATGCGCAGCTAGGGAACACTTCGTGTATAGGTAGACCTTATTTGACCATGATGCCCAAAACGCTAAAGACGCACATGCATTACGTAGCAAGGTGGTTCTCCCACGTAAGAAAGGTAATCCTGCTGCTTCCCCGCCGTGATCACGTGCACGTTACAGAACAGATAAACAATGAGGGGGAAAGATAATGAAGAATCGCTCTCAGTGATTTCCGCGTACGGGGAGGTCTCACTTTAGGTTGAACCTCAACCGAACTCGGTCGACAATGCGGGGAAGCCACCTTTGCGGTCAGGCAGCACCACTTCGAGCACACCTGTCGAACTCGCACTCCGGGCGCTGCAGGATTCGAGCGGCGGGCGCGACGCAAGCGCAGTCCCTCGGCGCCGGCGAAACCGCGACCGCGTGTCGTCCTCGACAGAGCACCGCCTGTTCCGCCGGACCACTCGCGTCAGACGCGGCAGTCGTTGTTGGACGTGAGCGTAAGCTCGGTGTCGTTGCTGAGCCCGCTGATGTCGCGCTTGACGTGGTTGCTCCTGGCCGGCTGGCCCGCGGGCGGCGAGGGCCGCAGGCTGTGCGCCGGCTCCCGGCCCAGCCTGGCACTCCGCGTGTACTCGTGGGTGAAGCCTGCCATGAGGCCGCCCAGCATGGGTCCCGCCCAGTAGACCTGCGGGGCCGCGAATTCGCCGTTAGTACACGCACTTAGGAGGGGACGAAAATTATTCATTAAGTAGATAAGTTATCACCTGCGCGGGGGAGAAGGAAAGAAAGAAGGTTCGAAGCGGGGCTAATTAAGTCCGCAGCTGGCCATCACTGCGACGATCGTTTCGCTAGCACACCAATCGCTCTCATGAGTGGTGAAGGCCAGAACACCGGCCAATAAGCTCTGCGACTACGGATCGAGTGTCGTACAAATGGTTTGTAAGGACAGGTGCACGGGGTCAATCGGGATACCGAATAACATATTATACATGTCGTCTAGTCAATGACAAATAACTCTCAGGTCGAAAAAGAGAAACGCCGTGCGAATTTGTCGTATTCGCTTCGCAAAGCTCTGTGATAACAGGTGACGGCGAGCCCTGTTTTTCTTTCCAACGCGGGTGTTCTTATACGAATTATATACTAAAAAAATCGGGGTTGTTCTGTCACTGGAACATCCCTGCTTGGCTACGCCTGTTCCGAATGATGAGATTTGTCGAGCCATATCAGAACCTCCCCTCCCCCCTTCTTACAGTGTAGGGTAGCAAACTTGGAGCAGCATCATCAACATCCTTGCCCCTTCCTCTCTCGCATCAGAGAAGAAATATCGTGCACGCCAACATCAGGTCCTTTCCCAAACGTCTTACCATTCGGCGAATACGCGTAGAAATATTTGTTTTATTTGACAGAAATGTAAAGCCTTGTAAACGTTCATACAGGAATGACCACACATGATCTAAGGAATCACACAGCGTCTTTGAATGGCCATAGATCTTATAATAATCTCAAATCTCAGCACCGAACGAGCGAGAGCTAGAGAGAGCAATTAAATAGAAAGGCCGTGGGTTTAGCCGGCGTATATATATTTGTCTTCATGCTACGGAGTAGAGCAGTCGATAGAATATAGACGTTGGCAGGTGTACCCCGACGCTGTCAGTTACAAAAGTCCTGTCAAGTGGAGAGATACGACCACACGCGGAGAGATCGCATCGCAGACGGCCATTTCCTGCGCAAGTCAGGTGACGAATGTGTCGCGACTCGAGAGGCCTTGAGTTTCGTGGCACAATTAGAGAATGATTACCTGAAGCATACCTGCAGGCTTGTTTTGGTGTGTTTTCTGCCACGTGTGCTCCTCCTTTTAGTTAAACGCATGTTTTGCTTGACGTTTTAAGTTTTTTAGTCAGCGCCTGTTTTGCCGCTTTTTTCGTTTGAGCCGCCGTGGTTGCTTAAGGGCTATGGTGTTGGGCTATATTAAAGGGCTATATGCTGGTGTTGGGCTACTATAGGGGCTATGCTAATCCTGGCCACGGCGGCCGCATTTCGACGGGGGTGAAATGCGAAAACACCCGTGTGCTTGGATTTAGGTGCACGTTAGAGAACCCTAGGTGATCCAAATTATTCCGGAGTCCCCCACTACGGCTTGCCTCACAATCAAATCGTGGTTTTGTACCGTAAAACCCAATAATTGTTCTGTTCTTTGTCTCTTTAGTATAGAATATCCGGTGGCCCAGCGTTTCACCCTTCCGTATAGAAATGGTTCAGGAAAGTGCACCGAGAAGTACACAGAGTGCAAAGAATGCCACACAATGGCTTAATTAAACAAGATACCGAACACAACACATAATGAATTTTTGCGACTGATGGCGAGTAAGAAAAAAACTAGTACACTGACTGCGTAACGAAAACCGGCAATAGTTAAATTCAACAGTGCTTCGTAAAAAAAAGGAGAAAGAACAAATACATAATATCGGAAACACGTAAGAATTTAACAACAGCATATGCAGAAAATAGAAACGCGCATCGGCGTTCTCCATTTTGCATATAAATACAATTTTGCCTTAGCAGTAAAGTTATCTATCCACTGACACTGCTTCTCGTGGCCAACAGTGTCAGTTTTTCAATAAAACGCGAAGAAGTTGAGTGGACCGCACGAGGTGTGACCGGATATGCATTGCTTACGATAGCCTTTTTGGCTGAAGTGGCGATCAGGCGGCTGTAGGTACGCGTGCTTATCAGTATCGATACAACTGAGATTCAGAATGAAAAGAACTTGGTAGCGTCGACACGTCGTCGGCAGGCAATGTAGGGATCGAAGGACACTCACACTGTCGTAACGGGAATACTTAGAATAAATCAACCGCATAGTGATTTAGCTTGAATTCTTTCTAATCTTTCGTCAAGATATAGCTGATGATGACATGTGACTGTATACTGCTGCACTCAAGAGTAATTCGAGCTTATGTTTTAGAGGCCTTTAGTTTGGCATGAGCCATTTTCTTGCGCACCCTGGAGGAGTGTCTGTTTTTGGCAGCCAATAAATAACACGCCATCTCTAGCCCTTTAGTGTAGCATGAATTTTATGTAATATTTTTTTGCGACTTCTTTCTTAATTTTGATGATTCACAGAACGCTTTCATGATCTCAGCCTCATGCGCGAATGAACAATCGCAGTCGTGTAGAGCGCAGAATGGACAGAGTAGCGTTCTTGTACTCGCTGACAAATTTCCGTGGCAATTAAGGGAAAATAAAGGAGGCGAAGCTTCCACGCATGCGGTATCGTGACCAGTATTTCGGCAGCGTTTGATAGCGCTTTTGGTTTCTTGGTAATTATGCCAGATCAGCGCATACCTTCTATATGCGACAGTTTCGCATTTGCCCAGACGCAGAAGAGAAAAAATAATAATAAAGTCAAATGTAACACTCAGTAGTATACCGTATAAACCGGAATATAGGTCGAGATGTCGAGTGGGGAATGTAGGTCGATCGCTTACTTTGAAGTAAAAAAAAAAGAAAGAAAGAAATAAAGAACAACAAAAATCGCCGATACGCATTTTCTTTCGCAAGGGCATTGCAGTTTCGTAGCGATATGACGTGCACTGTCAACAGTATAGCGAGTGCGCACTAAGCCTTCGCAGAAAAATTCTGTAAGTGCGTCCTCAAACTGTGGACGTGCTGCACGACGCGTACAAAATGACATTTTACGTGGCTGCACGCCGACAGTACCCACGTGGCACGTAATGGCATTGGCGTCGCTCTGCTGAGCCCGAGGTCGCGGGATCGAATCCCGGCAGCAGCCACCGTATTTCGATGGAGGTGAACGCAAAAAAAAAAAAAACGCCCGTTAACCTAGCATTGGTCGCACCTTAAAGAACTCTAGATGGTCAAAATTAATTCGGAGTCCCCCACTACGGCGTGCCTCATAATGATATCGTGGTTAAAACCCCAGATTTTAGTTTCAATTAACGCCGGTGGTTTTCCTTATTTTTTCTTGTCCCACCAGTGTCGCACGCTTTATGCAGAAACGCCAAGCTGGCGCTTAGCGCCATGTGGCCTTTCGTTTCAGCCAAGTCGACAACATTTATCTTGAGCGCCGCTGAAAACTGTGTCCGTGTGCCACTACTGATCGCTTATCAGACCAAAAACGAACAGAACAACGCACACGAAGCCGTTCGGAAGAGTCCACACAAAAAGGCAATGCGACAATAAAACAAAAACAAAAAACAGCAGTCACATTAAGTTGTGGATGCGGCTTTGGCTGTGCATTCGCCATCCTGCCTGCCGTAAATTGCCAGACGACTCACATTCTGCTAAAGACCGTTATATAAGACGAGCGGTGACTATCCTTTATAGAAAATAGCTCGACCTATATTCCGGCTTATCTACTATACTTTGTTTTATGTTTTTTTGTAAATATATTGTTTTATGTTTCTCTTAGCCCGCTATATTAAAGTAACGCGAATGAGATTTTCAGGAGCGCTCACACTTGTACGCGCTTTGCCTCTGTGGCTTTCTCTTCGTTGCCACGAAGGGAAAGCCACGGGTATCTTCGAGTCACCGTACCACGGGCGTAGCCAAGCCGCGACATATACGAGACATGAGGTTGTACCCTTAACCTCACTTCTCAGAGTGTGCCAATCTGAACTTCTCGTGTCCGCTAATTCCTGTAGTATAAGAAAAGAAAATCTTAGTCGGTTTAAAGCGCTTGCGTTAAAACAAACAAACAAACGAACAAAAAAAAAACAAAATATGTGGATGAGGCGAATGTTATATTTGTACATAAAAGACTTGTGTGCCTGACGACTGACAAAGTGAACACTGGCCATCAACGGGAAGGGGTAATTAATATGGACGGAAGTATAGACGGAAATGCGACAGTGGGCCTAGCCAGGTGACGTTGAGTTTGCTTACGTCTGTAGTGGACCAAATAAAGTTGTTTCACTCACTCACGGAAATGCGACGTGATGATGCCCTGAGGAGCAGAGGCGTACCGTGAGGACGATTCGCCGTTTTTTTTTTTTATTCGACACTAATCTCATTGGCTGCCTACGAGCACAGAGTTTCGTACAAATACTATAGAGGGAACTGCGACGCTAGTGTCTACGGGAGCTGCAAGGAGGGCGGTTCAGCCAGCATGGTCCGAATGATGGGCAGTACATGTATTTGCATAAACTTCGTCCTTCTGTCTTTAAACGGCTTGGTGGCTTTGCAAAGTGACCATGTTTAAGACTAATACCGAGTTATGAATAATTAAATAAACAATACTAAAATTGTTCGACGGCAGGATTTCAAAAAAAAAAAAAACGCTCGTCTACTTAAACTTAAGGTGCACGTTAACCCAAGAACCTCAGGTGATCAAAACTGATCTGGAGTCCCCCACCACTACAGCGTACCTCGTTATCAGATCACGGTTTTTGCGCGTAAAACCTTAGAATTTAATTTTTATTAAACTGCGTCAAAAGGCGGTCCGCGCATGCAGCAAATGGTATAAACACTTTTTTTTGTCTGCCGCATACCGTTCCGCGGCGGCATCCTGAGGAGATTACGCGGTTCACGTACATTGATGCCCGCCTAAGAGTAGGAATGAAAAATCATCGGAAGCGCTTGGCTGAAATATCGAAGTTTGGTGCAGGCATCTTCCTTATGTCACATAGTATATTCCGAAATCAGGCTTTATCAGCCGATTTGGCTCAGCGGCAGGAGTGTTGTGATGGTGAACACATAGCCAAAAGTTCGGTCCGGGTGACCGGACGCGTGTTCCGACGGGATCGAAAAGCTAAGCAGTTTCCCTGTATTTCTATACACATCTCAGTCCACGGCGAAGGCCTCGGGCGGTAGAAGTTAAACTAATCAATTCCGAGAAAATAATCTTGAGCTTTCTGCGCCGGTGTCCTATAGGAAACTAGTTGTATTATTGGGACGTCAAACTTTACAATCAATCAGTCAACTAATATTTCCATGTAATAACGCGCTGCAGCCTCGCGTACGTGGAGGAGTGATGGCAATCAGCCGAAGTGCGCTGTCCGATGCGAACGGCAGCTGGGGAAACACCGAGGATAAGAGGCGGAGAAAAATAAAAGAAACGAAACGGAAAAAAGAAAAAGGGAAAACAAGAAAAGGGGAAAAAAGGTCGGAAAGGGAAAAAAAACGGCAAGAAACGCCGAGAGGGCGGACGGATGAACTGATTTGCACTCCAATTTGTTTCCAGGAAGGAAACCAAAGAGAACAATGACAAGAACAATAAGACCATAGCAAGGATGAAGGCGCGCGCGTGAATATATTGCATCCAAGAAGGAAACGACGAAAGAAACTGCGAGAAATCCATGGAAAGAGGCCTCGGTATATAGCGAGCACGCGCCCGGTACAGGTGCCCTGAAAAGCCTCGCGTCCGCCGCAAATGAAGTGCAGGTTTTCCCGGCACCCGAAATCCCAGCGGGGCTTTGGGACCGATCGCAGCAGCGGTGGCTCTCGCCGCTACGCGGATAGCCAAGGTTTTGTCGCGCGCGCTCCCTAAAGGCTTCGAGCCTTCCCGACCGGACGCGAGCGAGTCGGGGCTTTGTGCCTACGGGGCCTCGGGACGCTGATTGGACGGGTCAGAGTCGTGCGGCTCTCCCTTCGCTTGCACGACCCGAGGGGGTTCGAACGCCGGCTGTCATTAGCAGGCAGGCTGCACAGCTCCTTCCACCTCCCCGCCACCCCAACACTCGCCTCCGCTCTCTTCAGGTGCTTTCATTTGTTAGCGGCCGCACGACGTCCTGCTACTTCGGAACCCGGCCGCCGGCGCGTCTGCCCGCCGCTATAGCCCGCCTTATCGAGGAAACGGGGTGGTGGTGGTGCCGTCCGTCTTTACGAAGCGGAGGGATCGAAGAATAGCTGCGAAATCATTTCCTGTGGTTAATTCGTTTTCTTGGAGAACGAGAAAAAAAAAGGAGAAAGAAGAATGAAACCGACAGTGTAGCGCTCCGTTTCTCTTGATTTATTAATTTTTGCTGTATGGGGATAAAGTTGACGCTCCTCGGAAAGGAATGGCGGTGCAGATGAACGTGTGGGGAAGCAATATTAGTTTCGTTCCAAGACCAACTACTTAAATAGAAAACAAACTGTGAGAGCACCTAAGCAATTCTTATCATGTGTAAATGCGAGAGCATTACTTGTCGCTGATTTTAGTGCTGCTGCGTTATTCGAGTGTAATGTTGCTGCTCTGGAGGCAGCAACAACGCAAGACGGCAAACCGGCCGTATTGCTATCGCTCAGCTGAGTTTTATTTGCGGAGTTCTGATTAGTGTTTCACGCACATTGCGTTGAGTGTTCTTCATCGATGACACCACTCTTCAACACGATGACACCACTTTGCCGAGCGATGGTATTACTTTTTCAAGCGGCACCATGGTGTTTATATATATTTCTACATCGGGTTTGTAGGCGAACTCCACCTCATACTCTAGGGAGATTCCGTAATCGTCTTCCGACGGGTACCTGAAGCGCGTTGAATCTTATTCGTCGTCGTCGGCCATGGGCTGTGGCGACGGCGTCTGTGGGCCCCCGACAACGCGAACGGCAGAGCGAGCGGCTGCAGCTCGCCGTGCTCGCACCGCAGCCGCTCGCTCTACCATCTAGTGAATCACCCGCTAGACAGGGTTCGACCACGTGCACGGGCTCGAACATAGCGTCACCTGTTGCAAAGGCAGCGCAATGCAACGGTGGCGCGGTTGTTCGCGCGCTCGGCTACAGAGCGGTATAGCAGTGGCGGCGAGACGTAAGATCGAATCATCACCGTGGCTACTTTGCATTTTAGACAGATGAAGATGACGCAAATTGTGTGCCGTTTTTCTGTCACGGCTTTCTGATGACAGCGAGGCCACACTACGAGCGAAGTAATGTTCTCGCAATAAACAAATAGAAGAAAAGCTTCACGGAAAGATGCTTGAGTCTGCGTGGCGTGTGCTTGCTCAATTCCTTCATGCAGGCGTTCGGGAGCGCCTTTGGACTCTTTTTTACAGCGAAGCTGTATACCTCTACTGTCCAAGGAAATTTTCGTGTCGTTGTGGTGAGCAAAAAACTCCCCATACGTGGGCCGATCCCGAAGATGTGCAATGCCTGGCCGACCCGCGGCGGAGCTGAAGCAGGCGTTAAGCACTCTCCATACGTAGGCCGATCCCGAAGATAGTGCAATGCCTGGCCGATCCGCGGCAGAGGTGAAGCAGGCGTTAAAAAAATTAAATTATGGGGTTTTACGTGCCAAAACCACTTTCTGATTATATGAGGCACGCCGTAAGGGAGGACTCCGGAAATTTCGCCCATCTGGGGTTCTTTAACGTGCACCTAAATCTAAGTACACGGGTGTTTGCGCATTTCGCCCCCACCGAAATGCGGCCGCCGTGGCCAGGATTCGATCCCACGACTTCGTGCTCAGCAGCCCAACACCATAGCCACAGCGAAGCGTTGTGGTGGTTCATGTGCGACGTTATGTCACAGAAAAGAATACCATCATTGTTTTCACCTGCGCCAAAGCATCCATGTCAAGACACTGAAACCAGCAAAGGTAACTACGGTCTTATTTATTTTTCTACTCTGACATTTGTTCGCGAGGACACATTGAACCTTTTCATTTTTTTTTTTTGTTCTCGTTACCCGCGGGCTGTCGGAACCAGCCAGAGCGCATGCGTTTTTCTGGTGTTGTCCAGACCATCGCGCGGCGCACTTCGATGCGCGTTCGTTTTTCTCTGGCCGAGTGGATTTTCGCCTGGCATAGTTTTGGACGCTTTCTGGATAGCAGACGAGAAAAAGAAACATTGCATGGTCGCTCGCCGCCATCACTGCGGGGACTCGACGGTTTGCAACGCGTTCGCTTGAGAGCAACCTCTCAGCAAAATTTTGTCTCGCCGGTGTAGGATACCGAGCAGTATGCCTATGGTTCTCTGTGGACCAAGCGTCTCACGTTTTCTTCGATATTCCTTCGGTAGCCACATTAGGTGCTCAAAGTAGGCATTTGATTATGGCCAACATGCTTTCCTTGTATATTTTTTTTCATTTCCATGCCCCCGCACCACAAAAGAAAAAAAGGCATTGTTGCGGCGCAGCAAATTGTCGCATGGTGAAATTTCAATATTATTACTTATTTTGCGGAAAGTAAGGGGCCACGTGATGCTTCAGTTGCCGGATACTCTTACTATATTATTGCGATAGCGATTATATGGACACTCTAGGCGCATTACTGCCGTCGCCGTCGCTCTCATTTTCCGTATAAAGTATAACCCCCATGCAAGCGATCTTGCGCGCGACAGCGACAAGCGACGCGATGGAGATAGCTGTCGCGTTCGCTCGTCGCCTCTAAAGTCGTACGCCATGCGAGCGATGACTTCGAGCGACGTCTCCCCAGTGTTGCCGGTATGACGGCAGCAATATAGGCGCCGAAACTAGCCTGGCGCGTGCTTTAATAACTTAAGTTGATGTGCTTTATGGTAAAAAGCAGCATAAAATATTTCTGGAGGTCTTCAAGTAGGTTCTTATCCTTGCACTATAAAAATTCAATCGTTTGCTCGTTCCGTGCCACAATCGGTAGTACTTGAGTGATGTACATCCAGTTCCGGCTTCGCGCTATTGGCTAGTCGCTCATAGCACTTCCGGACGACGAGCAACGAATTCTAGATTTGCAGAACCGAGCGATCACGCGACAAGACCGAGCGATCTGTTCAAGCGGCGGCCAGATCCGTCGCTCGAAGCCGTCGCTCGTCGCTGTCGCGCACAAGATCGCGCTCATGGGGTTTAGCCTTGAAATCCAAGGGCGACAACCTCATGACCGCGCGCCACCTGCTGTATGTGCGAGTGAAAGCGTAAGGGGGCATGCGTGAGCCGACGGTGGTGGCTCAGTCTTGTGTGCGCAAGGGAGAAAAGCGGGGAGGAAGTGCGCTGCCTCCTGTCGCGCGCGATACATCAGGGGGAATGGAGCGAACGGGGGCTGTGATCTGTGAATCTATTGCTGCGCAAGATGTTTATATGCCTTGTTTGACGCATTATATACAGTTACTTTTCCTTAGATACGTAGATTTATTGGAGACTTATACGTATATTTAAATATCTTGTTGCGAGTTTTTGTGTATACGTGCAGTGAACTTTGTTTCCAGTGACACTTTTTGGCCTTTATCAATCTGTATCTTCGCATTTGTATCATCATCATCATCATCATCATCATCATCATCATCATCATCATCATCATCATCATCCTAGTTGCGCCCATTACAGGGCAAAGGCCTCTCCCATACTTCTCCAACTATCCCGGTCATGTACAGTGATCACGGAATGAAACGCGACGCGGAGCATTTAGTAGAACCCTGAATACGTGCAAAGTACGCGAGAGCACCATGTCATGTCTCAAGGAATTTGGTCACAAAAGGTGACGAGGACTCCGATGTAAGTGTGCACGCCAAAATAAGTCGATGTGACACGAACTACAGGCGGTGGAAACGAAGGTACGCTCATTACTTTACCCTAAATTGACGCGTTTCATTCAGTGAGCACTGTACTAATTGTGGCAAACTTCTTAATCTCATCCGCCCACCTAACTTTCTGCCGCCCTCTGCTACGCTTCCCTTCTCTTGGAATCCAGTCCGTAATCCTTAATGACCATCGGTTAGCTTCCCTCTTAGAACGACAGAAAGCTGAGCTAGTTGGTAAGGATTCATTATGCAAAATAGAAGTGAGGCGTGCAGACAGGACACAAGAGTAGAGAAGTGGACAACACGAACGCCGACTATCAACTGAAGGGGGCACTGAAGCGAAAAATGAAAGAAGACACAAAACTCATCTGCGCATGCTCAGGAATGGTAACACCACGTTTCAATCGGGTACACGTGCTGGTCTACGTGAGAGTTAACTGTTAAGGCACTTAATATTTTCCTTATGTAAAGTAATCGAAGGCTGACTCACGCACGCACTTCCACCATTATAGATATGCCATGCCTCTACCATAAGACGCGTATCTTCATTCTTATGCCTGTACAATATCGCGCATTCATCTAACTCTGGCTTGCAGTTACAATCTCGGCAATGTAGTGAAAGATTAGAAGGCGATCCACCGGTTAACGACCTTTTATGTTCCATTAGCCTCTGATTGATACACCGTCCCGTTTGCCCTACGTAGAACTGGCCACAGCTAAGGGGAATTTTATAAACCACACCCATACGACAGTCAGTAAAACTGTTGTTCTTATTGTGCTTCACTGGACAAATATCTGTTCGTTTTTTGCGTTTTATCCGCTCCTTTTTATTCTGTACGGCAGCGCATATCTTACCTAGCTTATTGGGAGCAGTGAAAGCAACATTAACATCATATCTGCTATCAACTTTTTTAAGCCTGTGCGACACTGAATGAATATACGGAATAGCCACAACTCTTTTTTTGCTATTACTGCTTTCTGTAATCACGTCCGTCCCACTCGAAACCGACTTCTTTAGGCGCTCAGCCACAGTGGCCACCGCTACACTAGGATAACCTGCTTCTAATAGGCGCCGGACCTGCGCATTAAAACTGGCGCTCATTTTGTGCATGCAGGATCTTGTGAGGGAAGACTTAAGGCACGACATAGCAATTCCGTTTTTTACTAATTTAGAATGCTTGGATTGAAAGTTTAGCAACGGCTTCGAAGATCTTGGGGAGTACTGCCAACATCATTTTGTTCGAAGATCAAGGAAATGTCAAGAAACTGAATTACGTGTCGCTGAGGAAATTCCTTGGTAAACTTTAATCCTCCCCCATAAAGTTTAAATTGCTCACTTACTGAGCAATTTACATTTCTAGTACTCTGAGCCCTTTTCCATGTTCCCCTACTCATCTGCACAATCCTGCTTCGTTAGCTTCCTTAATTGCGATATGTATGTTCCGCGCTAGAACCATGTCGTGGTTTAGTCGTAATCGTGTCGTCCCATTGGAAGTTCAAATGATGTGCGGCTTTCTTCAACCATCAACTGGGCATGCCAGGAGGATTGGAGCTATTCTTTCCGCTGAATCATGGCGCCAAGTTAGGTTCTACCAGGAGTGTCTAAGGGTCCGTTGCGCGGCCCTGGGAGACGGTCGCCTTTGGAGCCGCCCCTACACCGATTGGAACAAGTTAGCCGTGCAACATGCGGACTTCCTATGGAGGATGAAACTGCCGGAGCTTCAACAAAGTAAGAGGAAACACCTTTCGAATAATTCACCGTCGAATAACGTACTGGTTCTTGGAGACGCAATCGTAAGTGATAACCATAGAAGAACCCTTGCTTTAGGTCCTAAGCACTGTTCTAAGCCTAACATAAAACCAGTTGACGTTTTAAGCATACCGCGCTGCATAACCAGGTTCGTCCCGGAAGAAGAACGCTCACGCTGTATTTCGGATTGCATTGCTAGCATTAAACAATCAAATTCTCATTTTAAGACGCCTGACCCTGTCCGACCGTTAGTTGATTACCTTGTGGAGCATAAACTTAGACCAGTAATATCTGACAAGGAAGGTTATTTTGTAATTATGCCAGATGACATGTTTTCAGAAAAAGCGATTTCAGCCATAGAAAAGAATTTGCAGCCAGTCAAACTCAAGCCTTCGGTAGTTAAGCAACGTGCGGTTGACCTCTTGTCAAGACATAATCTTGATAGGCTTGTCTGTAATGTCAAGAAAGCTAAATCCCTCACCTTAGAACTGTTTTTCTCGGCCAAGACCCATAAACAATAAATTCCTTTTCGCTCTATAGTGTCAGAGAAATGGACGTGGCAGGTCTGTGTCGCCAGTTACCTACAGAACTGCCTAGCTTCACTAGTTTTTTCAGACCCCTTCTGCCTACGTAATTCTCAGGCACTAGTTCAGTATTTGAGAGAGGAAAATCCTGGTGATTGTGCAGCTTTTAGTATGGATATCGAAGACCTGTATTATTCCTTGCCGCATGACGGGTTGCTAAATTCCGTAAATGAGTGCATTAAAGAACAAGTGCAAGAGTCGGCTTTTATTGACAGATGCGGTGTTTCCACGGGAGCTTTTCTAGAAATTCTTTCAATGTACTTGAAGTTGAGGCTGATTGGGTGGAGAGATGGCGTTTTTCTGCAGAAATCAGGCATTTGTATTGGCTCAAAGGTTGCCCCTATTCTTAGCAACATGTACCTGAGTAAGGTTGACAACTGCTTAGAGAAAGCCTTAGGTGATAGCGTTATCAAGATATTTCGTTACGTTGATGATTACCTGATTTTCTGCAATATGGAAGAATTAGATTCCGCTGCTACCTCAGTAAATGAGCAATTTAAACTTTATGGGGGAGGATTAAAGTTTACCAAGGAATTTCCTCAGCGACACGTAATTCAGTTTCTTGACATTTCCTTGATCTTCGAACAAAATGATGTTGGCAGTACTCCCCAAGATCTTCGAAGCCGTTGCTAAACTTTCAATCCAAGCATTCTAAATTAGTAAAAAACGGAATTGCTATGTCGTGCTTTAAGTCTTCCCTCACAAGATCCTGCATGCACAAAATGAGCGCCAGTTTTAATGCGCAGGTCCGGCGCCTATTAGAAGCAGGTTATCCTAGTGTAGCGGTGGCCACTGTGGCTGAGCGCCTAAAGAAGTCGGTTTCGAGTGGGACGGACGTGATTACAGAAAGCAGTAATAGCAAAAAAAGAGTTGTGGCTATTCCGTATATTCATTCAGTGTCGCACAGGCTTAAAAAAGTTGATAGCAGATATGATGTTAATGTTGCTTTCACTGCTCCCAATAAGCTAGGTAAGATATGCGCTGCCGTACAGAATAAAAAGGAGCGGGTAAAAGGCAAAAAACTAACAGATATTTGTCCAGTGAAGCACAATAAGAACAGCAGTTTTACTGACTGTCGTATGGGTGTGGTTTATAAAATTCCCCTTAGCTGTGGCCAGTTCTACGTAGGGCAAACGGGACGGTGTATCAATCAGAGGCTAATGGAACATAAAAGGTCGTTAACCGGTGGATCGCCTTCTAATCTTTCACTACATTGCCGAGATTGTAACTGCAAGCCAGAGTTAGATGAATGCGCGATATTGTACAGGCATAAGAATGAAGATACGCGTCTTATGGTAGAGGCATGGCATATCTATAATGGTGGAAGTGCGTGCGTGAGTCAGCCTTCGATTACTTTACATAAGGAAGAGATTAAGTGCCTTAACAGTTATCTCTCACGTAGACCAGCACGTGTACCCGATTGAAACGTGGTGTTACCATTCCTGAGCATGCGCAGATGAGTTTTGTGTCTTTCATTTTTCGCCTCAGTGCCCCCTTCAGTTGATAGTCGGCGATCGTGTTGTCCACTTCTCTACTCTTGTGTCCTGTCTGCACGCCTCACTTTTATTTGCATAATGTATCTTCCCTCCTCATTTCATGTCTTGCCCATGCCCCCCCCCCCCCATTTCTTTTTCTTGATTTCAACTAAGATGTCATTAACTCGCGTTTGTTCCCTCACCCAATCTGCTTTCTTCTTATACCTTAGCGTTACGCCCATCATTCTTCTTTCCATAGCTCGCTGCGTCGTCCTCAATTTAAGTAGAACCCTTTTCGTATGCCTCCAGGTTTCTGCCCCGTACGTGAGTACTGGTAAGACGCAGCTGTTATACACTTTTCTCTTGTGGGATAATGGCAACCTGCTGTTCATGATCTGAGAATGCCTGCCAAACGCACCCCAGTCCATTCTTATTCTTCTGATTACTTCAGTGTCATGATCCGGATCCGCGGTCACTATCTGCCCTAAGTAGATACCACTAAGTGGAAGTGGTAAGGGTGTCTGCCCTAAGCAGATACTCTTACCACTTCCAGTGCCTCGCTAGCTATAGTCAACTGCTGTTCTCTTCTGAGACTGTTAAACATTACTTTAGTTTTCTGCAGATTAATTTTTAGACCCACCCTTCGGCTTTGCCTCTCCAGGTCAGTGAGCATGCAGTGCAATTGATGAAGTAAGCAAGGCAATATCATCAGCGAATCGCAAGTTACTAAGGTATTCTCCATTAACTCCTATCCCCAATTCTTCCCAATCCAGGTCTCTGAATACCTCCTGTAAACACGCTGCGAATAGCATTGGAGAGATGGTATCTCCCTACCTGACGCCTTTCTTTATTGGGATTTTGTTGCTTTTTTTTATGGAGGACTACGGTGGCTGTGGAGCCGCTATAGATATCTTTCAGTATTTTTACATACGGCTCGTCTACACCCTGATTCCGTAATGCCTCCATGACTGCTGAGGTTTCAACTGAATCAAATGCTTTCTTGTAATCAATGAAAGCTATATATAAGGGTTGGTTATATTCCACACATTTCTCTATCACCTGATTGATAGTGTGAATATGGTCTGTTGTTGAGTAGCCTTTACGGAATCCTGCCTGGTCCTTTGCTTCACAGAAGTCTAAGGTGTTCCTGATTCTATTTGCGATTACTTTAGTAAATAGTTTGTAGCCAACGGACAGTAAGCTGATCGGTCTATAATTTTTCAAGTCTTTGGCGTCCCCTTTCTTATGGATTACGATTATGTCAGCGTTCTTCCAAGATTCCGGTACGCTCGAAGTCATAAGGCATTGCGTATACATGGTGGCCACTTTTCTAGAACAACCTGCCCACTATCCTTCAACAAATCTGCTGTTACCTGATCCTCCCCAGCTGCCTTCCCCCGTTGCATAGCTCCCAAGGCTTTCTTTACTTATCCGGCGTTACTTGTGGGATTTCAAATTCCTCTAGATTATTCTCTCTTCCATTATCGTCGTGGGTGCCACTGGTGCTGTATAAATCTCTATAGAACTTCTCAGCCACTTGAACTGTTTCATCCATATTAGTAATATTACCGGCTTTGTCTCTTAACGCATACATCTGATTCTCGCCTATTCCTAGTTTCTTCTTCACGGCTTTTAGGCTTCCTCGGTTCCTGAGAGCATGTTCAATTCTATCCATATTATACTTCCTTATGTCAGCTGTCTTACGCTTGTTGATTAACTTCGAAAGTTCTGCAAGTTCTATTCTAGCTGTAGGGTTAGAGGCTTTCATACATTGGCGTTTCTTGATCAGATCTTTCGTCTCCTGTGATAGCTTACTGGTATCCTGTCTAACGGAGTTACCACCGACTTCTATTGCACACTCCCTATAAAGATGCCCATACGATTGTCGTTCATTGCTTCAACAATAAGTTCCTCTTCCTAAGTTAAAGTGGAATACCTGTTCTGTAGCTTGATCCGGAATTCCTCTATTTTCCCTTTTACCGCTAACTCATTGATCTGCTTCTTATTGCCAGTTTCTTCCGTTCCCTCCTCAAGTCTAGGTTAATTCGAGTTCTTAGCATCCTATGGTCACTGCAGCGCACCTTGCCGAGCACGTCCACATCTTGTATGATGCCAGGGTTAGCGCAGATTATAGGGTCTATTTCATTTCTAGTCTCGCCGTTGGGGCTCCTACATGTCCACTTTCGGCTATCCCGCTTGCGGAAGAAGGTATTCATTATCCGTATATTATTCTGTTCTAGAAACTCTACTAATAACTCTCCCCTGCTATTTCCTAGAGCCTATGCCATATTCCCCCACTGGCTTGTCCCCAGCCTGCTTCTTGCCTACCCTGGCATTGAGGTCGCCCATAAGCATAGTGTATTGTGCTCTGACTTCACCCATCGCTGAATCCGCGTCTTCATGGAAGCTTTCGACGTCCTGGTCATCATGACTAGATTCAGGGGCGTAGACCTGTACGACCTTCAATTTGTACCTCTTATTAAGTTTCACAACAAGACCTGCCACCCTCTCGTTAATGCTACAGAATTCCTGTATGGTGACAGCTATATCCTTATTAATCAGGAATCCGACTCCTAGTTCTCGTCTCTCCGCTAAGCCCCGGTAGCACAGGAGGTGTACTCCTAACTTCACTGAGCCCTATTATATCCCATTTACTGCCCTCTAATTTCTCCAATAGCACTGCTAGTGTCGCTTCACTAGATAACGCTCTAGCGTTGAACGTTGCCAGGTTCAGATTTCAATGGCGGCCTGTTCGGACCCAGGTATTCTTAGCACCCTCTGCTGCGTCACAGGTCTGACCGCCGCCGTGGTAAGTTGCTTCGCATCTGCTGGGGACTGAGGGCCGGGGTTTGATTGTTGTATTTATTTAGGAGGTTGTGGCCGAGTACTGCGCTAGGGGGGCCTATCCTGCTCTGATGAGGGAGTGCGTTACCGGTTCTCGTCACCGGGATCAGGCCGCACTCCAGGCCTGTTTATGCAATTTTATCAACACGCGGATTTTCTTTTTTTATCCGGTGGAAAATTGCGCGGCACCGGGATTCGAACCACGGTTCTCTTGCACGCGAGGCGGATACTCTACCTCTACGCCACCGCTGCACATTTGTATATTTCATTGTATATTCGCATTTCTAATGCACGAGGGCGAGTCAAATGAAACTGAGCCAACCCACCCCGCACAATAATGGTTCGGTTATATATGCGAGGCATGCGCGTTGCACAGAGTCATCTCTCATTTACAAAAGGGACACGCAGGTGTGAGGATAAAGGTTCTTCAAAGGGCCCATCGCCAGGTATGGCCATTTTGAGCTGACAAGCGCAGAGCATACATTGCGCGATAACGATCGTGTCTGCGAAGTATTACAACGCTACGCGCCGCGGAAAGATCTGAAATTTCAAACCGAACGCCGTTTTCTCTGCTCCTCGCGGCCGACGCACTCCAAGCCGGAGGATGACGTAGTCGGGTACCGGCGCCTACGTACTGGTGTTCGCAGTGTGACGTCGCTCGTGGTGACACGCGACTTCGAGAGTTATTCAAGACATCTGTTATCTGTGTGATCTGTTGCTTGAATTGACGAATTGAAGTTTAGAGAAATAATAAAACACACAAACAGAATGTCTGCGTGTATTTTTTTTTGTTTTACTTCACACCGAAGCAAGAGAGATGTACTCTCGCTTCGTCTGCTTCTTCCCACGGTCGTGCGGTTCCGTGCGCAGGTACCGAAACTATGTCATTATTTTCTACCGTATACCAGCGTCGTGATAATTTTCTGCAATCCACTTGTTCTTCCTCAGTATTCGCGTAGCACTGAATTATAGAGCTAGTCATGTGTCCTTGTGCACAGCGCGCAAAATCGTGCGCTGCGCGAAGCGATAACAGCTCGCTCGCGACGCCGCCAGCGAAAGTGCGCGGCGCCGAAAACAAAAGAAAGCGAGGAGAAAAAAAAGGTGAAGGTGGGGCCCATGACGTATGTGTCACGCGATCTTCGAGGTCCGGCATGGGGGAACGCAGGGAAAGAACTTCGCTTGCGGAGGCTAGACGGGGCGAGTTGAGAGAGTCACTATGCAGTGGAGCTCGCCTCCTGAAATCATGGGTTCGCGGCACTGAAATATTTCTACCTCGGCTATTAATGAGCCGATTTGAAAAATTTTTCCGGCAGTACACCCCCTAGAGGACACGTAATAACTTCCAGCGTATAACCAAAATTTGCTATGCGGCCTGGTGAGGGGCCCTTTAATGCTCTCGTACACTGGGTTGAACTTGGTTTCGTGGTATAATGCATACTCCAAGTTTACCAGCGTGGTGTCGTGAGGTTTTTTGCAGCTGAAGATCGTTCCCAAAAAGAAATTAGTTGTCGTATGGGTGCCGTGTACGTTGAACATTTCATTTCATTGGCCACCGTGAAGCATTGGAGAAAACGGTTCAAACGTTGCAAAGACGATCCAAGACCGTGCCAAAGCCACCGTGCAATCACCCCAACACAAGTGCAAAGGCTGATTACTCGAGAACGGAGGATAAGCATCGATGAATTGGCAGGGCGTGTGAACATCAGTCACGGTTTGGGACACACCATAATTCATGAACACCTCGGTTATCGGATCTTGTGTGCGCAATGGATGCCCAAGATTTTGAACAATCACCAGAAGACGGAGAGGTTCCGCGCTGCCTTGATTAATCTAATCGGGTATCACAATGAGGGTGACGACTTTTTGTCTGCAATTGGGACCGGGAACGAATCATTGTGCCACTACTACGTGCCTGAAACACGACGGCAAAGCTTACAGTGGAAACATCTGAATTCACCACCCCCAAGGAAAGCAAAGGCCGTCATTTTCGCCGGAAAGGTGCTGACTTTTTTTTTGTCAGCGGCCATTTGCTAAACCTGGAGAGACTATCTATCGTTTATATGATATTTCAAAACGTCGGATCGGCTGCGTGTCCCAATCAAGAACAAACGACGTGGAAAATTGACGAATGGGGTCATCTTGCTCCACGGCAATGCCCGTCTCCACGACGCTGATGTGGTTAACACGAAACTGGCAAAGTTCAAGTGGGAAACGCTGCAACTTCCGCCATACAGCCCAGACCTGTCGCCTTGCGATTTCCACATTTTGGAGCATTTGAAAAAAGAAACAGCTCAAGAGAACCAGATTCGTGTCGGATGATGACGTGAAAGAGTAAGTTACAGACTTTTTCAAGCAGCAACCCAAGGTGTTTTGTGCGACGGGAATCACGCGACTCGTTAGTCAGTGGGACAAATGTCTAAATGCTCATGGATACTACTTTTAAATAAAGTACGCCGTTAGTCATATATTTGCATTCATTCGCACTTTCATTTCATATATTCGCACTTTCATTTGACTCGCCCTGCATATCTTGCAGAACTCCTGCTTTTTATATGTGCGCTCTGTTGCGGCTATAATTTCGGTGCAATTACTCACAATACGCGGCCGATGACAGCCGCTCCTGCGCAATATATTCTAACAAAGGAAAGCGTCATTGAGATTTTCCCCTGGTCGTTGTATATGTACAAAAATGTAAATAAGGTTCTTGTATGACAGAGAGAGAAAGAGAGAGATAGAGAGAGAGAGAGAGACGGAGGTTAACAAGTTTCATTAAAATATTTGTCGTCAACTTGTTCATTTTATGGCCTTTACATTTTTCATATCAGCGGCATGCACTGCTTTGCTGGTTTCAAATTTATATAATTCTAAAGTTCGCGTGATATTTTCTTTACTTATTAAATAGACAGAAAACATGGAAGCACTGATATAAGTTGTTTGGAGACATACGAGTACATTCTTTTATGAAGAAATGCATGTTTGACTTGTCTTGACGATGCTTAGCCTTCAAGAATTCCTTTGCAGCATCTTTTGCAGTGGCAATGCAGTTATTAATGATGTATTTGAGCCATCGACAAATTCTATAAGGAGTAGGCCGAGCCGCTGCGTGCCCCCCCCCCCCCCCCCCCATCCCGAACGAAATTTCTGGCTACGCCACTGATACGAAGGTCTGGTGAGAGATCATCGAACGATAAAATGCCTCCAAATTCTAGTGCATTACATCTCTATCGGGTGATAGTGTGAGGAATCCATCAATTCGTGCACAGTTCAGTTCTAAAATAAAAATTTCTTTCTCCGTTTCGTGTAAAAATATGAGTAAGGCTGTAATTTTCCGCACTCATTGTCCCCCTCACTATACTTCGGCTTCTCTTGACATGACGTACTTGCAAGAGCGTATAAAATGCTTAATTATCTTCGCCCCAAAACATTATTTTATTAGGTTCCCATTTAAACATTGCTTGTTTAAACCTGGTACATAGGGAAGGCATTTTTGTGTCTTCAATTAATTGTAGTCTTTAATAATGTACTGGAAACCACAGAGCGCTGTTTTATTAGCTACGAGGGCGAAATTTGAGGATGTCCACCAGAGAAATTTAGAGAAAGAGTTTGACCCCAGTTCTGATACCATGCGATATCTCTAGGCAACTAGCAGCAAAGACGTGCCTCTTGACATGCTACTCATATAGTTGCACACTTTATCGATATCTCGCGCGTTAGACGGATCGCTGAACCGATTGCTTTTATTGAGTTTTAGAGAAATTACTCCACATCTGAAAATTTTTGTGATTACCCTGACTTCTGACCTGACTGGTATTCTCTATTGATGAGGTGCTTATGCTTATTTTAGTCTCTAGCTTCGAAATGTCATTGCTTCTTGCATGGTTGAAGTGTTTGCGTTGTTACCTGTCCTGTGCAGCGTTGGTGTTGTGCTTGGATATACGCGACTATAGCTTGTTTCGTCCACCATGCATACTTCATGCACGTATGTTCTTTTCTTTCCATTATGGAAAAGAACAAGAAAAAAAATCATGAGCCATTCCACTCCGTGTAGGTGGATGACCAGCGAAGCTGTGCAGCACGCGACAAAGAGGCGATACAGAACTTTGAAGAAAGGTACGAACACGGTTATTGTCTTGATCGGGGGTGATCGTGACGAAAGGCACGCACACACATTTATTTTGATACATTCGCGTTCATTCGCGTTATACATTCATTATATACATTCGTGTTTTCATTTTGCGATATACTAAGGCAAATAATTTGAGATCGAAATCACCGCACCGACTGGCAGTGGGCCAGTGCCGTCAGCGCCTTCGCAGAGGGAGGGGCAGTATGGGAACTCTGGCATGATGAGCGGCAACGGAGCCAACTGTGGAAAAAGACGACGGCGGACGCGCGTGCAGTGGCACGAGCGCGTTCGTGTGGTTACACCGAGGGGCGCCAACGAGCCAGCTGTGGAAGAACGAGCCATTGCTGATGATGACAATTTTTGCTCACACACATGACAACTTCACGGAACCCTAGCCATAAACAGCTTCGCTGTACAACGTACATATTCACGATAGCTCAGTGGCTGGACCGTCCGACTCCGAGCTGCACATTGTGGTGTATGAGCGACGCCCAGTGACATGCGGCGGGCAGCGCTTTGTGCTTCCTCCCTCTATGGCGAGGGTGACACTGGCAGACTACGCCGCTCGGCGACACAATGATGACGGCGATGTAACGGACACAACGGATGGAGAGAGGGACGAAAGGACAGAGCAAGCGTGGTTTCCAGTTTATATGCAACTACTGTCGAAGCAAAGTATTTCACATGCGGTGGTCAAACACTGACCACGCGGAATTAGGGGTTGGATTTGGATAGTCAACTTTTGTTTGTTTGTTATCTTTTTTGGCGTTGACTTACGCGTCTGCTATCTCGATTGGCCGTCGCTCCTCCTCTAGAGTAGTTCATGCGAACGAACGGCTTCATGAAAGCAGACCAGGTTTTGGATTTGATGCAGTGAAACTAAAAAGCTCATTGCCAGCAAGCCACGCAGGTATTTATCGAAGGCTATCTCTTTCATTTTAGGAGCCCTCCAATTCTATTTTAACTTTTGCAGCCCGTGCTTACTATAGCTAAACAAAAACAGAAAGAAGACGGGAAATAGAAGAAAGATGGTAGAGAGACCCAGTGTTCTCCGTCGGATCGTCGCAGTTCGCTCGATCGTAAATCACAACTCTTCTTCTCGAATGACCGCAGTATCGATTAATGACATATAAACGACCTACCCTGCGGGGTGCGGCGATATTCGACCCTTCTGCTTACTTTTCGCGCCTCGGCGCTTCAGTGTTGGCGCAGTTTGCTTAATTTTTCCTTCCTGCTCTTCCGCGTCAGTACCGGCGTTCCGTTTCATGCGCGCGTGCGTTTGGTTATTATCCTTATTTTTTTTTATCGTTAGGGGCGAGATAAATTTGCGACCAGGAAGGCCATGCAGCGAAGGAACGTCAGAGGCTGCCGTTTTTGTCGAGGCGCGTGAAGCCGGGTCCCACGCAAGTGTCGTTGGCATGGCGATAGCACCGACGCTTGATCCCGCAGGGCATTCGAACGCCAACAGAGAGACGGTTCGATTAAACGCTCCGGACGCGGAAAGGCGAGGGACACAACCATCGCGCTGCAACGGAGCCGAGATCCCACCATAAACGAGCTCTTTTGTACTGGGGCTACTGAAAACAAATATAAAGAAAGAAAATAAATGTCTCGAAAACAGGACCGGAGGCTGACGGAGGGCGGGCGCTTCTCTGGAACGAAGAGAGCGGAACTCCGGTGCGAAGGTATTGCGACGCGGTCCCCAGTAGCATACGTGTAGCGCGCAGAAGCAGTAGCAGCAGCGGTGGCGAGCACAGAGGAGGAGTGGGGTGAACCTGTAACAAGTCGCCGAGAGGAAACAGGCTACGATCTCGACCCGGGGCGGCCTTCGAACAATGGGCTCGTTTCGGAGAGCCGGGCGCGCTTTTGTCTTTTCGCTCGCTTTCCCTTCCCGGCTCTGTCCATTGTTCTTTCGGGGGTACGTGTGTACGCGGCAGTAGACGAGTCCGTTTGCTGTTTCGCGACTGACGCAAGGGAGGCTTTCTCTCGCGCAGCGGAGCAAAACGGCGGAGCACGCTTGCCGGTGGCGGCTCCTCTTTCTGCGTCTTTCGGTGTCCTGCACACCTTTCATTCTCCCGCGCTCGCGAGCACCCGCCGTGGCCTATACTGAAGCGAATAGCGAGTACGATGCTTTCCATTTGCTCACGGGTGAAAGAACCGCACAGAAAAAGAAACACCATGGATTAGACATACAATATTCATCATTCTTTCCAATTGACGTTCTTGCTGAGGGAAACAAAGCTTCTTTGTTATCTGAAAAGTAAAGTGGAATAAAAGCACATTACGTCTCCACTTACAAGTTTAGCGACTGAACTATACTGTGAATGATTGAGTCTTTTGAGAATGCTGTACGTTCCAGATTCGTTACCGCTATTTTGTGGCCGTGTACAATGCGACAATGCAATCTCCGTGACGACATAGTAGTCTACAACAGACATTGACCCTTTTCCTTTTCTCTCGCTACAGAAAGTGTAATGAAATCTTCGAAACAATGTAGGGACGTGGTACCAACGATGTGAGATACAATGCTACGCAACTAGTAACTATTTTTTATTATACAGTATTGAAATGTTGTCAGTTATTTTGTTTAATTTCATTGACACGCTTCGCCGCAGTAAAAAAGAAAAAAAAGAAACAATGATATTTTAACACAAATAATTTATTTTAAATAATTCGTCTCCTCTAGCTCGTTGTGAAGGACTTCGTGAAGGACTTTGTCAACAAACGCGTCACTATTCCCTTTTGCTGCAGTTTTCCATGATTGTGTCAGTTTACCTCCGCACTTTCCTGTGTTCGCGTACAGCCACTCCCGTTCACTGCCTCTTGTTTCTTTCTTTAAATGTCCGGCAACAATGGCGGCCTTTTCACGGTTGACGTCACTGTTGTATTACCTTGCAGCCGATCACACTCGCGTTTGTCCTACACACTTTTATCGTGTATTTTAAATGCCGAGGCGGGCCAACCAGGGATACTCCACACCATCAGGCCACTGTACGTTGGCAACAGTGCGTGGTGCGCAAATTGAGAGCGACGTCCATCCCTCTCTACCGTTTATTTTCTAACACAAGGATTCTCGCTGCTTCGAAGTATTTTATGCAGATACTTGCTGTCAACTTATTCTACTGTCCGTGTGCTTCCAGCCTCTGCCAAGACAAGCGGAGGAGAGGGAGGCAGCTGGGGTGATGGTCACAACTATCCACCAATGCAACGTCCGGTCGTACTTTACAGAAGCAATCGCTCCGAAAAACAAAAGGAGTATGGGGGGGGGGGGGAGGCGTAAGCGTCTATGCCAATGCCTATACATAGAGCGCTTGAAAAAAAGGAAAGAATAAAAAACCTGAAAATAACAGCAGTTATTTTTTTCTTTTTTTGAGCATAGAAAAACATACTGTGAAAATATACATAATATAATGAGAAACATTACGGTAAATAAAAGAAACTGTCGTCGTTATCACATTTAGAGTAAGCACATTCATGTTCACATATTCACATTCAAAAAGGCGTTTGATTCAGTAGAAATACCAGCAGTCATAGACACATTACGTAATCAAGGAGCACAGACCGCTTACGTAAATATCCTGGGAAACATCTACAGAGATTCCACAGCAACCTTAATTCTCCACAAGAAAAGTAGGAAGATGCCTATAAAGAAAGGGGTCAGACAAGCAGACACAATCTCTCCATTGCTATTCACTGCGTGCTTGGAAGAAATATTCAAGCTATTAAACTGGGAATGCTTAGGTGTAATGATCGACGGCAAATACTTCGACAACCTTCAGTTTGCCGATGACATTGTTCTATTCAGCAACGTTGCAGACGAGCTGCAACAAATGATTGAGAACCTTAACAGAGAGTGTGTAAGAGTGGGGTTGAAGATTAATATGCAGAAGACAAAGATAATGATGAATAACCGGGCAAGGGAACAAGAGTTCAGGATCGCCAGTCAGCCTCTACAGTCTCTGAAGGATTACGTTTACCTAGGTCAGTTAATCATAGGGAACCCTGATCATGAGAAGGAAATTCATAGAAGAATAAAAATGGGTTGGAATTGTCAGCTCCTGACTGAAAGCTTACCATTATCATTGAAAAGGAAGGTGTATAACCAGTGCATTTTACCGGTGCTGACATATGGGGCAGAGACTTGGAGACTGACAAAGAAGCTTGAGAACAAGTTAAGGACTGCACAAAGAGTGATGGAACGAAGAATGCTAGGCATAACCTTGAGAGACAGGAAGAGAGCGGTTTGGACCAGAGAGCAAGCAGGTATAGCTAATATTGCAATTGACATTAAGAGAAAAAATGGCGCTGGACAGGTCATATAATGCGGAGGTTAGATAACCGTTGGGCCATTAGGGTTACAGAACGGGCACCAAAAGAAATGAAGCGCAGTAGAGGACGGCAGAAGACTAGGTGGAGCGATGAAATAAAGAAATTTGCGGATGCTAGCTGGAATCGGTTGGTGCAGGACAGGGGTAATTGGAGATCGCATGGAGAGGCCTTCGTCCTGCAGTGGACATAAAATAGCCTGATGATGATGATATTCATGCTAACCATCATTTTATTTAACTTTTCTCATGTGAAACAGTATGCAATATCTAAAATTTGTCCTCCTGAGCAGCAAGCTATAAGACCATCTCTTGTCGCCGGACCCTAAACTTCGAACTTTTACGAAAAAAAAAATGACATCAGGAAGTCATTCCAGCAATGTTCCCATTTACTGATTTTAAGAAAAAAAAACAGATGTTTTCGAGTCAGGGCGCCCACCTTGTTTCTCCGTGGATGTTTGGGCTAGCCCTCAGAGCAGAATTAACCCTTGATTCCGGAAATGTGGAAGTGCTCGTCAATTGAGAGGCCGGCAAATACATGTAGCTTTATTTGCTAGCTACACCGTTCTCCTGCTCCCTGGTGTTAAACAAGGGCGCCCCCAAAATTAGTTTCATTTTAGAGTTTACTGCGTGCGGCGGCGCCCCCCGTCCCCCAACCAGATTTTCTTTTGAATTTTCGGTTATCATGCTAACCGAGACATGTAGTACTAATGACTGATGTTTTTAGGTTACCTATAATTATAATACCTATTATTTAAACAGGTCACACTCGAGAGGGATAGAGTAGCGCTGCTCATTATGGACGTTGCTGAATGTGAAATCGTTGAGTCTTATACCGTAATGTCTCCAGATTATGAACTGTTGTCATTGTGCACTGATAAGCATGTATCTTCAGTGTGTTATCGGCCACCGTGCGGTGATATATCAGCGTTTCTAGAGTTTTATGACGAATTTCTAGCATTTGTGGCTCAAAATCATAATTCTACGACAATAATGGTCAGTGGAGATTTTAACGTTGACATGAGCACGAACAGTTATTCATCAAATGCTTTCAATATGGTCATATTATCAAATGGTTTTGCCAATTTAATTAATGGGCCAACTAGGGTTACACCGGAAGGCGAGTTAACTCTTGATTTATTTATCACTAATTCCATACAGTCAGACGTTAAATCTGGAGCTTTATCGTGTTCAAACAGTGATCACCTGCCGGTGTTTCTGTGTGCAGAATTAAGCGAGTCACAAGGAAAAAAGTTGCCACCAGGGTTGTACCAATTAATTACAGATGAAACACTGAAGTCCTTTTGCGAAGCCCTGATGTCAACAAAATGGGACATGATCACTAACCTTACAGATGCCGATGAGACTTACGACAAGTTCTTGGATATACTGACCCAACTTTATCACAAGAGCTTCCCTTTCAGAACACGAAGAAAAAGGAAGAGAACGCGGAAGCCATGGATTACTCCTGAATTACTCAATGAAACGAAAATTAGGGACAAGTTATGCCAACATTTCCTTCAGACACGATCAACCGATGACCTCGTCGTATTCAAAAAGTATCGCAATAAGCGAACAAAAATGTTGCGACATGTGCGCACAGTATACTATTCATCTTTGCTGGACATTGAGTGTCGTTAACATAGTTTGCTATGGTCGAGGTTGAACACTCTTCTAAATCGAAGTCGCTCACATAGGCCTTTAACGAAATTACGAATTAATGGCAAAGATTTATCCGGTGTTAAACTCGCTGACGCATTTAATGATTTCTTCAAAAGTATCGATAAGACTCGGTCTCCATCCTCTCAGGCTAGTAACTACGTACGCGCTCATAATAAGAACACAATGTACCATCATCCTGTAACACTGAATGAAGTTGCGCCCGTTATAAAAGCCTTGAACAATAGCACCAGTTGTGGCATTGACGGCCTTCAAGTTGGCCATATTAAACATGTGGTTGACATTATTGCCCCAGTACTCGCTCATATTTTTAACACATGCTTGCAATCAGCGATTTTTCCAGCGAAAATACAGTGTGCGAAGGTTACTGTTATTTATAAAAAAGGAGATCGCAATCATCTGGGAAATTACAGACCAGTATCCATTCTACCCGTGTTTTCAAAAGTGTTTGGAAAAATTTTGTGTTCAAGGATGATAAACTTTATTGAAAAACATGTTAACACCACATCAATACGGTTTCCGCAAGAACAAATCAGTCGAGTTAGCATTACTAGAACAGAGTGAGTGAAAGAATATATACTAACAGAGTTTGAGAACAAAGAAATAGTTGTTGGTATTTTCGTAGGCTTTTCTAAAGCATTTGATTTAGTTGACCATAATATTTTGCTAGAGAAATTACAATATTATGGGATACGAAGACAGTCACTATCTCTTATAAAATCCTACCTTTCCAACAGAGCCCAAGTTGTTAAAATAAATACTTTTACTTCGAAAGCCAGGACTGTCCTGCGGAGTGCCCCAGGGAAGTATTTTAGGCCCTATACTTTTTAATATTTATATTAATGATATCGTCAACACTAACCCTCAGGCAAGATTTATTATCTATGCAGATGACACCAGTATTTTTTCCGCCGGTAATGACATTCATACTTTTATTAAACAATGCAACAGTACAATGAAATCCTTATAAGAATGGTCGAAACTTAATTTAATGAAGGTAAATGAGAGCAAAACGAAAGCAGTTATATTTAAGCCGAAAAACAAACATATACCTCCGCATCAAGATATTAAATTAAACTGGCTAAGTATTGAAATAGTCGAGAAGTTCAAATGTCTGGGTGTCATTTTCTCCGCGAACCTGTCTTGGGATAATCATGTCAAAAATGTTGTAGTCAAATTGGGCCAAATAACAGGTGTAATAGGCCGCTTAAGGTATATTCTTTCTACGCGCATCAAACTCTTGCTATATAATTCCCTTTTTTCTTCACACATGAACTGTTAGTGTGGGAAAACACGACATCCAACAATCTAGAGCATTATTCACTTACTACAGAAAAAATATCTCCGACATACATATAATGCTCCCTACACTGCATCGACAATAACTTTCTTCATGAACACCGGTGTAATTCCAGCGTATAATCTGTACAAATATCGATTAAGTCACGTCTATAAGGCGGAAGTCTATAAGAATATTTTTAATCTGCATAAACTCGCTCAATTGCAAACTAGAGCAACAAATTATATCACAAGACACTTCGAAGACTGGACAGTACCGACACCACGGTCAAACTATGGGAAACAGTGCCTGAGGTATACATTACCCACACTCCTAAATTATTACAATTCGGTTCGTTTCAATCTTTTCTCTTCGTCTCGCAATGAGCTCCGGCTGATGTATGTGTTTGCTTTGTAACACTTGTGTGACCATTCTATGTGTATCTTTTCCATTGATGCTCTTCGTGACTTTTTAGTAATGTATATTATGTGCAATATTGTGTATGTACGGTATACATGTGTATATTTTGGATGAATGAAAGAATGGGGATGCTGTCTCTGCCCAAATGAGCGAAATACACTTTCGTTTCATATATATATATATATATATATATATATATATATATATATATATACACAAACCAGCATGAACCATTGGTTTATTTGAGGTAACACTCACGGGACTAAGCTGACCATGAGTAGCATGCCACTGTTGCAGCGCGGGCTCTTTGTACCAGAATGATCGTGAACCTGCGAGACACTGATGGTGAACAGTACCCTTAATGTAAACCCTTAATGAACTTGCGATGCTGATGGCGCAAAATGTCTTGACACAAACATGGCTTATCCCAACATGCCTGTGGTGCTACTTTTTTTGTTATGCTACTGTGGTGAGGAAAATTTTGAACCGTGAACTGCCAAACATATTGGTGGGCAGGATCTTATTTTGAGCTAGTTGGTCTTTCATGTCAAAGGGTAACAAACGGTGGAAGACGACGTGGACGGCGTCCTGTTACTCCGCGTTCATGTCCTCGTCGTTTTGCCTTTTACCCTACGACCCTACGCCTTTTACCCTACGAGATTGGTGGGAAACAGAGGGCCGACAGAATGTCCAGCCTGCTCTCCTGATTTCGCAGCCTGCGATCACAATTTGGGGAGAGATATTAAGCAGGAGGTTTACGTTTAAGAGACTGCGAGATATTGTCATGCTGAAAACAACAGTTGAAGAAGGAATTCACAAAATTCCAATATTCATGCTTCATAAATCTATGTGCGACACTACCAGATCATTCTAGATTATGCTGGGTTACAAAGGACGAGCAGTTTGAGATAATTATACGCTTCATTTTGTTGTGGTTGTTGTCCATCGTTAGCTTAAGACATTGCCTCTTGAATGATGTCGTATCTGTATCCCCAATGCAATGAAACCCATCAAACACAACCTGTAGCCGTATTTCTGACTTACCGTACATTACTTTTCTTACACATTTCTTTCTTTCTTTCTTTCTTTCTTTCTTTCTTTCTTTCTTTCTTTCTTTCTTTCTTTCTTTCTTTCTTTCTTTCTTTCTTGCCAGCAATACGTAACTGCTCAAAAGTATTGCAGTTGCAGTTGCTGCAGTTGCACAGAGCGTCCGCATTTTCAAGCAGTGTGTTGCAGGGATACATCGGGTGGATGCAGTGTTTGAGAATTACGCAAAACCTGTATTTGAAGGATACTCGATGCATGAAAGGCACGTACCCAGTGGTGATTCCACGTGTTCGTGATGAGCGCGGGCCCCAGCGAGCGCGCCGGGTTGAGGCCGGCGCCCGTGAAGCGGTACTGCATGAGAGAAAGGGCATGTGCTTCACGGCGCTGTTTTTTCCAGAACACGCAGGGAAATTGTTCGCTAGAAAGTTATACACACGATGCGTCCGGCGTGCGTGCGTGCTAGTGCGTGTGTGTGCGTATGTGTGTGTGTGTGTGTGACATATTGTGCTGCGATATGAGATTTATACGCCTCAATTTATACGTATCCTAGCCTATCCTGCGTCCGGATTTCAGGTAACGCTCTGCAATAACATTTCTTCTCGCACATGCAGAAAATCTCTAGCGACAGTCAGTTGAATAAGCTGCGTGTCGATCGAAGTAGACGCAGGATACGCCCTGCAGATTTGTAGGTAATTCCTGTGGGGAGCAGCTCTGCAAAGGCACTTCTCTAAAAACAAAGAAAATAAAAAATGACTACAAGAAGATCAACAAATACTAACTGGTTCATTCAGCACCATTTTCTATCTGCATTCATACTTATATTTGCCAAATTTATTTCCAACACAACTTAAATAAAGCTACATATTTCTGTAATAAAATGCACTTGAATAAACAGTTCGGTTTGAGTAAATTGAGAGAGCTGCAGGAAATTGCTTGCCTAAGCCGTTCTGTTAAATAGGTTTCGGGCACACCTTACAATTGTTTGTCTGGTCCGATCAGCGACAACGATCGAGCTACAAAGATGATGCAACCGCTGAAGTTTTAAGGCTATTGACCCGACGTCGTTGCTCTGTGACTATGGTGTTGGGCTGCTGAGCACGAGGTCGCGGGATCGAATGCCGGCTGTGGCGGCCGCATTTCGATGGGGGCGAAATGCGAAAACACCCGTGTACTTAGATTTAGGTGCACGTTAAGGAACCCCAGGTGGTCTACAAGTGGTATTGGCACGTTAAACCCCATAATTTAATTCTTAAGGCTATTGCATAACTTCAGGAATTTGTGTTGAAATAACGATTCCTGAAGACCGCTAGCGAATATTCTTTTTTTTTTTGTTCTTCAGCGGCTGTGACAAATTATTTGCGAGGGAGCCGCGTTACTGCCATACGCTGTGTTCTGCCGATAAGGAAATATTGAGGCGCCCGCCAAAGCGCGCGCCAAATACGAGCGGACATTAGATCGAGTCAGCGATTGGGTCACTGGTGGTCAGCCTATAAAGAAAATTGTTTGTCGAAAATCTAAGTTTACCTTCTGACATGTATGAAGTATCTGTAGACAATTCCTATGTAGAGTTTCTCAGTCTATAGGCAATCTGTGGATCGTAGCTTTATATAGGACCATATGTGTATATATATATATATATATATATATATATATATATATATATATATATATATATATATATATATATATATATATATATATATATATATATATATATATATATATATATTGTTTCTAAACATACAGCCTAACGCTTTTAATCAATCTTTGTCCGCAGCAGAGGCCTATGGGTTTTATGTATAGGAATAATAAGAGCAACTTATGAGTAGACAAAATATCCAGTGTGTAGGACCTGTACAGATAATCTACAGAATGTTTGCTACTATATGGACAGCGTACATGCTTAGAGTGAGTGTATGGGGGCTGCCTGTTGTCTTTTGAGTACACTGTGTACCGTATACGCTTCCTCGATGCACAGTTCGCCGCTCGTTTTGTTTAGGAACAGTTTTACCGGCACGCGTGTAGTCATCCTCCATCTGCAGGTACGTTTCGGGACGAAATCTATGTTGGAAGTCCCGTGTACATAACGGAGCTTGTAACAGAATATTTTTATACATCTCGCATCGTTCACTATCGCGAGCGTATACATCCTTGAAGATTCGCGGTTATGTGGCAGAGAATCCCCGCACCGGAGTGCTTCCTTGTCTAACAGAAGCTATTCTATATAGCTGGCTTACCGCCTTGCCCAACAACGCAAGGTTGCTCTCGCCAGCGCACCAGATCGATCGTGTTTCGAGCTTAACTTTCACTGCGTAGTCCCGACACTTCGCGGCCCGCTCAACTTCGCCGTTTGGTCAATTCGCACGCGAAATGATGTCAAAAGGGGGAAAAGAAAGGGGGCGGGGAGGGGGTGAAGTCGAGCGCCAAAAGTTGGGAGATTTCGCGCCAGCCGCCGCGTAGTCGAGGGATGACGCACGGTTGGCGCGACTCTTCCCATAATGGTTTTTCCCTCCGTTTCTTCCAGACCACAAATGGATTCTAAAAAGAAGGCTGGCAGCCCAAAGAAGAAATTTATGTGGCCCCGGCCACAAGGGGCGACGGGCTCTGTCTGACCGACTTCGATTTTGGCAGCAATTTCTGCCGGACCACCACGGCGGCCAGCCGACTGACGGCCTTTCCACTGAAAGGTAACAGACGTCGTCACCCCGCCTGCTTCCCTCCGCGCGTATATCCCGAAGGCGCAGCTTCCACACTGTGGTCTGGCCTGTTAGGAGGCCCGCAGAAATTTCCGCCTCTCGTGATAAATGGGCCCAGCGCCGAGCCGGCGCTGCCACGACAGGATAATGGCACGCTGGCGCGCTCGGTACGTCGTCGGGTCGCGCGCATACCACATGCGGCGACGGCAGCGAGCCGGGAGCGGGACGCACGCCTGCTACACGCTTGCGAACGGCGAATGCGTGTTCAAAGTTAATCTCTCTTCACTCGAGTATGCGTCGAATGTCATATAAGTTAAGAAAATGGCCCGAGTGTAGCACCCCTAACTCACCAGGCACTCGCTGGCCAGAGCTTTCGCACGCGGTGGCGTAGAGGCCAAGTCCATAGAAGAGTGTTGTTCTTTCTTTTCTAACTCCTTACTTACGACGGGGTTTGTAAGCCATGCGTTTTTTTCTTCTTTACACCGCTTGTTCTTACAAATGGTGCCTGGCGGTGACGCATGCAACGCTCAAGCGTGTTGAGAACAAGCGTGTTGAGCCCGTTGAAATCTACGCGCCCGACTACTGGGAAACTGGCTGAACTTCCTTTACGTTTTTTCGCCCTTCAAAAGCGAGAGGGCAAACTTGAACTTGAAAGAAAGAGGGACGACGCAATGAAATACACTTTAGACGCTGAAAAATCTACAACTGGCCCGTTCTATGAGTTTGACGCACACTGTTGGAAGTGGCTTCTCAGTTTAGGAAAATAACAATTCAGGCCAAATGGTTGTCAATGTATATTTCATCTTCTTTCAGTATGCGTACGCCCGTTTCTAAGAAAAGAAAACAAGATAAATGCGGAAAGAAAGTATGCTTGCTACTGGTTCAGTCAGATGGGTTGACTTTTGAAGTTAACCGCTTAAGTGATTGAGCCCTCACAGCGGTGTCTCTTTTATCCCACATTAAGCAGCAGTGGGCGACTATTTCTGAACAACAGTGACTTTATTGTTGGATTGTTCCTTGAGAATTTTCGTTTGTCTTCATCAACGCATAGAGGCTTACGTACTCAGATGTGAAATATAGTATATGAAGCCTGTTGATAATCGTTTGCGTGAACAACAAAGAGCAAAATACAAATTAGTAAACATAAAGAAAGAAATGTAGCTGAGGCCGCATTTCGCTAGGATTCTTTTCCTACAATTCATTGGTTAGCGTCCGTTGCGCCGAACAGTGGACCCTGGCCATAACAAAGGCATGGCTTCGTGCGAGCTAATGACAAAAGGCAAACATGTGTTGAATAAAAACATTCGCGCTAGAAACGGCCCCATGGTGAAAGTTAAGAGATAGAGCGGAACAATGAGTTTAGTTAGTGGCGGTTTTAAGATGATATGCTCACAGTAAGGTCGTTGTCTCTAAGCCGAGCTTAAAAAATAAATAAAAATAAGCTCAACTGCATTGGACTTAAATGACGTTTAGTCATGGAAAAACAGCTGACGTTGACGTTATGCAGCAGTGAAAACTTACCAGCAGAGGCCTCGCATTGGACACAGCAGAAGCATTAATGGCAGAAAAGTATGGAACGAAACCAGCTGAACATGATCGCCAGAAGTCGTTACAATGCGTGAATGCGGGGGATTGCAGGTGAATTCGCGCGGTGACGCATGTAATCGAGCAGCATGAGTGGAACCGAAAGGAAACGAAACTTGCTTGGAATATTTGTGCCTCTTGATAAGAAATTTGTCACTGAGTATGGTCATCTACCCTTTAGAGATTTGCTGTGCTACGCCCATGTTGAACATGCGAGGCGCAACTGCCTAAAGTACCTTAGCATTGTTGAATTCGTTCTTTCTGCCCTTTTCAGTAGTCTGGATGCGAACAGAATATTCTCAATGATAAACAGCTTGTCGAGAAACGACTGAATTAAATTCGAGTGAAATAGCGTTATATGTTTAGCTTTATATAGTTTAAAGCGTACTGAGCCACCTTTAACGGGACAAATTTGGCAGTATTACATTCTAGAAAAAAATCGCCCAAACGTTAAGTGGGGTAACCTTTTAAACAAAACAGCACCGAAACACGATGCAAATGTTGGAAAATTCACCTTACGACTTCTCCATTGTGCCTCCACTACTAGTCCAGACTTTTTCAACGGGAGAGCTTGTTTTCCTATTTTAACTCAGCCTTAAGGGCCCAAGACAAAGAAGGACTTTAAGATTAAAATTCGCAAGGTTGCATAAAGCCGTCTCTAATGTTTTGACATTCCTGGTGTGTGCGGACAAGAGCATTATTGTAATGTAGTAATACTTGGTAAGCTAAATAGGACTGCAGTCAACCTTGTGAAGGCCTAATCTAAGAGAAGCATGCTTTCTGAAAATCAATTTGTCTATGTTTACAGCATATTGTGTTTATTAATGCTCTCAATATAGATCATTAGTCAAATATTGTAGCAGTGCGTATACTAGCATTCACTGATCGATACTTTCAGCCTTCACAACAAAGGCGTTGGGGATGCAGATGGAGCACTGATGTTCTATATTCGTATTCGCAAAGCAGTAAGTATAGGCTGCGGTAGATGTAAGGGCAGCCACCAGGCCATCATGACAGCTCATATTACATTGGCGAAGGCGGCAGGGCAAACAGTTCTGGCGAAAGAAAAGCTTTGTGAATTTGGCTTGTTGGCCTGTATTCGCAAAACTTCTCTGGCGTAAGTGCGGTTGTTCGCCCACGGCCTCCTCCCCACAGCTTTTTCCAGGGAGGTGTCCAGTGTCAGTGAGTCAAAAAACACCTCGTACACACTTTTTAAAAGGCTTACGCGGGAAAACACATGCAGAAGAGGAACGAACAGGACAGCACAAACGAAAACAGATTTTCGCGGCAACTTTCTCTGTCAATATCGTTTTCAACACCTTTACCTCTATCTTACATCATCGCTTGTGGGCTAACGCTGCCGTTGCTGCGTGAACTGAACTGGGTGGCTGTTCTTTATAGAGTTTAGTCAGGTGAATATAGCGTCAGCTGCTGTTTATGTACCCCTTTCTTTCTATCTTTGTTTTTTCGGTTTTCACTTCTACACGAAGTAAAATCGATATAAATGTAGTTGTTAAAATACGCAAAACCTCAAGCCTTCCACAGCAATCAGATTGTTATAGGACAGCTCAGGAAAATAATGTAACAAGCGGCCGGTGCAAAATTAAGAAGCCTTCATGTGCTGACGTGCGAGCGCGTCACCGCCACTAATATTCCACATGAGCAGAGCACGGTGTCCGGTTAGTGCTATAGACCGCGGTTCAACGTCACTAGGTGGCGCATATCGTGTTTCCTCCACCCTAAGTTCAACTTTGGGATGGTTTGCCTAAAACTTTCGGAGAGAAAGCTAAGCAAATGTGCAAAAATACTGACGCGTTTCAATGTTCCTAGCACTGTTGTTACACTCTGCCTGAGATGGACCACCTCACTTATAGTCGATAACGTCAGAATTTGGGCTTATTGCTTGATCATCTTGAACTTAGAACTGCGCAACAAGGGACCGGGACAGATGAGGACGCACACAGCGCTAATGTCCAGTACTTATATTCCGAAAGAGCAGACATAAACAAACAGACCGAAATAAAAATAACAGCACGAACAAAATGGAACTGATGTGCATTCGTGTCATGACTACCGCCAATAACGCCCAGATACGCTAACTCCTTATTGGACAGGGCCAGTGACGTCATGGTAATTCATGACACTCCCAAGCGACTAATCTCACTTGCTTCGAGGATTTCTCTTGTCGAATGATTGTAATGCGTGTGAAGCATCCTCGTACGCGTGAAGTCCGGGCCACGCATACACACGGCTGGCAATGAATTACCAATCTGGTATCTTCTTTCCTTCTAACGCCGCATTCATGCTTATTGAGCCTATCATTACCATACTTACAAGTTTGTCCATCTAATGTAACGCTTGCCGCCAAGATAGTCGAATATCGTATACTATCCATACTGCGCATGTTATATACTTTAGGATTGCGATGCGTACAATGTGCTTCATTTTTTTTCGTGCTATTTTTTTTTTTCATCTACGTTTTTCTCATTGTTTATATATGTCCGCTCTTGCAGAATCAAAGTGTTCGAAGTCAGCGCTGTGTGCGCCCTCTTCTGTAGCTATCCCGTATTGCACTGTTATAAATTGAGAACAACATTTACTCCACTCTTGTGAACAGCTGTCTAACTTTACCGATATCACGCGTAGAGCTCTTTTTGTGTACCCGAGTTCTTGCTTTCGGTACTTGCTTTCGGCGTCCATCTAGATATCAATCAGCGTATCCGATGCAATTGTGCAGTACGTTGCTCTAATGTGAACACTCGCTGTTTTGTGTAACGCCCCCAATGACGAAATTGAAGAAGAATGCTTGGATTGGAAGCAAAGCATGATAACTACAATGTCCCGGCAATAACTTAACATTCTTTTTGATAAACTCATTGGTTAACAGTTTGAATACATTTCAAATGTGAGTAAGTCGTGGTATGCGGAAAAGTAAGTTACTGGTCTGCATTAGTGCACTCATTTTCAGACACTCGAACTGTCGCTTGACGAGAAGCCCTTCACGCCTCCCAGCTGTAGCTGCTGCTCTCAGTGTAAAGTGACCTTTGTCCCCATCTGTTCCACGGAGCCATGTTTACGATGACGTATCTTTAGACTTCGCTATACGACATTGGCTTGAAGGCCGACGTTCCGCATTCAAAAACAAAGAGGTTCTTTAAATATTCAGTTACAAGTTGTGTTTACTTTTCTTTTTCTGTAGAGCTATTTCGTCTTTAAGATATGAGGTGCGCTACTGGGATTAGAGACTCAATTACAGTCGATAAAACACGGTAATTAAACGACGACACGGATGAGGGTTGGTGCGATGATCTTTTAAAATGCGGTTTATTATAATGGTTCCTTGAATGTGGACGCCAGAGGCAGTACGTCGCGAGCGTTACTTAGCTTTTTTTTTTTTTCTTTTTTACCGCTAGTGACGGCTGTTTGCGGCAAAATGAAAGATCCAGTCTTATTACGACACCGGGTAAAATGAATAAATGTGTGCTTCTACTGCGCGCTTGTCCAACGACAAACTGCTAGTCAATTGTATCATCATGTATCGCTTTCGGACTGCCAGCGTTTTCTGGTGGCATGTACATTCTGTGAGAGGACACGCGATAAGTTAAGCTGGTCGCCTCTCTGTAGTTCTCGCGAATAAATGCCTCTACCCTCTTCACGCACGTTCGTTTTTGCTTGACAGTGGCACGCGGCTGAAGTAGGGGAACTGTGCTTGCTTTTTATTTTATACTTAACAGCTGTAGTCAATCTCTATGCTATCTTTTCTTCCAGTATTTCTTCGTTGTGCAGCCTGTACTGACAGCAACTTTCTATAAAGACAGACAGACTTGGTTTCGAAAAGAACATGCGCACATAATGTTTAAAACCCTATAGCACTGCCTTTGCTCGAACCAGGTGAGCTGCCCTGCCTCTTTTGCGAGAGTCAGACACCGCGAAGCGACGCGCAACGCACGAGCCTGGTACCACGCCTAATGCACGAGGTGCACATGTTTCTCTTCGGGGGTGGAGGTGTGGCCCGCACCATGCACGCGCGCGCACTCACCGCGAATAGCGCGGCGGCCGCGTACGCGACTCCCAGGGGACCCGAGGCGGCGCGGTCCGCGGCAAGGGCGCTCAGTGCCACCAGCACGGTGCCCAGGAACTCGACCCCGAAGGCCTGGCTGGCGTGCAGGCCCTGCGCCAGCTGCTGGGGCGGCTGCTGCGCGGGCCGCTGGTCGCGGGGCACCAGTCCGTACAGGGCGGCGGCGCCCAGGCAGGCGCCCGAACACTGGGCGGCCACGCAGAGCAGGGCGCGCACCACGCTCAGGCGACGGCCGACGAGCCGCGACAGCGTCACCGCCGGGTTCAAATCGCCGGCGAGGCAGTGCGCGAGCGCCGCCGCGCTCGCGCCCATCGCCACGCTGCACTGCAGGGGTCCGCCTTCGGCCGGCTGCCTCCGCGGCTGCAGCGGCACCGTGAACACGGTGAAGAGCAGGCTGCCCAGCAGCTCGACGAACACGCGCCGCCACAGGGGCCCGCTGGCCAGCTCGCGCCGGCACGGCGGGGGCTCCTCGGGCAGCGAGTCCATGAGGCGCCGCATGCGCCGCAGCGGCGAGCACGGGGCGCTGGCCATGGCCGCCGCCGGCTGCCGAGATCGATGAGCCGCGCGCGCTTTTATAGGACGCGCGCGCGAGCGCCACCCGGCATTTGCCGAGCCCAGACTGCGCGGCGGCTTCGGCCGACGCCCGGCAAGGTCGCGGGAGGAACAAAACGGGGCGCATTTACGCCCGTCATTAACGTACGTGAACTTGTCTATCGAGGAAGCGTTGTGATTTTTTTTTTTTTTTGTTGAGTATAACGCGTCGTGATAATGAGAGTCCTACCGGTACTGCCACGATATTGGAATAGAATAAAATAAATCTCCAACGAGCTTGACGAGTTCCCGACTCTTGGACGTATGCAATGACAAGGCAAGCGTGCACGAAGGAAGTTTCATTACGAAGAGACAGAGAACAGTTCTTTACACGAAGGCGATGCATAAAACAATCATAAAGGAAAAGAAGGCACGATTTTAGCTACATCTGATGGACGGCTAGCGAAAATATTGGGCAATGTATGACTTCCGTGAGTGCAAATAATAAATAAGAACTTCAGATGGAAGTTTACGCTTAATACTGATGTTTTATTTTGTTGCAAGAGATTTAAGAGTTTGATTAGCGGATGATAACAACTGTTCAATGTAATTTGTGCGCAGTGTGGTCAAGCCACCTGGAAAGTGTCGGTTGTTACAAACCGCAGTAATGCGACTTAATGAGGTCAGTGTTCTCAAATGATTAGGGCACTGCACGGGCTCGGGCTTACCCGAATTCCCGGGTCGGGTGTCAAATTGCTGACTCGGGCCCGGGCTGTGCTCCGACCTAGGAACTTCGGACTTGGACCGGGTTAGGGCTTCAGTCGGGCCCATGATGTGCCCAGGCATGCCATTTGCAACACGGCAGAACTGCAGATTATAAAAAACTGCAGCTCAGTGGCGCCTGTCAGTTCTTAAGAACGCCGGGGCAGGCAGGCCACGACACAGCAGCGGTACACCGCGCAGATTAGTGTACATTAGCGGCACTCTTCGATAACTGGGAAAACGCCGCACTGGGAAACACTGATGAACGTTGTTCGCAGGTTATAAAGACCTCGGATTCCTAGATGTGATCACGCTCAGGAGAGAGACCGATGGCCCGACGTTCGAATTGAGGTGACAGGTTGACAGCGGTCACGCCTGTCTATGAGGGGAAGCGTATTAGCCAAGTATAGATATATGTATAGATAGCGAAGGATGAAGTTCACTAGTGGCAAGATTTCGCGGAGTCGGAAAGAAATAACGACGAGTTAAACATATATTTGCATTACAGTGGCGTTGAAGAGATGAAAACCTATTTGTACTCGCCGAAAATCAGAAAAAGGTTCTTAGACTGTATTCAAAATAAAGTTCGTTGTCTGTCTGTCTGTCGTAGACTGTACTCAGTTTCCCAAAGTATCATTTGTATAGCAGCCACAGAAGGAATCAACGAAAAACATACAACTGGTTACATTTTTCAATAGCAGACGTGCCTAACGGTATATAGCGTCGTTAACAACATTTCGTTGCTGCCCAGAAATCTCTAGATTTTCGTCCGCAGTCATTAATGTGCACGTTTGCATTGCCTTATGTGTGATCGTTTTAGCGCAAAAACAAGAATGAAACAAAATTTCAGCGCACTTTTAGAGTATTTAAATGAAATGGCAGCAAACCCGCCGTGGTTGCTCAGTGGCTATGGTGTTGGGCTGCTGAGCACGAGGTCGCGGGATCGAATCCCGGCCACGGCGGCCGCATTTCGATGGGGGCGAAATGCGAAAACACCCGTGTGCTTAGATTTAGGTGCACGTTAAAGAACCCCAGGTGGTCGAAATTTCCGGAGTCCTCCACTACGGCGTGCCTCATAATCAGAAAGTGGTTTTGGCACGTAAAACCCCAAATATTATTATTATTAAATGGCAGCAAATAAATTCTGGAAAATCCATCCACAAATTAAGTTGTGGGCTATGTCGTAGTGCAATTCGCAAATGGTTTCCATTTATTTTTCATTATTTGTTCCAGCGAGTCGAATAATCTGGTGCAGTTTAACTTTAAGTGTAGTTTAATTAGTGCAACTAATTAGTTTTGGATGCTGCAACGTATTTTAACGTAGATTAAAATGGATGGCAAAGATAGGTCACAACGCAGAAAAGTTTATTCTCTCAGTGAATTTTTCTTTTGCATAGTATTTTCACATTAAATAGCTCAACGCTCGTGTTCATTGCCTTATATATGTTTTTGCAGCGCTGTGCGGGTTCCCTGGGGTTTAACGTAAACAAACTGTATAAGCATATTTCAACTTAACGAAAAAAGAAAAATAGAACCCACACACTGTGGGAATCGATGTTATGCGAAACATGTTGCAGGTATGGTTACCTAGCATTGTTTGGGGTTCCGCAAGGCGTTACCAGGTGTCCCAATGCGTTTTGATATATTTACACGTGTACTTGTTTGTCTTTATCGGGCGACACGTTTCACCGCCTAACAAATGTTATCGCACAGCGCAGGACGCGCCTACATGTATCGGAAGTTTCTGGAATGTCACCAGTGCTTCCATCTGCTGTCTGTGACCGAACCTTGTGTTATCTGATTTCGTTGCGTGACGCGAATGGTGTAGAACTTTGTAGATGGCACGCGGGTCCCAACGATTAGTCTGGAACATTCGATGACTGCTGTATAAAAGCCGACGCGCTTGACCCGCTGATCAGATTTTCGACGATCGCCGACTGTGTTCGCCGCTATCGTTGTGCTATAAGTTTAGCCTGTTTTTTATGGGCACAGGTTCGCCCAGTAAAAGTTAGTTTTGTCCTTCACAGTATTGCTACTGTGTTCTTCAACGTCACCACCACGTGACAATATCGAGTAGCTGTAAACGACAGCAACAAGACGACAATCGTATCACGGCAACGGCACGATTTCTACTTTGTCCGTTCGACGCAAATTGTTGAGTTCTGCTATATAGGTATTTAAAGGGGCGTACGCAAGGGTTACACGTATTGTAACGTGATCTGCGACTAAGTGTTATGCTGTCGTACGTATCTAGGTCCCTGTCATACGGCCTATGTCAGTACGTCAATGACGTTTGTACTCTGGCGAAGAAACGTTGAAACGCGATCAACGTGGGTTGATCGTGAAGGCAGCACAAATAACGCCGCATAGTTTCTACGTAGCGTTAGCTGCCGAGAGGAAAGTACTGAGGAATGGGAACCGATCCCCGAAGACGGGGGTGCACTCTAACACAGCGCCTCACAGCGCGACCTGTCATGAGGAAAAATAACACCAGAACCTTATGGGCGACACGGGCGCGAGACGTCTCAAAGAGCCAGTCGGCTTCGGCGCAAAGTAAGCGGGCGACGGTGACCAAGTGGTTAGACCATTGGGCTGCTGTGCTCGAAGAGACAGAGGTTCGAGTCCACTGTCGACCATGCATTTCTCTTTACTGCAGAGATACAACATGGGGCGAGACAGGAATCTACCTACGTGTACCGATTCACCGCAACGTGCCCGGAATGAGGCAAACAATGCTTCGCGATAAATAAACTAAAAAAAAAAGCTACGTTGTCTAAGCTGTATGCTCACCGTGCTTAAATTCCTATATGTTGAAACTAAAGTAGAGAGAGTCCGAATTTGCTCATATTACGAAATGCGGATGCCTAAATTGACGACTGAAAAAAATTGACGCCATTAAAAGGAAGCCGAGTAAGGCAATGTAAAAAATTGCATGTTCCATGTGACAATACGATTGCACAAGAGTCTTACCCTTGCGTGTCACTAATTTCTATTTAATGGAGCTAAAATAGTTTCTAGGGACAGTGTATTGTGTCATTCTGACTGCCAATCGACTGGCGTATCTAAATTTACATTTCCGCTAAGTTTATTGGCTTGAGCTCCATCATTGTACGTTGTATTGGTTACTTTAGATTTCAACGGAAGATGACATGGCTGGTGGTGTGTACAGGAGTGTTCACCTATGCTTCGCTACACTATATTGCCGCACTCTTTGGAAGGTGTATTCAGGTGGTTCATATCACTGTTTAACACACAAGCATTGTGAACAGAGAATGTAATTCTTTCTTTGATAATTTATTTTTCAGCGGCAACTTTAGCGGGGCAATCTGATGCACTGAAATCTGCATCTTGCAAATAATTTGTGTGTGGCTAGCTAGTATTATCTTCACAGCAACCGAGAACTCGATCGTGGTTCGTCGAGGCTCAAGAGCTAATGGGTCGAACCGAACTGGGTCGGGTACGGGCCGCATTTGAAACCACCAGGCCGGACTCAGCTAGGTGGTCCAGCGCGTGACATTTTCGGGCTCGGGCCGGGCCAGAAAAAATGGCCCCGTGCAGTGCTCCATAGACAAGGGGGTTATTCTTTGCGCTACTCTTAGTATTGTCATCAAGCGAAAAGCTGAAGTAAAGCTGATGTTATGGAGTGACTCCACAGTGTAAGGTATCGTTGGTTCTCTATATATAACGCAATCCTCGTGCAAGATGAACAATATACACGAGAAAACTGCACTAGAAAGGACACATGCACATGATTTCCCTGGTAACAAGCATGTTTATTCAGCCTTTTATTCGGCTAAGCAAGTCTGAAGCAAAACCCGTGAGCTCTAACATAATACGGCCCCGAAGCTTTGCAGAGTCGTAACTTGCACCGCATAGTCTTCGGCCGGTGCTAGCGGGGCAACTTTCGCTCCATCTGGCCGAGCATGTGCACCAGACCGGCGACCATGGAGGCGCTGAGGTCGAGGTCCTGGCTCTGAATGCCGGACACGGTGTCGGCTTCCGAGTGGCGCATGTCGTCGTGGTAGTACCAGGCCGTGTTGAAGCCCGCTACAGGGACTCCAGCCTCGCGCCAGTAGCGGAGCTCAGGCGCGCCACCGCCACGCGTCAGCCCATTCGCGTCGATGGTCTCGAACTCCTTAAGCATTTCGCGCACGATGCAGACGGTGTCGTTGCTGCGCACGTTGGACAGCGCCAAGCCCGTGGGCGCGAACGCCGCTAGGTCCAGCTCCATGGCCATCGTCGTGTTGCTGCTGTCGGCGGCGTAGCGCCGGAAGAACTCGGTGGCGCCCTCCATGCCCTGCTCGCGGGCCGTCCACACGACGAAGCGCACGGTGCGCTTGGGCCGCAGCTCGAGCCGCTTGAGCGCCGATAGGGCGCGCCAGATGATGAACACAGATGCCGCATTGTCGGCAGCGCCTTGGCCGATGTCCCAGCTGTCGACGTGCGCGCCCAGCAGGATGTACTGCACGCAAAGGCGTTAGCCCCGTCACGAAACGACGCACCTGCGATGCCGAGCAGGCACACACGATTCTCCATAGGTATGGTGCGCACAGGAACATAGACACGCGAAGACACGAAGCTACGCTTACAGCGTATCGTTTCGTTTCTCCGTGCGTCCTTGTTCCTGCATGCGATATACCTATTCACCTTGAGGAACTATACCAACGAGCTCATCTCGTCACGCAGGCACACACGGCTCTGAGGCACCTCTCTTGACAGAGATATCTTGGCGTTCCGCGATTTCCTCGTTTCCGCCTACTCAAAGTTCCTCCACTGACATGCTCCATTCAGGTATGAGAGCTGGACTGATTCTCTATCAGACCTATCTTCACTTTATCCTTCGGCTGAGCCTTTAATTCCCACCAAAAGCATTGTTCTTGACAACCACGACCGCGCCATAATTTTCTTTCGCATGACACTAACGAACAAAAAAAAATAAAGAAAAGAAAACGCCTGTTGCCATCTATGTGAATCGAAGCTTTTGTGAAGCGCTTAATGAAATGCTATAAATTTGGATTTCACTCCTACGCCTTTGGCGTAATGCAAACTGCCGCACACGTGTTCTCGCGTACCCGCGCTATACGGAATGTGACAAATCTTGTATAGGCTTGCATTTCTTCATTTATTATTATTTATTTTAAATGTACCGGCTGCTTCTTGGCTAGTACCCCGTTGTGAGTAAGTGCTATAGTGTGGAAATCATAATCATTATCGACACGCGGCAATAATCTGGAAGAGCTAGTTGACGCGCTGGCACGATATAAAGTTTTCTTTTTTTTTAAAGCCTCCTTGCACAATATGTACCTCCCACTTCTTGGCCGGTCCCCCGTTCTGGGTATGTGCCATCGTTTGGAAATCATAATTATCATCAACACGTGGTGAACACCTTCAAGAGCTTGCTGGCGTTCGCACGATATGTACCGCCCACTTTTTGGTCAACGCCCCCTCCCCCCCTTTGTTGGTATGTGCCATAATGTGGGAATCATAATCATCAACACACGGCAATCATCTCAAATAGATAGTGGTTAACACGAGTCAGCCTGTCTTTGCCGATTGCGCTCTGTTTTATCTTGACAAAATCAGTAATAAAGAAAGAGAAAGCGGGTGTGACCTAATGGTTGGAGCATCGGGCTGCTGCGCTGGGGGACCGAGGCTCGAATCCCTCCGCTTGGCACGCATTATTTATTTATTAAAGTGAATGCCAATCTACTTGGCGAGAAGCCGACCGGTGACTAACCGAACCAGACGAAACCATGGAATGGTAAGCAAAGAAAGTTTCGCTTTAAAACACATGTATGTCTGACAAAGCCACGCTATTGCAGATGAGTGGTGTCGAATAGCTTCTTGTGCAGCGATGCTCTAGATTATGCGATTCGTGCAAGACGTGTGCTTGACATTTCAGTCTGCTTTACCTAGATTACAGTATTGGTTTAACCGCGAGACTGCAGCTTCATGGGTGTTTTACAAGGGGGACCTGTCCTTCAGGGCTCGCCCAGCAGCAATGCGTGTCGAGACGGAGAGGGCACGGCATACTTACTTCATGCGAAAAAGGCTATGCTGATATTGAACGTTCTTCGTAAAGGAGACGGAGTTGCAGCATTGATAGCAGAGCAGTGGCGGAAGCACAAATTATCGCTGTCCCTGGCTTCGAATCAAGATTTCTAGTGGAGCTTCACTCTTCTCGTTCTAGCCGTCTTCCGCTAATCGTATGTATGTGTTTTGGTGGATAGATCTAGCGCTATTCGCTTCGGTGTGAAGGGCTTGCATTTCCTAGGAGCTTCCTGAGCGGACGGGTTAAAGGTGTGTAGAACGGTTTCTTTTAGCGTGGCTTCCTCTATGACGCAATATCAACAGTGGACTTGAACGAGAGGATTTGGTGCTGTAATCGCTCACGTAAGCTTTATAATATGAATGCGAATGCAGCAGCGCGAGTTTTCATCCCTCTTACTTGGCCATCATCTCCGTCATATTCAAGCGCAAGACCTATACGCGACGAGCTAGTCGCGAAAACGCGCCCACTGACATCGTGACCTGCACTTTACTAGTCATTTGCCGTCAAATGCAGCTGAATGCGCACGGCCGCTGATCCAGAGGTACCCGATAGCAATAGCGAAGTCACCTCTTTGGGGTATTTCGTCCCCTTCCATTCCGTAATGATGTTCCGGGAGACGACCTGCTGTGGCTCGCCGGGGTCCATGCTGATGTGGACGATTACTTCCTGTCCTGCACGGTGCGCGCCACACCGATCACGGTCGATTATACATGCCTTTACTTGTTTTTTTTTGTTATTCGATTATCCTCGGCAGGGGCGGCTCTTTTTAAAAACGAGAGAAAGACAAAGAAATGTGGACGTTTGTTATACTACGAGCCACCCCTGTCTTGCAAACGTGTCGTTTCTTATATTCGGCGTATCATGCAGTGAAATTAACCAGGCACATTCACTGGACACTCGAGGGCTTCTGTTTTTTACACTGTGAAGGAATGAAAATTTCGGCCGCGAGGAGGTCATGCGTTATGTCGTGTTCGCATACTTCGGTCGACCATGCGCGCGAGCAGGTCGGCGTCCTGCTTGGTGAGCACGGCGGCGGCGATGCGCGGTGCGTCTTTCTCGTAGCCGGTGAGCCCCGCAAAGAGCGCAGTGCCGGTGAGCGGCTCGGGTGCGCGGAACAGCACAGCCAGCGCACCGCGGCGCGCAGCCTTGGTGGTGCCCTGCAGCAAGTAGCCGGCGTAGTTGCCGTGGCCCTTCCACTCCGGCATGTAGAGCACGATGTGACCGTTCACCTGCGATCGCCGCAACGCGGAGAGAATGATCAGCGCGGCGACGAGGTGCGCCCAGACAGGCCGAGACGGCTGCGTGCACATTTGATCACTTGCAGCCCTGCGAAGCCATGCGTTTTGCCAATCTCAGTGTTGCATTGCCATGCCTTCGAACTGATCACTGTGCTATCGAGCACGCCATTTACGATTCGGCCGAAAGGCTGGCGTCATTAGTCAATGTTGCTCTATAGAGTAACGCGAGTATATAAATTTCGATATCGTACTGAATGACTCAAGCGCGCGTACGCGACGTTTTTTAGGGAGTGATAAAAGCGCGCACAGATGTCAAAGGTCTCGAAATCACTGCGTGCGTGACCAGAACTTTCGCGGAGGCGCGTAAAGGGGCTCATATGGAACTTTAGTTGCTACATATACGCTTGAAAAGGCGTTGATGGTTAGCGCTACTCCCTCTCACGATGGGGAACCTCAAGAGCATTAGAAAGACAGGGATAGACATAGAAACGACAACACAAGAGATATGCCTGTCCCTGTATCTTTAGTGTTATCTAGGTTCCCAGTGCAACTTACCAACTAGCCCGAATCAATGCCTTGACCCTCTCGTGAGTTACGGTGCACTGGCCGTGATACGCGAAACTAACAATGGCACTCCGACATATTTTGACAAAGATTATATAAGTGTCCAGTGAAGACAAGAAAGAAACCATGCTATAGTACACAGATATCGTAAAAAAATTTCTCGTGGCGCTCACGTTAAATTTACAAGACCATCGTTGATACGTTTCCTCTGATATTCGACGCAGGAATTCCACAGTCACTGAGTCTCCTATCCGCGCTACAGATCAGTATGATTTCAAGTTTTAGCGAGGGCCTATACTGCGCATCGACATTACTCCCACACCTTTTCACGAATTCTTCTGACTGTAACGTTACCTTCCACGGTACGAATGTGAGCCGTACCATCGTGTATTAGAGGTAGCCGAAAAGAAATCCTTTATCTCGGATCCTTGTTTCATACTATACGGGAAGGAGGAGCGCCTCACTTTTGTGAAAAGAAGTGAAAGCTCTCCAACGGCAGTGAGCCGAGAAACATCAGTACTAACGCTTCCAATTCCTATGCACTGGCCCACACTATAGTTTTACTTCTAAGTAGTTCATGCCAATTGTAGCCGCGTGCTGTATTGAATACTCTGGGCCAAGCAGCTTACGCTGACGCCCTTCATCTCGAGCTCTGCGAACGACTTGACCACGTCCAGGGGCGCCGTCACTCCTCCGGGCGGCGTGCCGGACGACCCGCCCAGGCCGAGGATGTGAAGCGCGTGTTCTTCGGGGCGCACGAGGCGCGCCATTTCGTGCTGTCGGCGCCAGCGTACGGCGAGCACGTCCTCCGTGTGCACGTCCTGGAAGTGGTCCAGCTGGAAGCGCTCCACCAGATAGTCGATGGACTTCTCCAGTTGCACGCTGCCGAGCATGCGACTGCCAAACCGATCCGCGAACTGCGCCAACTCGCGGTGTGTCACCCCTGCGGGAGGGACAGTGGCGCGCGCTAAAGGCTGGCGCTGGCCAAGGAACGACCATCTGTGTGGCTGTCCTCGTTCGTAGTTCTGAAATGCTCACGTATCAGCGTAATATCATATTACGCTGATACGTTTTTGCGTTCGCGAGAAGCTTTTGTCATTGGGCCAGCCTTAGCGGATGTTTGCTTTCGCTATATTGGCAGACGCATGTTCCTACGAACCGCTCCGCCGTCAGAACTTTGTGAATACCGGTCCTGTATGACATCAGCGACGGAATGCCGTGTGTCCCAGCTAACGTTAGACAAGCTGTTCAACGAAAAAAAAAAGATTTAAAAAGCACGGTGCAAGATACAGTTTTAATACCTACGGTGCTCCGTTGTTACATGTCTGACAACCGAACACTGTAGGTCTGAACATCGTATCCTGTACTGTGCTCTTTTGTCATCTTTTTTTTTTTCTGTTGAGTGGCTTGGCTAGCGTTAGCTGGGACACACGGTATACAACGGGAAAGCAAGATGTGTGAGCTCGACCTAGTCTCAGGCCTAACACGCATTTTAAGTGCGACCGCAGGCAAAGTGCGAATATTCCTGGAGTTGAAAAAATTCGCCTTTTTTACATAGTAGCAAGATGACCACGAACAATCGCTCACATAAGGGGAAAAAAATTAGCGTAGACTGAATAGGGGCCGCGTCCGCAGTATGCGGGTGCGTGAAATGTCTTGTGCGTACTGGTGTACGGGTACTACAGAAATGACGTAACCAAATACACAAGTGACGTTTATTCACGCATTACGAAGCTCGCGTAGTTAACTTATCATACAGCTAGTGGAGGTCCTACGGTGTAATCTTGCAATCATGCGCGCTCCCTACTCGTAGTGAGCCCGCCGTGGACAAAGGTGGTGGGCGCGAATTGGCACCCCTCTGTCTGGCTGCCCGAGTCTTTAACATCATTTCTGGAATCAGCGTGTCGAACGCTGGTGGCGGCGTAGCCCAACAAGCTGGAAATTTCTGCAACAAATTGCACACTTGTAGGCCTTATAACTGCTGGTGAACACTGGTTTGAGTTTGTTGGATTATACAGTACGAATGAGTGAGCTCTCTCAAACTCGACCACTCCCGCTCGGACCGACAAACATTTTGCCGAGCTATGCTTCCTGAAAGCGGAGAGAGAGGCTAAATTTAGCTCCGATTACGTCATGCGTGGCACGACAACGGCGGCATCTGTAAAAGCGACACATGCCTGATCGAGTAATGGCGCCTTTCTTCTACACAACGATACCAAAGTAAAGCGCCTGGATGTAGTACGTACGGTTGCAAAGATATAAGCGATAATGCTATAACACGTTCTCGTCAAATGCGGTTTTAGCAAGCGACCCCATATACGCTGACCGAACTGAAAGCCGGAAGAAAAGAAACGGTGTAAACGCTTATGGGAACAGGATATGCCCTATACCTGCCATGTATTTTAGGCCACATTGTTGACCCTTTTTCGCAGGAACCGTAGAAGTTACCATAGTTATAATGACATATCGCTGTGTTCAGAATTCTTTCTTCTTTTTATATAGTGGAATGTTGCCTTAATGTTGTCGAGCTCTATCTTTATAAATTTTTACTGGTTGTACGCAAATTTTAGTTGTTATTAGGCACTAAATTTTTTGTTTAACAATAACGCTTACCTCAACGGAAATCATTCTACTACAGTAGATCTCTTGGTTGGTATACTAAATACTGGTGAAAAGTTGCTCAGAGCACTGCGGTTTCTGAGATAATGGGACAAATGTTAGAAAAAAATAATCTTTTGCGATATAACTGTTCTTAAAGGGGAAAAATGGCTTTATTACGCCAATAAAATTCAATAAAACGAATTCACGGAGTTATGCAATACGTACCAGTCAAGTATTTGTCACTAAAATCAATTCTTATTTTACTAGTTAAGTGTACTGCTTTCCGGGAACGTTTTGTTGCCTGCTAGATGCAGCCGTACCGGCGTAGTGAAGTCAATTTAAATCAACGTGGTGTTAAAAAAAATTGCAAGGTTTTACGTGCCAAAACCACGATCTCATTATGAGGCACGTTGTAGTGGCGAACTACGGAATTATCCGTACCACTTGTGGTTCTTTAACGCGCACCTAAATCTAAGTGCACAGGTGTTTTCGCATTTCGCCCCCATCTAAATGCGGCCGCTGTGGCCGGGATTCGATCCCAATCAACGTTGTGTAACCCGTGCACTAACTACAGCTCTGGGGAAAATGCCGAACGACATAATGTCATTGCATAAGGTACTGCTGCCATCACTAAATGTCAGGGGAACATCGAACGTGACTATATGCAATATCTCGAGAACAGGCGAGAGCTGAACGCACTGCAGTGTTTTCTATAACAGACAGTAAGTTCCTAGCTCACTTTGCACACGTATCTTTCGGGGACAGCAGCGCATACAAGGGAATATGTCTAGCAACGCGTCGCCGTTATCAGAAAAAGCCACAATTTTTTCCCGTCTACACACGCTGCTTGTTGCGCGAGCTCCACAGGGCCCAATGTTACGCTGCGCCTCGCGCTCGGCCCCGTTGCCAGGATTCGTTACCGTGGTAGGTCAACGCGTACGGATGGCTATAGAAGCGACGTTTCCAAAAGACCTCATTTGGTCTTGTCATCTCATCAAGTTTCAAAGTGTGGGCTCCGAACCAAAAACAAATCGTCCTACGTCGCGATATGAGGCCAAATGAGCTCAAAAGTAAAGAACTTACTGCAGGTAATAATAATAATAAAAATTGGAGGACGCTTAAGCTTCGCCTTCAAGAGTGGAACGCGACAGCGTTCCCGTCGACCCGCCAAGGGGTATTGGGCTACGGCGCAGCGACTACGCGCCCCGCATCGGACGCGGTGAGAGTCGAGCAACGCAGCGTTCGGCGCGACAACGAAATGAGCGCCTGAGCAAACGACGCACGCCTGAGCCTTAGAAACAGCTCGTTTCTAAGGCAACACCGCGTTCACTAGAGGCGCTTTTGTACCGCTTTGAAGCATCGAACTCGTGGCTCAGTGGTAACGTCTCCGTCTCACACTCCGGAGACCCTGGTTCGATTCCCACCCAGCCCATCTTGGAAGTTGCTTTTTATTTATGAAGTGCCTGCCGTGATTTATCGCTCACGGCCAACGCCGCGGACGCCGACGCCGACGACACCGGCTTTTCTGCGACACGAGCTCCTTAACGCTATCGCGTTAATATTTGAGGTTTTACGTGCCAAAACCACTTTCTGATTACGAGGCACGCCGTAGTGGAGGACTCCGGAAATTTCGACCACCCGGGGTTCTTTAACGTGCACCTAAATCTAAGCACACGGGTGTTTTCGCATTTCGCCCCCATCGAAATGCGGCCGCCGTGGCCGGGATGCGATCCCGCGACCTCGTGCTCAGCAACCCAACACCATAGCCACTGAGCAAACCACGGCGGGTTTACTGCAGGTAATACATCGGTACATATATAGGCCGTTTTAGTGGCTCGACTTGGCACTGGAAAGGTTTGCTGTTGTTGTTGTTGTCGTCGTCGTCGTCGCTAGACGAACGGTGACACTGCCGCTTAACTTGTGAAGATTGGTTTCTGCTTTTTGACAGCGTTTCCGGTGCTCATGGCTACTTACTGGAGAAAGCTAAAAAAGGGCGGGTGCGTATGGGCGCGTGCCAGGCCGCTACATAAGCTTAGGAAAAGGCTGTTTTTCGACAGAAAGATTTCGCGCCCGCGCAATTGAGCGACTGATTATTGTTCAGAAAAGACCAGGCATTTCGAATTAAACAAACGATCGATTTTCTTTTCAAAAGCTAGATGACAGAAAGGCTCGTAGATATTTTGGAGTGAGTGTCTTCTAAAGCAGATGCCTCTACACGGAGCGACTCGAAAAAGCCTTGGGTTCGTTAGTTTTAACGCAGCAGTTCTAATGCCGAAAACTTCAAGTATACAGCCACCTTGATATTGACGTATTGATTAATTCTGGTGATCTTGAGATTTATTTTAAAGCTATTGAAGCTTTCTAGGCGAACACTTCCCGGACTTTGCTGACCGGACGTGCTGTCTTGCCGAATAGTTCACACAGAGAATATCATTCACATAGCGCAAAAGCGCGAAACATGGGACAAAAGATGAGAAGACACAATGAGACACGTCGTCTTTCTTTCGTATTTTTTTTTTTCTGGCCACTTGCCTCGGGTGAAAAGAGAAGCACTCTTTGTCACTGATTCAGGTGATTACACGTTTATTCTCTGTCTCTACTTCGTGTATTTCCTCCACAATATGTGTATACCAAATGGTCATTTATCGCGTTGCGCCGTAGCACCACTGTGAAAGGCGCGAAAGAGCGTTAACATGCAATAAAATGAAAGTGACGCTACAGAAAAGCCATCAATCAATTTACACAGTAGTAGGCTATGCCTTCAAAACTATTTATGCACTTTCTCATTCCATACCGCAGATGTATTAAGATAAACGAACAGTCCGGTCAATAAGGAGACCTTGAGAGGACTAGCTTTTGGGATAGTTGGTCTTTCATTGTAACTGTATGGTAACTGCAAAGTGACCAACACAAACACAGACAAGGAGGAACGCAGTGTCCACGATTAGGACGAACTTAGCGCAATTACTGCACAATTACTATATGGAACAAAGTCGACGGGCGTACCAGGTTTGTTCTGGTTCATCTGTCATATCAATTCCGGGATCTTTGTCGACCAAGTGACACTCCGTAGCCATCGTCGTTTGTTTTTTTTGTTTACCTGACAATGTCGAAAAGCCACCGGGGAGTTCAAATACGCGCAATCGGACACGAGCATTTTCTCTCTCTATCTCTCTCTCTCGGATTAGTTATTTTAGTCGTTTCCGTGTCTAAATGTTAGCAGCCAAGCCATGGTCGGTACGTAGCTATCCAGCAGTAATATTATTTACATTTCTCAATAGTCGCACCCTGCGTCATAGAAATGACATTAAATCATTACCTTCCACGTGTGGGCTTGCAGAATAAATGGTAGCTCCCTCGCACCCGATAACCAATATTTTTTTTTTCAAGATACGCACTCACTCGCACTGACGCCCTCTCACTCTTATAGTAGCACCCATTCCCGCTCATACCCACGCCCACCCACGCTCACCGACACGCACTCGCGTTCGCATACCCCTTCTGACTGACATTCACTCGCGTTAATACTGACGTTCCACTCACGCGTTTCGTCACTCACTCGTGCTCACTCATGACCACTGTGAAACGAGTGTGGATTCATGAGTCAGTATGCCGAACTAAGTGCGTACCTTTTTCTGCGCCCGTGCGGAAGTACTCGATGAGGCTCTGCACTTGTTCGCTGGCGTTGCGGATCTCCCGGAACGGTTCGTCCGGCACGATGCACACCGCGTGGGAGCGCAACACCGAAGCCGCCAGGAGCACGGCCGCCCGCAAGATGGAACCCGCCATGGGAGAGCAGCTGCCTGCGACGCCGCTGGCGCTCGCGCGTCTCAGGTGGCGGACGCCGGATGCGGCGTCTCCGACGACGGATACACCGGCGCCAGTCGCCGCCCGGAGCGGCTTTACTCGCGTTAGTTGCCGACGTGAAAGAGGTTTTACCCGTACTTGAGTTGATAACTATTGGCGGGCAAATTATTCGAGTAATCCTTGCGAAGTTGAGGCTTGCAAACGTCTTCTATCAGAATGTGGTCGACTGTCGTGAAAGTAGGAAAAATCAAAGCGAATAAAAGCTCGTGGACGAGGTATTCTTTTTGGGAGAGCAGAGGTTTAGGTTGACAGGGGTCCGGTTGCGGGCGGTACGGTGCATAATACGAGCTCGGCGCCAGTGGCGCGTGCGTGGTGGGCTCATCTGCAGCGGTGTGTGAATATGAAATGGCGCGACGTATTTCCTGTCAGATAATAATCTTTCGCAAGCGCCGAAATAAGCCATGTGTCCGCTCCTGTACAGATGCGCACTTGAACAAGTCCCATCTTTCCTGCGAGGACGTTATTGAGGTTATAATCTGCACGGAGTTGGCGTTACGCTTTCTTTTGTCTCTGGATCAAATTGCAACAAGACAAGTACTGTTGATTGTATAGCTGTAAGACATCAACTACGGTCGGAGTAACATTTGCGAAGCGGGTAACTTCACGTCAACTGGAACTGCAACTTCAAAACCTTCATCGGCCTCGTATGTATGGTAGGTGATTACGCTCCTGACAAACAGTTCCGGGAGTCAGATGGAGCTCATCGTACAAATTAGCAGGCGTTCAGAAGCTCGAGTGGGAGAAACGGGTATGCGACCTGACTGATTGATAAGCACAGAAAGCCTGAAGATGGTCACGCAAAGTCGATGAAGGCGCTACCTAGGTTCCTACGTTCAAGTGATATAGATATATAGCTCATATAGATGAACTCCGACATGCCGACGTCATTTTTGTGAGCACTTTCCTCTCTCTCGTTCCCTGTGTTCCATATTTATCTCTCTTCTTACCCCTCTCAAGGTTTAGCGTAGCAAATCGTACGTTTGTCTTCCAGTTATCATCACTACCATTAGTCTACGCATTCCTGTCTCATCTCTCTGAAGACGATGTCTAAGCCTACAAGAACTTTCTGTGGGCCTAGATGGTGCATACTTGACAAATATTTTTAAAGCACAAACAAGAGACCCGGCACAAAAGGAAGGTCATGCACAGGACAGGCGCTACTTCCTGCAGTTTATTCGACAACGTTGACATGAAATATATATGACACAGGCACATGAGAGAGAGAGAGAGAGAATAAACTTTTATTGGGCGCTTAGTAAAGGTTGGTGCACCTATAGCACCAGACGGGGTCGAACCTTCTTCTCAGGTCCCTTATGCGTCCAGCAGTTACTGGCCCCTAGCCGCCAGCGCGCGCTGGGTCGCTAGGTCGGGGCTGGACAACAAGGTCTCCCATCGCTCGGGGGGGTTGGGGAGGGTGGGGAGTAGGGATGGTGGGGGGTTCTTGAGCTCAAGACGGAGAGAGGGCGATTTCCGATACCGGAGGAGTACGGGGGACCGGAAAATCCGGCATTGGATGAACCGTTCACCATCGCGGAGTTATTAACAGCCACAGACGAAAGTAATAAGACGAGCGCACCCGGAACGGACGCCATTACATACAAGCTGCTCAACAACATGAGCGATGCAGCGGCACGCTGGCTCCTGGGACACATCAACAGAACCTGGGAAAGCTCGAAGTTGCCCGCAGAATGGAAAGAGGCCGAGGTACGGTTCATACCGAAACCCGGCAAACCTCTGACGATCGAGAACATGCGCCCGATCTCGCTCACGTCCTGTGTGGGCAAGTTTATGGAACGCATGGTTCTCAGAAGACTTCAAGCACACCTGGACGAGACGAGTCAGATGCCGGCGACCATGTATGGATTCCGCCAGCACCTGAGCACCCAAGACGTCCTGATCTAATTACACGAACAAGTGATTAAGAGAGCAACGAGGCACGTGCGCGCCCCTGGGTATACTGGCTTTGGACCTCAAGGGGGCCTTCGGCAACGTGTCCCACGCCAGCGTGCTCGAGAACCTGCGCAAGACGGGGTGTGGCCGCAAGACCTACGGCTATATTAAAGATTTCCTAACCAATAGAACGGCGACTATCCGGATAGGAGAGGAACGGTCCAAGCCTGTGGAGCTCGGAGACAGGGGTACCCCACAGGGGTCGGTCCTGTCGCCTCTGCTTTTCAACCTGGCCCTCCTGCCCCTGCCCGAACTACTTAATCAGATCGAAGGCGTGGACCACACGTTCTATGCCGACGATATAACGGTGTGGACGAACCACGCGGGGTCCGATGCCTGGGCGGAGGAAGCCCTGCAGAGAGCGGCAACGACCGTCCACGAGTATGCCACGACCTGCGGCCTGAGCTGCGCTCCACAGAAATCGGAGCTGCTCATGGTACAGCCCGGAAGACCAAAGAAAGAGCCGCCGCCGAACATAATTATCACCATCGACAGCACAGAGATCAAGCCATCGCAGCAGATCCGGATACTGGGACTGCTGTTGCACAGCGACGGCATGGCGCACGCAGCCGTCAACAAAATCAAGACCACATCAGAGCAGATCCTGAGCATGATCCGGAGACTCACCAACCGGAATAGAGGGATCAAAGAAGAAGACGCACTGAACCTGGTGCAGGAATTCGTCCTGTCACGCGTAGCGTACTCCACCCCGTTCCTCTTCTTACGAAGGTGAACCGCAAGACGCTGAACACGCCGATAAGGAAAGCAGTCAATCTCGCCATGGGCATCCCAGTCCACTCGTCAACGCAGAAGCTGCTGGACATCGGTGCCCACAACACGGTGGAATAGCTGGTTGAAGTATACCTATCCCACCAGAGAGTAAGGCTGAGCCGGACAGAGCACGGCCGGGCCGTCCTACGCAAGATATAATGGCAAATTGAACAGCAACCGCCAACGGAGCCGCTCCCCACAACGTGGAGAGACATTATTAAGACCAAGCCCCTCCCTCGGAACATGCAGCCGGGGAGGAACGACGAGAGACGCTGTAAAGCAGTGAATCGGGCTTGTTGGTAAGACATCGTGAGGTTTATAGTGCGTTAAAAGGACAAGGACGAAAGTGAGACGTGACACACACAGGCGCTAACTTGCAACAATCTTTATTTCGAGCAAGGGACCCATACATATATACAACTTTCTCGCGTACATCATACATGCGCTGTTTACAAAAAACCGTTACACACTATTGCGCAGGTACGTTAACTCTTTGCGGGAAAGGGAAATTGATGGTTTAGACACACAGTTATCGCTAAGGCTATCAATCATTCCTGCTTCTATAATTTCGCGAGTTATCCTACCTCGGGCTTTTCCCACAATGGAGCAGTCTCTGTATGCTGGAGCACACGTCGAGTGGTCACCATCATCCACCCCGGCAACAGTGTAGCTGCAATGCCTGCAGTGGGCGTCAAGGAACCCGCCCCGCTTTTCTGCTACATTATACTGGTGTTCCTTTAAACGCTCGTTGAGGCACCTTCCGCTTTGCCCCACGTAGTTCTTCCCACACTTTAAAGGAAGGTGGTAAACAACTTCTTCCACACATTCAACAAACGGTTCCTGGTGTTTCTTTTTGCACGTGCGGTGATCGGAGAGGCCTGGTCTGGTTAGTCTGCACAGGCATTGCAATTTTGTAGCAGCTGAAAACACAACCCTAACATTCGCACGTTGGCCTATTTTCTTTAAACGGTGCGATAAGCCGTGGATATATGGGATGACAGCAACGCTCCTCTTATCTACACAAGGCACGCTGGCGGAATTATTTGATAGCTTCGACTTGAGCAGACCCTCAGCAACGCTAATAAGTACATGTGTAGGGTAACCTGCCAATCGAAGACGGAGGATCTGATCCTTGATGCTTTCGGTCATCAGCTCCGGGCATGACTTACATAATGCGTTTGACTAGCGTGTCTTTGTGATTCCCCTCTTAATCAACTTGTGAGGGGACAGTGTTCAGTCTCTATGGCGAACCTTGAACCAGCGATATAGCAAGCTAGCTTCTGCACTGCCCATACCACGCAGGCGCATTCCTTTGATGCACTGTATGCTTCCTCACGAACTGAAAGCTTTCCACTGGAGTACAGTAGGGGGTGTTCATTTTCGTCATCTCTTTTGACAAAGCACCACTCCCATACCCCTGTCGCTGGCATCACACTGAAGAATGAATGGCTTAGAGTAGTCGGGCGCGTTCAGCACTGGCTGACTCGTTAGTGCTTGCTTCGGCATACTAAAATCCTTTTCTTTTGCATCATCCCACTTTACCGTTTGCGGTTCTAATTTTCTGAGAGCATCTGTTAAAGGACTTGCAATCTCGGAAGAACGCCGGATATATATTTGGTAATAACCTGCCAAGCCAAAGGAATGACCCAACCCGCCGTGGTTGCTCAGTGACTATGGTGTTGGGCTGCTGAGCACGAGGTCGCGGCATCGAATCCCGGCCACGGCGGCTGCATTTCAATGGGGGCGAAATTAAAAAATTATGGGGTTTTACGTGCCAAAACCACTTTCTGATTATGAGGCACGCCGTAGTGGAGGACTCCGGAAATTTCGACCACCTGGGGTTCTTTAACGTGCACCTAAATCTAAGCACACGGGTGTTTTCGCATTTCGCCCCCATCGAAATGCGGCCGCCGTGGCCGGGATTCGATCCCGCGACCTCGTGCTCAGCAGCCCAACACCATAGCCACTGAGCAACCACGGCGGGTTGGGGGCGAAATGAAATAACACCCGTGTACTTAGATTTAGGTCCACGTTAAAGAACCCATGTGGTGGAAATTTCCGGAGTCCCCCACTACGGCGCGCCTCATAATCAGAGAGTGGTTTTGGCACGTAAAACCCAATAATTAAAGAAAAAGGAATGACCCGAGGCCCCCTTAGCTTAACCTCTGAAGGCCGAAGATGGCCTTGCCCTATTACATGACCTAGATAAGCTACCTCCGCGCGCGCCCTAATTCGCATTTGGGAGCCTTGACAGCTAAGTGCCTCTCGTAGATGATATAACACGGTTCGCAAGTGTTGGATATGGTCCGCCCATGATGAAGAAAAGATTGCTATACGTCATCGAGATACGAAAATGCAAAGTCGTCCATTCCTCGTAGCACCTGGTCCATAAGGCTAGAGAAGCAATATGGCGCGTTCTTCAATCCAAAGCTCAGGACTTTCGGCCGAAAGGTTCCCATCGGGGAAATAAACGCCGCAAGCATGCTTGCCCTCTCAGTCAACGGAACCTGCTAGTACACTGATTAAATTGAGAGTAGAGATGAAATTAGCACTGCTCACTCTCTCAAGACTTTCCTCGATGTGCGGTATTGGATAAGTCTGGTCCTTCATGATTAAATTGAGCCTGCGGTAGCCGATACACGGTCGCGGCTCTTTTCCTGGGACTGCAACCAGGATAAGAGGCGAGGTATAATCACTCTCCTGGCTCGATTACACCTAGCTCTAACATCTTGTTTATATCTGCGGCCATGACTTGACGAGGTGAAATGCGATAAGCTTTCGAACGAACTGGGTCCGATGAGGTGAACTCGATATCGTGAACGATCGCAGTGGTCCTGCCAGGTGTGTCTGAAAATATGTCTTTAAATTCAAACACGAGTTACCTCAGTTCGGCCGTTTGATTGGGATTACACTCCGCCTGCTCTAATAGCTTGTCAATGGTCTCGTGAATGTCTTGTGCCCCTGTTATTGATATTAACTCCGGAAAGTTGACAGGGATCTCCTCGAGTTGGTTAAGGGACATGTTCACAATGGCCTACTTCTGCCGGTAGGGGTTAAGTAGTTCGCTGTGGTACCTGTCGTTTACCCGGTACCGTGATTACGTAGTTTGTTTCAGATAATTTCTGAATTACGTAAACTGCGGTCCTTCCCATGAAACCGGTGGTTTGTTTTTCAATTAGGGTTTCAGAATCATTATCTCCCCCCCCCCCCCAACTTCAAAGCGTCGTGTTCGAGCCGTCCTGTCGTAATGCTTAGCATTGCTTTGTGCCTTACGCATTTCCTGCCCTGCTTATTCTTGAGATGTGTGCAGTCGGTCTAACAGACAGCACGTATGCCACAACCAAGGGGTCCCCGCCCGGCCTTCCCAGGCTTCTCGAACAATGCGAAGAGGGGACCGAAGGCAGCGACCGTAAACGAGCTCTGAAGGTTAAAAAACCTGTTGACTCGTGCGGTGTAGTTCAAAGAGCGAACATCGCAGGCAAGCAGACCTCCCAATCGGCTTTGTGCTCATAACAAAGGGCTCGCAAAAGCCATTTCATGACTGAGTGGAGTTTCTCTACCGCGTTTGACTGCGGATGGTACACTCAGCTATGAATGATTTTAATACCGCACGTTTCCAGAAACGCCGAGGTCAGTGCGCTCGTGAAGACAATCCGCCTTTACGAGCTGGATCCTTGATCTGACTGGATTTCTGCGGGAAACCCCACTCGCGCGAAGATAGACAAAGGCGCGTTGACGATCTCTACCGAGCTTAGTTCTTTGAGGGGCACCGCCTCTGGGAATTTCGTTGCGGGGCACAGTACAGTGAGAATCTGCTTATAGCCAGACTGCATTGCAGGAAGTGGTTGAACTGTGTTTATTATGAGCCTGCGAAACGGCTCCGTGATAATGGGAACACGCTTCATTGGCGCTTTAGCCTTACCTCCGGGCTTGCCTATGCGTTGACATGTGTCGCAGCTTCTTACGAATTCTTCCACTTCTCGAAAGCAGCCGGGCCAGTAACATTCCTGCAGTAAACGGTCCTTCGTTTTCTGAATGCCCAGATGCCCTGTCCAAAAGCCCCCGTGGATCAGGTGCAGGAGTTCCTCACGACAGGGATGCGGCACCACGAGTTGGTCGAATCGCACTCCCTTTCGACTGGCGTATCTATAGAGGACGCCTGCCCTCTTGAGGAACTTTCCGTTCTGTTTTGGCCACACCTTTCGCGCCTGGCCTTAGGTTCCACAGGGTGGAATCTTTCCTGTTAAGCAATCAATGTGGCAGGGCTTACATTCAATAACTTTCTTCTGCATTTTGCCTCGCGAGATATTTCAGGCGACGGTGCTTTCCCGAGCTCTCCATTAGCTAGTGTACTTTCCGCAATATCCCCTATAGGGCTGTCCTGTCTGGTGCTGGTTGACGAATCCTCCGTCAAACCTGTTTCTTCTACCACGGGACATTTGTATATGTATACACTGCTTTGGCCGCGAGCTGCCTTGCCTTGGAACGAGTTATGACTTGTACTATGCCCTCACTAAACCCGATTCCCCTGCGTCGCAGAAAATCCTCGGATTTGTTAGAAAACAAATATGGATACTGCGGCGGGAGATGTGCAGAGGCGGCGGCTTCAGTGTCCAGTACTCCAAAAGGGCCTTCGATACGAATCTTTGCCATGGGGAGACGAACACTGGAGGCCTCTACGGCTTGCTTTAGCCAAGCACATTTTCCCGTGAACTGGTGTTCCTCGACGTACGGTGGGTGCACTGTGGCTGCCGAGTCGCGAAGCACCCGACACGGTTCGCCATCTACCACGAGGTCTCGAATGTACGGTTCTAGCAATTTCAGATTTTCCTCGTCACTACTTAGTGACATCAACACTAGTTTGGGATTTCTGCACCCCACGGAGATATGCCCCGTTTGCTGGCAGTTGTAGCCAACTACTGGTTTCTTTGCCTCGAAGGCTTTTTTCTTTTGCCTGTCTGCCCTCCATTCGGTTGACTCCTTTCCCTTACTGTTCTCGTCAATATTTTTCACTGAATCTCACCTTTCCTTTGATTTATACTGACTCAACTTTGACCATCGCTTTGGCTTGTCGGCTCTGTATTTATCTCCTTCTTAGGATCTTCGTTGCCTTCGTCCGCACGGCGAGTTACGTACTCCTCAGCGAGATCTGCCGCTATCGTGATAGTGTCTACACCTGGTCTATCCTGAACCCAATACTTGATGTTTACTGGCAGCCGGCGGTAGAACTGTTCTAAAGCAACGCACTGCATTGTCTTTTTGGCATCGCCGAGTGCACCCTCTTCTCTGAGCCATTCCTTCAGGTTTACCTTCAACGTGTATGCAAAATCTGAGTATGACTCACTTTTGGTTTTCTCGACTTCCCTGAATTTTCGCCTGAAAGCTTCTGCTGATAATGTATACTTTTTAATCAGGTTCGCTTTGACTTCGTCGAAGTCCTCTGCTTCTTTCCCCATGCTGGCGATATCAACTACCTCACGTGGCTGTAACGTAAGCCAGCGTGGCGGCCACGTGTTTCTCGAAAATTTTGCCTTCTCACACGCGCGCTCAAACTGCACCAGAAAAAGACCTATGTCCCCTCCTACTGCGTAGGGTGCCATCAAGTTTCATTCTGCGCTCGCTTTCTCGTGCCTCTGTGCTAGGCCTTTCAGTATTATCAGCCTTCAGAAACTCATTCTCTAGGCGGCTCAGTTCGAGTGCGTCGCGTGCAACACAGTCGCGCTCTTCTTTGGCCTCACGTGCTGCCCGCTAGCGCTCTTTTTCTTCTAGGCGCTTACACTCTTCCTCCTTATTCGCAATGCTCTAGGCATTCCTTCAGTTCGTCGTCGTCTGCCCCGATCACTTCGATCGCCTCAATGATCTCCGGCTTTCTTTTTGATTAGGAAATTACGAGGCCCAACTCTCTGGCCAAGTTAATTCCGGCTTCTTTAGGGCCTTCAAGTTCATGGCTGCTCTTAGTGCTGCTTACTCTTCACTCTATAACAACCTCGACTTCCTCAAAACTTCCGTCGATAGTTAAAGAATAATCACTGCTTTGTACTTCCCCCCAAAATATGTAAAGCCAAGTGATATCTTAGTGAAAAAAAAGGCTTGCACTCACCATATGCAGTCAGGAATCCCGACACCTTCCTTTCGAACGTTGTCACCCGCACGAAGAGGAGACTATCTCTTAAATGTCATCCAAAGTTAGGGTATCGTATCCCGTCGCTGCCAACCAGTTGTTGCGACGCCTTTTCTCGAACCTTGACCGACGTTACTATTGGGTAGCGTGGCGATTTCGGCAGGCTGCAGGCGTCCGGCAGACCATGGCGATCAGGCTGGGACGAGATGATTTCTAGTACGAAACTATGAGTGTTTATTCAATGGTTGGTGATGGATATGGAAGAGAATGAATGAAAAAGTACATTGCGGGGCCCCTAAAATAGGAATGAAATCGTAGGCGTGATCTGCTCACGTCAACGTCACGTGGTCGGACAGTTCGCAGAAAGTGAACACACACACACACACACACACACACACACACACACACACACACACACACACACACACACACACACACACACACACACACACACACCTGTAATCACTGCGGGGCGCCTGCCAGACCGTCAACCACTCAAGATCCGTTTCGATTAGGCATGGTCTTTGAGCATCCTTTTTGCCCGGAGTGGTACACGCCAAAATAACAGCGGCAGGGCGTTCTCCATCTCATCGGCAGCGCTCGGCCAGCAGCATGCGTTTTAGCCGTCATCCGACCTTGTCTAGGCAGTCTTGAACCTCGAACGTTCGTGTGCAAGGGCCGTACAGGCGCAGATGAGATGTTCGAGGGTCTCAGGGTACCTGCATCGTCGGCAGAAAGGCGAGGCGATGCGGCCTTTTGCGTGACGTCTGGCTGCTGTTCATATGCTGCCAGTGCGGAGACGGAGCAGCATAGCCTTGCCTCACTTGGCGAGGCCAGTTCATGAGCAGCTTCAGTCCTCTGCAGTTTGGCACTCTTGTATCTAGGTGGACGGCGACGAGCAGCTGCTACAGTCGTGAATGGGAGCAGTTTGACGCTGCCATTGCTCGGGTGAATGCAACACCAGGGTGGTGGGCAGCTTTGGCAAGAGTATCCGCCTCCTCGTTACCAGTTATGTCCACGTGAGAGGGTAGCCAGTGGAAGGAGACGGACACGCCGGAGGTGGCGAGTGCCGAGAGCTCTGATCAGGAGGAACCTCGTCGCACAGCATGGCGACCGGCTGAGCAGGAGGACCCTCAGCTAGGAGGTGCGCAGCTAGGTGAAGCCCCGCTGGCTCAGCTGCCGTGGAGTTTGCAGGGAAATGCAGAGGACGTTGCCTACTGCTGGCTCTGGCTGGGACGACGCACGCCACTGTTGACCCGTCCGGCGTCACAGATCCCTGAGTAAACATCTGTGGTCGGCTGTCCAGTTGCTCCTGCAGTTTGCAAGCTGCGGCAGTGCTGACGTAGGGGTTCGGCGCTTTGTCTCATCGATAGAGGTGGACCACTAGTTTAGGTCGTACAACTGGCAAAGCCCTCCCATCCATGCAGTCGGCTGGCTGCGAAGTCGTTCCAAGAGGGCCCTGCCATCCGGGGTCGGATGCAGCGGGTCGACATACCCCAATGCCCGCTGAAGCCTTCGGCGCTGGAGACCTGGTGGCCACTCACCAGCCTCGACAAGTCTTGCTGCCACAGGTGAGTATTTGGGGAGCCCCAGGATTGCCCTCACAGTTCCCCTGTGCAATCCTTCCAGTTATCTCCTAGTTTGGGATAGGGCAAGGGCATAGAGCAAGACCGAGGACGCTGAAGCCTGGTTAAGCCGCAGTGCCACCTTTAATTGTAGTGCATTCCCGGCCATGTGCTGCAGCTTACCGATGGCACCTTGGACTCGGAGCACCTTGGTCGTGGAGGCCTTGGCTACTGGGATCCAGGTGAGCCGGTGGTCGATGGTGAGCCTAGGTACGGGACCGGCGGCATCCATGGCAGGATGTTGATGCCGACCCTCAACTGACCGACGTAGAGCATAGATGGAGCAGTGGGCCGGGAACCGTGTGTCAGTCGGGAGTGAAGCAGGCAGTTCCGCCAGCGCGATGTTAAACAGGAAGGGGCTGAGCACTGACCCTTGTGGGACACCGGCCATGATGTCCCTAGATTGGTTCAGCTCCTCTCCAACACGGACTCGGAATGTCCTCCTAATCAGCAATGCAGAGACAAATCCTGGGAGTCTGTCCACTGACGAGTCTGTCCAAGAGAGCCTCGACGACTGCATGTGGGATGCCGTCGAATGCGCTCTACACGTCTAGCAGCAGCAGCAGCATGCCATGCTCCTGGCATGCTCCTGGCATCTTTGAGAGTGGTGACGAGGTCAGCAGTTGAATCCACCGTGCAGCTGTGGTGCCCGAAGCCCGATTGATTCTGGGCATAACTGCATCTGGCTAGCTATATCCGCTCTAATCGTACCAGGGCCACTCTCTATAACACTTTGCAGGCTGCAGAGATGAGGGAGACTGGCTTCTACGAAGATAGTGCTGTGGTAGGCTTCCGGGGCTTCAGGATTGGAGCCACCACCGCTGTTCGCCAGCTCTCCGGAATGACGCCGGTGCTCCAAACGTCGTTAAAGAGCTCTAGGAGCCGTTCCCGGCCAGCATCCTGCAGACTACGTAGCTTCTGGAAAGTGAGGCCATCGGATCCTGGTGCACTGCGTCGCTTAAAGCCCTGCCTCCAGGTCGTGCATCCGTATGGCCTCGCCACAGCTACTGGATCTGTGCAGCCAACCACCTTGGATGGTGGCAGGAGGCAGGGCATTGCAGCGCAGCAGGTGGGGGTGGTGTGGCCAGACGGACAGGCATTCTGGCGGCAAACCGATCCACCAGGAGCTCGGCCAGGTCAGGAGCACCGATCCCAACGTATACTGCAACTGACAGCACCTGGCGTGAGGTACCATCAGTGCTCAGTAAAGTTCCCAACAGGCGTTTCTGATCTGTACACCCGCCTGGCCTACGTGGATAGTGGTGTACTCCCCCTGCGAAATAAATGCAACAGCGAACACAGCGAGAGTCAATGTGAGCCACGAGGAAGGAAGAACAAGGTGACGCAATTAACAATTCTATTGTCTGCACGGTTTTCATGGCGTCGAAGTCGACGAACTTTACGTGGGAAGCTTTGCTTATGGGTTTCATAAAAAGGCACGGAGGGGCAACATAGATTAAGCCTCCAGAGCAACAGTGGGGCTGACAGTTGAAGGCTTCGAATTAAGTCGCACCGCCTCTATTTTGTCAAGGTGCCCTGGAAACACTGTACGCGATCGTTTCTGCAGTCTAACTCCCACCAGTATGCGCTGCCACGATGACCGACGAGTCGAATCGGCGACCTCGGGCCCAGCACAGGGAAAGGCATGCACAGGAATAGAAAGCACTTATAACGTGTCTGTTAGTAGTTGGGTGGATGACATCTGCAGTGAAGAAAGAATAAAATTCGTTCCGGGAGCGGCTATGATGTGACCGGCGAAAGCCGCCCTTGCACTATAGTCAGAATGAAGATGCCTGCCAAGTTTCGATAGATTGTCATGCAAAGCTGTGCGCGATGCCACCATTGTAAGAGTTGAGGAGGACGTCGGGATGAAAAACTTGGGAGGTTTATTTACATTATTTACAGTGAGAGTCAATTAACAGTCTTAGAGTCATTACGGGCCGGCGGCAACTCGGACGCTGCGGCCCGTCGCAAGAAGTTCGAAAGACATGAATCAAGGAATGCTCTAGGAATCCTCCCCTGCTACTCCCGGTCTGCGTCTCTTAAGCCCTTCGGTGTCTCGAAGACACGTCACGTTCGGCCAATGGGAGAGCCCGCTCAGGTGACGCCATCTTCGGCCAATCGGCGAGGGCTTACTTCTCCCTGCGGTCTTGCCTTGCTGACTTGCAATGCGCCGTCACAATAGATGGATGGGGGCGACGCTGCCAGGTTTTCACGGCGCATTACAGCCGTCTTGCTTCGGGACCCACTTTACCCGCAACAGTGCCAGGCTCTCGCTTCACTTTCGGGAAGAGTCAAGCAGTGAATAGCTCCACCTGCGGCACACGAAGTGGGGGCCGCCAACTTGTTTGCACGTGCCGCGCCTCAGGAATGTGGTGTCCGTGCTCCTGCGCTCCTTAATTAGCTGTGGTGCGATTCGATGTGGTCTGGTGAACTCGAAGTAGGCTCAAGAAACGGTCCCGTATCTAACACCATCCCGTTTCCTGCATGGACTGGTGCAGTAAAGGTGTCATGCATTCTTTTTTTACTGCGAAGCTGTTTACCTGACGGACCTGTATGAATTAGCCGTATGGGGGGGGGGGAGGATTTGGGTTGGCTAACGCCTGTGCAGTGAACAAGAAAAAGGTAACGAACGATAGTACGCAGCAGAAGAAAGAAAGGACACGTGATTTCGCCGCACTCGACACCTGTGCAGTGGGGGAGTGCACCCGCGCTGGCCACCGTTGCTGCCGCCTGCCCTCAATGCAACGGCGCGGCGGTTGTGGCGGGAAAACGCGGGGATGTGTTTTCCCGCCACAATAAGTGGGCTTGACCGGCAGTCTCTGCCAGAAACGCTCAGTGCCAGTATATATAAAGAAACGGATTGTGCGTTGCAGATGGAGAGCATTGCAATAGTTGCAACTCCAATAAAAATGGGAAAAGTGGGAAGACCACACAGTGCGCACGGCTGAAGAACAAGCCGAGTACTAGGAGAGACGTCGACAGCAGAGACGCGGATATAACCAACGACAACGTTCCCGTGCGGAAGCGAAGAATGCGGCTTATGATTTTGCCTACGAAGAACGTCAGCAAGAGCAGATGGAGAGTAACCGTCGGCGCCGAGTGCATGCTACCGATGAATAAATATCGCGCACTGGAGGCCGCTCGCAAGCGTCAAGCTAGGTAGAGTCTGCAGCGTGGAAGCGGCAGAAGTACGAGGTGCCACCTCCTTCGAGTTTCACCAGGGTGAACTCGCAATCGAAGACAATGTTTCTGGACGCGGAATTTGGCCATATAGTGGCTCGGTCTGTGATCGACAGATCCGCTGGCTAATCCGCCACCATATATATTGTTCAGCCGGAAATTTTTTTTAGTGTTTCACTTCGCACTCTGGGGGTCGCATTGTGTAAGAATTTCTCCTCCGTTTAAGTTCATTTATCCATGCCATCGAGGGGACGATGCCTGCCGGAGCAGGGGGCGGTTTTTAAAGGGCCCCTGAAACTGTTCGGACAAATTTTGTAGACGCGTAGGGTACAGCTTAAGTAGAACATTCGCACCACAGTTTAAGTGAAGCGTTACGTATTAATGGAGCTACAAGCGATTAGAAGCTACCCTCCTCCCTAGCTATGCTTTTCCTCCTCTACTCGTTCGCCGAGCGAGTGGGGCTAAGCTCCGCCTTCACTGGTTCAGCGTCACGATGCGACGTCACATCGTCCACTTCCGGTTGTTTTGGAGCCCGCCCCCGCCCGCGCGAGACCGCTCCGCTAGCCGCTTGGCCGTCGACCCCAAGCGAGAGCTATCGAAGCAGCGTGCGTTGCGAGCATTCTGTCGTAGCGCCGAACGTGTCTTGTATTCCGGTAACCACAGGCAAGCTGGTCATTTCGGCAAATGACTGTAGGCATAAACTCAAGCTGATGAAGGAACTTTAGCGTAGACGTACGTGAGCAGCCTGATCGGTCTGCATAGTCCAGCCACTTGTTGGCACAGAGCTTAACCAGCCAAACAAAGCGCTAATATTGCTCTAACCAAATGTGAGACATTTCAAACATTTACGAAAACAATGTGTTGATGATTACACTCCTGTGAAAAATTTACACCAGCAGCAAAGAATACATTTCGTTACTGCTACTGTGTATGGTTTAGCTCTGTGCCACCAGGTGGCTGCACTGTACAGACCATTCACATTTGCGCTTCTGCTCATCTCATGGCTCATCCCGTTACCGCAAAGTCAAGCGGCCAGACTCTGTCCCCTTGCGCTTGCGTTTTCCCTAATACCGGACTCAGGAAACGCTATTACGTCAGTAATCTTCCGGTGTAAAGTGACGGCCACAAACGCGAAAATCCTGGCGCCGATCGGATAGCGGCAGTCCGATGCGCAGCAGCCAGTTCGCTCGTACGCTGCCTTGCAGAGGACACGATGTCGCAGCTTAACATATTGCCAGCCGCTACGTTTGCAGTCCACAAGGCAACAAAGTCGAATCATAGTGCTCGCGAAAAGACTGAGACCGACTCTGACCGCGGAGCTCTCTTCAAAATGGAGTACGTTGTAACACAAGCAGACGACACATGCTGTGTGCCGGAAGTGCTTAAGTGTACTGAAAAATTATTCTTGTGCATTCTCTTTATGTTACTTTCTTTTCATAAAAACAAATTAACTAACATTCCAACTATTACGAAGATCATTTGTTTACCATAAAGTTGGAAAAATTATCGATCACGCGCCCTTGTCAGCCAATCGGATAGCTCGCCCCACTGACGTCGTATGGGTGATTTCGGTCATATGGGTAGGGGCGGCTTAAAATTCCGCCGAGCAGTGCGCTGCGATCGGCAGCGATGTGCATATTTAAAACCTTACAATAAATTACACGCTTTACGCGGAGCACTTAGATGTGTCAATTAATGATCAGAAGGACCTACTCTAACGACTCAATACGTTTGTAGAAAATCGTCAAAAGCATTTCAGGGTCCCTTTAAGAGCCAAGGGCAAAAACGAAAATTGTCACAAAATGCGACCCGCGTTCACCGTTCACAATTTTCTCACGCAGTGCACGGCTTCTTCGCGATAGACTGTATTCTAAGGCAGTTTGCCGATACGGATGGCCCAACCGAAGTGCCAGTTTCAGAGTTCGGCGCAGGTCTAAGCGACCGAGACGAACGCTTGTATTAATACTGCAGGGAGTTTATACGAATCCGACAGAAGCGAGTCGAGTCGCCTTAGTAGGCTGGAATCGGCCCGTCGAGTCCATGTAAACACGAAGGGTTCGCAATGAGAGTGTCGTGTCGGCCTCAGCTAGCCCGACTGCATGGGGTAGGTTGAGCCAGCCAGACCACTCGCAGTGTGCACGGGAAGGCGGACTGTTCGTACCATGAAGTGCTGAAAATTTCCCAGGACTATAATAGTCGGCTTTTAAAGAGGTAAACTTTTGTGGCTATTTCGACCGTCTTTGTGGATGGTCGGACTCGGCATTGGAAAACGTTCTCGCGCGCTATTTGCATACGTCGTCGATGGTTTCTTCACAACTTATGAGCCCGCACCGGGAATGGTATCGGGACAAGACAGTCACTGCAATGAAACGTGATTCATGTAACGTCAGGAACGCTGAAATAGCTGCTGCAGAGTGCAGTGAAAACCAGAAGAAGCCCTGTTCGAATGCGCGCTAACGTCTCGTCGCGACGATAATTGCCGCCGCTGTCGAACCCAGTCAGGAGCGAGTTTACGTAAACGTGGTGCGGATGGAGTAATACAGGGAGTTTTTTTTTTATCTGCACCAAAGCTGTAAAAAAAAATTGGTTTGGCAGAAGGCAAAATTCCAACCCTTGATCCAAATTACTCGATGAGGCGGCCATTACTTCTACGAGAGGTCAAAATGATTTATTGAATAAGTTACATAATTGTGGTAAGTAGCTTTGTAAATAATTGAACATTCCAATCGTAACTAGTGGGCATGCAAGGTACATCGACGACTTAAAAGGAATTCTCAAGACTACGTCAGTTTAGAGATATTTTCTGTGAACTACGAAATGCATTCACAGTTCCAGGTACTTTTGCGCTTCAATGCACAGAAAAAGTGGGACGACAGGGCATGTTTTACCGCAAGTTTCAGGACGCATATCCCGAAATCGATGCCATCTTCAGAATTAGTTTCAAGTCGGTATGACTTGCAAACTCACAGGTAACAATTCGTAGATTCTGTATGTGGCAAAACTTGGTGAAAAAGTAACCAGTGAAATTCAATTAATTGTGCCTTTCACTTCTCGAAGACATACGTCCGCCTCAACGAGTAACGTTCAAGGGTGAGAATTGCGCTATCTGCCACAGACAACTTCAAAAAATTGGTACAGTTAAAAAAGAAAAGAGCACCCGATATACATGAAGCATATAAATCATAATTTGCCGCTGGCGAAACACCATTTCGTGTTTCACTTGCAGCCTCCAACGCGGCGACAGCAACGTTAGCGACCGGTCACGGAGGTGGTTCGTAAAGGCGACGAACTGAACACGGGTTGGTTGTACATACATTGCCCAGCGATTCAAACGACATAATCGGACCGCATGGCGCAAAACGCAGTAACCTGGCGCTCACTGATGAGGGCCTCCACGAGACCAAATGTATCCAGAATGTGTGACAAAGGCGATATTTCATCGTAAACCACAACAGTTTCGTTCGATGTACCCAACGCCCTCGGGTGCAATAAAAAAAAAAAAGTCGCCGGGTTTCAACATGTCTTGAACCTAGTTATACGAACGAAAATTCTGTTAAGCATGGTTAGACACTGTCCTTCAGTGCTTCTTTCCGGCGAGCTATATCGGCAGGGTGCTCAGACTCAGCCTGCGGCGAGGAGTTCACGCGCTCGCACCGGCGCGTGCTTCATTCATGGCGAGACTGTCTAAGCGACCAAGCGCCGGCGAAGCAGCTGTTAAACTCTCGCCTAGTCACGTGGTACACAGCTGCGAGGCTCGAGCGAGCGCAGCTTCAATGCCTCTCCGCAGCGGATCACGTGACACGACACCTTCACACTTGCGCCGTGCTTGCGCGCCGGCAGCTGAAGCAATTGGCTGAAGGTCAAACGCGAGCAGACATTGACTTGGTGATGTACCTCGTGGAGTAGAGCGTTCGCTCTAAGAACAGTAGCCACGCGCCCCGAATATCGCGTTTTGATCGCTGAGCAGGCATGTAGCTAGCAATTTTTTCGGCGGAGTGGGGGGGGGGGGGGGTTAAGGTTCCATTATTCGCTATTAAGTTTCCCAATGCTTGGTGCATAAGAATGCAACTATTACCTTGAGCAAGCCCTTGGTATGCCTGAAGGAGTGCTCCATCCTTACTTGTCCAGAACGGCGTGCATTCGAAGGATATGCGAGTTTGTTCATAGGTGACGTGCCAGGCATCAAAGCGAGCAGGGCGCCGGCCGGAAAAAATTCAAGGGTGGGGAGGGTGTAGCTCGGTAGACCCCCCCCCCCTCCTCCTGCATACGCTAATGTCTCTGAGCACTGCAAATAAAAAAGTAAAACGTGTTAAGGATCCTGACACGGTATTTCCAGTTCCTGTGTGTGTGTGTGCGCGCGCGTGTCAGGGAGGAGCTTTGCGCCGATGCCAGCGCTCTTGCATGCGTAATCACGCGAACGACAATCAAAATTTGGAGTCTGATATCTCGGAGCACAGACACACTAGCAGAAGCACGACTGCCTCTAACTTTCCGATACAAACGTACCCACTTACTGCAATCAACAAAAAGTTAGTTATTCAACTTTAGTTAATTGGGCTGCTGACAGCGATAATTATCGTGTAACTGTGTGTCTCCCTGGCCACATAACTTATTTGCACAGGTGGTCTTCGCGTGCCTCCCAGTGCCTAATTTTAAGAAAACTATAAAGCTCAATTTTGAAAACTAACGAGTTCACAGCAGTGCAACATTTTTGAGATATTAATTTGCAAAGGGTCCGACGAAACGCAATGATCCACTTATGTTTAAGAAAACGCCGTTTTATGCATTGAAGCACAAAAATAACTGGAACGCCAATGCATTTCGTCGGACACATTGAAAATATCGCTAAACTGGTGCAGTCAGAAAATTGTATCGAAGTGCATGCATACGCTTTGCGAACTCACTAGCTACAACTCGTACATTAAAAGATCTGCCGTAAAGTAATGAATTGATGGTAATTAGCCTAATTATGTAAATTATTCAACAAGGTGTTTCATTTCCTGTAGAATTATTGGCCGCCTCATCGAGTAAGTTTGATCAAAAGTTAGGGTTGTGCTAGCTGTCACAGCCATGTTTTAAAAATTTGGTGCAGCTAAAAAAGAAGAAGACGAAGAAAACGCACTGTATGTAGTAGGCGCGCGTATCTTTTACACACCCGATGTACGTAGCCAAAGGCCAAAGATGGCGAGCCCTCAATTTCACTCACAAATATGGGAATTAATGCCCTGCAGGGAAAGTTAGCGTACACAGGCGTGTGCGATTAGTGCAAAACGCAACCTGCCTGCCATAACAACTCCGCTGCTGCAGAAGTGTACGCCTGGGCATAGATCGCGATATACCCGGTAACTGAGATACTGAAGGGTCAGTCTCGCAGCCGTGTAAGTGGGCGAGGCGGTCCCTGTGCTCGTTGAAACTGGAAGTTATTCCCACGTTCAACATCATAATCCCGGCGGCTGCGACTCCGTGAAATCCGTGGCTCACGCGCAGAAGGCGAGCAGTCCCTACCCATCCGAACGAGTGATAGCGTAGTATGGAACGACACGATATTGTAGCGCAAAAAAAAAGGGGGGGGGGGGGAGTTGTAAGAAATGAAAATATTAACAGCGACAGACAGAGCAGAAAGAAAGACGACGCTACACTCACGACTAAGTAAGGAGCGTTGCTCGAGAATTTCATGTCTGCCTCCATCAGGCCAGAGGAAAGGAGCAGCGGTATAGGGCGTAAAACAAAAGGAGGAAGTCACGCTACCAGCCCGTGATGCCAAGGAAAGAAAAGAGACGGCTCAAATGTCTCACGGAAGTGTACACAGATCCGAATCCCACACCCGGGCAGCGACCCGCAGCCTCCATCAGAAATCAATCGTGCGCCGCAGCGAATACTCACCATGTCTGGTCGACAGCACTGAACTGCAACGCGTGAGTTATATATGCGGCGGATCACTGTCACGTGATGGGGGAAGATTCATACAAACTGGCTCCGGGGCGATATCTCTTGGCTAGTTTCGGTTGATTGCCATGCCACCTGTCTTGTCAACATATATAAAAAAAGAAGCAAAAAAAAAACGAAAAATGAAATGTTTCAGGATGTCTTAGATATATATTACTACTACGGATTTTTTTTTTTGTGCCGCGTATTATTTATCTAAGAGACTGAAAACAAAAAGTTAAATAATTTTTCTATTTCCCTTGATTTGTCGCTCTCATTCACTACGTCAAGAAAACGCCACTGAGTTTGCACATGGGCCAGCGGTATACCGCGAGCGTTATCAAAATCATTAGTATTGTTCTTCTTTTTTTCCTTTGCCCCTGTCACTGGCTTTATTGGCTTCGCTGGTTACTTCTTGCCCGGTTTAGTGAAGCGCTGCCGGTTTTCACGTCTGGGTGCCGTCGAATCACTGGTGCCTTGTTCGGGACCCCTTTTTGAGACTGCTTTAGTGCTTGCTATAGGTTCCAGCGAGCGCGCAATTTTTCTCGGTTCCGTAGGAGACACGATGCCAGCCAACAAGCATACCGGCTCCCAAAACAATTCTGTCTGCTTTGTCCTGTGGTGCAAGAACTCTGGCAAAAGCAATCAAAATTCTTTCGTTTTTCGGCAGACAGAAGGCGAGATAGAGTTTTACTTTCTTGATCAGAAACATCGCGCTAGTTGATCGAAAACACGTGCAAATGTGCCTAGGAATCGAAGAAACAAACTTTTTCTAGTCTTTTGTGCTAGAAGAATTCAGCCTGGCTACTATTAAACTTCCAAGTTTTGTTGCAACATCCGGCTTGTGTTTTACGGTGTGGTTTATCAAGAACGTGGCACATTTATGTGCGCTATGCCGGTCACGCAAAAAAGGAAAATAAAGAAGAAAAAAAGAAAGCACACGGGACAAGCGCTTGTCCCGTGTGCTTTTTTTGCCTGTTTCACCGTCTACCTTGCGCTGTCGTCATATTAACCTTGAACCAATACGCTCACTTTGCACCCTATTTCAAATTTATGTGTAACCTGATATACCGCATCAACACCTGCTATGTAGCCATGCTTTTCTGCAGTTTCGATGAGCGGGCCCAAAAGAAGACACGACTGTTCATTTCGAACGCGGCTCTGTAAATCGCATATTAGAAGGCTATATGTAGTTGTATACGACGTCATGCGGTTCAACTGAAACTGCCGGCACGTACGACACTACACGCGACAGTCGCGTCAGTTTTAGCGCGGGTGCGAGGCGCCGCGTTTGTAGAGCGTGCCAAACTGTGTCGATGGCGCAAACAGTTACCGACCGTAACTCAAACGAACACTGATGCGTTTCAGAAGTGTGCTCCCAGGCCTGCAGAACTGTTTCTGAAGTGGCTGGGGCGGTGTAAGCCCTTTGTAACGAGCGCGCCCTGTATACGAGATGTAACCTAAACTAACCTAATATGAAATTTTCGCGCATCGTTCACCCACGCCGCTCATGATTGGGCCGTCGCGTAGTACATATAGCCATTTCCGGTTGACCCACACCACATCGTACAGATAGACAGTCTATTTTGAAAACGAAAACTATGGTATATCTACTTGAAAATACAGCCATTGAACGATTATTGAGTGTTTGCAGATTAATTAATTTTTTTACTGGTGCTCCATATTTCATGCATGGCTTCGGTATGCCAAATTACGAGATTTGGAGAGCCTACCCAACATACAGGGACGACCTAGTCCCGCAAAAAACTAGCTGCTGGCCCGGTCAGCAATGCCGTCAGCCATACTGCGTTGCCAATGAAGTGTGCCCGATGCATGAATTTGTCGTGCAAGCTTTTACACTTCAGCAACGTCTTATGCGTGTTCTGCATTTCTGGCACATCTCGTATGACTCGCTAAGTGGAAAGACCAGTAGAGAGTCAGAGCGGAGTATTAATGTGATGGAAATTCTGCGCTTACTTAGACACTTTGAGTCTGTCTATATAGCCTTTTACGCCGACCCAATCACACAAGTTGTCTGCTACCTTGGGCCACTAGGCCGTGATGCCGTCATGGTCGTTCCATCGCCGTCATTCCAGCTTCATTATCCGATTCTCGGTAAATAAGTAACAGCGCACTAGGAACGAAGACGAAGGAAGATGTAAACACAACACAAGTGCTATTCTCTTCATCTTCCTCCGTTTTCGCTTTCGTTTATAGTGCGCTGTTGCTTATTTGCCGAGAATCGGATGACGAAGCTGGAATGACGATGACGAAGCAATACCAACTCTCCCAGTTTTCCATCCGAGCCTTGTCATACTACCGTCGTCACGCCATAGCTGTCATACACGCGTCGTCATCCCATTGTCAACCGCCTTCGTCGTTCCATCAGTGTCATTTCTTCTTACGTATATATTCTACCGTCGTCACTCCGTTGTCATACAGTCGTCGTCAAGCCGTTATGTACATGGCCAACCCTGGCGAGCATCATAGCAATGTTGGCCGATCCCGGAGGCATTGTATTTCTTATATAGCCGAAGCAATTGAAATCTCATCAGAGAGAGAGAGAAAGCCCTTTAATGAAAGGCAGAGATTTTAGCCGCCGTATAGACATCGCTAACAGGCTACTTTGCGTGGGGAAGAAAATTGGGGAGAGAAACGCAGAAGGGAAGAGGCGCAAAAGAATGGAATAAGTTTTTAAAAATTTTGGGCACTCAGTTTTCTGACTCATGTACAACTGCGTGCAATGGTAGAGCCCTTCAGTGTATGCACCGTCCTACAATGAGGTGACAGAATTCGCCGCATGAAAGGTGCATGAGGGCGACAGAGTAGAACAAAGTTTGTCAAGTTGACCGATGTTTTCTAAGTATCTAAATGAAAAGTTCATCACACGCCTGTGTTCCTTCGGGCAGGCTAAATGGCCCAAGACACAGTCAAATAATAACGATATATCTCTAAGTGAATACATGCAATGTTCATAGAACGCACTCTCGTCGGTATACTCTCGACACTTAAAGAGCCCCTCACCAGGTCTGGCCATTTTGAGGTGAGAAGCGCAGAGCATACATTGCGCGATAACGATCGTGTCTGCAAAGTATTACATCGCTACGCGCCGCGGAAAGATCTGAAATTTCAAACCGAACGCCGTTTTTCCTTCTCCTCGCGGCTGGAGCATGACGTACTCGTGTACCTGCGCCTACGTAGTCGTGTCCGCAGTGTGACGTCGCTCGTGGTGACACGTGACTTCGAGAATTATTCAAGGCAAGATCGGTTATTTGTGTGATCTGTAGCTTGAATTGACGAATTGAAGTTTAGAGAAATAATAAAACACACACACTGAATGTCTGCGTGTGTCTTCTTTTACTTCGCACCGAAGCAAGAGAGATGTACTTCCGCTTCATCTGTTTGTTCCCACGGTCGTGTAGTCACCCGCGCAAGTACCGAAACTATGACATGTTCTACCGTGTTCTAGCGCGTTATCATGCTTTGCGATCCGCTTGTTCTGCCTCGGTATTTGTGTAGCACTGAATTATACCGCTAGTCATGTGCCCTTGTGCACAGCGCGCAAAATGGTGCGCTGCGCGAAACGAGACATCACAACACCGCTCGCGCGCAACGCCTTCAGCGAAAGTGCGCAGTGGCGCAAAAAAGAAAAGAAAAAAAAGCGAAGAGAAAAAAAATGAAGGCGGGGCCCGTGGCGTATGCGTCACGCGATCCTCGAGGTACGGTATGGGAGAAAGCAGGGAAGGAATTTCGCTTGCGGAGGCTAGTCGGGGCGAGTGGCGAGAGCGTCTCGCTATGCAGCAGAGCTCGCCTTCTCAAATCATGGGTTCGCGGCACTGAAATATTTCTATCTCGGCGATTAATGAGTCGATTTAAAAATTTTTCCGGCAGAATGCTTCCTATAGGACACGTAACAACTTCCAGCGTATAACCAAAATTTGTTATGGGGCCCTGTGAGGGGCCCTTTAAGCAGAATATTCTCCACGGTTTCTATTGAGCCACAGTTGTTGCAGTGTGGACTTGTCACTTGACCGAAGCAGTATCGCAAGCCGTCTCCATAGGCGGTGTTCAGGCGAAGACGATGATATAGAGCTTCCAGATGGCGAGGAATGCTGAATGAGAGTTTGGATCTCAGACGTGGGTCGATTGAGTAAAGGAAAGGGTAATGGTGGGTCGGCAAGCTTCAGAGCCGATCCTTTTTTTTTTATAAGCAAATATTTTAGCTAGTTGGAAAGCATCAGATATAGTGAAATAAATCCGCTTATAGTTTTGGAGTTGAAGACCTCTGCGTGCCACTTCATCGACTTTCTCGTCGGCCAGAAAGCGACAATGAGCCACTGAAATGTGATACAGTGTCCTCATGCAATGGCCAAGTGATGTAAGTACGCGATGTCGAAAGAAACGGGCTGATGATTGTTCTTTTTTTTAACAGACTACACCATGTCTGTAGTGCTCCTTTGGAGCCAGTGAAAATCGCGCATTGGTCAGGCGCTCGGCGCAGTATGTAGAGGACAGTTTCTTTGATGCCGTGAAGCTCTGCTGTCGTTGAGGATGTCCTCCGCTGCAGCCGATAAGAAAAAAATTGTCTTGTTGAGGGCACATAAAGGCCACACGAGCAAGTCTCCCGAGTGGTTTAGGCATCAGTGCAGATGTGGGTGTGCTGAGTGTATTTCTCGGCTACGCAGAGGAGAGTGGTCTGCAGCAGCGCCGCCTGTGGCATGCGACTCTTTGTCCCATTTACACCGGGTGAAAACTGGTTTATATATATAGGCGAAAGTGTCCAGGGAGGAAAGGTCGGAGGCAGTAATTTCTGTGGCTGAATAATCGGAGGAAGGTACAGGATTTGCATAGGTTGGCCAAAGCCAGACTTGCTATGGGTTAGGTGGGCGTGGTACATGAAGCGCTTCTTCCCTTGGAGGATGTCGAAGATGGGTACGCATTGTTTATTGGGAAGCGATGACATCTAGGGGCAGACATCCTGCTTCAGCTACTCTTCCCGAGGCTGAAGAGCCCTTCGGGAGGTCCGGGTAGATTGTTCCGCGCGGCTTCCAGAGTCCTCTTGCTTGCTGGGCATAATCTCTGAAGCACCGGTATAGGTGATAGCGCAATGTGCCTTCAATATAGCCTTTTTCAAGTAGTACCATTGAGCGGCAGTTGCAGCCCCATCGTGTTCCCGCCATGAATGTGAAAACTTGCGATGCTGCAGCAGTCCTCGCACGTAGTTTTCTTTTTTTATTTTTACCTGAGGCGACCAAGAGAGATTTCTGTCTATCACCAGCTCATCAGATTCTAATTAAAGGTGTCTCCATCAATGGGGTGTGTCGCCAAGCACGTACCCAAGGGGGGGGAGGCCCCCCCCCCCGAATTTAAGCAGCATAACCCCACCCCCCCTCTATCCGGCCAAGGCACCACTCCTCACACATTCCTAAAGCGTCGACAAATCAATCTACTCGGCGGCCAACATTTTGCTGCCTTTTACAGCGAAAGCAGTGTATGACTAACTTCCGTAGTGTTTTTCGGCGTCCATTAACAGAAAAAAATCATTATGTGGGCCGATCCTGGTGATAGTGCAAAAAGGGTCCAAGCTCAATGGCACACACCCCTGTGGACTCGGGAACCTATAACGCGCCCTTCGGAATCTTCGGGATGGGCCCACATATGGGGAGTGCTTAACGCCTGCTTCACCTCCACCGCGGGTCGGCCCTGCATTGCACTAGCTTCGGGATGGACCCACATGAGGGGAGCGCTCAACGCCTGGTTCACCCCCGCTGCGGGTGGGTCCGGTATTGGAATATCTTCGGGATCGGCCGACGTATTACGAGTTAATGCCTGCTTCACCTCCACCGCGGGTCGGCCCGGCATTGCACCACTTTCGGAATTGAACCCACGTTAAGAACCCCACGTATGCGGGGTTCTTAACGCCTGCTTCACCTCCGCCGCGAGTCGGCCCGATATTGCACTATCTTCAGGCCGACCCGCAGCAGATGTGAAACACTTTGCTTTTCGTTTGAGAGATTTGACTGTCGTCAGCTTTCGCTGCCATTCCATCTTCACGGAGTGGAATAGTTGTCAATTTTTTCACTCCTTTTGGATGGCGGTAGTTATCGGCATCTCCTGGGGTGTGGAGGCTAGTTTTGTCATCGATTCGGTGCCCGCGCGATTAACTCAAAATGAATTCAGTTGTCACCATCTATTGCAGCAGGCAGGGCGTAGTTGATTGTTTTAATTATAATATTTTATTTTATTTATAATGCCCAACACAATTTTTATGTCATCACCTATTCAACAATCACGCGCATCCCCGTTGCTTCGTTAGTTCAATCTTCTTTGTTTAGACTGATCCAACGCCAGGAAAGGGATTCGAATAACAATCGGCTGGTCTGTATGCTCGTGGAACGAATTGTGGCCGGAGAAAACGCCAGTTGCGTTTAACTTTTCCTTTTGCTTCATTATTTCCTCGAGTGACAGCTCGCCACGACGCTGGCAGATCCACGGAACCATATATCTGCGATATGGGTTAGATAAGGTGGAAAATAAAATATTGCGAAACAGCGTCAATCATCAGACCCTGCAATAAGCCTTAACCCCATCTGGGTTTTCCCTTATTGTACATCACTTTTCGTGCAAAATTGGGAACTGGAAACAAGAGTCGCAAGGAGATGAGAAATTAAGCGATCTACTAAGCGAGAAAGCCAAGGCAACAGCCAAACAAGGAGGAAAAGCGAAAATTGTTTGTGAAAATATTTACGGATCAACATCTCTTTATTTAAAAAGGAAGTAGAGAAAACGCCGCCGGAACTGGAGAATAATTCCGTGTGTTTTGAATGACGTTTCTACAGTTATCAATCGAGCCGCCTGACGTAGCCACTTCCCTGCTATGCTAATGGGGGGGGGGGGGGTTCTAACCTTCCGCGGTGTGCGCAGTACGTCTAGAACCGCAGCGTTCTGCGCTCTACGCAGTTGTACGGGATTTAGGACCACGCATCGTTACGCAACTTCCCAAATAACAACACGAGTCGGTTTTGCTACTTGGTAGAGCAGTAAACGAGGGATGCAAAAGAACTGTGACCGTTCCGCAAATATATATTTCTCTAAAATTCTTCCAGGGCTAATTCAAAAAACGTTACTAGAAATCTTTATTTTGCACTTTCGCTTATTAACTTGTTCTTGGCAAGGTCCTTCCTGCGCATCTTACATGAAGGAGTCCATTTGATGTGGTTCATTGTTTGCCACTAGCCGAGTGCCATCCATGCGGTATAACCGAGCTCAGATTGGTCCACCTTGACTGATCAAATAGGGCACCACTGTAGGTTAAATGAGGCGTACAACTCCTGCGGGACCCGCCGTGGTTGCTCAGTGGTCATGGTGTTAGACTGCTGAGCACGAGGTCGCGGGATCGGACCCCGGCCACGGCGGCCGCATTTCGATGGGGGCGAAATGCGAAAACACCCGTGTACTTAGAATTAGGTGCACGTTAAAGAACCCCAGGTGGTCGAAATTTTCGGAGTCCTCCACTACGGCGTGCATAATCAGAAAGTGGTTTTGTCACGCAAAACACCATAATTCAATTTTTAATTTAACTCCTGCGGGGACGGTAGAGTATCCGTCTCCAGTGCAAGAGGACCGTGATTCAAATCCCGGTGCCGCGCAATTCTCCACCGGGAAATACAAAAAAAAAACCGTGTGTTGAGAAAATTGCACAAACAGGCCTGGAGTGCGGCCTGATCCCGGTGACCAGAACCGGTAACGCACTCTCTCACCAGAGCAGGATTGGCCACCCTGGTGCAGTACTTGGCCACAACCTCCTATATGAATACAACAATCAAACCCCGGCCCTCAGTCCCCAGCAGCCGCGAAGCAACTGACCACGGCGGCGGTCAGATCTGTAACGCTGCAGAGGGTGCTAAGAATACCTGGCTCCGGACAGGCCGCCATTGGAATCTGAACCTGGCAACGTTTAACGTTAGAACGCTATCTAGTGAGGCGAGTCTAGCAGTGTTATTGGAGGAATTAGAGGGTAGTAAATGGGATATAATAGGGCTCAGTGAGGTTAGGAGGACAAAAGAAGCATATACAGTGCTAAAAAGCGGGCATGTACTGTGTTACCGGGGCTTAGCGGAGAGACGAGAACTAGGAGTCGGATTCCTGATTAATAAGGAAATAGCTGGTAACATACAGGAATTCTATAGCATTAACGAGAGGGTGGCAGGTCTTGTTGTGAAACTTAATAAGAGGTAAAAATTGAAGGTGGTACAAGTCTATGCCCCTACATGCAGTCATGATGACCAGGAAGTCGAAAGCTTTTATGAAGACGTGGAATCGGCGATGGGTAAAGTCAAAACAAAATACACTATACTGATGGGCGACTTCAATGCCAGGGTAGGCAAGAAGCAGGCTGGAGACAAGTCAGTGGGGGAATATGGCATAGGCTCTAGGAATAGCAGAGGAGAATTATTAGTAGAGTTTGCAGAACAGAATAATATGCGGATAATGAACACCTTTTTCCGCAAGCGGGTTAGTCGAAAGTGGACGTGGAGGAGCCCGAATGGTGAGACTAGAAATGAAATCGACTTCATACTCTGCGCGAACCCTGGCATCATACAAGATGTAGACGTACTCGGCAAGGTACGCTGCAGTGACCATAGGATGGTAAGAACTCGAATTAGCCTAGACTTGAGGAGGGAACGGAAGAAACTGGTACACAAGAAGCCAATCAATGAGTTAGCGGTAAGAGGGAAACTAGAGGAATTCCGGATCAAGCTACAGAACAGGTATTCGGCTTTAGCTCAGGAAGAGGACCTTAGTGTTGAAGCAATGAACGACTATCTCATGGGAACCATTAAGGAGTGCGCAATAGAAGTCGGTGGTAACTCCGTTAGACAGGAAACCAGTAAGCTATCGCAGGAGACGAAAGATCTGATCAAGAAACGCCAATGTATGAAAGCCTCTAACCCTACAGCTAGAATAGAACTGGCAGAACTTTCTAAGTTAATCAACAAGCGTAAGACAGCGGACATCAGGAACTATAATATGGATAGAATTGAACAGGCTCTCAGGAACGGAGGAAGCCTAAAAACAGTGAAGAAGAAACTAGGAATAGGCAAGAATCAGATGTGTGCGTTAAGAGACAAAGCCGGCAATATCGTTACTAATATGGATGAGATAGTTCAAGTGGCTGAGGAGTTCTATAGAGATTTATACAGTACCAGTGGCACCCACGACGATAGTGGAAGAGAGAATAGCCTAGAGGAATTCGAAATCCCACAGGTAACGCCAGAAGAAGTAAAGAAAGCCTTAGGAGCTATGCAAAGGGGGAAGGCAGCTGGGGAGGATCAGGTAACAGCAGATTTGTTGAAGGATGGTGGTCAGATTGTTCTAGAGAAACTGGCCACCCTGTATACGCAATGCCTCATAACCTCGAGCGTACCGGAATCTTGGAAGAACGCTAACATAATCCTAATCCATAAGAAAGGGGACGCTAAAGACTTGAAAAATTATAGACCGATCAGCTTACTGTCCGTTGCCTACAAAGTATTTACTAAGGTAATCGCAAATAGAATCAGGCACACCTTAGACTTCTGTCAACCAAAGGACCAGGCAGGATTCCGTAAAGGCTACTCAACAATAGACCATATTCACACTATCAATCAAGTGATAGAGAAATGTGCAGAATATAAGCAACCGTTATATATAGCTTTCATTGATTACGAGAAAGCGTTTGATTCAGTCGAAACCTCAGCAGTCATGGAGGCATTACGGAATCAGGGTGTAGATGAGCCATATGTAAAGATACTGGAAGATATCTATAGCGGCTCCACAGCCACCGTAGTCCTCCACAAAGAAAGCAACAAAATCCCTATAAAGAAAGGCGTCAGACAGGGAGATACGATATCTCCAATGCTATTCACAGCATGTTTACAGGAGGTATTCAGAGGCCTGGAGTGGGAAGAATTGGGGATAAAAGTTGATGGAGAATACCTTAGCAACTTGCGATTCGCTGATGATATTGCCTTGCTTAGTAACTCAGGAGACCAATTGCAATGCATGCTCACTGACCTGGAGAGGCAAAGCAGAAGGGTGGGTCTGAAAATTAATCTGCAGAAAACTAAAGTAATGTTTAACAGGCTCGGAAGAGAACAGCAGTTTACGATAGGTAGCGAAGCACTGGAAGGGGTAAGGGACTACATCTACTTAGGGCAGGTAGTGACCACGGATCCGGATCATGAGACTGAAATAACCAGAAGAATAAGAATGGGCTGGGGTGCGTTTGGCAGGCATTCTCAAATCATGAACAGCAGGATGCCACTATCCCTCAAAAGGAAAGTGTATAACAGCTGTGTGTTACCAGTACTCACATATGGGGCAGAAACCTGGAGACTTACGAAAAGGGTTCTGCTGAAATTGAGGACGACGCAACGAGCTATGGAAAGAAGAATGATGGGTGTGACATTAAGGGATAAGAAAAGAGCAGATTGGGTGAGGCAACAAACGCAGGTAAACGACATCTTAGTTGAAATCAAGAAAAAGAAATGGGCATGGGCCGGACATGTAATGAGGAGGGAAGATAACCGATGGTCACTAAGGGTTACGGACTAGATTCCAAGGGAAGGGATGCGTAGCAGGGGGCGGCAGAAAGTTAGGTGGGCGGATGACATTAAGACGTTTGCAGGGACAACATGGCCACAATTAGTACATGACCGGGGTAGTTGGAGAAGTATGGGAGAGGCCTTTGCCCTGCAGTGGGCGTAACTAGGCTGATGATGATGATGATGATGATGATGATGATTGTTTGCCAAGTAAAAAAGAGGTGTATCTCACAGGTTTACCTGTGAGGTACACGTTATTTCAATTCTCTTTTGCGGCTTTACGCGTCTTTATGGCAAATGGTGGGCATCATTCACATTTGTGCTAGTAAAATTACCCTCCACCTCATTTGCATAGAAAAGTTACCTTGGGTTGCCCCCCCCCCCCCCCGAAAAGAAATCCTGCGTACGTGCCTGTGTGTCGCCACATTGTTTGAATGCTAATAACATTAACGTGGACAGTCATTGTGGGATAGGTTCTGTCGGAATTTTTTTTTCTAAATGTATTAGAATGTATAGCGGTTGCGTCTTTCTTTTTTTTCGTTTTTTTATGTGCATCAAACTTAAAGTTATAACAATTTACATCCCGATAACGTTATTGTAACCATGTGAGTATCCGGATTGGCAGCCTCTAGATAAGGAGTAATTCGCACAGTTATGTGTTCCAACTATAGCGCTTATGAGGCTAAAGCAGGGATTACTTCGGAGCCAGTCCTCGAAATTCCCTAGCCGAGCGAGTAAATTTTCATTGAGCAAGCTGCTGTAAGAGCTACATGAACAAATGTTTCACATTCGAAGGCTCTCTGAAAGCGAAACTAACGCGTAAGAAGAGCGCCTCTGACGTTGACTTAACCGCGCCCTGCCTTTCGTCACGTTGCCATCGTCACTATTGGTATGGCCTCGCAAGCTACTGCCTTGTGGCCGGCCCACTGTCGCCTTTGAATGTCTTCATTGTCAAGTTACCGCCACTTTTCCGTACGGAGCAGTCCGTTTCGAACTTCCAGTCTTTTCTGTGGACTGGTTCCGGAGATCGTGCGCCTAAAAATGTGGACCGATTCCGAAAATTGTGCACTCTTAAATTCTATACGCCCATCCTACTTCCCTCACGTGAGGGGCGAGGCGTAGAGTGCCGTGCTCAGTGGCTCCGCCTTCAGAGCGTCAAGGAGCGCTACATCGGGCTCGCGCAGGAGAAATTTCAGCTGCACAGAACGAGACCGGCGCTCGCTATACTTTCCTTCGCCATGCCGCGTCCCAACAAATTGCTGACCGAAGCGGGCGTTGAAGAGCGGAAGAATAAACGTGCGCAGACGTCGCATGCATGCACGCGGGAAAATTTGGAAGGTGATTCGAGCTACGTCGATCCAATGCTGTCGTTCCAGAGCAGCTCTGACAATAAATTATACCGTTCATACACCCCATTCTCACCCCCAACTCGGCCAAGAAGACATTCATCAAACCCCACTTCAACTAGCGGTTGAAGAATCCCCGGAAAACGAGCGCAACTTTCGGTTTGATGGTGATTATTCAACGGCATCGCCTCTGAAATGGAGCGGTGACAAATAGCCTGCTTGGGTCAATCAGGTCTGCCATACTTGTTTTTCATTTTAGCATTTTTGCATGCATCTTAATCTTTTTTCTATTCCTCAAAACTTCTCTTCTACCTTGTATCGCTACCTAGGCCTGTTACGGATCCGGTCGTATAAAAAAATTTCCGCGCTTTTTTTTTTCCCTAATACTGTAAATGTATTTTACTTATCTCGACTGCTCACCGGTTGATGCTTCCGTGCACTTTAAATCCAAGCGCTTCTGGAAGGTGTACGTTACCTACGGGCCTCACTGGGCGAATTCCTTCGCCTGCCGTTAGGATATGCTGACCGGTCTGGGAATTTTTGATGCAGCAGACACATGCCTCATCTCGTGGCGAATATTTGCTCCGGTATGTTTTTGTCCTTTGGCAACCAGGGGATGTATTCTGTAAGAGTCCACCTAGTGGACTGTCTATTTCGGCCGCTGCTGATTGGATGCAGCTGTACGAGAGAGGAGAAGACGAGCGTCCCTAGCCAATCAGCAGCGGCCGAAATGGACAGTCCACTAAGTGGACTCTTACAGAATACCCCCCCCCCCCCTCCCGCCCAGCTCGAGCCTAAGATAGCAAGGCACCGCCCTCGTGTTATCGTACAGATGTTCCCTTCTAATTTCTTTCTTCTCATTCGTGTAAATCTACATGGTCTTTTTTTTTCCATTCTTTGCGTCTAATTCACAGTCTCTGTTTTCTCACTATCATTTTGATGACTCCTGGCTGTCTATTTGGTTGTCTATTAACGCATGTTCTGCTTGCCCCTAGCGGTTGCCGGGCATTCTAAGGTTTAGTGGGATTAAGTAAAGTAGATGTGGTTGTTTGCATTTTTGGCAATCACTAGGTTTTAGCAATAAAGTTGAGTGAACGGGAAAGAACACTCCTTTCTGTTAATTAATTTTTTGCCAGCTGTTTTCGTGAATAGGACGTGTCCAAATCCAGGCCTCATAGAGTGATGCCCTCTAGATTTAAAATGCACAACTTAAAGGCTGCGCTTTCGCTGGTTGAACGCGACGGAAGCGGTTCTGAGAGCGGGGTCACCTATTGAAGGTAGGGTTTTCGTAACGGCCTATCTTAAATCGGGCACCGCGCGGGAAGTGGCTGTCTGCGTCCGCCCGTCGCCCAATAGCCTTTGCTCACCCTCGCTGCTTGCTCACCGATACCACAGGTCAGCTCCCGGCTTACCTGTTTCGGTTGTAGTCTTATGGCGGCTTCGGGTGGTCGTTTCGGAGTGCTCCAGAGGTAGCCATTTTGTTCGGGTGATCGAAAAAGAACGCTCCGACTAAATGTTCTTGGTTCTTTCAGATCGCTCAAATCCGACTTGAAAAGCGTAGAAATGCCCCAAGCGTCTCTGTATTTAAATATTCCGGCGGACCAGCTGGCACAGTGCCTTTGATTGCATTGTTTAAGCCAGAGATTAACCCTCCGTGCAGCCGTCCTGTGCAACATGCTTAAACACCGGCTAATTAACACTTAAGGCGGGCCGACATTACATCGAGCTGGTTGGCTGTTCAAAACTCACACGAACAGAACATAAAGAAAGAAATTCAACAAGAGGGGACACTTGGCGAAAACTGGTGACAGGAAACACGTCACGGCTAGTCTTCATCCCATCCGTTAGTTGACGCGAGCATCGAGAAAAAGACAGTGAAATGGACTTACAAACAACGTTTTATTTTTTTAATTATATCCGCTAAAGCTAAAAAGTTTTGCGTATAAATGAACTTATACCTTGTGACTCGCTTTTCTTGCGTTACCTAGCAACAAGCTAACGGCACGCCAGGCACGACAGATGCATGCGTCATGCGCCAGACACATCCAGAAGGCCACCGAAGCCAGCGAGGCCGGTTGCGCATGTGAAGTTCGCCTGTACGGCGACCCGTTTCTTCTTGGATGTAGCACGTTTGTTCGGCTCCCAGCGCATTCTTGCGTTCCTTCTGCACTTCGACACGGCACCACTGCACTATTGGACTACGGCGAGGTGAGAACTTTTGTTTGACAGTCTGCGACGCATTTCAAGCAATTCTGGCTTTTACGGAATGGAAGCGAGACTTGTGGCGCAGTTAGCGAAAAACAGCTCGGCCATCCTGGCGTAGTTAATTTGCGATACTGACTCGTACTGGAAGATGTTCGCGACGCTTTCTGCGAGCCCCAACATTATTATAACTTATTACGGTAGTTTTTCGGGCACGCTCGCCGCACCCGCCTTTGTGACGCAGTTAACGAAAATCACCTCCACCGTGTGACGCAGTTTCGCAGTACTGAATCTTACCGGGACAAGTTTTGGCGCTTTCTCTGACCCACAACCTTATTGTAACTAATTTCGTTACTTTTTGGGGCACTTTTTATGCACAGTGGCTGCGCCCGGCGTTGTTACGCGGTTAGCGAAAAGCAGCTCGGCAATTAGTTTCGCGTGTACAGTGCCGTCCACTGCTGTGTAGAGCGCGCGAACGGTCGGATGGGATGGGATGGGATGGGATGGGATGGGATTGGACGGACGGACGGACGGACGCGTTCCTAAATGTTCCATAGACAACGCCTAGTCCGCACAAGAACGCGTTCTTATATTCCTTATTTCCGGTATTAAATGTTCGTGAAAGAAGAAAATGCGGGCAAGACAGATGACGGTTATTGTTTTGGGACCAGATATATACGACCCAAAGGGTGCAAACTTCTTTAAGAGGGTACTGTATGGGCACTTAACGTAGGGGAGATGGGGCTCCCAGTCAATAGTAAAAATTCTTACAAATGCCAAGTAAATCTAGTATACATTGTAAAATAATTTACACCCCTTAAAGTGAATAGGGATGTAAATGTCTATAACTCACATCCTTTACCCAAAAATGGTGAAAGGGTGTGAGTTATAGACAGATTTACACCATTTTTCGCTTTTAACATGGAAGTGGTACGCAGATGGGTCTGCGGTGCCTTGTGGTCGTATCAATGCGGAGTGGTATCTACCCAATAATCTTTTTCTGAGTTCTTCGTTTCAGGTCTGTACACCTGATGATGATGTTATAAGTGAAGTCTCATTCTACACTCTAAGAAAAGTTTACACCCTTTCGAGTGCCCCTTCTGCCGCACAACGATAATCGTCATCTGCCTCAAGCGTTTCCTTTCTTGAAAACGCCGCGCCCGCTACTTCCCTGTCGGGTATGCTATCATGCTGATAACGCGCATGCCGTTCGTTACTGGATAGTACCGGGCTTGCAGCGTTGAAGAAAGGAAACGCATCGAGGCAGATGACGATTATCGTTGTGTGGCAGAAGGGTCACTCCAAAGGCTGTAAACTTTTCTTGGAGTGTATTTGTGTTCGTGTATCAAATGCACTCGCTCTTAATTACTGCATAGCCGCATCTCGGTATGGTTAGTGCCCCTGCAAGACTGTGTCTCTTGAAACATTCGTTACTCTATGTATTGGACGCAACTATACAGTGGCGAAGAGCGGTATCTGCGGTGATACTACACGTTTCAGCGCCAACAGTCAGAAAACGCGCACGCACGCACGCACGCACGCACGCACGCACGCACACACACACACACACACACACACACACACACACACACACACACACACACACACACACACACACACACACACACACACACACACACACACACACACACACACACACACACACAAAGTAAACTAAAAATATCTACCGAAAAACAGCGGCGACACGTTGTATTGGAAAATATATTCACTGAAATAAAGCTAATTTTCCGTGTGGAAATAAGAACTTTAAAAAGCACGCCGAATATTGATGAAATGACAGCTAAACACTTCCTTCAAATGGTTTTTTGTTTGTTCGCTCCTTAAAGGGCTTAGTTTTGCAACAAAATTGCATTTTTTGGGGGGGAGGGGGGGGGGGGGTCCGTCATGCACCGCTAAATTAAAGGCTTGTTTGTCCGGTCATCAGCTGCGCGCAGGTGTCTCAGTTCATGTCTCAGCCCGCTTCTACAATGTCGAAGTGTGCACATGACGGTGTGATATTTTTTCTATTGGACAAATCAGGCAAGCAAAGTTGGTGGACGCAAATATTTTCTATATCGATGCGCGCATCTAGTGGCTAGAGTGCGCTGGTGTCGTCATCGTTTCTCGTCCCTTGTGTATCGCGCTATATTCTTCGTCAGTGCGGAATAACCACTCGCCCAGTATATTGTACTTCTAAGAAACATGTAGAGCGCAGACAAAACAGCAGAAAAACAAAAACGGAGCGCGTATTTCTTTTTTTTTTTTTTCAGCGCAGGGTGGGGCGCTACTTTGGGCTCTACCAATGAGCCCCGAAGAAAAGAAAAACGAAAAGCCTCGCATGAGTTCAATAACTTGTATACATTCTTTTCCAGGCTCCTAATATCCGAAGTCACACAGCAAGGAGTGCGGAAGAGGCAGCAGGGCGGTATTTGTATGAGGGCCTGACACCTTGAACTCCTTGAGGCCTCGCGGCAATGGCGGGCGATGCGCGGTGTGAGGCAAGTACAAAGGGATGGGCATAATGAAAGCCTACAAGTACTCGTGTGCGTGTTTCTCATCTTTTCTAAACTGACTGGCAGTGGTCGCTGCATGCGGCGTTCGCCTTCGCTATCGTCGCAATACTATGTGCGTATTTTATTTCTGAAGCCTCAAAAAGTCCGCTTCGCGTTGCATTCGCGGTCGCATCGCATTCACGCAAGCACGGGGTGTGAAAAAGACTCTCTGGGTAATGGTATAAATTCGGGCTAGTATTACACGGGATCTCCAACTCTCCGTTCTTGGCGTCGTGTGGGAAACTGCAACAGAAATATCCCATGAGCATAGAGGTACCAGGAGAAGTGCCCGCCTATACAAACCGGGCGCTTTGTATACTTTATTTTTCTCACATTCAAACGTTCAAATGGAAGGCAAGAACGTAAGCCTTATTATCTGATATGAAAACGCACACAAAGCAGGGAGGGAAATAGGGAAGAAGCATGCTGGCAACTGGTCACCGAGAGGGGCTCAAAGCCTGCCAACTCTTTAGAAGGAGGGGATAGAAAAAGGAAGTTGAAGATAGAAGGGAAGCAAAAAAGAAACAGCATTCGCACAGAGGATACAGAAACGCAGTTGCAGACCTACGCGCAAAGGATGCAACCAGCGAGTGTCAGTGACAGCTGCCAGTCTACGCTATAAGCCTGTTCCCTCCGCCGACAGGAGCTGATATCCGCTGTACATTGCTGCGTTCATCCTCGCAAAGTGTTTCCGTGCCACGGCAAGTGTCAGAGATGGCGCACGCATCGAGTCTTTCCCGGCGGTGCGGGGATCAATGTCCTCGGGGCAGCATGTCTCGCAGGTCAGCCACCGCGTAAGCCACGGCCGTCAAAAAGGCCGCGCACAGGTCCAGGTCGCGGCTGCTCACGGCGCTCACGGTGTCGGCGCGCGTGTGGTGGTAGTGGAAGTACCGCTCGTTACGCGTCAGGAGCACGGAAACCGGCACGCCAAGCTCTTCCAGCTTGCTGACGTCGGAGCCGCGGCCGCGGCTGGGCTCGAGCCGCGTAGCGCCCACGGGCGCGGTCAGGGTCAGCAGCCGGCGCAGGATGCAAGCGGTCGTGTTGTCGCCGCCGCTCGTGGTGAGCCCGACGGGCGCAAACGTGCCGATGTCCGACTCGAGCGCCAGCGACACGGCGTCCATCTCGTCCCGGTGCCGGCGAACGAACTCGGTGGCCCCATGCATGCCGACCTCCTCCGCCGTCCACAGCACCAGGCGCAGCGTGCGCCGCGGTCGCAGCTGCATGCGGCGCAGCTGCGCCATCGCTGCCATGCAGATGAACACGCCACCCGCGTCGTCCACCACGCCCTGGCCCACGTCCCAGCTGTCCGTGTGCGCGCCCACGATCACGTACTGCACGAGCATACCACATCCGTCTATCTGGCATATAGTAATGAGAGCCAACAAAGGCAGCCAGTCTGTTATCGGTTTTACGTGCAAAAAACTGCCCACAAATAGGGTGTGCGAGTCGCATGGCCTACGTTTTATTCGACCTTCTAGAAAATAGTTTGTCGCTTACCGCTGTTTTGTTTTTGGTTAAACCTATAAGCATATACTAGCGTTTCCTGCAGGCAACAAAACAAAATTATTTTTTTTACTGAGTTTTTTGTTTCAGTGCGGAGTTTCTGGCTAAAAGACTTGGGCCATAAATGGATTGTATGGATCAGGCGTAATTTGTTGGATTAGAGCAGAGACAGAGGACAATGAAGAAGCTTGGTGCGCGATTCTTTTACTTCCGTAAAGCACGATTACAGGCAATAGACCGACCCGGCTGCAGTGGCCACGCAGTTGATGTAAACGAAATGCAGTGCGCACCTCTTTGCTGCATCCGACCAGACCTGTCTGTACAAGTTTTGCACGAAACCATAGGTAGCGTGGGGTGAAGCTCGCTTCCGGTGTTCTGCCTGCTAGCTGTTGCCCCCCACATCTAGACAACCTACATTACTAAAGTTTCCTCAAAGTATATATTTTTTCATTGAATATCTTCTTTTTTTCTTCGTGCATTTTGCATATTTCAATAAAAAAATATACGTTTCCTTCGAATATTTTTATGCTTCGTCCTTAAAGGGTTACACTTTACAACAAAATTGCATTCTCTGGGTCCGCATGCACCGTTCAATAGAGCACTTGGCATCGCTGCTCGACAGGTTCGTCCGGCCATTTAGCTGCGCACAGGCGGAAAAACCGGTTCACGTATCTCTAGCAGCTGGCTTCTCCAATGACGAGGCGTGTGCACTGCGGTGATGTTTCGTCTTTATGAACAAATCAGACAAGCAAACACAGTGTTTTTCTAGATATGCGAACATTTGACCTTGTGATTCAATTTCAGCGAAAAGCAAGCACTCATAAGCGCGAAATCTAAATAAAGACCCAGACCGCTTTGTATACTTATGTACGCTAACAAGAAAATAATTGTGCTCTTCTGGGTTATTGTCTCCCAAGGATAATGGTCATCAATCTTGTGTACTCTTCGTTTAACGCTATGCGCTTGCTGCTTTTCTGCCAGGAACACTATGCAACGCTGATACGCGCGTGCAGTTCGTGCCCGATAAATATTGGTAGCGTATCGCTAAAGAAAGGAAATGCACGCGAGGTAGACAACGTTTATGGTTTGGGGACACTATAAGCCACAAATGGCGCAAACTTTTCTTAGAGTGAATACGGAGCGCGTCAGTGGGGTCGTTCTTGTCGTATCTGGAGTTATAAGACGCCAGAAGAGCACTGAGCTAAATAACCCAGGTGCACTAACTTTAACCGGTCCCATTCAGATTACCTATGCGATAACTGCTCACTGCCAGTGAACTACCACTAAATAATGTACAATACATGCGTATTTTGCGGGTACAGGGGCCCCTGTCAGGCACTGTGCATGCGCCTTTTGCCCCTGCAGCTTTCTTGAAATTGTACTCAGGATGAAATAATTCATTCATTCATTCATCTACTTGAAAGCTGATGACCCTCTATAGTGCGTGTTAGTATGAACTAATGCAAAGCATTCTTGTCGAATGTAGACCCGTTTTTCCCGCTGGTATTTGACCCTTTTCGTGGGCCGATCTGGGAGGCAAGCAATGAAGCATAACACAGCATCTCAAACAGTGACCTATGAGTGCATTTGTAGCGTACAGCTTTTCCAAAACGCCCAGATAGCGCTCAATGTGACCTTCAGACCCAGTTTAGCGCTGATGAAACTATGTGCAATCACTTATATCGCTTGACACATCCGCTGTCGGACTCGAGGCATAGCTTATCTGGGTTCTTCCACAAGTGCGCATTGACGTCAGAAATGACACACATTGGGCTTGATATACCCCAGTGAATCCACTAGTGAAACCACCAGTGATATCGCTGGGCAAGACACGGTCGAAACCACAATCAGTGAACCAATGAACATTGAGCAATTATGTCAAACGATGTGCATTTCTAACAATGTAAGCATGTAAAATTGTGCACGATCATAATCTCTAGCAATGCTATTTGTCATAAACATGTAATCTTCATAACATGCAGTATACGTTTCGCTTCAGAATATTACCATTCTTCGTGAGTGCACTTCTACTACCAAACAACAACGATTCGCACTACGTGCGCTCAACTGGAGTTGCGACTGCCAAATTTTTTTGAAGATTTTCGAAGACATAATACCGGTACACACGGCGTGGCTGTGTTAACTTCGAAATTAGTTGGCATTGAAATAGAAAGCGAGAAGTGTGCAGCTTCTACGCCCGGAAATGAGAGTGCTAATAGATCCGTCAGCGATGCACGCTTAGTCGCCGTTATCTCGCAGCGATCATTCTGGCTTGCCGACAGGCAGACCACGCCCTCAAGAGAGTCGAAACGCAAAACCATCTGCCTCGTCGCGCCAGTGAAGTCTCGGGAAAGCTTCAAGGGTGTAACGATTCGAGCTCTTGTACAGCCGATAAAAGAAGCCACGCGTTGTACTAAACAAACAAGCCAGCGCATTTCCGAACGAAGCAGCTGAAACACACATTAAATATTATAACTTGGGATGCATTTTTTGAGGCTGGAAACGAGATGAAGAGCACTTCACTTTATCTCAATTATTAGTTGTACTACCGTAGCCTTGCATGCAGACCTCAATAATCACACAAGGTAAACACGATCAATAATGAACTATCATAATGCAGAAAAAGATAACTGCCTATTTTTATAGCATAGTGTTTGTTGATTTCTTTTTTCAATGCTGAAGACTGTTTTTTTAAGTTACAGGGGTCGAATTCAAAGCTTTTTGATCGTCATCAGCTTAGCCATTGTTTGGTTGGCATCTTGTCTTTCGAATAGTTCTAGCAAAATGACTTTTTGTGGAATACGGTTCAAGAACAACACATGTGCTTATCACACAATAGTTCGGGCTTCCCTGCGACAGCACACACCTTGGCCGGCCTCATGACCTTGTATACAAGCCGCAGAGGCGCCGAGATAAGTGGAGTGTTTTCTTCTTATGGTACCAAATGAATTAAAAGGATTCTTTTTTTAATGTTTGGTCTCGTTTTCGAATGTTTGTGTGCAAGGTGGAGCGAAGGGACAACCTGTCGCGCTTAAAGTAACGATGAACTGAGCCGACTTCGAAGACATTTCAGCCGTTTGTCGTCATTTAGCTAGGCATCAGGACTCTCTTTTTCTCTCGACCATTGGTTTCGGTAGCAAGGTAGTTCAGGCAAAACTAGGGAAAAAAAATCTCCGTTTCCTATTTGACTGTACTGAACTAGTTGCACTGTGCCCTGTGAAGTCGCTGTTCAATGGCCACTCCGCCACGGACAAGCGCACTGGCGGCTAGTGAACGTTTGCCGTGAATGCTTCCCTGGTAATAAATGTATCCAAGTATACAAATGCTGAATATTCTTATGAAGAGAGGGTAAGATGCACGAAAAAAAAAGATGTAAAGCATGTGCTACTCAAAACAAGAAAATAAGATTAAGCGAACGTCGCCAGCGTCTGCTACCGCGACTCCCTTTCGCTCGCATTTTACCTGCTCCGGAAAGACTGAGCCCGTGATGTCGGCAACAATGTTTCTGGAGACGCCCTGCGTGTGGTTGTTGCTCATCTCCAGGTGCACGACAACGTTGGAACCTGCACGTAGAGAAGGCCGCCAGTCATGGATAGTTTGGCCCTTCAAGTGATAGGCAATAATTTTCCAGCTGCCATTTAATGAAATGAACGGCAGCTGTCTAAACGTTAAAAAAGAAAAAAAATCACACCCGTCTCTTTCACGAAGGTTTAAGTATCCTCGAGGTGTTGTTCTTGCAGCGCCGATCGAAGCAGAGGAACGCATGAACCAGACGCCTGTGTACACAGGTCATCAGCTTATAATGTACATTGCAGACCAGTGTACAGTGTAGTTTTCGCTGTAAAGCTGCTATTAAGTTAATTGAAAAGAATACCAATTCACGGTCTCGCGGAACTCCCTGCATGATACGGCGAATACTCAGACCTTCAATTGTCTGAATAAAGATGTCTGAGCTACTTAAAAATTGAGAAATTCACTTCAGGAATCGGCCGCACTAAAGTTAAATCTAACACTAACGAGCACATGGGTGTGATTTGCGGTGCCTGGTGCCCCGCTGACATTGAGAAAGACTGTTACACTCTAAAAATTTTAACACCCTTAAGGGTGTAAATGACTTGTCCCATGGGTGACACCCTTTTTGGGTGTATTGCTACACCCCAAGCAAAGGGATGCAAATTAACACCCCACAGAAGAAGGGGTGTTAATATGACGTCACCTCGCCCATGGGTGTAAAACAAACAACACCCTTTCTATATGGGGTGTAATACATACACCACCCTTTCAATATGGGTGTAGCATGGACAGCACCCTTCCAAAAGGGTGCTATCCCTGCAAGTATTTTTGCGTTCACTACAGCCATGTAGTTAATGGGCAGACTAGCTGTTGTGAATGCTGCCTAGCCTTAGCTATGGTACTACCTTGTTCAGCATGAGCCAGAATCTGAGGCGTCGTCATATTGCGCTTCTGGTCCGTCATGTGGTAGCATAACGTGCGACCCTTTCAGGCAAACAATTTAAGGTTTCGCCATTGCAGCAAGGTACACACGCCATGCTTTTCGTAATCTTCCTCTGCAGTGATAGTACACTGCCGGCAGGATGCAGAGCGCAATAACAATGCGCGCTGCACTAAGGATACAGGATCTCCCGCACCTTGGTGCACCAGTACTTATAACCCCGTGGAAACAGCACACAGCCAAAAGCACGGTTACATGCATTTCACAAATAATTAAAAACCTCCACTTTTCTTGGTCAAAAATTTTCGCAACACCAGCTCGACCAGAAGGGAAAGACACCACAGCTCGTTGTTGTAGCTCATATTGAATGCAATAGAGCGCAAGCAATGCATGGATTGGCGACGGTAACAAGTGCAGTACTACAGAAGCATACGCTTGCCTGTCAAGCAGTTTTTTGCCGTTTTAAGCACACATTTTATACCTCTATTCATAAAAGTTGTCAATTATTTCCACGGGATGCTTCTACTAGTACTTTCACACATATGACAAAGGTAGCACTGAAAGCCAAAGAACAAAGTGCTTCCACGTCGAATAATGTTTCAGCATTTACGAACAAAACAGCATGCGTAGGTGTGCATGCTGTTCAATATATAAGCATGCACTATTTCCTGAAATATATGTATGCTCCATATACTGCCAGTGACCTGCTTATACCCAATAATTTAGTTTATTTTTCACCATGTGCTTGCATTTAATATTCCACAGGCATTGTAAGTTAAGCTACCAGAATAACAATCAGCTCGTCTAAGGTTACCTAACTGAACAAAATTATTGTAAAATTTGTGACGAAATGTCAGAAGAAAAGTACTTATTTAATTAAAGAGAAATGTTTACATAATAATGTTTGCACATTTTAAAAGTAAAAAGGAAGATAAGGAGTAAAACCATACCAATACAAAGACATAAGCACCGAATAATGGCACAGGCTTGCTCAATTAAATTTTAAGCAGAACAGTTTTTTTTAAATAACCTCACTATGAACTATCACATGTTTTCATTCGAAAAGCACTGCATCTTATTATAAAGCACAAAAATAACCGGTCACATAAGTAAGAACAAGTCTGAGTGTGTCTTTAACACAAGGATAGAAAGTTGGGCGAGTTGGTACAGTAGCATGATCTTGGATTGCAGCGCGAAGTGACACGGACACAGACTAGAAGCAGAAAGGATGAGCACTAACTCTCAACTAAATTTTTATTGAAACGAAGAATATATATATATATATATATATATATATATATATATATATATATATATACAGGTGACTGCAAAAAACCGCAGCACATCTAAATGAATATTGAATACATAGTAGTAACATGAAGACGACAAACAAAAGCCCTCAGCCATCAACTGCCTGGCAAATCTGAGTGCAAGCTATTCTGTTATCAAGTATATCTGTAGGCATTGCGACCAATGTGCTCCCAAGATGTATGAGGCATTAGTCATTGCAGAGTTGTAAGGACATGACAATCCTAGGACGATTATGTTCTTGAGGCTTTTTTCCCCACTTTCCATCTTTTGAAACGTGTATACTTTAGTCATGAAAACAAAAATGCTACAACTGGCGTGTGACAAGTTTTGCGTCTTATTTCCTTGCAGCTCATTGAAACGAGCCACGATAACAAATTTAAATGCTGTTACCTCATCAGACATTCAAATTTCTTAAACACAAACAAAACCAGATAGGCATTAGAGTGAGCATCACTTAAATACATTACACTGGTTTAAAGTTATTGCACCACTTTGTGCCAGGTAAAAATGTTAGGAACATAAAAAATGTTAAGATTCTACGGCCAACCGTGAAAACTAAATAAAAAAATCATTAAGCTTTCTTAAACGGGTACAGGAGCTTTACAACTGGCCGTCTTGGTGATGGACACGCAGATAGATGAGCAGCCATTCCACTGAGACGAGAATGTTGAGGGCTTCGCATGGAAGTCTGCGAGACACTGCAGAGTAGTTCTTGGTCCACATGAAGGAGGTTGCTTGCATACACGTCTGGGCCACCATACTGAATGCATGGTGTTTCCGGAACCTTTTCCCCCTGCATTGTGGTAAAAAAGCATGGTTAAGCTTATACGATATTTAATATGCAAAAAAGAGGTGAGGCATGCAGACAGGACACGAGAGCAGAGAAGTGAACACGAACGCGAAAAACATGAAAAATTTCATTAAATTGTTTCATTAGATAAAATTTTTACACTATGTGTCATTCATTATGAGGGTTCATAACCGCAACATATTTAATATATAAGCAGGTAGAATTATCAGCTTGGTCAGTTTGTACAAGCTCGTTTGAGGCAAGAAATCGAGTTTCACAAACACGACCTCAACATTCATGATTGAAAAAGGAACACCTCAGATGAGATGCAGTCCTGTGAGTGGGAATTGCACAGTTCAAGAAAAGCAAATTAAAACTCACAGAACGATCCTGAGAAAGGAATAAGCGCCTGCTACTGCAAAAAGCGAATTAATTGATAGGTTTTAGTAGCACAATGGCATCTTTGGCCAATGAGCGCCAAGTCTATACTGCAAAAGATAAACTTAGTGCATCTTTACAAAGCAACTATATAAAGATGACTAACGCCTCTCTGCGCTACAGTTGCTTTGCTCTAGCGTGATGTCATTTTTATGCATGCACACGTACATACACACGCTACACCCAAGTGTAACAGCTGCAGAATTAAAATTGGGAAGTAACAAAGTCGCAACCTTTAACCATTGATCCCAAGCTGTACTAGTGACTGGAGGTTGCACCAATATCGCCAATGACGAGTCGCACTCTCTGCCCGATGTTATGCTGCTCTTATTGTCAAAGATGAGTTGCAGTCGGCATTGAGGAAAAGCTGCCCTCAAGAGCAGCTCTTATTTTTGTGTTATTTCTAACCAGAGACCAATGAAATATATTTTTAGAATGAGAATGACAACGAAAAATTGAGTACGTAAAAAATTTGGAAAATTTGGTACATTTTCCGTAATTAACTTGGGGGTTAACGGCTAAAGCGGCAATCCATAAACTACAAGTTTTGACATGCTTGCTACCAGTGAATGCTAGAAAATATGTTGGCATTCTATAGTTTTGTCCAACAATGCAAAAGAGATGCTTAATAACTGAGGAAATAAATGGAAAAGTATCATGCAGTATATTTCGTGAATGTAATGCAGAATCACTCAACTTCTGTTATTATATAATCTCCACTTGATTAACCTGCACTTTCTCAACTAGTTCAGGAGGTGCTGCATTTCACTACTCATTCCACCAGTTCAACGTGGCAGCAACTGCACGTTGTGATTTGTTTTACTTAGTGCAGGCTTTGTACAGGGCGAGTTCACAGCATTCCCTGCACTTGGCCGAAAGGTAGTGCATGCTTACGCAGGTGTGGTGCCGCTTCTGGACGAGCAAGGTGCAGAAATCAGTTTCATACAATAATTACTAGAGGGAACTCTGACGTTAGTGTCCACAGGAGATCGAACAAGAACGTTTGTACCAGCATGGAAATTATGGGAAGTACATGGATTTGCCTAAACTTCGTCTGTTTGGCTTCAAACGGCTTTGTGACTTTGTAAACTAGTCATTTTCAACAATATACTGCGTAATAAATAAATAAACATTAAAATCGTCCGACGACAGGATTCAAACACGGGTACTCTAGAACAGAAGTCTGATATTAAAACCATTAAGCCACGGAGGCATGTAACGACAAGCGAGTGCAACGCCGTGATGAATTTATCGCGGGCATACCAGTGCCTTGAGACGCTTGGCGCCTTCCGACTTGGCCACCTGGACAAGCTCAATCGTTGCAATTAATAGCAATTGTGCGTGTTGGCGCCGTCTTCTGCACTTCGAAGAGTATAGACATAGACTGCGCTGAAATTTACGACAATAAGATTTATAAGGCGTATAATATACGAAGCCACAAGAACGTCTGAATTCACAAGCACGAATAACAGACAAATCCATGTGCTTCCTATCATTCCCATGGTGGTACGAATGCAGCGCCAGAGTTCCCTGTAGTAATTACTGTAAGAAACTCTATGGCAGAAATAACCGAAGTGCCTCGCATTTTGTTCTGGAGTAATAAACTAAGTTTTGCTGGTCCCATAAATCTTACTGGTCATTAATTCCAAGTTTTAGTGCAGTCACATGTCTAGTAGGCAATTGCGGTATTTTGCATAAACATTGCAAAGCCAACTGTGATGAATGTTCACTCTGGTAAATTGTTTATGATCGAGTAGCATAGACTACTGAAGCAATCCCTGGAAGGCAAGTGAAGTAATTTTCTTATTAGCAGCCTTTAAACAGCATTCGAGCATATGACACATGCACCTCAGATATGCAGATATTTCCTTGACTCAGCAAGAAGCGATGCTTCATGTTCCACGAGGCTACTTCTATCAAAGCAGTATTGGTGCTCTCTAAAAACAATGCCAATGTAGATGATCCAAATATTTTTCAGGGGCAACAGTTATGCCTGAAATCATGCTAGATTGGTGTTTTTAAACACATGCTCAGACCATGTTAGAAGTGCTTCTTAAAACCCTCCTGTTTATTAGACTAGTCATATATCTGTACACAAAGGCTACTAATTACGTTCCATGCTATATCATCATCTTAACAAAAACTTCACTTAGTAATACACATGCTGTGATAAGATTTGAGACCACATTGAGATGCTGAACAAGGTGAACTCATTATTTTTAAAGTGAAGCTCCTGTTCTTCCAAACGAGAAGAAAGGATACTGAGGGTCAAAATTTTTCTGAATCACAGCTGCAAGATGCCAGGGAAGGCACGTGGAAACTTATTTGTAATTCTCTATTTAAATGTAGAAATGATAAAGGGAAATGAAAATGGTCAAAAAAACAACTAGGCATGGGGGGAGAACGAACCTACAGCCTTTGCATTAGGCGTACAATGCACTAACCACTGTGCCGCCGAGGCAGCATTCAACCTTCTACAATGGCCCCTCAGATTGTCGACGCTCGAACACGGCCGTAGTACCACAGCGGTTAGTATATCACATGCGTAATGTGAAGGTTATGGGTCAATTCCCCACCCACAGGTGGATATCTTTTAATCCACTTTCACTTACCTAGAATTTATCATTTCTATACTTCATATAAAAAACTTAAAACATGTTCCTGTATGCTTTCCTTGGCCTCATTATCTGCTGGCTTCTTCCAGTTCTGTTACTTCCAACACTTATACATATTCTAATCTAATAAATAAACAGTTTTGCATGATGCTGGAATGAAATATAAAACATTATTGCAGGGCTGTGTTATGTAGAATGCCTTACATTGTCCAGGCAAGGTGTATTAATGTCAATCTGAAAAAAAAAAACAATTCCCACTCTAGGCAGAAATGCTGTGTACTGCTGTGTGCAACAGGGTTTAACGAAAACAACTTGTTCAGAAATAAAGCCACCAAACAACGAGGAAATATGAAAACTAGATGAAAATTTGTGCAGTTGCATGTTAAAAATTTAGCATAGCAACAGATGAAGACATAATGAAGGAAGCGCAAGGATGGTTTATTTTGAACACACGAGGCAATATACTTGAAAGATGCATATGAGCTTACACGTGGAGAAATATTGTTTATGTAGCATGCCCTTAAGTCAAAGAAACATGGCTGTTTCTCATGATTCGCTACACATGGCTGGCTCACACAACTTAGCCACTTCTATATATGCCTTGTAATTACCAGGTGGTCTGTATGACATGTGCAAGCTTTAAATATGTACAAGTACCACGTAGCTGGACAGCACCAAGGTAATGTCGTTTGCCATCGTTTTGAGGCAGTGAAACCAATTCTTGCATTTTTCCTAATTAGGTAATTAGTTATTAACGATTATTTAACTGCTCAAATATTATATTCAAAGCAAAAGTGTCAGTGCGAAAATTGTAGAGCATCCTGCAAAATTCCCAATCCAGCTTTCTACTGCTCAATAGGTGCAACAAATTTTTTTTTCAAGCTTGAAAGAAGCCAGTGAACACATGCAAGAAGTGCCGTGCAACTCGCTCGTGCACCTGAACACCATTTGGCTCCTCCTTTCATGCTTGAAAAAACTTTATGAAAAGAATATTTTAGAAATTGATTAATTATTATTGACTATGTTTTAGGCAAAATGCATGAAATAGTGTGACTGCCACCTCCATTTTCGGCGACATGAACTGACTCCATTTTCATGTCCAAATCCAGCTATACCTGGTGTGTGTTTTGAGCTGGTTCTGTAATTTAGGCTGGTTTTGACTAATTGAAGCTTCGCACCCTAATAATGGAGTCAGCCTAAAAAGAAATTGATACATAAACGGTAGTGCAAAGTGCTTGTAACCCAAGAAGTTGGTAGCTCTAAGCGGTATTTCTCATTTTGACCTGGTGTTATAGCCCACTTACTATGATGCCATGCTGCTCAGTCATGCTGGTCCCAGCTTCAATCTAGGCCATGGCAGCTGCCCTCCAATGAGGGTAAAATGCAATAACGCTTATGCACTTAGATTCAGGTGTACATTAAAGAAGGCCAGGTTCCCAAAACTTCAGGTTGTGACTTTGGAATGTCAAAGCCCATAATTTAATTTTAAAATCTTAAGGTGCTTTTTAGGAGCAGGGGCATCATCTCGAGCTTTTACTGCACTGCCATGGCACCAAGAAGCTCCAAGTAAATAAAAACAATTTCTTAGACAATGCACATATCTTGCAAACATTTACAAACACTTCTCTGCATGCACCTCTGTTGCTGTTATATTTAGATCCGTATGCCAAGGCCGGTTATGATGTTAGAACATGTTTCAAACTTGTTTTTTTTTTACCGCTTTAAAGTTGTTGGTTATTTTGCATCTCATTGTGTGTCGAACGCACATTTCAGTGCATCAATTTCTTCAGAAAGTGCACTCCTCTTTATTTATTTGTGCATGCAAAAAGGGTTCAGAAGAACTGCTTTCTGAAGGTCTGTATAACAAGCAAAAAAACAATTCTATGTAGGCTGCACAAAGAGAAAGGATTGGTTTGTAAATATGTTATTTAGTTCTTAAAGAAAGAGGCAGCTGTCAGTATTCTGTTCCATGGTAAAAATTGCCCCTACCTGGCTCTGCTTCATTTTCCGATGTTGATGGTCCATTCGGGGGCACTCAACTGATAGGCTGCACTTTGGAGATGTCGGGTGTGCTGTCACCAGGCCCAAGGTCGATCGACATCCTCACCAAAAGTAGAGTCCAAACGCTATAAAAAAAATATCTCATCATTTTTCTATCAGTTTTGTCATCTTGTGCGTTTAACACACGGCCGTCAGTGAAATATTTCGTCACTTGGATACTGAAAGAAATTCAAGCATTTTCTGGCAGCCAAGCTGATGATGATGATGTGTGGTGTTTTATGGCGCAAGGGCCAGGTTTGGCCAAAGAGCGCCATGACAAGTGGTAATGTTGACGTATTATGGAAGATGTGACTTGGCTGTAAACTGGCCTAAAAATTGTCGCTGTAAAGTGCGTAAAATCAACGTGCTATGAAATTATGGCGATGACTAATGACGAATACTATGAACATTAAAATCCATCGTGGAAGAATGATGCAAAATAGAAAATATATAGGATGGTAAAATTACTTGGAGCACTGCTGCCTCGCCAGAGCCCTTGAAACACAAGGGCCTAGAGGCATGTGCTATACGAAAGAGCTATCACAGTGGCATCCTCTGAACAGATGACGGCAGCCAAGCTGAATACATGGTAAATGGAGAACATTAAAGAGCGAATGCAGTTGTCACATTAGATTGATCAAGTAAAGCAGAAATGGAAAATAAATCAGTGATACTGTGTCTGTTGGCTTTGAATGCAAGAAACGTAAAAACAGGAACTTGCAGCCACGCCACTGAATTTCCCGCGTTTGCTACACCTCACAAGTTTGGCATCGTCCGGTACTCGGGGATAGTAACCGCTTAAAATCAAGATAAACGAGCGTCGGCACAAATTAACAGGATACTTAACCGGGCAATATTGGCGCATAAAACTACTCACGTAGCGAAGCTACTGTCAATTGTCCGATGACGCATCTGCGGACGGTGCGGTTTGGGCGAACAATTCAAAAAGGAATGAGAGTTTCACTTGTTTCACGCCTACTAAGCTAAGACAGAATTTGAGTTTCTTACTAAACTATACTGGATATTTACGCTCCGAATAAAACGCTAGAAATTTTGTTACGTCACATTGCATACGTATGAAAGTGAGGAAATTGCTTTTATTGTATTCTGCCCAGACGGCATGCAGCAGCTACCACTCTCATGCAACAAAAGCATGAAAGTGGTACTCGTGACACCGAAAACAAACATATACAGCGCCAACGTTACGTCCCTTGGAGTTGGAACTAAGCACGATCAAGCCAGTTTTCTAGCTTTCATAACGCCATGAACACGACCAAACATCGAGCGAAACAACTCTCTGCTCTCGAAAATTATTACCGCTTCCATTTGTGTACCTATCGCTGCCACAAGCAAAAGTCAATGGGCTAGCTGACCACAAGCCGCAGATTAGACTGACAGCAACATATTACGGTAACGTAAAACAATTTCCACGCTGACTTAGCAGCCGCGGTGTGCTCTAAGTGCTAAAGTTCTCGTTTGCCGCTCGAAATTCACACCATGATGACAGGCACTGCATCTTTCACATGAAATACTGCACGCTTTGCTCCGGAGCTCAATAGAAGGGCGAAACGCATTTGCACGTACCTGAAATCCGCATGCCGGAAACCCGTCGACGCTTCCGAGAACGGGGCGCACAGCCATACACCCGTACGGCGGCTTGACTCGGACGAGAGGCACTTCCATCAAACATTTCACATGTGACATGTTTCACACCGATTGCGCGAACACCAGAAAATGACGCAGGCCGAATTGCGACGCCGAGCATACGTGCATCCACCGATGAGCTGTGTGCGCGGATTGCAGAGAACAAAACCATACAAAACGTTAGGCGCGAGAAGATGGCGGCTCTCGTTGCGGAGACGAAGCGGACGAAGCAATGACGCGCGAATGAATGTTGCCAACTGTTGGTTCCGCGTTATGCCGGCGGTGGTGGCTTTAGTGGCGTGTGTTGCGGCTGTCTAATTTTTTTATTTTTCCCCAAACAGTATAGCTAAGATCAGTTCTTTGTTTGAATTTTTAACTGTGTCGTTTGGCATTATCTTTGTCTTTTTCTGCTATTAAGCGGCCAATTATGGCCTCCCAGGTTCGCGCGCGCCAGCCTCGCGCGCGAATCTCAGAGACCATAAAACAACTCGTTAGGAAATGCCGTTCTTGTCGTTGTTAACGTTTCATCATCGTTTCTTCAACTGAGATAGAGAGGCAGTGTCCCTTTTCCCGGGGTTGGGAGGGGGCGATCAAGACGGCATCGCTCAGCGGGGGGCGGGGGTGTAGGTTGGTGTTGGTTCTTGTCGCGAAATTCGCGAACCCTGCGATTTTTTTTATAACGTAAGCATTTCTATACTTACCCAACAAGAAAAACCATCCGTCCGTCAGTCCGTACCGCACGATATCTTTCAAAATAGAACCCGCAGCAGCGAGTGAATTCACCTTCGTGCTAGCTCTCGCTTCAACGCGACCGAAGCGGCGAGGACACTGCGCTCACGAAGCTTTCAGCTTATGCCGCACTATGCGCTTTTCGCAGATCACTTTCAAGATAGGTGTACGCGCGTCTGTTTTCAAAGCGAAGTAAACGGTGAGAACACAGCGCGTGAAGTTTTCAGCAGTGGGCACACTCTGTCCACAATGCAGTTCGCTTTCAAGATACGGTTCGCGCGGCCGTGCCGCAAGCAGCCGCCGCCGGAGAACGGTTGATAATGGTTCGACGCGGATGAGAAGGGCTAAAGAGCGATAACGGCTCAAAACGAACGGAACGTCACCAGCGCGTCTGGCCCCGCCACCTGCAGTACTTTGCTTGCGCCGCCGACCAGAGCAGCTCGTGTCGCCGCAGCGCTGTCGCTTATACTTGTCGGATCAAGTCTCATAACATTGATAACGACATGGACTGCGTGTAGATGAGGAAGAGTCACAATGCTTAGGCACACTTAGACAAATCCGAGAGGAGTTCCTGTGTGATTTTTTTTGCCGGAAATGTGCAGTCAGCGGTGGGACCCAGAGTTGACAATGCCTGTAAGAGGGGTGCCAAGCTTTTTTTTTTCTTTGAGAATCTTGCCGAGCTCCCAAAGATCTGCTCAAGCTAAGACTTACTGATGGCTGTATGTGTCTTTTTTTATTTTAATATTTGGGGTTTTACGTGCCAAAACCACTTTCTGATTATGAGGCACGCCGTAGTGGAGGACTCCGGAAATTTTGACCACCTGGGGTTCTTTAACGTGCACCTAAATCTAAGCACACGGGTGTTTTCGCATTTCGCCTCCATCGAAATGCGGCCGCCGTGGCCGGGATTCGATCCCGCGACCTCGTGCTCAGCAGCCCAACACCATAGCCACTGAGCAACCACGGCGGGTTGTCTTTTTTTTTTTTTGTTGTCGCATGCCTTTGAACCGCCACGAATTCTACAGTGTAATGACATTAGAGCAGTATTCACGTCCAAAGGGAAATGCAGCCGGTAATATGGCTGCCTGAGGTTTGCGGCCCGGCGGCACTGCCCTCCCCTCCCCCGTTTCCGTTGACAAGTTAGGGGGAGGGGTCTAGAGCAATCTTACACCCCCCTCCCCACAGTGGCGTAGCCAGAAAACTTTTTCGTGTGAGGGGGGGCGGGTCCTAATTGACCGTGGAGGGGGAAGGAGCGGGGCCATTGCCAAAGCAGCAAAAATTTTACTGTTAGTGAGCGTTACAAGTGCCCGGCGTGCCCCACTGTGCACGCCGCTACTAGCCCCCTACCCCCTTCCGCAATAGATGCAAATCGAGCTATCAGAACGAGCATGACACGCATGCATGACATAACATGAATGACATGCCGCGAAGCTAGCATGGATGTCGTCACATCATCATCATTATCATCATCAGCTTATTTTGACGTCCATCGCAGGACAAAAGCTTCTCCAGCGATCTCCAATACCCCTGTCTTGTGCTAACTGATTCCACGTGTCTTCAAGTTTCCCAATTCCATCACGTCCACATTATTCTCTGCCGTCCTCGACTGTGCTTCCCTTCCCTTAGCACCCATTCTGCAACTCCAATAGACCAGCAGTTCTCTCCCTTACGCATTGCAATGTCTGCCCAGCACGACTTCTTCCTCTTAATGTCAACCAGAATATCAGCTATCCCCGTTCGCTCTCTAATCCACATCGCTGTCTTCCAGTCTATTATCGTCATGCCTAATAATTTTCATACCATCGCTCGTTGCGCGGTCCTCAACGTCTTCCCGAGCTTCTTTGGTAACTTCCAAGTTTTGGCCCCATACGTTAGTAACGGTAGAAAGCAATGGTTAGCAGTAAGCTCCCTGGTCATGATTTAGTAATGCCTGCCGTAAGCTCTCCAGCTAATTTTTTATTTTTGTTAATTCCCTTGATCAGAGGCCCCTGCTAGTAATTAACCTCAATAAACATATTTCTGCGCAGGTTTTAGAGGCTGACTGCCGACCATGACATTCGTTCTCTCGCCAGGCTGCGGAACATTACTTTTCTCTTCTGCATACTAACTCTCAATCAGGCTCTTACACTTTCTTCGACAAGGTCCTCAAACGTTTCTTGCAAATAGTCTGCAGCGTTGCTGAGTATGCCAATGTCATCTACAAACCTTAAGTTGGTGAGCTATTTACCATTAGCCCTGACTCCTAACCATTTCCAGTCTAGCTGGTTGCACACCTTTAAGTATTCAGTGATAGCATTGTAAATATTTTGCCATTGATCATATGAAGCCTTTTGCAGATATCTGTCTATGCAAAGTCTGCGCGTTAGTGTCATCCGTTCGATATCAACATTCGTGGGAAACTTCATTTTTGACCACTGTTCGGAGCCAGTGCGATGCTGCCTAGATGCCCCGATCTAATCATTCCAGCTACCTAATTCAAGCGCAGGTAGCGCGCGTTTCATGTATAGCCAATATCAACGCCTTAACTGGCAATGTTCATTTCATATACTGTAAGCTTGTTCATTTACTCCCTTATATTTAGGGTGTAAATTAGAAAGACTGGGGTGTTCCAAGGGTGTTTTCTTGTTGTACACCCTTTTCCGTTAAAAAAGAGTGTTTCAAGGGTGTTTACAAGGGTGAAAAGATGAATACACCCGCATTACACCCATAAGGGTGTTAAAATTTTAAGAGTGTACGGTTAATTTTCAACGTGTTAAACTCATATGACAAGATCCAGCACTACTAGTGCAATGCCGCAGTAGAAACTGTCATGCCATTTGAAAACACTTTCATTGGTCGGCAATTTTCTCCACGACCTTACAAAGGTAGCCTGTGTGGCTTCGGGGCCTGAAAAAGTGGGATCTTGCTATGTTTCACGAGTGTGATCACACGAATGACTTTGCAAATATTCAGAAAAGTTCTGTTTAGCTATATATTGGTAAACAGCTCCAAAATTATCATCTACCTGCAGGTCTGAGGCTTTTCCTTAGTGTTGTAGCTGCACTAAATTTTTGAAAATTGCCTGTGGCAGATGGCACATTTCTAACCCTTGCGCTAGATTATTCGATGAGGCGGCCATTGTTTCTACGAGAAATCAAAATGCCTAATTTAGTAGTTAACATAATTATATGAATTATTTGTTGTTAATTACATTACGGCACGTATTTCAATCTACGAATTTTATCAAACGAGTTTGCAAGGCATATCGACTTGTTCTGAGGATGGCACTAGTTTCGAGATATGCGCCGTCAAACTTGCCGCAAAAATGCACTGTTGTTCCACCTACATTATTTAAGGAGACGTTGTTTTATACATTGAAGCACAAAAGTAACTGGAACACTAATGCATTTCATCAGACCCTTTGAAAATTATCTCGAAACTGGTGTAGATCTCAGACTTCATTTCAAGTGAATACGCGTTGCGAACTCATCGGCTACAACTCGTAAGCTTAAGAGGTACACTGAACGTAAATTATGTGGTAAACTAAATAAACAGTCAAGTTGAGGACGTTTGTGACGAAGACAATGTGCAGATCCTGCACGATGTAGGAATCGATGTTATGCGAAGTATTCTTCTGGTAGCCACCCATCATCGTTTGAGGTTCTGCAAAACGTTACCAGACGGGCCGACGGGTTCGAAGGCGAGCAGCTTCGTGCGTGCGCGTGTGCGTGAGGACAGCAGCAGCAGCAAGACAACGACGATAGTATGACGGCAAATTCATGACGAATGGTTCTTTTTTTGTGTGTGTTTCTTTTTGTGTTGTTGTTGGTGGTGGTGGTGGTTTTTGTACTGTAGCGAAGAGACGTGAATTGCTACCTGTTCCATTGCGACATGGGCCAATCTTGAAGGCTGTACATGTCGCACAGCGCCTACGTAGCGTCAGCACCTACGAGGACTGATGCAATGTTGCATAATCGCATAATATTTTTGCGTTATTTGCATTATTTTATTCGTTCCATTGCCGGACTTAACATTTTCTTTCCGGACTACCTGTTTGTTTTATTCAGGCTGAGTTTTTTTTTTATTCGCTCTGTTTTTTTACGCGCATGCATGTCGGCGTCTTCTTTCGCGTCGTATTTGGTTGATACGCCTTTCTTTCTTTCTTTCTCTCTTTCTTTCTTTCTTTTTTTTTTCAATATGCCAAGCGGGTCTATCCGGGAGTATGGTGCACCGTGGTCAATATTTTACTACAATGGCGCTAATTACGCCCGTACCGTTAATGTTGCCTGCCCTGCGACTAATTATCGCTTTTTGTTACCTTGAGACCTACATTTTGCTGCCTTTTGCGTCTTGCTACCACGCTCGAAAGGAGGCGCGAAAGGACCGTTTTTGACCAAGAGGCCGCACAGATTCCCGGATGCCACGTACGACACGCACGTGTGAAGTCACCAAAGAAGACGTTGTCTTCGTAAAGTTTGTGCAGCTTGGTTTGTACGGACACACTGGTGACTCCGGGCACCGACGCAGGATCATCGCCAGCCGTCACAGATTATGTGGACTGGGTTTGCGGAAAAAGAGAAAGACAAAGAACTGGAAAAAGCACTCCAATGCCGATTTGATGTAGACCCGCGGTGCAGTAAAATGCATTTAGCTGCCGGATGCGCCCGCTTCTCCGTGTTGCGCGCGGAGCGCACAGACACCGATCAATGAGGAGACACTGAATTCCAGAATCATGGTTAATCATTCTCGCGCATCGCAGGCCTTGTGCTTTACGCTGTTCGTTTCCAACCCTTGCATCCTTCTTAATTCACGCACTTGTAATGAAGACGCACAGCTTTGGAGACAAAAAATGCGAAAACAAGTGCGCTCCAATGCCGACCTGCAATGCCACGGAATTGGCACAGCAGCCATTCTCTGTTTGTTGGCAAGCAGCGACACACGAGTGCCACAACAAAAAAATTACATGTTTTCCTCAGAAAGGAGACCTGGCACAGTTAGTGCGGCTTTGGCAGGATACAGTCTGTTACAGTCTGTCTGGTACAGTCTGGCAGGATACTTTGGCCTGCTACAAAATCTGACTCATCACTACCCGATATTTTTACGCTTTCAGAATAATGAAAGCTCTGTCAAAGCCACTTACACAAAGCTAACACTTGACAAAGAAGCTTTCATTTATTCACTGAGCCAAGCTGATTGGTCGTCTATAGCAGATATGAAAGATCCACGAACGGCCTTCTCGTTCTTTATATCTGTACTAAAATCGTATTCTGACTGCCATACCCGCAAAGTCAAATGCAAGAGAAAAAAAAAGTTTGTGTCCCCACAGAATCCTTGGCAGTCAGATAAGCTTGATGCGCAGAAAAAAGAAAATCTGTATAAGAAGACGTAACTACGGCCATTTAACGGCAATTTGACTAGGAGGTATAAAAATTTGCCAACTTTCTTGGTATCGAACTAAAAAAAGCTAAAAAGAAACTTTATTACGAGAAAAAAATATTAGAATGCGGAGAAGACATTAGTAAGAAATGTAGAATAGCAAATAATTTTTAATAGGCGAAACAATTGCGATATTTTTAAAAAAATTATTCATAACGACAAAGCGTACACCACCTCACAAGATATTGCTGATGCTCTTGCAGAATTTTTCTTTAGTAGCGATTCGCATATACCCACGCAATATAACCATTTAATGCGACGCCTACCTCACTCGTTTTTTTTGTTTACAACTAAAGCAGAGGAAATAGAAAACATTATAAGAAATTTAAAAGCAACAAGTGGAAGTCCTGATAATATTCATTCGAATCACATCAAGCTAATTGGGCACCTAATCTCAGATGCTCTCGCAATTATTATTAACCTAATGTTTAAGACTGGAACCTTCCCACAAGTACTAAAACAAGGTAGAATTACTCCAGTATCTAGAAAGGGTGACTGTACCTTAATTACTAATTATAGGCCAATATGCATTCTACCCTTTTTTAGCAAAGTTATTGAACGACTGGTAGAAAAGTGCGCTAAGTACCTATCTAAATTTAGTATTATTTCACCATTCCAATTCGGCTTCCGCAAGGGTTATTCAACTGAACGTGCTCTCATCGCCCTAACTGAACAATTAAAGATGGCAATCGATAAGGGTATGTATGCTGGATCAGTGTTCGTGGATTTAACTAAAGCATTTGATAAAATTAACCACTGAATTTTATCCTTTAAACTTGAATCTATCAGAATAACAGGTCCTGCTTTAATACAAGATTACTAAAAAAACAGAGGACAAAGAATTAGAATTAATAGTGTTCTTTCTAAATCAATGACAACAAACATTGGTGTACCACAGGGACCCATACTTGGTCCGCTGTTGTTTTTAATATATGTTATTGACCTACCTAATTGCCTGCTTTCTTCTAACTACATTCTTTATGCAGATGACACAACTATCTTTAACTCTGACATTTGTTTATAAGGAACCGAGTCTCGAAACTTAATACTGACTTAAACAACGTGCTAAATTGGTGCAGTATTAACCAGCTCAATATAAGCTCGTTTAAAACTAAATTTGTTTTATTCATGTCCCACCAACACTCATCCGCATTAATTCTTCCGCTCTACCTTGGTAATAATCTTATCACGCATAGTACTTCCGGTAACTATTTGGGTGTAGAACTTGATTGTAACCTTAAATTTTATCAACACATAGCCAACATTAGGCAGAAGGCAACATACGGAATAAGGGCACTTTTAAAAGCTCGGTACGTATTTAACCATAAAACACTACTCTCTTTATACTACTCATTTATCAATTCACATATAGACTATTGTATTGCGTGCTGGGGCAATACTTATCGTACCCACTTACGATCATTACAGGTATTACAAAACCAGGCTGATAAAATAATCACATTTAGTCCTAACCATTTCAATTCCGAACAGTTATTACATAACTATAACAGTCTTACTGTAGACGAACTTGTTAACTTTAATCTTGGTACGCTTTTTATACCGACAACTAGATTACGCTCACCGCAAGAGTCTGTTACCTCAATCTTGTCTAATGAATGCTAATCTTACGCGATTTACACGAAACAATAATTTTATTCTTCCCAAGGTACGCACAAATTATAGTAAGCACAGTATCCATTTTTCGTCCGTTTCCTTCAGGAACACACTACCTCCTACTATTAAGTCATGTAAATCATTTCAATTTAAACGAGAACTAAAAGACAACATTTTATCATCTCCAACCACTAAGCTGTCTTTTTTTTTCCTTTTCACCCTTCCAAATGTACATTTTGTTAATACTTACGCTGCACAAATAAAAGTTAGGTTGGTTATGTCTCATTATCAATTTAGTTTCATAATGGCGTTATAGTTACTTCTGTAATTAGTCGAATGTAATAATAATTATAATTTTTTACTAGCATGCGTGCTGCTGATTTGTATTAGTACTGCTAAACATAAACCAATGCTATGTTTGCTATTTTTTTACTTTTTTCATTATTTGTTGCAACTGTTGTTTATATTTTTACTTATACGCTGTACAGGAGGTCCCGTTACAGTCTTTGACCTCGGGACCTCCTCCTGTATAATATTCCCTTGTACTGTATCTTGTCTATTATGAATAAAAACCTCATTCATTCATACATCAAAGATGACAAAAAAATGATGACGCTTTCTATTTGTTGCAGTAAGTTAATTTTTTTATTCCTTTGGAAACACCTAGATAAGACCACACGAGAGCCACTTCTCGTTATAACGTCAAAGTTTCCGCGATTAAATTACCCGCACTGCTCGCCACCTTCACCAACCGAGTGAAGCTCACCGCGTTCCACGAGCCTTGTCAGCAATGCGGCGTCCTCGACAGTGACTGCGGCGGCGGGGATCTTCGGGTGGTCGGGCAGGTACTTCAGCATTCCCGTGTGCGGCGTGTACAGCGAGGCCGGGGTCGCCGAGCGCACCAGAGCCGCCACGGCGCCGTATCTGCGCATATTGCACGCACGGCGCTCTGCTTGCGCCATTTCGGGCAAATAACACGCGAACAGGAGAATTCAAACACAGGCGCAGAAAAAGAAACACAAGACGTTCGCTGAGTGATTGGACATGAGTATTAGTTTTCCTCCTCCATAAAGAAGGTGTGTGTACGCGTCAGTGCAAGGCCAATTAGCTATATGATATACTTCCAAGTAGTCTTCCGGTCTTGCTGATCATACGTGAATTTTTCCGTTCGAGCTTGATTACTCTAGGATAATACAGGCATACATATATATTCACAGCAGAGGCACTCGCTGAAGCTTCAGCCATATTTATACTATATCGGTTGTTTTTATTGTGATAGCAGTTATATGGACACTCCAGGCGCTTTTCTGCCGTCGCCGTGATGTTGCCGTGATGATGGCTCAGAGGTCGTCGCTGTCGCCGTGAAGTGAGAGGCACAGCATGAAGGTCAATTCACTCGCTGCTGCTGCCGCGCTTCCTCACTCCAGTGTTCCGACAGCGAGTTTCCGCGGTCATCGAGCGAGATATGTTCATGTTAGCTTGCGCGCACGTGACCTCATGCTTGTCAATTTAGTTAGTAAGCTATTGCTTCCAACTTTATACGATCGATAAAGCTCCTATCCTTATTTCGTATATGTCTACTAATTTGCTATCATAATCGATGCTTCACCTTTTGGGCGAAACTGCGACTTTTTTTTATCGTAAACAGAATTAAAAAAATTACATGTAACATGTCGCACAAATCTATTGGCTAAGCTGGATTACTCAAATAGGTGAACATTACTCGCACGAAAATTAAAATATATAATTGATTATTTTAAAAACTTCTATCAACTATTGAACTAGTTACTTTAGCGCACATATTCCAGTTTATAAATTAATGCCAGTACTTTCACAAGGCACATCCATATGTTGCGAATTTTTACCCTCCGTGGTTGCTTAGTGGCTATGGTGTTGGGCTGCTATTAGCACGAGGTCACGGGATCGAATCCCGGCCACGGCGGCCGCATTTCGATGGGGGCTAAATGCGAAAACACCCGTGTGCTTAGATTTAGGTGCACGTTAAAGAACCCCAGGTGGTCCAAATTATTCCGGAGTCCCGCACTACGGCGTGCCTCATAATCAGATCGTGGTTCTGGCACGTAAAACACCAAATTTGTTTTAGCGAATTTTTAAACTAAAAGCTTTGAGATAAGCGCTGTCAAACTTGCGGTAAAGATGCCCCGCTCTTCCAGTTACTTCTTCAATAAAACAACTTCTTGTGCATTGGAGTTCAAACATAACTAGAACACCAATGCGTTTCGCCGCTAACGTTGGGAACGCAAATCGCGAAACTGTTGTCATCCTCAGAATTTGTTTCAAGTGGATATGACTTGCGAACTCACTGGCTACAACTGGGAAATTCCAATATGTGCCACAAATTTATTAGTTTAAAAGTTAATTAGCGATATTTTGATCATTATAGTTGATTACGCATTTCAGTTTCTCGTGCAAATCGTGTTAGATTAAATTTCTGGGGTTTTACGTAGCCACGATCCGATTATGAGGCACGCCATGGTGGGGGACCCCGGAATAATGTGGACCACCTGGGCGTTCTTTAACGTGCACCAAAATACACGGGTGTTTTCACATTCCGCCCCCGTCGAAATGCGGCCGCCGTGGCCGGGATTTGATACCGCGACCTCGTGCGTAGCAGCGCAACACCATAGCTAAGCAAGCACGGCAGGTACGCTTGCCCCCCCCCCCTAAAAAATATTCTGGCTACACGCCTGGCATCCATGTGCGCGTGCGAAACGGCAAAAGCACATTCGCGCATTCTGAGCGTCGGAAGCCTCGAAACCGATGAATAGCCCCCACACACACAGAGCGCGTGCAAGCGCGAATTTGGGAATAGAGCGAAGCAATCAAATTCGGACGCGGTCAAGTTTCGGCTGTATGCGTCCCCGTATAGTTTTCTTGTTTGAGAGTGTCAGGCGGACGCGGGCCGCCAAATGGAAGTCGCACAGAGCCGAGCAGAGTCGGCATGAGCCTGTCATATACGAAGTTTCCTCTCAAATTGAACTCTGAATCAGGGCACTGCAGTAAGTCTGCTGTCGGCTACGATTAACGACATTTCTCCTCATAACGATAGGATCGAAAATCGTTCACGGTGGAACAACCTCACCTAACATGGTCTTCCGAAAACTGTTGAGGAAAATAGCGATGCTTTTGTGTCAAGGGTTGCAACATTCTTTTCATATACAGTAAAGTTGAATGCCCTCAAACAGAAAGGTTTCATATGCTTGGCACACGTCGTGATAATGGGGCCCCTCCAGCTATTTTGAAACTGCTGCACCACCGAAAACAAAAATATTGTTTAAAACTATGAAGTTTTGCATATGAGAGGAGTTCTCTCCCGCATCTGTGATCTGTTCAAGAAAGCTATGGGTTACCAAAGCCGCATTCCGAGATAATGGTTCCACTGTCCATCAGAGATACGACCACGCTTTTGTGGGCAATGTTCTAACGCTCTCAATGAAATTCCTAGCCTTGCTTCCGCAGATGCTCCACGAACGAACCCTGGCTAACATCACGTCAACTCTGACATATGTATCCCCGATGTCAATTCCAGAAGACCTAGTAATAAATTTCCAGATTTTCTCTTTAATCGCATCCAATACCGCTCAAATTGTCGGTGTCATGGAAACATGGCTCCAAAGTTGCGCGTATGACGCCAAGATAATCCCTCCCGGATTTAAAGTTCTTAGAAGCGACAGAAAGTATGACAGAGGTGGTAGTGCTTGCCCTGTATACGTGGTCTGATATAAACTACTCTGTGCTGAAACCACCCCCCTGATACAGTATGGTGTAAGATTTACACATAAAATCATTTCATTGTAGTTGGGGTTTTTCAAGGTGCTTTAGTGTTTTTGATTGTGTTTGCTTGAATGAATGATTGAATGAAAGAAGTCTTGGGTTTTAGACGTGTGAAAACCCCGATTTGATTATGAGGCACGCCGAACTGGGGGGCTCCGGATTGATTTTGACCACCAGGGGATCTTTAACGTGCTCCCAATGCACGGGACACAGGCCTTTTTGCATTTCGCCTCCATCAAAATGCGGGCCCCGCTGCCGGGATTTTGATCCTGGGACCTCGTGCTTAGCAGCGCAACACCATGACGCTAAGCCACCGCGGCCGGTCGTGTGTTTGCTCCCTTTTTTTCAGTGCCCCACTCCTGTAATAGTTCTGACGAGCTGCAGCATTTACAAATAACTAACTAACTAAATAAATAAATAAATACTTTGTTCTTCATGTAAAGAATGATTCTGATTAAATTTTGTTTCTTTTAGCCTTTCTCCGCCAGGCTGACTGCCCCTAGTTTTGCTCGCTCCTTTCCTCAAGTTTTTAAACTCTCCTTGATATTCGTACACGGTTGCGCTGAAGCTTACGTTAGATTTCTGCAAACGATTTCACTTTCTCAAGATTGTTTTGCTTGCATAAAGGCCATCTTACCTGAAAGCCAGTGCCTTGCCTACTATGACTGCAGCAATCGCTGTCATTTCTGAGAATGCTCCTGGCTTACGAAGAAGAGCCGTATGCGCATTTCTGGATGAAAATATGAGATCATGGTCATGCTAGAAATGTACTTAGAGTAGATCGCGACTGATGCAGAAGCCGGTAGGGACTGGCCCCCTGGGACCCCTGACATATCCAGCCTCGATACAGGTTATAGCTATAGGCTTGATGCAGTACTGAGCACTTTAATAAACCAGAGAAGCGTCAGGAACAATCCGAGGACACTTAAGCACATTTTATGAATTGTGGATGCGAAAGCATTAATGTCCAACTGAGCGCCGCTGAGCGGTCCTTCGAATTATGAACTCCTCGCGGGCAAGCGAGCGCGTTGAGACGCTTGGCCAACGCCTCCTAGATAGCACAAGGCCGGTGTACTTCGGTCCGTGATGTCATGCTACCTTGCCCGACTGCCATAGAATCTTGGGGACGCTCCCGAGCAAGCCGCGGCGATTTTGTCGTCACCGCTTTCGTCACGCCGGGCTTGGCAATGGAAGTTTTGGTCCAAGTAACATGATGTCATATAAAGCAGAGTGTACAGGCCTGCTATGTAGGAGGCGCTGGTTTAGCCCAGTAGGTAAGAAACTCGCTGACTTCTAAGCGTGGGGTCGTAGGTTCGAAACACCCTACCTCCAACGTTTTCCCTTTCGAATTCATTCAGTTCTTATACGATAATTCTTTATAGCGATTACCGAGGCGAAGTTAGAACGCAGGCGGGACCTTGCGCGGACAAGGAACGCGCGGATAACACAGGCTTCCCAGAGCGAGGGTGACGTGGCGTTGCGGCGATGCCCTCTCCCCTCACGCAACACCTGGAGCGCCAGCGCAGCAGAAGGTGTTCCCTTTCGCCCGCTCTGCTCCGTCGAGGCGCTCACGTGACATGGCGTCGCAGCCAATGAAAATTTAAGCGCCGTTTCGCTGCTACAGGCGCCGGCTTTCTCGCTCAATGGGCCATTTGATGGCTTCGTATCAATATGCAGCTAGCGAAGCACGACGCCACTAATTCCAAAATTAAAATATAAGCTATCGCTATTCAGACTATAGAAGCTATCTAGGTGTACTGTCCGAGAATCGCGACGTGATCTTGAAGTCCTTTGAAACAAACAAAGAAGAGGTCAAAAACCCGAAAAAGAAAACTATTGAACTAGAGGCTATAGTTTAGGTCAAACGACTCTCGATTGAAACTGGAAGTTGAAAAATTGGAACTATACTAACGAAGAAATTACCTAGGGATTCAGGTTATCAATGTTTGTGAGTGTATATATTCTTAGGCCCTCACCACGAAATCTGGGCTTCCCACCCGCAATCATCACCATTCTGAGGCTATTCGTGGAATAACTCTCGCTATATTTATGTGTTTCGTTAGCTGGGAGGCTCGAGACAAGAGGTTAAAGGGACAGACAACCGCTCAGAACATGACTCGAGATAACCCTGCTGATGGAATGATTCCCTATCGTAGTGGTTAAAACGAGCCATGTTTTTCTCATTAAGCGTATGTTTATATTTTTTATTCATCACTAAATGTCTCGAAAAATGACCTTTGGCGCCCCACGCGACAAAGACATGAAGCTGCATAGAAGGTCCACCACGTGACCTTCTACTAGCGTACGCAGTTCCTGGTCTTTGTATTAGTATTGAAATGTAGTATGGTTCCTTTTTTATTATTATAAGTTTTTCCTGACTTACAACGTGGAGATAATTCTTCGTTTGTAGTGAGCAGAAAAGTGGCGCTGCCTTCGCCTTCGTTTTCGATGAGTTGCATTGGCTCGTCTATCTACAGAACGACGACGACGGGAGCCAGCCAGCCATGACGTAGCCGTGTACTTGGGGGAAAACGCGGCACAAATATAAGAAATGCCTGTACATCAACGCGAACTTATTGCACCAGCTTTTTTGTTTTCAAAAGTGGTTGAAAAGGTCAAAATGGTAGGTGGTTAACAACAGTTACACTCACTCCTGTGAAAACGGAACGATAGGCGGCTTTCACAATTTGCGAGGCGGGCTATCGACATCTCTCTCACTTCTCAGCGTTGCTGGAGCAGGCCGGGACTCTTACTTTTTTAGAGGCTGCTCAGATCGAAAAATTCTGCTAACTAAATATCCACGCGCTTTTGGAAGTAACCGCTGCAGATGTAAACACTACCGAGGGTGAGCTTCGCGTTGCGCCATAAAAAGCTAGGTCCTTAAAAATCGGTTGTCTGTCCCTTTAAGAAACTGAAAGTCCTTAAAAAAAATGAAAATGTACGTTAATAAGAATTTGACAGCTATGAAGAGGCTGCTATAGCTGTCAAAGAAGCGAGCTAGAGGCATGCACTATCGCTTCCTATAGGTCCATAATAGGCACATATAATAGTAAAGAAGCTGGAAGCTTGGTGCCCTTTCAATACCCCTCTCACACGGACGCGGCTAAAGTCCTTTTAACTGCCTTCAACAAAGGACATCTTTATCTCGAGGGAGATGCGCGCAGTCCTTTAGCAAAGGAAGTTTAAGGAAGTTCCTAGCGAAAGGAGATGGAAGATCTCCCTTGCAGACTGAAGGGACTGAAGTACTCTTGTTCCCAGCGTGCTTGAATTTCGAGTCAAGAAATCACCCTCATTTTTATTAATTTCACTTTTACCAGCAATTATAACTGTTTTTATTGCATATAATATAGTATTTGAGCACTGACAAAGATTCGACTCGACTGACATTCGACTCTCGAACCGGGCGTTCTCGGAATGGCTGCTGCGTTTGCTCTGACTGCGCCATATTTTGTTGTTTTGGTGAACGCGATTTTGTAAGAAAAGACAAGTAACCAAAACTTTTTATCAATATATAACGTGTTTCTTTCATGACTGCGTACGAAGTGAGCAGCGCCTAATGGGCCCCCAGTGGCAGCTTTCAGAAGTTCGCTTATAGGCCGTGTGACACGGAGCTAACTCCTTTGAGGTGAAACTCCTTTGCGGTCCTTTAAGGGAAGGAAGTTCGAAGGAGATCCGAGTTGCCCGTGTGACACGGGTATAAGAAGTGTTATCCAAAGTCGTTTATCATGTCTAAAAACTTTTATACTTCTGCGGACTGGACAGAAAGAAAACAAGTCCGGGTGTTTGGACATTCGGGTCATGTTGCATTTGAACTACTGCATGTCAATATTAGAAGTCTGAAAAAGTATTGGGACACATTGCAGATGTGTGTTCAGTCGATATTGCCGCACTTGTTTGTTCTTAACAGAGACCAACATCCATGAATGAGTACCACCAATTTTCGCATTTTCAAATTGCCAGATTCAATGCGTTTTTCCATTGTAGGAAAGAAAGGTAAAGACGGTGGCGATAACATTGTATTAGTAAAAAAGTGACTGGTTATGATTTTGACGAACGAGAAGCTCTGCAATTCATTCAACACTTTCAAAAGTTCCAATGTGCACTTCACATTCATGTTAGAAGTTGCAGAGGTTGAGCTATGGGAACCAGTGCGTTAAATTCCCATTACTCGATCGTCAGGAACTGATGCAATTATTATAAGAGATATCGCCTGCACTTTTAGTGACACTAAGACGCTGTCAGTTTAATATAAACTAAACAATTAGGACAGGTGTAATGCCGGAAAGTATGAAGACAAGCATGGTACGACCACTTTAGAAAATGGACTCGTGATCAGTATACAACAATTACAGACCCATAGCAATACTGAATTATTTAGCCTGTATCCGGGTAAAAATAATTCACAAGAAGGTGACAAACGTCTCTGGAAAATACAGCTTGCTAAATTACTCACAATACGGTTTCCGCAGAGGTTGAAGTACAACAATGATTCTTGAGAATTTTACGGACTTTCTGGGCCAAGGAATTGATAAAAATTTTATATTTCTCATGTTTCCCCTAATTTTTTTTGTAGACTAGCAAATGACATTTGATACAGCTGACCATTTATTATTACTTGAGAAATTGGCCAACTTTCCCTTCAGGAGTTCCTTTCCGTACTTATTTCAAAAATTAATGTTCCGATCTCACTTAGTGTGCTAAAACAAGTTATTTGTGAGCAAGCCGTTAAACGTTACTTGCGGTGTGTCCCAGGCATCTATGGTGAGGAAACTACGATTTAAAATCTACATCAATGATCTAACATGCCTACAAATTACTTCTAAAGTTTATTTGCATGCTGATGGGACTGCAATTGTTTTACGTAGCAGCGTATTATGTGCCTATTAGATTGGTTTATAAAAAATCGAATCCTCACAAACAAATTCAAGACCAATCTACTATGTTTCTACAGATGGTACAAAAACATTAACGCCTTCACATCCAATATTCCTTCATAACAGCAGCTGCAAAAATTGTTCTTGCCCTCCAGTGACCTTAGTACACAGTGCTAAATACTTAGGTCATCCCTTCTATAGCATTTAAATCTTGGAATGACCACATTGAATGCATAGCACTGCGGCTGTGGAGGAGGAGAAGCAAAATTTATTCGAGAAATAAAGAAAAACGCAATCATGTTTCCTTCTGCTTACACCAAGGGATGGGGGTGGGGGGTCCTTAGTCCAGGACTTCTGCAGCCTGAGCTTTGGTTGTGTGCTTACACGCATAACGTGACACCTTTTTGAGATGTCTCCTCCTCCCACACTGCTCTCGCCATTCAAATATTATTAATAAAGATGTTTTACCCTCCCCGATGAAGGCTGTACCTAAGGCGTTAGGTGAATATGTTATAGGTACGGCTCTAACAGTTTACGGTTCATCCTCCCATTACAAGTTTAACTGGTTAGATTCAATCCTGTACATAAAATTCGTGTTCTCCTTGCTTACGGAACACATTGTATAGAGAAGCTCCAGCAGACATTATGAACTGCTTCAGTTTACTAGATAGGTGACATAGACAATTTGCATTCGATGCTATAAGTAAAAAAGTAGCACTCTACTAGCTTCGAAATTGAAAATATCAAAACGAGACAGCTTAGGCAAATCAAGGAAAGTAAACTCGTACTGTTCTTGACAAAATATTGGAGGAGAATCCTTTTTTTTTGTATTCCATTGCATTTCAATAAGTTGCAAACAAGTTTTATTCTCAATTCATTTAAACAAATACGAGTTTTCATAAGGTCATCGATTATGTGTTCGAACATCTAAAGAGAGGTTGAAGGAAGAAAAACAAATGCCCACTACAAGTTATATAATAATTCAATGTACGATGTCATCAAGCAGTCTCTGTCTGCCTTTCTGTATATGCGTATTATTTTGGGCGCTGTGTCGATATTTTTTTTCATTTTCCTGCCTACTTGCTTCATTTAGATATTTATTTTTTATTAAATTACTTTTCGTTTATGCATAACTTACCTTTTGCAGGACAGTTATTTACACATGTATTTCTGTTTCCAGCTGCAAAATTATTCGCAAGCATTGCATAGTTCCCGAGCTTGGTGCTTTTTTTTTCTCCTGATAAGCAGCAATGTTACTGAGAAAAGGTGGTTGTGAGCCGAGACTGCCCAGTCACGCATACAAGCCACAAGGCTTACGTGGACTGGAATTTGCCTGTGAATGTCTATTGGTGCCCAAATAAATGTTCTGTTCTATCTATTAGAATGGGTGGTGGCGTACCTGGCTGCGTAGGAAGGCCCCTTGGTGCGGTACGGCACGTACCGCCGGTAGTCGGTCCACTCTGGATTGAACAGCACGATGGTGCCGTTCACCTAGATGCCGAATATCAAGAAAAGGTTGCAATGTGTCCGATCGGCGAACACCCCGTACATGTTTAATTTCAAACCGGGACATTCACTGGAGAAGAGTGCACTCCAGTTACCCGCCGTGGTTGCGTATTGGCTTTGGCGTTGCGCTGCTAAGCACAAGGTCGCGGGATCAAATCCCGGCCGCGGCGGCAGCGTTTCGATGGGAGGTGAAATGCAAAAAAGTCCCGTGTAGACCGTGATTGGGTGCACTTTAAAAAAAGCCGTGCTGGTCAAAGTTAATCCGGAGTCCTGCACTATGGAGGGCCTAATCATATCGTGTTTTTGGCGCGTAGAACCTCAGAATTTAATGTTCATTTAGTGCGCTCCAGTTGGCGGCAGGCACTCCTGTATCTGCCGTTGTTACGGGCCCTGGGCCTACAGTTTACGTAACAAAGGCCTAATTCACCAAGGTTGTTGTTCGCATACGTTCTGTTCCCCATTGGCCGCTCGCTTTCGACAATTTGTCCATCATATCGATATAATCTGCTCTTACGAACAGCGCAAGCATAAGTAATTTTTCTGTGAATGTGAACCCAGGGGCCGATTTCTTATAGTTTTTCGTTCGTAAGTGCTGTTTGTCATCCCCCAACCATCTGCACTAATAATATCTCCATCAAGATTGGCTGAAATCTGCTCTTACAAAGAATTCTAGCGGAAGAATGTTTCTGTGAAGCCGAGCTCTCAAGACGTCGAAAAAACAGCAGCAGGCAAATTGTGAAAATATTAGCGAAGGGTATACTGGCCAATGAAAAGGAGTTTTTACGATCAAAGGGAAATGCGAATTCGCGCCCTTAGCTCATATTCGCGATGCAGTTTGTACTTAAGTGCAGTTAGTAAGAACAGGCGCCGATCAATCGCTATAATGAGCTGTGAAGAGGTTTATTGGCTGCGTACTGAAAGCAGCTAACACGGCGGTCAAGCAGCAACAAGAGTCCCAGCACGAGCGGCGAACCCCGTGCGCAGAGCTGGTGATGATGATTGGCAAGCATTCGTTGTCTTGACTGTACAATTACCCCCGGGAACGAAATGGAGCCGTTCTGGTGACCTAAGAGTGCACCACAATGACCGGGTCGAAGTTAGTCTTCAGGCGCTACACATGGACGTCCCCGGCGGCGCAAGTCCGAAGACGGCGTGACTGGTGCGATGACGTAATTCACGGGAGATATGCGCTCGGTGATGCGGTGAAAGAGAGAGAGAGAGAGAGTTTATTTGAAAGAAGGCAGAGATGTCGGCCTGAGGTAGCGCGCTCTAGCCGGCTACTGTGCACATAGGGAGGAGGAACGGGGACATAAAGGTATGATGAGGGATGATAATGACATAGAAAGAGGTATGCACAACGGTGAAAGCAAGTTCAACATTCTGGTGATCAACATTCAGAAATGTCACCCATGAAGCCATTGCCGGGTTCCATATCTTGTTTGCACTCACTATAGTTCAAATGAAACTTCACATAAAAGCGCTAAGACGAAGCTTGTGTGTGGGCCTCCCCTGCATGAGCAGCACAGGCGCCAAGCAAAAGCTTTACAGGCCTTCGTACTTGGGCAGTAGTTTCGTTGAGAGACCAGCTGCAGTGGCAGGAACTGACAGGCGCACAAGCTTGCCAGGAAGGAAAGTGGGTGCGTCGGTGTTTTCGGGGCGGCTGCTCTTCTGGCGTTCTTAGTTAGATGAAGTTAAGGCCCCTGCGAGTTCGCTGCACAACTCAGCATGTCTCACAGCGGCAGAAACGCGTGCACACTCGGATGCATCAGGCCGGTAAGGGAGAGTTGTGTCGACAGTGTGCGACGGATGGCGGTCGTACAATAAGAAAAATGGCGAAAAGCCAGTGGTACTTTCTATCGCGGAGCTGTATGCGTAGGTGACAAAGGGTAGAATGAGGTCCCACTTTGAGTGGTCAGAGGTGACATACAGTGCAAGCATGTCGCCAAACGTACGGTTGAAGTGTTCACTGAGACCGTTGGTTTGAGGGTGATAGGCGGTAGTTGTCCGAAGAACAACACAGCACTGATTGAGGATGGCCTCAACGACTTCGGACAAAATGGCGCGGCAGCAACCACTGAGCAGTTCCTGGGGTGGACCGTGGCGGAGAATAAAACTGCGAAGGAGGAACGACGCAACGCTGCGGTAGGGCGGCGGTTTCAGCGTATCGCGTGAGGTGATGAACTACGACGATGGCGCAGCGGTTAGCACCAGTTGTTAGGGGAAGTGGTCCATACGAATCAATGCCGACACGTCCAAATGGTCTTGCATACTGAAAAGATTTTGCGCCAAAAAACAACACACACAAGAAAGACGACGACACCACGGGCGCCCGTGGTGTCGTCGTCTTTCTTGTGTGTGTTGTTTTTTGGCGCAAAATCTTTTCAATATGCAAGATCACCAACTAGCCCAGCAGTTAACTCTTCTAAAGTCCAAATGGTCGCGCAGGGCAAGATAGAGGCTGTAGAGCACTTGGCGACTGGGGGGACAGAGGATTTGCAGCGTTGGCAATCGGGCCAAGAGCGAACAAATTTTTGAACGTAGCAGTCCCTCGCCAGTAGTACCGCTGACGAAGACGTTGGTAAGTTTTCAAAACTCCAGAATGCCCACACTACGGATCAGCATGGAAGGATGCGCAGATTTCGGAGTGCAGGCTTCGAGGTATTACCAATAACCGTTGACAACCGTCTCAGAAATAATTACGTCGGTGAAGCAGGTCATCGCGAATGGCACAATGGTGAGCTTGACGACGCAGCGCGCGAGTTGTCGGTTGTGTTGACGAATCGGAGAGAAAGTCTCTAAGGGAGGCAATCCAGTGGTCCTTGCGCTGCTTGGAAGCGATGGTTCCAATGTCAATCGACGAAATAGTAGACAAACGCTGAGGAATAGGAAATGTTGTCGGACAAGGGAGAGCGTGACAGGGCGTCGGCGTCAGAATGCTGGCGTCCATTTCGGTACACGACTCGGATGTCAGTGTTCTAGCCGAAGTGTCCAGCAAGCAAGGCGGCCTGAAGGATCTGTCAATGATGGGAGCCAAGAGAGTGCATGATGGTCAGTGACGACATCGAATAGGCGCCCATACAAACATGGACAGAACTTAGTAATGGTCCAGATGATGGCTAAAGATTCCTTCTCCGTCACATGCACTGTTGGTATCGGCTTTTGTCGGTGTTCGACTTGCGTATGCTGCGACGCATTCACCGAATGCGTGTTCACGTTGCGCAAGGACAGCGCCGCCGACACCGCTGGGTTCCGTGTGCCTTCTGTAGAAGCTGTTGGGTAGTACTGGCGCAAAATTGGGGGTGGAGAAAGAAGACGGCGCAGATTCATGAAAGCGTCCTCCCACTCCGATGGCCATGAGGAGAGAGCACCATTGCTTCCGAGAAGCTTCGTCAGGGCTGATAAGATTGCGGCAAAATTTCTAATGAACCATCTGAAGTAGAAACAGAGTCCAACGAAACTACGTATAGTTCCTTTATCGACTTTGGTTTAGAGAATTCAGCGATGGCGCGAAGTTTGGTCGGATCGGGGAGAACGCCGCCCTTGGATACAACATGACCGGGTATTGTAAGCTGCCTCGCTGCAAAGCGGCACTTTTTCAAGTTCAGCTGTAGGCCGACATTCATTAAGCATGTCAGGACACATTTGAGCCGCTGAAGGTGCGTGTGAAGTCCAGAGCAAGGACGACAGCATCATTGGGAAGCACAGGCACATCTGTCATTTTAAGCCTCGCAAAACTGTGTCCATCATGCGCTCAAATGTTGCGGGCGCATTACAAAGTCCAAAAGGCATTACGTTAAATTCGTATAAGCACCAGGCATAACAAATGCTGTCTTCGGCCGGGCGACTTCTGCCACATGGCGCTTGCCAATATCCCGACTGCAAATCTAAGAAAGAAAAGAATTCCGCGCCTTACAGACAGTCAGTGGCGTCATCTATGCGCTGTAAGGGATAGACCTTGCGAGTGAGCTTGTTAAGGCGTCGGTAATCTACACAGACGAGAACAGAGCCATCCTTCTTCCTAAGAGAATATATAATTAAGGAAAGGTGGTGGGCCAATGTGAAATAGTTGGCACACGAATGAAATGTTGCGAGTTTTCCCTGTGACGACGAAGAAGCAGGAGAGGGGTTAGGCCGAAATTTATGGCGCCGCCTTAATTTTATCAGTCTCCTGTACGAAAGTGATAAGTGAAATCATTTCAGAATGTAGAAACACAGACTTTTTGTCTGTGTTTCTACAGTGTGTTTCTACAAATACAGTTGGCTTCACCCTTGTGTAGAGCGTGGGAATTAACGGCGGCCTCTGGTGCGCTCCGGAGGCAGCCAGCGACGTCTAACGCTAGCTGCTGGGCGTGACATCTCGGTAGCTGCTGGGCACGTCTGGGCCCAGCAACTACCGTTAGGCGTCGCTGGCTGGCTCCTGAGCGCCCCGGAGGCCACCATTAATTCCCATGCTCTACACAAGGGTGAAGCCGACTGTATTTGTTTCAGCTCATTTATTGCGACAATCACCCTATGCCGGACTAGACTTTTGGCTGAGAACCTGTGAATCGTAGGGCCAAATGAACAAAAGAAAAAGATAGTTTTTCGATGGTAAAGCTAACAATTCTCTCTGACTCGCGATGATCATCAAAAAATTTCTCTTCTATATCTTCTTTTTTTTTGCGTGATCGATCGCACGTCGTGTCAAATGCTTATTCTCGTGTTCGAGGCTACCTCGTCGTTGGTATTTTGAGCGATTTAATCGTCTGTCACTTATTGCCACCTATGTGTCTGTATTGTCTCGCTATATTGTAAAAATTAAATCATGGGGTTTTACGTGCCAAAACCACGATTTTATTATGAGGCATGCACGCCGCAGTGAGAGACTGCGACTTAATTTCGACCACCAGGGGTTCTTTACGCGGGCACCCAACGCACGGTATACGGGCGTTCTTGCATTTCACCCCCATCGGAATGCGGCCGCTGCAGCCGGGATTCGCTCCCACGCCTTCGGGCTTAGTAGCGCAGCGCCATAGCCACGACGCCACCACGGCAGGTGATATATAGTCTCTCCTTGGACATCAACTGTATGCGCTTTAATCATCAAATCCTCGAGGAGCATTCTTATATTTTCTAACGGCATCCTCAGAGATACCTTTGGAGATTTTCGCCTGCTATACTGTAAAGTAGGGATATTGGCCTATATCAAGTGTTATCACGGTTTCGTAACCTCAAAGTTCCGTGTAACTCACGCAGATGTTTCTATATTTGTCTTTAAAAACATGCGCTATTGGAGTCGGCTTATGTGAAGCTTTAATTGGCGTTTGCAAGGAACGCTGTTGTTTTTAGTGACCGTTCGCAAGTGTACAGGAAGGGGTTTTTTTTTCGAGAACAGGCCCCATATTCGCAAAAACGTTCGTGAGATATGTTATTAGCGAATGCAATCAGCCAATGATAAACAGCACTTACGAACAAAAAGCTTTGTGAATTCGGCCCCAGCTTTTTTTGTATGAGCGTAGCGAACGTGATGTCCTTGCAGATAAGTTTCTCGGTATACTTTGCCCCTGATAACGTGGGTTTCAAATACTAAATAACAAGAATTTCTTATTCCTATTAGAACCTCGCAAATTTTGAGGAAATCACATTTTAATGCGCCCCATTTTTCTAAAGGCTGAAAATCGCGAGTGATTCCAAAATTCATCGAATTGCAACACTCAATCCTGGAAATTAATATTGGAACCGAGGGCGCCGGGAGCGCAGAAAAGGCGGCCCCGCAATCATATCACACGGAAACGCCCCGTGACGAAAAGCGCGTCGAAAGTTTCAAACTGACCATCGTGGCCAGTCTCGGCCGATACTGATGCTAATACTGGTTTTACCTGGCAAGTACCTGTGGCGACGTGCGGTATATATTGGGGTATTTGCCGCGACACTACATCATTCAAAGTTTGTCACACTCTTCGTCACGGTACAGCGGGGTCCCGCGGGGCGCACTCGATTTCAATATAGCCTGGATTGAGCGTTGAAATTTTGTACGAATATCTCGAGTGAGGTGCGATTTTCAAGATTTATAAAAAAAAAAACAGGGGTGCACTAAAATGGGACTGCAACCAAATTTACTATATAAACCACTACCCCCAATGCACAAGATATCATTTTTTTGTTAATTATGCTCTCCTGTTACCTACGCTACTCGCCTCGCCTAGAAATGTCCGCCTCGCCTAGAAACTTTGCATAAAGGACACGTTTGCTACGCTCATAGGCTTTCTTTTTTTTGTTAAAAAAGAACTGTACGGTCAAAGCACGATTAAATTCTGGGGTTTTACGTGTCCAAACTATGATCTGCAGAAGCTTGATGTGGGCGAGTTGGTTTTGCATAGTTGATGAAAAGAGCGCTACGAAGACGCGGACTAAAAGAACAACATGTACGACGGACAAGGCGTTTGTCCGTCGTACATGTTGTTCTTTTAGTCCGCGTCTTCGTAGCGCTCTTTTCATCAACCAAACTATGATCTTATTATGAGGCGCACGGTAGGCACACTCCGGATTAATTCTGACCCCCTGGGGTTCTTTACACGGGCACCCAATGCACAGTGCACGTTTTTTACACTTCGCCCCCATCGAAATGCGGTCGCCGCGGCCGGGATTTGATCCCGCGGCCTCATGTTCAGCAGCGCAACGCCAACGCTAAGCAACGACGCCTGGTAGGCAGAGCACACGACGAAGTTAGACATGTTTACCGAGACACGCCTTACTCAACGTAAACTCGCGGAGCTCCAACACCACAGGCACGTCCGATAGAACCCAGAGTATATCGCACACGCTACACCGAACCACAGAACACCTTTATGTAACACCGAACTCGTTCTGCGCGCAGTTTTTTGCGGTACACGGTCATGGTTCCGCTGCCGTCTCCTCTCTGCGTATCGCCCTGCTCTCGTTCCAAGTCATTCTGCGCTGCGCATTCACTGCCCGTTTCACGCTTCTGGGCGAAAGCGTTCACCGCGCTCTTCGGTGTTCATAGGCGCCGCTCTACGCTGCTCCACTTATAGCGTTTACGAGCCAGCAAGTGCTCACGTTCTAAACCGTGCTTCCGCTGAGTATTCGAAAACGTTCCTTCTTCGCTCGACGCGTCTTCAGACCGTCTCCCCTCCGCACTCAGTATACGCACTTCAGCTCCTTTGCGTTGGAGCTCGCGTCTGCGCTCGGTTGTATGAAGCATCCGGTTGCCCCGAGCCGCCTCAGTTTGCACTGTCTACGAAAGTCCCGGGTCGCGTTGGTTTGCACCATCTCTGAAAGCGGTTTGGCCACCGTGCTAGAAAGCAGCCAGCAGCCACAAAATGGGTGGATGATGCAAACAAAGCACCGCCTTAATCGGGGTCGTGTGTCGCCACCGAGCACACCATCCAATCATCCCTATACCGCACATGGGCAATGCGAACAGTTCTGGTGTTTTCGAGCCCACATAATGCAGCTCGGTACATTACTGTAGCGATATTGCGGGCGACACTTGCGCTTTTGTGGCTACAAGCCCTGAAAGCTTGGAACTTCATCGTCAAAGTATCGAAGCGAAGCGGGATTGGTATAGCGTAATAATCGCACCGAAAAACACTATATAGAGATGATACTTTGTAATAACGTTTTTCACCCGATTTTATGGATTCGTTTGGTGCAAGCCAATGACGAAGGGCAAAAAGAATAGAAAGTGCGAAGAACCTTTATGAAAAACGACATTATAGCAGCCAAATTCGGGAAGTTTTTTGTTCCAGAGGGCCATGTCCGGCCACCCAACTAAAGCCGCGTTCCACCATCTCCACAGGCCGACGCCTGTGGGAGCGTTGTAGCATTCAAACTGTTTCGCGAATACGTTCTTTGCGCCCGTACTCACGAAGCAGTAGGGGCGCTACAGGCAGCGACGAATCGTTACAAAGAACTTCGCGTTAGAGTATTTTAACCTATACTGGATACCGACACCGCCTGCCGCAGACTGCGCGTAAGCGGTAGTGTAGGCCGTCCACCATTGATGATTGACAACGCGAACAACGCGTGAATTCCCGCCAAATTCAAATCGCACAGAACCACCAACGGAAATGCTCCGCGTAGCATTAGGATAAGAGAAATTAAAAAAAAAAAAGGAGGGCTAAGGGGGGAGGCGGAACTCGTTACTTAAAGCGGACGCGGGCTCTATAGTACAATGGGGAGAGAGAGAGAAAGAGGAAATAACTTTATTGAGGAGAAATAGGGTTATGGGGCCCGGAGGGGGCATGGGTCCTCAGTCCAGGACGCACAAGGCTTGGTCGAGGAATTTCGCATGAGGTCGAGTCAATGGGGAAAACCTCCGTTGTGGGGAGGGTAGCTCCCCTTCTCACACTAGGACCTCGCAAACAATCCTTTGCTTCTATCTCCGTTTTCACTGAGCCATTTTCGAGAATTCTTGCTGTAAAAACGCTCGCTGCACGGCGCTTTACACCTTCCAGTGCACAACAGTAATTTCTATCGTAATTTCTGAAAGTAGCCTGTTCAGGGTATTTTTAACGCTTGTACTTGCCATAACTTCTCTCTTACCGCCTACTCTTCCCAAAAATGCTCCACAACAATAAAATTCGGCCCAGAGGCTCGCGATAATTGTGTAAAGACCCTTTAATTTTCATTCGAATTGAAGCCAGAGTTTTAAGTGTTCATCCTCTTTAGGTAAGTGCAAATTGCAATTTTTTAAAGCGAGCCGAATGCTAATCGAATATTGTTAGAAGTATTGAATCGAATATCGAGGAATTTTCGAATAGTTTTCGAAAACTGAACAGCCTTTTTTTACCATTATTATTAAATAATGCTCACTTTTTGGTATTCACGACATTAGGAATTTTCTGTCATTGCACTTCATATTGTGATTGGCAAAGCAAACCTTATTAAACTCACAAATGGAGCATTTAGAACGAAAGAGCAGTTGGTTCGAATACTCGGGAGCCTTCGAAGCCTGCGCAGCTCCATCATCATAACGAAATTTTAAAATGCAACCCCGTGAGCATCTGTGTATAGCTTAAAGACCAAACGAAAGATTGACGTCGTTTATGACGATGACATAAAGAAAACGGCACTTAATTCACTAGTTGGACGAGTCCGTATTGTTTCAAATATTATATTATCGAAGTGAGTTCAGATTTAATCCGAAGAGAGCTTGCACACACGTACCGCATCCATAAGTCTAATGCCACATGGCCTTGGGGCTAACATAAAAAATAAAAATATTATGTGGATCCCACGCACTGTTGGAATCAATGTAAGCGAATATTTCTGTGCTGTTTTGCTTTGATTGACGATACTTAGCGATGATGTTGGCGGCGAACGTTTAATTTTGTCAATGTTTGGCCCAACACGATAGTGGCGAGTTGATAATAAAGTTCACCTTGCGTGCACCACTGCTGTTTGTCTGCTTAGCGCACACGGAGAGGTGTTTGCATGAGGCACTCTTTTGCGCCACACTTCTTCATTGCCTGACATGCCACATCGCAATGTGGCAGAATTATTAAACTTTAATTGAATTATGGCACTGTTTGTGGCAAAACCACAATCAGATTAAGAGGCACGTCGTAGTGGCGGACTCGGAATTAATTTTGGCACCATGGTGTTCGTTAACGTGTCCCTAAATCTAAGTGCACGAGCGTTCTTTTTTTTTTTTTTCCCGTGGAAATGCAGTTGCTGCGGTCTAGATCATACGCGCGGCCTCCAGCAATGCCATAGCCGCAAAGCTGCCGCGGCGAGCACAGAAGTGTTGATTTGACGTGCGACCGCTTCGGTAGTATCGCCTAGACCCTGTGGTGCGCTTTAATTAATGCGGCTCTGCTTCTGCACGCCCTGCGTAGGTTGTCCGCTTGACATATGTGCATGCCGTTTATTTTTCAGAAATAGCAGAAACGTACCGTACCATACCTTGAACTTAAATTTATCCAGTTTGCCCGCAACCGGCTGTTGTGCATATAGCAGTAGCATTTCCTCGCCTTCTCGCGTCGCCTTTTCCTCCTCCCGCCCTCCCCCCATGTATGCGAGTTGAGAGCGATCAAGGCTGTCATTTGCCAATTTCGTGGCTGCGTCGGTATACCTACAGTGAACAAGAAATATTCTAGTTCACTATAGTTATACCCATTCTCTGCCTACTCTCCCTATCTCCTCTCTACCATTCCATCTATACTTCTCTTCTGGACTGTTGTACGTTAGTAGAATGGTAAGCGCTGCAGTTTCTGCAATGCTCTTGCGGGGGAGTCACAAATAATTACAGCTGTCAAGAGGCGAATATGTGGCGACGGCCAAGGAGCTCCAAAGGACATTGTGGACATGCGACGCGATGGAAAGGTCCAAAAGGGTTTCTCGCGTCGCCTTTCCTCTCTGCCGCGTTCTTGTCATGTATACATACGCTCTGAACCACCCTCCGACGCGGTGTGCCAGACAACAGGAGTAGAATCAGCAGCAGCAGCAGCAGTGGGAAAGGCGAAGGAAGAGGCAAAGAAAGCTTCGCTTTAAAAATACATTAAAACAAGAAATACTGCTGAATGTCATACTGCTAAACAAAACGTTAGGGCGAATGACGGTGGTTTAATCGCAGAAATGTTGCTTTTTCAGCGACGCCGCATGCTATACTGCATACGTTAGGTCTACAATGGCTAGGACGAAAGTTGCTGCATTTTCCCTTCAGCTTCTTTTTGTTCGTACACAATGGACGTGAAGTACTCGAAAAAAATATTCCAGAAACATTATTATTTGCGAACAGTCACTAATGAATTTGAGTCCAGTAGGACAATATTCGGTTCTTTATTCGTAAGTTGCGAATATTCGCACACCCCTAATTCTCTTGTACCGCGTCTTTAAAAAGTCGGCCCACGTTTGCGAACTTTACGGAAAACTAGCGACGGCTCCCGTCACGCGCACTACAGGCATTGTCGCAGTGCCGACCGACAGATGCCGCGTGCCAGCGAGACGCTCACCTCGGCGCGGCGACGATCGAGTTCCTCGAAGGAGCGCACCGCCAGCACGGGAGCCGTGAGGCCCCCTGCAGGCGTGGCCACCGAGCCGCCCAGGCCGAGCACGTCGAGGGGTACGGGCCGGGGCTCGAACAGTTGCGCCAGCTCGCGACCACGCTGCCACACTGGTGTGTCCACGGGCTCCGTTTCGACGCGGTCCAGGCCGGCGGCCCGCAGTGACGCCACTATGTTGTCGATGGCGGCCTCGAGGCTCTCCGACCCGACCAGGCGGTGGCCGAACCGATCGGCGAACTCGGCCAGAGCCCGGTACGTGGCGCCGGACTGGGGTCCATCGTCGAAGGCCGACAGGATGCGCCGCACCACGGGCCCATAACTGTCGATCTCATCGACGAGCGTCGAGGGCAGGTCGCACCTGTTCGGCGGCACGAACAGACACTTGGTGCACGCTGCAAAGCTGCGCAACGCAACGGACGCAAGAAAGAAACCAGACAAGGAGGCCCGAATAGAACGCCGTCGACCAGTCAAAAAACGTTGATATGAAGATGGACGAACGCAGGTTTAAAGAAAGCGCATTTTCTTATATCTCCCGTGCGTCCGTTGTGAAGGGGTGCGGTGCATGTATACTAATGAATCGCACCTGTCGGTTGCGGGGCCGTTCTTCGAGAACATCACAGAGAGAAGCAGTGGTAGCACCGGGTTCATCGTGGCTGTCTCAAGTGAGCGGCACCACTGCTGGACCTCTGGTCGTAGACGGCTGCCGGATTCCTCCGCAACAACGGGCCACTCGGATGGGCGGAACACGCCGGAGATGCCGGCTGCTGCGGCTTCCGCTTTCCGATAAGCGCCGCCGCAGTTGCCGCGATACTCGATCCAGGAGTTATCTGCAGCGTCTTCATCCCGCGGTGGGACCCACTAGCGATTCCGAGGAACGTCGAGGATGCGACGCTGAGATGTGCGCCCCGAGCGGCCGCGATCGGGCCATGGCAACGGCGCGTTCTGCGACCGCTTTGTGGACACGCTTACGCCGCCGGTGACGTTGATGATGGTGATGCCCCTGATGAGTTTGGCGCATACCCACTCACGGGGATTGGCCTAAAGTCGGGCAAACTTTGCTTATGTGTTCAGGTAATGAATTTAAAAATCTATAATTTTGTTGTATAAATTGAAGCGAGGAAAATTCAAAACGGTTCAGTAGACTGTCGTTCAATCAAGAGAATATATAAATGAGGAAATAAAGGAGGAATGAAAAGAATAATACGGTCAACAATGAAATTGGTTTGATTCAACAATGAATTTTTCTAAGGCGATGCACACATTCCTCTGTGAGTACCCAAGCATTCCAGTAAGCAGTGCTCGATCGTCTCTACTGAGTTGCAAAAATGGCACAAAGGGGATATTGCCAGACCAGATAGGTGCATGTAAAAATTTAGAGATGGGACTCGATAATGCAGTCTCGTTAATGTGCCTCCCGTTTTGTCTTGTGTTGCAAAATTTCCTGCTCCAAGGAAATTGTAAGGGGTGTAGTTCCGAGAATGATTTAAGATTTGATTTTCATGTTAAAAGGATGTATCTTCTAAACCTGACAGACGTGATAAAACCCCATTGTTGGAAGAAGGGTAAGCACCGGGCCGCTGGTAGAAGCCTTGGTCAAGCTGTCTGTCACTTCATTCATAAATATGCCTTTGTGCCCAGGTACCCATATTAATCGTAAACTCCGCAAATGACTTGGAGCCAGTGAGTACAAAGCTTTTAATATATACGACTTGCCGGGAGCAGTAAGTGAGGTGCACAGCGACAAAGAATCTGATTATTACCGCGGTTGTCCTGAAAGATTGTAGCTTACGTAAAGCTAGGACAACAGCTAGGAATTCCGCTAGATATATTGGAGTGAAGTCGGGAAGCTGCATGGAAAAAAAAAACAATCCAGTGATGATGAAAAAATTCCAACTCCTGCCTTTTCCTCACTCTGTGGAGCATCTGTTGCTATAATTACGTTAGTGTGGAGCTGATTCAAGTGGATCCTGGAGTAAGCCGTTAAGAATATGTGAGGGAAGCTGTTTTGCATTATTTGGGTGTAAGTCATCATAAGTAATAACCAATGAATTTGAGATGTTGTTTGCCGTGGTTGCATCATTTATATTTACATCTAACGGATTGAATAACGATTGTGCTATAATTACTTGTGGCGTGTGAAACTGAGGCCATTTAACTCCAAAAAATTGGGCTCGTTGCTTGATGAAGATGGACTGGGACCTTCTTAGTGGGGATTCATAGAGCCTTATGAATGTTTGAACGTTGAGTATTTTAAATCTCATTTCAGGGGAAGGTAATCGTGATTCCTTGTAGAGCACAGCGTTGGCTACAAACTATGGTAGCCCAGACATAAGCGAAGGGCTTCCAGTTCCAGCAAAACGAGTGGACGTAGCTTGTAAGCCGCGGCGCCGGAGAATAACACACAGCCGAACTCTAGTATAGGTCGGATATACATGCGGTAAATCATTATTTGTGCGCCTCTGCGCATGCCCCATTGATTATTGCTTATCCTTCTTAATATCCCCATTGTACGGGAAGCTTTTGAAGTTATATATTCAATATGATGACGCCAATTAAGATTTCCATCATAAATAATTCCAAGGTAGTTTACTTTTTCCACTTGTGGAATAGTGGAATGGCGGTATGAAAGGGCTATAATAACTGGCTCTTTTAGAGGAAAGACAAAAACGGCACTCTAACATTGAGGGACAAGCGAAAACTGTCCAGCCATGCTTCTAGCTCGCATTAGTATTCCTGTAAACACTCGTACAGTGACTGAATATCACTTGCCGAAGCAAAAAACGCTATATGATCAGCGTAAACGTACGTGCTTACATTCTGATGATAAGGAATGGAGCTGAGTAGGATGTTAAACAACAGCGGGGACAAAACTGCTCCTTGAGGAACACCGCGCGTTTGTCTCAATTTTCCCGAAGAAATTGCACTTTGTGCACAGTAGCACTTCCTGCCCTGCAAGAACTCAGTAGTCCACGTTGCGAATTATTCAGGCAATCCAATATCCTGCATCCTCTTTATTAATATAGGGAATTCCACACTATCGTATGCTTTAGAAATGTCTAATGTAACTAGAGCTCCATATTATTTTTGGTAACGAGCCAACTGAATTCGGCTCACTAGGTCGACATGTGCGCACCAAATTGACATCCCTGGTCTAAACCAATTTGGCAGGTGCTCAATAATTCTCTTGTGGTCACAAACTTAACCATACGTGCGGTTAATAATATTTCTATTAATTTTACAATATTTGATGTTAGATAAATAGGCCGAATATTGTCTAGAACGTACCCTTTGGTTTGGTCTTTCAGCAGAGGAATCACCTCCGCAATTCTCCACACAGGAAGGATCCATGCATATTGTATTGAGTAATTTACGGCATCTAACAAGCCGTTAGGAGCGACTTCTTAGTAGTGAGTACATCGAGACCTGGGGCTGCAGTTTGTAAAGAGGAAACAGCTTGTGACAATTCTGACACAGCAAACTATTCGAAATCTTCTTAAGTGCCCTGTCCGGGAGGAGAGAAGGGGAGAGAGGTAGTGAATTATTCGGGTCTCTCACCCTCTCGCAATTACATCTAGAGATCATATTGACCGCAAATAAGACGGGGACAGAGGGAGAGAACACATAAGCAGCACGGGCGGTAACTTTCAACTGTTTTATTCACAGCAGCCCGCGGGCATATATAGGCAAATAAAACATGCACAGATCGCAGCAAACAAGAATACACATCAGCTTAGCGTGGCAACCAATTATCAAAAAAATCTATTTCCGATTGAAACAACCTAATGGAAATATCGCTAACACAGTCTTGGCCTTTCTTTTTAATGTGATAAGCCTCCATCCGTTCACGTGCAGTCTGGTCATGGCTTCTCCCCAGAATCTTTATCTCCTCAAGAAGAGGTACACAGCGACAGGCATTGCAATGCGCAGGTAAGTGCGCCAATTCATCTTTCGTTAACTTTTGTTCATGTTCCCTGGCTCGATCATTTAGGCACCGTCCAGTCTGCCCTATGTAGGACTTGACACACGCCAGGGGGATTTCGTACACAACTCCTACATTGCATTTTGCATACGGCTTACTGTGGTTCTTGCCAACTAGGCCAAAGTGAAGTTCTTCTGATACATCTAGAGAGTCAGCTTTTTCACTGGTGATTAAAACTACCAACTCCAGTTCAAAGGGCGTGGATTGATTGATTGATTGATTGATTGATTGATTGATTGATTGATTGATTGATTGATTGAAAACTTAATTATTCCACCGAGCTGGGGTGCCCGCCTCTTAACCTACACGTAGGTAGGGGGGGGGGGGGGAGGACGAAGCAGTCCCCGCGCGTTGAGGACGGTGTCTTCACGGCCTCAACGGCCAGGCGGATTGCTCGACGCTGGTTGTCTTCAGCCTCACTCTGGAGCAAGGCCTCCCAAGCTTCTCTACTGTCAATGTTTTCCTTGGCCCCTGGGGAGCCAGCACACTCCCATATTATATGGTCTAGCGTACCTTATTGCTTACAAATTTTGCAGAGGGCGTCGTTATAGTCCCTCGTCTGTGTTAAGTAGATCCAATGTGGTGATGTATAATTGTTTCCCTGGAGGCGTCGCCAAATGCGAGCGTCCTGCAGAGAGAGAGACCAATGCGGAGGCGGAAAGATTCTTCTTTCGGCTTTGTAATGATCGACAATTTCCCTGTACGTGATGATGCTATCTTTTATCCCTGGAACTGGCTGCTCTAGAGTTGCCCGGTGGTAGAGTGCTCGGGCGGGTTCGTGAGCGGCTTCGTTGCCTAGGACTTCTTCATGGGCCGGTACCCAAATAAATGTTATGTCCCTCCTGGGAGGGTTTTTGAGTAGAATGTGGAGGGCTTCTTCCGAGATTCTCCTTTTGTTAAAATTTCGGATAGCTAATTTGTTATCGCATAATATTACTCCCGCTTTTGTACCCGCACAAGCGAGCGCTACTGCAACCTCCTCGGCTGTACATGCGTCCCTCGTGCTCGTGGAGCACGCTATCTTAACGCACCCGTCGCCATCAACCACCGTCGATACCGCAGCCCCGTCTCTGCCGCAAGCGGCGTCCACGTGCGCTACGTTATGCGCCGGTGTGTTTTTAAGTTTATTTACCAGAGCCTTACCCCTGTGAGCTCTCCTCTCTTTGTTGTAGATAGGATGCATATTTTTAGGTAGGGGGGCGATTCGGAAGCGTTTACGCACGTCCAACGGAATGTCTTTCTTGTCAGTCGGGGCACCCCTGTCGCATTGGATTCCTACCCATTCCATGATTTTTCTCCCTGTTTTAGACTGGCCTAATCTTTCCAACTGAGACACTCGTACTGCCTCAGTGAGCTCAACTAGCGTGTTGTGAACCCCCATTTTGAGGAGGAGGTCTGTAGAGGTCGAGCCTGGGAGCCCTAGGGCTCTCTTAACGCTCTTCCTAATGATCGCATCTATTCTCCTTTTCTTCTCGTTTAAACACAAGAAACGGTGTGGCATACGCTATACAGCTGGTAACGAAGGCTTGCATGAGTCTGAGGAGGCTGTTCTCTTTGAGCCCCCTGCCTTTTAGCGAAATTCTCCTAAAGATCCCCGTGACCTGCGCCGCGTATCCTTCTAGCTTTTTGATTGTCGTGAGGTTGCATCCATTTCTCTGGATATACATGCCCAGAATTCTGATTTCCTCCACCTTGGGAACCTCATTTCTATTTACGAAAACATTGATGGGTCTGCTGCTCCCAGCATGTCCCCTTTGATGTTTTGGCTCAATGATTAACAGCTCCGATTTCTGTGGCGAGCACGCCAAGCCTCTACTGGCCGCATACTCTTCCACCTTATTCGCTGCTATCTGTAGTTTAAGTTCGATGGCTGCGTCACTCCCACTGTTAACCCAGATGTTGATATCATCCGCGTATATGCTAAATTTATTCGATTTAATCTTATTGAGTTCCGCCGGGAGACCCCTCATCGCTATGTTGAATAGGAAGGGTGATAGCACCGACCCTTGCGGGGTCCCCTTGCTCCCAAGTGTGATGGGAAGGGATTTTACATCCAGAAATTTTATATTCGCCTTCCTCTGTGACAGAAAGTCTTTGACGTATGCATATACCCTGTGTCCCACATCTACCTCTTCGAGGCCTACCAAGATAGCCTTATGGCTAACGTTGTCAAATGCCTTGGTGAGGTTGAGGCCTAGGATCGCCCTGGTGCCAGTTGAGTCGTATCGGTCTAGGATATCATGCTTAAGTCTGAGCATGACATCTTGTGTACTGAGCCCTGGCCTGAATCCAACCATTTCATGCGGTCAGAGATCATTCTCCGCCATGTACCGGGTCAGTCTCGTTTGAACAACATGCTCCATCAATTTCCCTACACACGAGGTGAGGGAGATTGGTCGCATGTTGTTCAAGCCGGGTACTTTGCCTGGCTTGGGAATAAAGACTACGTCCGCCTGTTTCCATGTTTTTGGGAGTTCTCCTTTCTCCCACACCTGGCTCATGAATTTGGTTAATGCAATGATGGACTCATCGTCTAGATTCCTGAGAGCTGTGTTTGTTATCTCGTCCGGACCGGGGGCCGATCTCTTTCTGAGGTTATTAATCTCTGCTCTAACCTCTGTCGTGGTGATGGGGGCATCGAGATCTGGATTGGGAGGTCCCTCGTAGTCCTTAAACACCTCGCTCTCTGCTTTTACAAGATATGTCTCTTGGAGCTCGCTAATGAGCTCGTCATCTTTGCCAACAAAGCCATGCCTCGCTCTCGCCTGGTTTGTACTAGCCTGCATTTTTTATTTACTAGGGTCGATTAGATGTCTGAGAAGGCTCCAGGTTTTGGAGAGACTCATATTGGCTTCCATTTCATCGCACTTGCTGTACCAATTCTGCTCGTTCAGCTTAATCGCATATGTTTCTATTTCTTTGTTGAGTCTGGCTAGTTCGCGCGGAATATTCCTGTTCCATCTTTGTGCCTTGAGTCTTTTCCCCAGGTTACCCTTTCTGTTCCACATGTTCACCAGTTTGCTGTCTAGTGCTGGGGGTGCGTCCTCATCCTCTATAGTTGTAGTCGCTTCCCCTATGTGCGTTTTAAAGAGGTGTGTCCACTCGTCGATATTGTAGATATCGTGCGGCAGTGAGGCCTCATTTCTTATCGCTCTGAATTTATCCTGCTCCGTTAATTTCGGTTGTTTGATGAGGCAAGTTTTGACGCCTTTTCCTAGCGTGAGCGAAATAATAAAGTGGTCGCTGCCTAGATTTTGTCCTGTGCTTTTCCATGTTACTGTTCCCGCCATATGGCTTATCGTGAGGTCGGGTGCTGTGTCCCTGGTTATATCGTCATGTTGCCTGTGTGCGTAGGGGCGCATGGGTCAGTATGTAGAGTAAGCCCTAGCGTTTGTATATCTTCCCATATTCGTCTACCTTTGGGGTCCCTGCATGTATATCCCAATTCCTCGTGAGCCACGTTGAAGTCTCCCATAATGATGAGAGGTCTCCCATCTGCGGCTTTGAGTGCTTTGCGTAATAAAGTAATGAATCTAATTTTCTTTTGCTTGAGGCGCGGAATCATTTTTTTTTGGATCTTAAAAAACCGAAATAATGCACTCTTATTTGATTTTGAAAGGAATTCGAAATGTCGGACATTGTAATCGTCTTTTGCCTTAGATACCGTTCTTTTAAATGTTCCAGCAATAAATTTATAGTTGCTCCAGCTTTTCGGAGACTGGTTATGCATGAGTTGTTTCCATGCGGCTTGACGTAGTCTTGTAGTCCCGCGAGCAATCGTCATTCCACCAATTCGTAGAAGCAGTGTCGTTGCGTGCCTTTAACTGGAACTCTGATCTTTTGCACGAAGTATCTATGATTGAGCAAATATCCTAAGCTTTCAATGGAGAATTTTTAATTGATTTGATAGTGGTCTGCTAGCATACTTTAAATGCACGGTAATCCACAAAAGAGTGGACTCGAGCCACGGTGGACTTCGGACCTACCACTTCAAACACAACTGGAAAATTATCGCTGGTTGTCACGACATTCACCGTTTCCTATGCGGATGTGGAAAGACTTCGACCCGAAAATGTAAGATCCAGCACAGATCGAAACTGTCCGCGAAGAAATGTAACTGATCCCGAATTTCGACACGAAAAGTTATTTGTTATTGCCCAGCCCCATAGACTCTTTCCGCACTGGTCTGTCCTGGATCCCCATGATACATGATGAGAATTGAAGTCACCAGCCAAAACTATATCTTTACCGCATTTTGCCAAAACCGAGTCATACCGCACACCGGAGATGTAGATGTTGTTGTTGTTGTTTCTCAGTATGCTAGTGCAAGCAACTCGGGGGGATCGGGCATGAATCGGGCGGTTACAAAACTAGTACTAATCTTGAAGAATATATAATTTCAATCAGAACGAATAACTGGAACTCGTGAAAATTGAAATTTACAGTATAACATAATTGAAACATAGCCAAAGACGAAGACGACTAAACAACGTAACATCATACACTTTTCTATTAATGAATATTGACTCTTACTGTTATATTGCGCTAATTTTAACATGCAACTTCGCCTTTCAACAGCACTTCCTCTATATCAGCCCTGAAAATTTATTTATGAATGTAAATTGGAATAATCCGCCCACGTATTGGCCAAGACCCATGTTCACTAGACAAGAGCAACAACAACAGCGCTTTTGTTTCTTCGTCTTCAGTCTCTCGCGTTGTCCGGATAACGTCACCGCACGAACTCGCCCAATTGTCCTAGCATTATGGGATGTAGCCATTATCGTAAAAGCAAAATAGCGCTACCGCTAGAAATTGAGGGACCACGGATCGAGTCTAAGAGGGCAGATAAGAAATCCCGCCATTGGATAGTGTTACGTTTCGCCTACGACGCGCGGTTTAGCCGGCGCGACTGCAACAAAGCGGCAGACATTTTGGCCCGTTCGGCGTCGCCGCTACGCCTCCCCGCCAAGCGCGTCCAGGCATGTTCCGATGCCACGTGTCTTCATGTGCGTGTGTGAGTGTATGTGCATATGGTGCCCGACCGGCGGCGATACGACAGTAGGAGTCACCTTCTCCTCCCCATTGTGCCCGACCGGCGGCGATACGACAGTAGGAGTCACCTTCTCCTCCCCATTGTGCCCGACCGGCGGCGATACGACAGTGTGAGTCACCTTCTCCTCCCCATTGTGCCCGACAGGCGGCGATACGACAGTAGGAGTCACCTTCTCCTCCCCATTGTGCCCGACCGGCGGCGATACGACAGTGTGAGTCACCTTCTCCTCCCCATTGTGCCCGACCGGCGGCGACACGACAGTAGGAGTCACCTTCTCCTCCCCATTGTGCCCGACCGGCGGCGACACGACAGTATGCGTCACCTTATCCCATTGTACAGTCACGTGCTCGTCTATAGAGGGGTTCCTTCTTGCCCTCAACTGCGAGAGTATAAAAACAGCTGCCCCCGGACGCCAAAGAGAGGGCTCCGATTTCTTCTGTTGAGTAAAGTGCACTCCCGTCTCTCTACTTCGGTCAACCTGACCGCCAACTCTTTGCGATGTTAGAATAAACAAGTTGTTTTGTTGTTACCAGTCGACTCATGCTTTGCCGGGACCTTCGGATGCTTCCAGTTGTACCCCAGGCCGCCAGGCCAACGCTACCCTTGGGGCTTGCGACCCAGGTGCAACAACGGGCGTCAGCGCCGAGTTCTCAACAGGTCGTACCATCGGTGCGACCACAACAACTGTCTGCCAGCGGTGAGATCGCGACAACGGAGGCCAGCAGCGAAGATATGCAGTTGACTGTATGCTGAGCAGCTCAACGACGATCCGGGAGCAGCGCAACGAGCCCTGTGTGATGACTGGTTGCCTGCAGCGGAACGACTGCGCTGAACTCTTGGCTGCGAGGTTTGGTGAGTGCGGGACTTTCTTCTTCTGAGCTTTGCCAGGCTTTTGTTAGTGTCAGAAACAGAGCTGGTAATTGTGGTTGTCGTTGCTGCCGGGTTAGATTGCGGCAAGACAATAGAAGGCAGTAGAGAAAGCAGCATTCAGAGCAGCCATGGATTTGAAGTCGTTGCGCAAACCGAAATTGTTGGAGCTTGCAAGAGAGTTGGGTCTGGATGTCTCGGACAAACTCAGAAAACCAGAACTGCTAAAGGCTATTCTTGAGTTAGAGGCTGAGGATGACGAGCTGTCGGAATGCCTTGAGACTATTGAGGAGAGGTCAAAAAGACAGGAGCGCGAACTTAAAGAGCAAAAAGAGAAACAGGAGCGCGAACTTAAAGAGCAGAAAGAAAAAGAAGAGCGCGAACACGCTTTGGAAATGAAGCGTCTCGAGGTAGAGATGGAACGCGCTCGTAATGGAAGTCAGGCACATGGTGCAGGAGAACGAGTATTGTTCAAAATGACTGACCTGATGCGGCCGTTTAAGCTTGGAGAGGACATTGGTTTGTTCCTGGTTAACTTTGAGCGAACGTGCGAGAAGCAGGGGTTCTCTCGGGAAACGTGGCCACAGCGCTTGCTCACTTTGTTACCCGGCGAGGCGGCCGACGTAGTCGCTCGCTTGGATAGAGAGGAGGCAGAGGATTTCGACAAAGTGAAATCGAGTCTGCTAAAAAAGTACAGGCTGTCAGCGGAGGCGTTCCGTCGGAAGTTTCGGGAAAATGAGAAAGGCAGAAGTGAGTCATACACAGAGTTTGCGTACAGGCTTATGTCAAACATGCAGGAGTGGCTCAAAGAAGAGAAAGCGTTTGGTGACCACGAGAAAGTTCTGCAGTGTTTCGGGCTAGAACAGTTTTATAGTCGGTTACCGGAGAACGTGCGGTACTGGGTCTTCGATAGGCCAGACGTTTGTACGGTGGCTAAAGCCGCTGAGCTGGCCGAGGAGTTTGTGACGCGTCGGGCTCGCGGAGCTAAGGACGGTCAAAAGGGTGAATTTGGCTCCAAGTTTGAGAGGCCGAAGTTCACACCCATGAGAGCAAAGGGGAACACACGTAGTGCGGATGCGAGTGAAAGCAGTCCGACAGAACGTAAGGAGACGGCGGCAGCCAAACGCAGAAAGCGGTTCGAGATGAGGCAAGCGCGCGTGTGTTATACGTGCCAGAAGCCGGGTCACTTTTCGGCGCAGTGTCCGGAAACAAAACCAAAAGTTGTGTTTTTGTCAATATGCAGCACTGACGAGAACATGAAGCTTCTCGAGCCTTACATGCGAGACCTCCTCGTGAACGGGAAAGAGTGCCGAGTGCTTCGCGATTCCGCAGCTACGATGGATGTAGTTCACCCCTCTTACGTAGAACCCCATATGTTCACGGGCGAGTGCGCATGGATCAAGCAAGCCGTGGAAGCTCATAGCGTGTGTCTGCCGGTAGCAAAAGTGCTTATTGAAGGACCTTTCGGAGCGCTTGAGACGGAGGCGGCAGTGTCATCTATGCTGCCCCCCCAGTACCCGTACCTATTTTCAAACAGGTCCGATCACCTCCTGCGCGAGAAGGGGCTTTTGTTTGGTGAGGCTAGCGTTCAGGCCTTAACCAGATCGAAGGTTCGGGAGCTCGCTGCAAAGGCGGTAGTTGCGGGGCCGACGTTATCGAACAATGAAAAAGGGTCAGAGGTGCAGCAAGCTGATATTCAGAGCACGCCCGAACTGAATAAAATTGAGCCTGTAGCGTTGAAGGCGCCAGATACTGGAGAGGAAATGCCCGATAAGGGAAAGTTAGAAGAGCTATCTGCAAATTTGCTCATCGCGCCTACGTCAGACGGACTTGATAGGTTGCTAAAAGTCAGCCGGTCGGCTTTGATAGCCGAGCAAAAGAAAGATGGTAGCCTAGAAAACATACGCTGCAATGTCAAGGAAGGTATCGCCAGGAAAAATGCGCGTTTTGTGGAAAGAGGTGGAGTCCTGTACCGGAAGTATCTAGACCGCAGAGGAGTGGAGTTCGATCAGCTGATCGTTCCTCAATGCTATCGTCAGGATCTGTTGCGCTTGACGCATGGGGGTTCGTGGTCCGGACACCTTGGAGTTAAGAAAACTAAGGACCGTCTCTTGCAAGAGTACTATTGGCCAGGGTGTTTTCGGGACGCAGACCATTTCGTGAGGACATGTGACACCTGTCAGCGGGTGGGCAAACCAGGGGACAAATCGAGGGCGCCGTTGAAGTTGGTACCTATCATTACGGAGCCTTTTAGACGGCTCGTTATTGATACCGTGGGACCTCTGCCGGTAACAACCACGGGGTACAGACACATTTTGACTGTGATCTGCCCAGCGACAAAGTTCCCTGAAGCAGTGCCGCTTAAAGAACTCAGCTCAGTTGAGATAGTCAATGCACTACTGTCCATATTTGCGCGAGTTGGTTTTCCTGCGGAAATCCAATCAGATCAGGGCACAGTGTTTACTAGCGCTTTGACGACAACTTTTCTCGAAAGGTGTGGGGTAAAGCTGTTACACAGCTCAGTGTACCACCCACAGTCGAATTCCGTTGAGAAGCTCCACTCCGTCATGAAGCGCGTGTTGAGAGCATTGTGTTTTGAACATCAAACTGACTGGGAGCTGTGTCTGTCTGGGGTGATGTTTGCATTACGGACCGCGCCGCATGCGGCTACGGGGTTTTCGCCAGCTGAGCTGGTGTACGGTCGCTCGCTGCGATCTCCGCTTCGCATGCTTCGAGAATCGTGGGAAGGCAGGGGCGACGACCCAGTCGTGGTGGAGTACGTGCTTAAGCTCCTCGAACGCTTAAGAAGGGCACAGGAGTTGTCAGGTGAAGCAATGGCAAAGGCCCAGCAGAGGGCCAAGGTTTATTATGATCGGACAGCCAGGGCCCGTCGTTTTGGGGTGGGCGATGAGGTCATGATATTGCGCACATCGCTAAAAAACAAACTAGACGTGCAGTGGGAGGGCCCAGCACGAATTGTTCAAAAACTGTCGGACGTCAACTACGTGGTGAGTCTGCCAGGAAAGCGGAAAGCACAGCAAGTTTACCACTGTAATCTGCTCAAACCTTATAGACAAAGGGAAGCAGTGGTGTGCATGATGGTAAACGTTCCTGAAGAGCTTCCGGTCGAGCTTCCGGGACTAGGCTCAGTGACGAACAGGAAAGACACCGATCAAGTCATTAGTGACTTAATCAGTAGAGCATCGCTGTCGCCTGAGCAGAAAACCGAACTACACCAGCTCTTACAAGAGTTTCAAGGTCTGTTCTCTGAGAGGCCTGGTAGGACTTCTGTACTTACTCATGATATAGAACTTACCTCCCCAGAGCCAGTACGATCCAAGGCGTATCGGGTGTCACCCCGCCAGAACGATATTATGGAGGCTGAGGTAAAGAAAATGCTACAGCTCGGTGTTATTGAGGCAGGCGAGAGTGATTATACCTCCCCTTTGATTTTAGTTGAGGTACCGGGCAAGGAACCTCGTCCTTGCGTCGACTACCGCAGGCTTAATTCCATCACTAAGGATCAAATTTATCCGATCCCTAACATCGAGGAGCGCCTTGAGAAAGTTAGTAGCGCTCAGTTTATTTCCACCCTAGATCTTGTCAGGGGTTATTGGCAGGTTCCACTTACAGAAGAGGCTAGTAGGTATGCGGCGTTCATTTCACCAATGGGAACATTCCGTCCTAAAGTGTTGAGTTTTGGTTTGAAGAACGCGCCATACTGTTTTTCAAGCCTCATGGATAAAGTGTTGCGGGGACAGCAAGAATTCGCTTTACCGTATCTAGACGACGTAGCGATATTCTCCGCATCCTGGTCTGAGCATATGGCACACTTGCGGGCAGTGCTAACCCGCCTGCGCGAAGCGGGCTTGACAGTCAAGGCTCCTAAGTGCCAGTTAGCACAGGCCGAGGTTGTCTACCTCGGTCACGTGATTGGTCAGGGTCGTCGCCGCCCCTCTGAAATAAAGGTGGCCGCTGTGCGAGACTTCCCGCAACCGCGCACGAAGACCGATATTCGGTCGTTCTTAGGTGTCGCCGGCTACTATCAGAGGTACATCCCCAGGTACTCTGATATCGCGGCTCCCCTGACGGATGCTCTAAGAAAGACAGAGCCTCAAACAGTCGTCTGGGACGAGACAAAGGAAAGAGCTTTTAGCGCCCTAAAGAGTGCCCTAACAAGCCAGCCTGTGCTACGATCGCCAGACTATACAAAAGGGTTCGTTGTTCAGTGCGATGCTAGTGAGCGAGGCATGGGCGTTGTACTGTGCCAACGGGAAAATGGAGAAGTAGAACACCCCGTCCTGTATGCTAGTCGTAAGCTGACCAGTCGTGAGCAGGCGTATAGCGCCACCGAGAAAGAGTGTGCATGTCTCGTGTGGGCCGTTCAGAAATTGTCATGCTATCTAGCCGGCTCGAGGTTTATCATTGAGACGGATCACTGCCCTCTCCAATGGCTGCAGACCATCTCTCCCAAAAATGGCCGCCTCCTGCGCTGGAGCCTCGCTTTGCAACAATATTCCTTTGAGGTGCGTTACAAAAAGGGGAGTCTCAACGGTAACGCCGATGGCTTAAGTCGAAGCCCCTAACGTAGGAATCAGCCTCAAAATTGTTTGTTACTGATGTTTTTCTTCCTGAGGCAGGATTTTTTAACATATTGCTTTTGTTTAGTGTTTCAAAGTGATGATATGCTTTCTAGTGCAATTTTCCAATTTGTGGACGCGTTCTGAGTGATGCTAGACTACTGTAAGGAACTAGGCAGTGGTATAAAAGGGGAAAGAGCCTGGCAGGGCTTAGTGAGGGTTGTGCCGTGCTTGCTGACTGAGCGGTTGAGTTTCAGCGTAGTTCTAACGCTTGCCGGGAACGAGAACAAAAATGTGAACTCTCCCGAAGTCACTTTGCAGTGTCCCGTGCGAACCTGAACGAGAGAACGAGGCCTTCTCTGTGCGCTGCGCTCAAGAAACGTCGAGGGACGCCCGACTTCGGTTATGAGCATCATCGAGCGACATCCCTCCGGACAGCGGATGCAGTCCCCTGTCCATCGGGATCTCCTTCCCCCGGCGGGGCGGTCTGTTACGTTTCGCCTACGACGCGCGGTTTAGCCGGCGCGACTGCAACAAAGCGGCAGACATTTTGGCCCGTTCGGCGTCACCGCTACGCCTCCCCGCCAAGCGCGTCCAGGCATGTTCCGATGCCACGTGTCTTCATGTGCGTGTGTGAGTGTATGTGCATATGGTGCCCGACCGGCGGCGATACGACAGTAGGAGTCACCTTCTCCTCCCCATTGTGCCCGACCGGCGGCGATACGACAGTGTGAGTCACCTTCTCCTCCCCATTGTGCCCGACAGGCGGCGATACGACAGTAGGAGTCACCTTCTCCTCCCCATTGTGCCCGACCGGCGGCGATACGACAGTGTGAGTCACCTTCTCCTCCCCATTGTGCCCGACCGGCGGCGACACGACAGTAGGAGTCACCTTCTCCTCCCCATTGTGCCCGACCGGCGGCGACACGACAGTATGCGTCACCTTATCCCATTGTACAGTCACGTGCTCGTCTATAGAGGGGTTCCTTCTTGCCCTCAACTGCGAGAGTATAAAAACAGCTGCCCCCGGACGCCAAAGAGAGGGCTCCGATTTCTTCTGTTGAGTAAAGTGCACTCCCGTCTCTCTACTTCGGTCAACCTGACCGCCAACTCTTTGCGATGTTAGAATAAACAAGTTGTTTTGTTGTTACCAGTCGACTCATGTTTTGCCGGGACCTTCGGATGCTTCCAGTTGTACCCCAGGCCGCCAGGCCAACGCTACCCTTGGGGCTTGCGACCCAGGTGCAACAACGGGCGTCAGCGCCGAGTTCTCAACAGGTCGTACCATCGGTGCTACCACAACAATAGATAAAAAAAAAGATAGCAAGACATGCAACATATCCAACGAGTTGGAATCTATATACAGCGAGGCTTTGTGTGAGTGCAAGCACAGAGTCGAAGCACGAGTACACGCGAGCACGCACGCACACAACCTGTGAGGTGGTACGTAGGCGTGCGTGCCTATACCATCAGGTGGCTGCCAACCCCGTGGCGTGGTAGACAAAGAAATCTTCGCTTTAGAACTCTCGATTTTTCAATATCGTTTCACTAAATACGTGTACTTTTGTATTCCTCAGAACATTTTGCAATATTGATCCTCTCATAAAGCATGCGACCCTTGGCTCGTATATCCCGTAGTGAGCTGCGCCATTTCACTCAGGTTCACCGCTACTAGCCCCCTACTGTCGTCTTTTGTATTGTTCTGTTCTTTTCTTTTCGTTATTTCTTTTTCTGCATTTGCAAGACCAACCACTCGTATTAAAAATATTTTTCTTGGCTTATCTGCTTCCTTAGCGTTTGTATTTCTCTTTGCTTTTTTGCCTCTCCCTCACAATTTTTTTTGTAATTTTCTTATACGTCTATATTTATTTTTACCTTTATTTTCCAATCCAAGCGTTTTCTATTATGTTTCCTACCATTATATACGAAGAAGTGCGTTCTTTTTTTCGTTCTTTGTCATTTGTTGTAATGTTTTATAGTGGACAAATTTTTAGCACAGTTGTAAGCTTTGTTGCTCTGATGAAATTTTGGGCGTTCACGTAACAAACTGTATTTCAAACGCGATAATCAGACCGCGTGGCGCGTCCGGCGCTTTTCGCGTTACCGGTGAGCGCTCAAGCGTCACAAAGGCTCTCGCTTTCGTCGCGAACCGCCATAACGGACGCTGGGTAGAAAAAGGCGCACACCGTGTGCCTTTTTAATCAGCCACAATGCATCAGCTCCCCCTCGCCCACAGGTATACAGTGCATGAAAGGACGACAGACATGCGCTCTGAGTATCGCGTTTGAACAGCTGAGCACTATACACGCTTGTGATATATTCCTACACCATCTAAGAATGCGCAAAGGAAAGGCATCTTCGAGGCAAATTAACTCCAAGAGAACATATTCATACGCATTATAAGTAGCTCGGAAGAGATTTTCTTAATGCTTTAAATAAACAGTTCATTTTTGTGAAGACGAGAGCTGACAAGGCTGGAAGCAATTACTATTTAATTTTCTTAATGCCGATCGTTAAGTCAATGAACCCATCAGACAGTGAACGCGCCCATTACTGACGTGAATGGGGGAGCGAGTCTTTCGCAGGAGTTCTCGAGTCCTTCGCCTATTGCCGCTATCCCGCCGCTACGGCCGCGGCAGGCGCTCGCTGAGGTCGGCGAAGACGAAGGCGGAGGCCGCCCACAGGGCGGTGCACAAATCCAAGTTGGTAGGGTCTTCGACGGTCATGGAGTCGCCGTCCGTGTGGTGGAAGTAGAAGTATTCCTCGTTGGCCGTGTCCAGCGAGGCGCCCGGCACGCCGGCGTCGACCCAGGGCTGGATGTCCGGCCCGTCGGGCCCCAGCGTCAGTCGGGTCGCGTTGATGGAGCCGAACAAGCGCAGCACCTGCGCGGCCATGCAGCGCGCGCGCGGGTCGGCGGCCGCCAGTCTGAGCCCCAGCGGCCGGAACGTGCCCAGGTCGGACTCCATGACCAGGTTGAGCCGGCGCAGTGCCTCGGGCCGGCCGCCGTGGCGCTCGTAGTAGGCGCGGCCGCCCCACACGCCCTCCTCTTCGCCCGTCCAGAGCAAGGCGCGCAGCGTACGCCGCGGCCGCAGGCCCAGCCTCCGCAGCAGCGACAGCGCCCGCCACGAGACGAAGGCGCCGCCGCCGTCGTCCATGGCGCCCTGGCCCACGTCCCACGAGTCCAGGTGGCCGCTCACGAGCACCACCTGTGTGCGACCGAACCGAAAGAACAGACGCCGCGCACGCATTCGCACGTCCTTTTTGTCGCCTGATTCACACAGCTGTCATCCTCCACGTCCCGTTCCCGTAACGGCACCGGTTTCCGTCAGGGGAAAGAGTTCCCTCACCGGTTTTTTTCTCTCTCTCTCTCATAAGTGGGACGTCGCGCGGTGAGGTAGGGAGAGTCAACCAACATCGCTGGGATCCGATTCTTCAAGAGAAACCGGTGAGGAAAATCGCTCGCCTGGCAGCAACCACTGCCGTGACGGTAGCGGGACGGGGCGGATGACGACGATGTAAACTCCACGTGCACGCACCGGAGCACCAGCTCAGTCCTACGCACCTATTTTCCTTGCCAACGCTAGCAAAGCTGTCCAAAGAAGAAGAGAAAAGATTTTAAAGCACGGTGCAAGGTAGGATTATAAGACCTACGGTGTTCTGACGACCGAATTTATTTAAATGTTTTTTTTTCTTTGAAGAGCTTGGGTAATGTTAGCTGGGACACACGGTATGTGCCCACGGCGGCATCTCTTTGATTGCGTAAGTGGGAGAAGCCGATATTTTTCTCAAATAAACAAACAAAAGCAAATGCTGCTGTAAAGCGCTCGTCATGCGTCTCATGCATCTCACGAGCTGTCGTCCATGGAAATTCGTCCTTTCACTCAAAATGATTTGGCTGCAGGCCAAGACGCCAGCCTGCCAGAGTTCTGTGGCGTATGTGTAGCCTCATGGGCCATGAGGTCCAAGCGCCATTGCCCGAGCCAGCCGAGGGGTTACGCGAGACTGATTGATTTATGGGGTCCACGGCCCAAGCAACGCAGGGGCTGTGGGACGCGCCGTACTGGAAGGGTATACGGCTTAATTTAGACCACCTGGCGTTCCGCGTGCACATAAATCTAAATGCAAAAGTGATTTTGCATTTCTCCCTCGCGCTCAACAGCATAACGCAATAGCCACTGAGCCACTGCTTGGGGTGTTTGCGTGAGAGCAGTGTGGTTTATTTGTAAAGCACTTATGGCGCTCGCAACCAACCATTGCAGTACCTATAGCTTTCTACGTCAATTTGCACACTCATACGCGCTGTTCCCAAACAGGCATTTAACTGAAAGAGAGATAAAGTACGTTATACAAATCATGGCCCATATTGACAAAAATGTGCTTATGCTAGAATTCTTCGTAAGAGTAGGTTGTGCTTACCATATCATTAGTGAAGGACGCCAGCCAATGGCAAACAACTCTTCTTAACAAAAGGTTGTGCGAATTCGGTTCCTGAACTAGTGAATCCTCAAAACACACAAGCAATACTCCTGTAACGTCATCCCGATACGCACTGTGTATGATTGTGCCACAGATACGCGCTGAGATAAGCGCTATGCTTTCATTGACCAGTTCTCACGCAAGTCATGTGACCATTTTGGCTGTATATATTTCACGACGGTACATTAAAGGGGATCATTCTTGGTCATGGGACGATGGAGGTCTGTCTGTGTGACACGGTGTCAGAAATGGCCCAGAAGGCCACTTCAGAAGGCCCTTCGACTTCCAGAACGCTGCGGACTGGCCCGCCTGGATGGACGAATTCGACGACTACAGATTCGCATCCGGACTACATCAGAAACCAGACGAAGTACCAGTAAGGACTCTTCTCTATACAATGGGCAGAATGTCACGGGAGATTCTTCGGTCGCTAAACGTCAAAGAAGAAGAAATGGAGGACTTCAACCTCGTAAAGTCAAAATTTAAGGGCTATTTCGTCCATACCAAGAACACAGTCTACGAGAGTGCTCGCTTTAATATACGCCGCCAACAACTGGGAGAAACAGTAGACCAGTTTGCAACCGAGCTTAACAGGCTAGCAGACAGATGCGAGTTCAAAGAAATGGAGGAACGCCTGCTAAGAGACCGCTTCGTAGTAGGACTACGAGACCAGCTTCTCTCGGAAGAACTACAGATGGATCCTAATCTCACGCTGAGCACTGCTTTGGCAAAAGCGCGTACAAGCGAAACGGTAAAGGAACAGCAAGCCGAGCTAAACGAGCACGAGGGCACTATCCCAGAAGCTTGCTTCGCCGCAGTAAAGCCCGAAAAAACCCATGAAAAGAGCAAAAAAGTTTACACGCGGTCAGAAGCCAGCTTATTGTTAAAAGTTCTGCAGTTTCAGCGCCGGACCATTTCATCCTATAAGCAGTTGTCCAGCGAAACAAGAAATATGCAGGTTTTGCCGAAAGTTGGGCCACTTCGAAAAGGCGTGCCGAAAAAAGAGGCAAGCAGACGGGAATCTTGACATTGCCGAACCTGATAAATTTCTTGGCACGGTCGAGCAATCGGTGAACACACCATCTGAGCACTTCGTCACGGTACCGATAAACGACCATAAGCTCCGCATGAAAGTAGATACGGGAGCCGAAGTGACAGTCGCCGGGGAAAATCTTCCTTTACTTCCGCGTGCTCTGGACAACGCAAGTGATCTTAAAGGACCGAACAATGCAAGCATTCATACGATCGGAAAGTTTGACGCTGAAGTAACTTGCAAAGACAACTGTTCGAAGCAGACCATTTACGTCGTGCACAACTTGACCACACCCTTGTTGGGACTACCATCTATCAAAGCCACCCGCCGTGGTTGGTCAGTGGCTATGGTGTTGGGTTGCTGAGCACGAGGTCGCGGGATCGAATCCCGGCCACGGCGGCCGCATTCCGATGGGGGCGAAATGCGAAAACACCCGAGTACTTAGATATAGGTGCACGTTAAAGAACCCCAGGTGGTCGGAATTTCCGGAGTCCTCCACTACGGCGTGCCTCATAATCAGAAAGTGGTTTTGGCACGTAAAACCCCATAATTTAATTTAAGCTATCAAAGCCCTAGGAATCGTTCGCTTCCTGGATGACTTAGAAACTGCTAACAACATCGTAAGCAGGTATCCTAAGATATTCCAAGGCACGGGCTCCATGTCTAGAGAACATACCATACGTCTCGTTCGGAATGCAACACCGTGCGACTTGTCTACACCCAGACCCTATTCGCATGAAGGAAAAAAGTCAAGCAAGAACTGGACAGGCTAGAACGGGAAGGAATGATACAAAAGGTTGAAGAACCGACAGAATGGTACGTTCCTATTGTACCCGTAATGAAGCCGTCTGGAACAGTAAGGATATGCGTCGACTTAACTCACCTGAACCAATTTGTCAGACGGGAGCGTCATCAGCTACCAACGGTAGAGCAAGTTATGGGAGGCTTCCAGGAAGCCAAGGTCTTTTCTAAACTGGATGCGCATTCTGGATTCTACCAGATAAAGCTTTCTGAAGAGTGTCAAAAGCTCACCATTTTCATAACGCCGTATGGGCGGTACAGCTACCGCAGGTTGCCGTGCGGCATCACATCCGCACCAGAAATTTTTCAATGTTCTCGCAGGTCGTCGAAGGCCTAGACGGCGTACTGAACTACATGGACGACATTCTGTTGTACGGCAAGAACAAAGTGGAACATGACAACCGCCTTCGTAACGTGCTCGACCGACTGGAACAAACAGGAGGAACCCTTAACAGGGAAAAATGTTGTTTCGCTGTTGAGCAAGTAGCATTCCTGGGCATGATCTTTGACGCCAGTGGTGTGCGCCCAGATCCTGAGAAGATCAGAGCAATCAAGGAGTTGCCTCGACCCCAAAACGTCACTGAGGTTCGTTCCTTATTAGGCATGAACCACGTCACAAGGTTTCTTCCTGATGCTGCGTCTATATCTGCGCCTTTACGCAGCCTCCTCAACAAAGACAGCGACTGGTGTTGGGGAACTCGACAAGAGGAAGCTTTTGAGAAGATCAAGACTACTCTCAGCTCGAACAGATGCCTGGCAAGGTACAACCCCATGTACTCGACAATCGTTTCGGCGGACGCGTCGTCGCAAGGACTTGGCGCCGTATACTACTCCAGGATCAGCCATCTTGCGAAAGACGTCCAGTATCATATGCCTCCAGATCCCTCACGAAAACAGAGCAGAGATATTCACAAATCGAAAAGGAAGCGTTGGCTTCGAAGCAGAACGCTTCGACGAATTTCTGAGGCCTCACGTTTTTATTTGAGACAGACCACAAGCCCCTCCTTCCGCTACTGGGTCGCGATCCTCTCGATTCTCTTCCACCAAGAATCCAAAGGTTCGGAATGCGTCTTATGCGGTACTCGCTCACGCACATTCCGGGTAAAACCATCGCTACAGCGGACACTTTCTCGAGCCAGAGTGATCAACACGGAACTGTCTATCGGGGAATTGTCTGAAGCTGACGTCTCGGCTCACGTGGATGGAGTCGTCCGATATGCGCTCTCAGATGACATGCTCGACTGCATACGCTCAGAGCAGGCAACGGACCACAAGTGCGCATCGTTGCTCGAAGCTTGCATGGAAGGTTGGCCCGCAAAGGACCTGCTACCGCAAGTTCTCAAACCTTTCTGGGCGCATCGTGGCAACATCACGGTTTGCAAGCAGTTGCTTCTAAAGGACGCCAGACTAGTAATCTTAAGAGCTCTACGGAAAGAAATGCTTCAGAGAATCCACGAAGGGCATCAAGGCATTGCCCGCTGCCGCGCAAACGCTAAGGAATCAGTCTGGTGGCCAAGAATTAGCCAGGAAATTGCAACAACCGTAAGCAACTGCCAAACTTGTGCTGCAGAGCGCACCCAATTTTCCGAACCGATGATCCCATCTGAAACACCTGAGCTTCCATGGGACAAAAGTGGAATTGATATATTTGAGATGAAAGGAGCTGTCTATCTTGTTGTCGACTACCATTCCAGGTATCCTGAGCTGGCCCTACTGGATCAAGGAACATCGTCACAGGTGGTCATCCAGCATCTGAAAAGCATCTTCTCCAGGCACGGGATCCCGAAAACGGTAATATCAGACAACGGACCACAGTTCATCTTTTTTGCTTTCATTGATTTTGCAAGAAAATATGGCTTCAAGCATGTCACAACGAGCCCTCGTTACCCACAAGCTAACGGGGAAGCTGAGTGCATGGTAGGAACTCTCAAAAGACTACTGAAGGAAGCGCAGGACCCATAAATTGCCTTGCTGGATTATAAACACACCGGGCCCAACCAGCTATAATCCAGCGCAACTGCTAATGAGCCGCCGCTTACGCTCACGAGTGCCATGCATGCCATCCGCTTTAAAACCGCGAGTGGTAACCGTTTCTTGGAAAAAGCAGGACGAAAAATACAGACAGAAACAAGATATACTTTGATAGACGTCATGCTGCGAGACCTCTTCCCAATTTATCCGCAGGCAACCAAGTATGGCTGAGACAGATGCGCCGAGGGCACAGTCCTTCGTCCTTCCTCAACACCAAGATCTTACTGGGTCCAGACTGCAGGGAGGACCGTACGCAGAAACAGACGCCATCTGTTCCTGCTCCCAAATGGAGGAGAAACCAGTCCCGTCTCGGCCGAACAGCATCAACAAAGCAGCCTGCCAACGGACACGACCGACAACGCGGCCATCGTTGCTAAGCAATCATCCCACACCCAAAAGACCCTTCCACCGAACGAAACTTCGAGACCAGAGCAAAGAACGACGCGATACAGACGCGTCATACGAGCGCCAAAAAGACTCGGCATTGATGACTGATTTGTAAAGTGCTTTCCTTTGTTGGTAGGCACACAATGCTTGTAAAACGGGGAAGATGTGACGTCGTCCCGATACGCACTGTGTGTGCCTGTGCCACAGACACGCGCTGAGATAAGCGCTATGCTTTCATTGACCAGTTCTCACACAAGTTATGTGACCATTCTGGCTGTATATATTTCACGACGATACATTAAAGGGGATCATTCTTGGTCATGGGACGACGTGCGCCTGTCTGACACTCCGGCGCGAGCTCAGCCATACAGTGCGTTCCAGAGCAGGGCTGCCATTAAAGACTCGCTAAGTGCTTCGACTGCAGCAGGCATCGGTGATTGCTCGGCGCCCGTGCCCGATTGGGTCACTCAGTGATGGAAGGAAGGATGGGGGGCGTCGACCAACTATAAAGACCGCTCCTAGTGTTGGCGATTTTCTGAATCCTGCGCCTCGCGAACAGCTTGCTTGCTAAGAACTATTATACAAAAACTGTCACGTAAAATGGACATGGTCGCAGACAACTCATCCATGTGCAAAGTCCTAATTCCCTCTTGTGTGAGGTTGGAAAAGGCGAATAAAGGCGCGTATATATTTCAGAAGGCACTGGCAAGTTCGCAATCAAGGGCAAAAGTTATTGCTTGTATATTTACAGGCCAGCTGCCATGCCAAATCTCAGCTAAAAGAAAATGTTCTGCACACGCGCGTATTTCGTTCTTCATTTGGAATCCCTGGCTTGGTGCTTCGGTTCGTTCATGCAATAGCGAATATGCATATTCGATCCAAACACGTGCTTCGTTAGCACCTGTGGGCCAACAACATTGAAAACCATATTTCACAAGCATATCGGGCCTGACCTACTTCAATGTACGCTTCGTTTACTTGCGGTCGCACATGAAGTTACGGATTCCATAAAATATTATCGAATGCCAGCAGCATACCGTTTTTATTTTATTTTTATTTTCAGTCAAAGCAGGTCTCTTTCGCACGTAAATTGCTGATGCTTGGGCAGCCGGCGTAGTTCCAAGCTCGAAGAGCACCTTACTAAATTATAGGTACGGCCATCTACTGGGAATATATCGTGGTTCATGCGTCATACTTCTGGTACGAAGCATGCTTTTCAAGAATGAAAGCCTTCGCAGACACTTCCGAACATTCACGAGAATAAGCACATAGATACGCAAAAAGAAGCCTTTGTATTGTGCTCTTTCGTTGAGAAAATATTTTTCTGCCACATTTTTTCTTTCAAACGATTTTTTTTATAGCGAAAGTGCAGTAGAAAGCGTCCGTTTCAAAACGTTCGCTCCGAACGTCTGCTTCAAATGTCGACAAAATTGGGTAGGGAGGACCATTGACACTAGCGCAATTAAGTTGTAAAGGGATGTCGAGCTTGCGCGTGCGTGGGTGGGTGATATACCGTGCATCTTATGACACGGAAACTACAGGAAGCTGCACGTTGCAATGTCTAGAGCACGGTAAATCTAGAAAATAACGTATGGCAGAATGATCCCTTTTCATCTAAAAATACTCTGAAACCTTCAAAACCTCAAAACATGTCAAACCTACAGCTATATATATATATATTTCTCACGTGTCGAAATACCGCACAAGCAGGGTAATATATCTCAAAAGAGTACGAATCCTCATCCCTTAGAATAAAGTGCCTTTGTTGTATAGTCTTAATCTATCATTCACCCATTCGTTCGTTAGGACTTCCCCACTCTTGGATATTTACCTTTGAAGAGTATGAATAAATCTATAGGTTGTCTTCTGATTGGTTTTGTTTCTGCAAACAAGGAGCTCACCTCGTCGGGCATGGTTGTGCCTTTTAGTTCAGCTATAGTATTCCGTGATGTGGTCAGCGGCAGGTTTTGTGCGTCCATTACAATGTGGACTTGAACCTCTATACCTGAAAAAAAACGTAAAATATTTTGAGAAGTTACACGAGAACAATACAGCGCCCGACAACTAGCAACATCGAGGAATCTATTGCTTACGTACAATTTGTTTTCTTTATTTTTTTAGACTGTACAGATTTTTATAAAAAGGCTATGAGCGTAGCGAACGTGGCGTTTTTGCAGAGGAGCTTCAAGGTGAGGCGGACATAATTTGGCGCTAATGTATAGTGTGAGTTTCAGAATACTAATTAAAGATATTCTTAACAATTTTATTCGAACCACAGCGGCAGCTGCTTAATTATATGGTAACTTTGCAGGCAGAATATTTTAATGGCACCCCAATTTTTTTAATCTTGAAAATCGCGCTTAATTCGAGATGCCCATCGTCGAATAGCAATGTTTAAGGGATATTTTAATTAGTATTGTGAAACTCACGTTAGTAGATGCAAGTATAACCACCTCGCCTTGGAACTTCTCTGCAAATACGCCACGTTTGCTACGCTCATAATATTTTCTTATTAAAAGCTGTGTTGTCTAAAAAAATACCCTGCATATATATATATATATTTTTCGATGCACCATTGTCATCAAAAAAACACTAAGAGCTGATCAGCTTTCAGCACAAGGACCCTGTGAGAATGCAACAGCTGTCAGTTCACTGATTAGGAAACAGCCTTACTCAAGTATGTGCTACTTATATCACATTTAGCAGATTACATTTAGCCAATTTATGTATTTCGATCGCATTTATGTCGACATAAGAAGGATTTGAACTAGTAGGGTAACTACACCTAGAAGTGTTTGTTCTCTGCGCGGCACATTACTAATAGAGTGATGACGACTCGGGTGGCGTTAGTGGCATTCGACTCCCTTCCGCTATTCTGTGCGTGACTGCCAGGATTCACAATTTGAGCAGGCTGTCACCATCGACAGCATCACATCAACGGTTAGTCAATTACTATGTGAAGCAACGTGTGCAGAAAACAATTACCGGTTTTTAAAAGTAAGCATCTCAGCATGGTCTGAATGAGGCTTCATTAATTTCAGCATGCTTATATTTTGACTTGTTTACTTTTTAAAAGGGCGCGACCTTTATAACGGAGTGACATGCATAACGACGGATATTCCGAGCCCTGCTCACTTCGTTATATATAGTGGCACTTGCCTATTTTTTGTTCGAACAGATCTTGTGTACAGTGGTCTGCGGTTTTGTTTTTATGACGTCATAAAAGATTTTACGTCTACAGCTGCTTTATTTTCGCGAAAATTTGACGATATGTTTAGAAAAGAAGCACCACCGTTGTATGTCTGAAGAAGAACCACCGGTATATGAACCACCGACGCTAGTGCAGTGCGTCGGTGTTTTCTCTTGTCCCGTCTTGGAGCTGCGCTTACCAGTATTCATTTATCACCGCTGTGTGTTCACCTCGCCACCGGAGAAGCAAGCTGCAGCAGAGTTTGTTGCTGTTGTCGTTGTTTATTTCTAATAGGAAGGGCCCGCATGTCTAGGGTAAAGAAAAGAGGAATTGCAACGGATCCAGAGGCCTACTTGGTGCATGCTGTTGAAGAGACGAGGACTACTGTTTCGTCGCTCGTCAGCAGCTCGAAAAACCTGCGCAAACCCCAATCCAACTGTGTTATCAGACAATGCGGCCCTTCTATTTTTTTTTATTTTAATTCCTTCACGCATGGCACGCCCTACGAAGGGGATTAACCACACGTCGAGAAATGAGACGACCTCTGATGTTCTGTTATTACAAATATAAAAAAAATGCAAAAAAAGAACCACACCTGGTAGTTATTACAAGGGAGAACGATTGTCGTCGCCGTCTTGGTCATTGCTGCCAAGTCAACGCTCCTGCCTTTCAGGAAGTATTTTAACATTATTAACCAACCACAGTGGGCGTATACGTGAATGGGAGGGCGCGTTCATTTTTCTTGATTTTTTACGTGTTTAGCGACAAAGCGTTTGCATTAACGTCACCGTGGCCGCCATCTTGGTGCACTAGGACGTCGAGAAGCTGCGTAGACAAAAAACGTAACAGCACGATAGCACGTCCAGCGTGACTTGCGCCGAGCGACAAATCGATAACAGAAGAGGGATAATCATAGGTGAAAACGCCGTCACCGTCAAAGCGTAAAACGATATGCGCGTGATAGTATGGTGCACTTACGTCATGGTACTTGCCCTGTTTGGGTACTATAGCACGGTGAGAAGGCTTCGTCCTTGATGTTTGCGTGAAAACTACCCCATACTTTGTTTCGCAAAACAGGACAACGTTTGACGCGCGAAGTGGCCGAATGTGTCCGTGACCGACGCCTTTGTGTGCGCCTTGAGGCGTGGACGCACCTCTGTCCTGGAGCCTTCGGAGCAGCTGCGCGTCCTCGACGGTGATGGAGGCGCTCGGGATGCGAGGCTCGCCGCGTTCGTAGTTCATCCACCCGGTGTGCGGGCTCCCGATCGAGAAGGGCGTCACCGAGCGCACCAGCGCGGCCACGGCGCCCACGCGCTCGGCCTCGGCGGCGCCGTTCTCGCGGTACTCCACGGTGCGCCCGTAGCTGACGAACTCCTCGTCGAACACCACCACCTTGCCGCGGGCCTGCGCGAGTGCGTCAGTTCGCGCGCTCAGTGCTGGGGAAAGGACGGCGCTAAGGGCAACTTGCCAGCGGCGTGATCAGAAATTGTACGCCGAAAGCTCTTCTTGCAAGTGCACCTGCAAGCCCGGCCGCTAACCGGCGGGATAACATTGCGAGCGCTGAAAAAAAAAAAAATTGTTTCCATTTCAAGGCATAAGGGCTCACCTCCGCAAGTGCAACTCCCACTCAGCAGGGTAGCTTGTGGGCATGCATGCATGGTCAAGCCATATCGCTATTGTATCCACGAGATAGACCGGCGCTGGTGAGGGAGTGAAGTGAAGCACTATAGGATCGAGCGACCATATTGGTGTAGAGCTGCACGTTGCATTTGACACGGTTTCGCTACAACTGTCTGCAATTGAAAGCCAAAAAAATATTACATTCGTACATAGGTTTGAAAACCATAGCGGCCACTGCGAGTATGTATTAGGCAATATGGGGTTACACGGGCAGAGGTACAGCGTTTTATAGCCATTTCGCATGCTATGGCGGAGCCGCACCGCGATGCACTTATTCGGCACTTGTAATATGCTGGATATCCAGCGCGGCTGGTTAGCCGTGGCGTGAGGGGACGTGCGCGGAGAGTGCGAGACGACGAGCGAGAACTCGTCAGGGCGGCGCCTCCTAGAAAGGCTTCGAGTGCAGAAGAAATCGCTGAGGGGAAACGAGGGAAAGCTGAATCACGATGATCTCGTCGGGCGCGAATGGATGCTAATACAAGGCAATGCATGAGGCAGCACAGCGAGCTCGAGCAAGCGCAAGAATTGAACGGTAGAACACAGGCAGACGAGTGAATCGCATCGGCGGCACTGCACAGTTGTCGCCGTACATGAGCTGAGATAACCAAAGATTTGGTTGTTCGGGATATTTTTCCCCTCGTGATTTGCAAATGCTTACAAGTACGCGATACAGTGGGTTGTCCTGCCAGGACGGAATCTCGTCGTCGTGCAATGGTTGCATGAGAGGTAAGTGGGAGTGGAACATAAAGAAAAGAGTATTTTGGTATGATTCTTGCTAATGTGGCAACACTGATGGGAGCCACACTGAAGAAGAAAAAAAGACATTTGCGCACACCTTTTATTTTGCTTGTAACCACTTCTCATAGAGGGGTGTTCTCGAGGCAAGTAATATAACTCTATTGTTGATGTCAGTGGTGGTCGCTTGCTAAAACCGCATGTGACGAGAACGTGTTATAGCACTATCGCTTATATCTTTGCAACCGTACTACACCCAGGCGCCTTACTTCCGGTATCGTTGTGTAGAAGAAAGGCGCCATTACTCGATCAGGCATGTGTCGCTTGCACAGATGGCGCCGTTGTCGCGCCACGCATGATTCAATCGGAGCTAAATCAAGCCTCTCGCTCCGCGTTCAGAGAGGCATAGCTCGGCAGTAGGTTTGTCGGTCCGAGCGGGAGTGGTCGAGTTTGAGAGAGCTCACTCAGTCGTACCATGTATAATGTAATAAATTCAAACCAGTGCTCACCAGTAATTATAAGGCCTACAGGTGTGTAATTTGTTGCAAAAATTTCGCGCTTACTCGGATATATATGCCGCCACCACCGTTCGACACTTACGGTCCAGAAATGGCGTAATGAAAAGGGATATCCAACCCATTTTATTACGCCGGAATCTGTCCGTCTCCATCTAGTTAGCGCAGGTGATTGAAGCAAGCGCCGCAGCCCCAACCATTTATGAGCGCGGCGACCTCGAGTGGCGCATGGCAGTAAGCCGCAGCCACTTCGAAAGTCATTTCTTTACCCTAGTGCCCAAACACCCTCTGCAAAATAAACTGGCTCACTACGAATAGAGACCGAGCACAATTGCAAAATTAGACCGTAAGACGCCCACTCGCTGTTAAAAAAAAAAAACGGCAGAGACACTTCAGACTGCTCACGTGTGGAAATACGAAAGCATTATATATAGTCACTTTGGTGAAATGTTTTTTTTTTTTTTCTTGCGCGCGCGTTCCTTGTCCGCGCAAGCTTTCGCCAGCGTTTTAACTGCGCCTCGGTAAGGCCAAATGAAAACGCGCCAAGCGTCTCAATGCGCTCACTTGCCCGCGAGGAGTTGATAACTCGATGGACGGCTCAGCGGCCCTGGATTGGACATTAATGTTTTTTGTTTATGCACGCGTTTTATATGCTCATGACGTGGCGCCACCTCCCACCCATTAGCTGCGCCATCACGTGTCCAACGACACGCGCACTAGGCCAAACGTTTAGTCAGTCAGATGGCTGCGACGTGACGTGCGCAATGGTAGGGGAAGAAGAAGCCGCTTCGAACGGCCGTGTTGCAAGGAAGCGCTGCTTAATTGACGTGAACGTTAAACTTCACCCTGATTTACTTTTCCGTTTAGGTTTTCCTCTTTCCCCTTCCCTTTAACCTTTAACCGCCGACTTCTTGGCCAATTCCCCGTAGTGGGTAAGCGCCACAAGTGAGGAGCAAGCAAGCAAGCAATCAAGCAAGCTGTTCGGTCACTAGCCTACCTGGGGCGGCTTGCACGAACATTTAATAACGAAAATAATAACGAATCTAAGAACGCGTTCTTAAATGATCCCTAGACAACTCCTAGTCCGCACAAGAATACGTTCTGAAGTTCGTTATTTTGTTATTAAATGTTCGTGCAAGCCGCGCCTGGTTGTTCGACGTATCCTCGCCGTGCGACTCTGCGAGCCGTTTCACTGGAGACGACCCTTCCTGGTGTCTTGGTGTACCCTCTCGGGTGGGGATTTACCTGAGCAAACCAGACTGATGTCTGTTTCTTCCCCCGGCCAGGCAAGCACTGCATGGTCGGCTTCTCTTGCACCTCATGATTATCCCGTTGAACTTCTCTTGAGCAGCGGACTGACCAACGTTCATGTAGCCCTAGTGCCGTCCAATGGGTAGTCAATCCGAATGAAGAACCCCAAATTCATTCAGGAAGAATTTCAGAAGGCGACATCCCACTACCAACTGATCACCGAAGTAGGGCAGTTTGGTCGCGGTGACGTTCTCTGCTGTTCGCCAAATGAGGCCTCAATCGTTGACTTTCTCAAATGTACAGCGCTTGCCTCACATCCGGTGAGCTCCTTCATTCCTGCTCACTTAGCTTGTGTTAAAGGACTATGTTCGTGGGGTCGACTCGAGCATTTCCCCTTCCGAGATTTTAGACATATTCTTTGTGGCCGGAGCCGTGGCCGTATTTCATTGCTCACAGATCCTCACAGAATCAGTCATCGTTACCTTCGCTGGAACAACTCCTCCGACAGAGATCAAGGCATGGCCACTCATTTATCGGGTTGAATCGCTATCCCCTCGCCTCCTTCAGTGTATTAGGTGCTGGCGCTATGGGCATAGCATTAAGGGACGCCGATCGGTTCCTCGGTGTTGTAATTGAGGAGAAAATCACGAATTTAAATGTTGTTCATCACAGGGAGAACAGTGTCGTCTCTGCAGTGGTTCTCACTCAGCTGGCCACACTAACTGCTCTGCGAGAGCGTAGGAATTACAAATTTTAGAAATAATTGAACAAAAGAGACGCTCAAGACGGGAAACCAGTTCTATCATTGCAGAGCGATCTTGCGAGTATGACGGTGCGACAAATCGACTCTCATCGCTTCCTGATGTCATAGCTTCGGCAGTAGAGTGGGCAATGCAGAAGGCAATGTAAAATCTATTTGCGAGCCTATCAGAGTCATTGGAACAAATGGTTACCACCCAAATGACTCAACTCCTTCAGGTGGTTGCCCGCCCAATCATGGCCCATAAACTTCCAATGCCGCCAAATGCGAATCGTGCAGAAACATCGAATCCAGGCCCTTGTAATATTCGGCCTAACGAGACCTCTGCTGTGTATCATGCAGAACATGTATCAGATTTGAGCTAAGATTGTGGCTCGCAAAAAAACACACATGGAGATTCACTCCCGTGCTCTTAAACGCCGCGCATATCCTGTAGCGCAGGGATCTACAATGACACATAACATGAAGACTAAAAAGGGTCAGAAGGATAACATTTATAACAAAGATTTTTCTAAGGATAGCATCCTCGACAAGGCAGTTTCTGCTGGCGATCTTAGCTCAACATAGGTATGCTAAAAGTATTACAGTGGAATTGGCGTTCCATTTATTCCGCTGCTATTGACTTATATTACTTCTGTAGCCAACACTCGCCTGATATCATTGCATTGCAAGAAACCTGGTTATCAGCATAAGAGGCATTTCACCTAAAACATTACCGTACATTTCGTTTAGACCGTCCCTCTTTTGGTGGCGGCTTAGTTATCTTTATCTATTCAAAAATTTGCGCACCGGGCTAACGTGGCTTACCCTGTGTTCTTCAGTGATCATTGTTTGGTGTCGGTTTGTTTTGCAAGCCGGCAATTTCAAAGTTCGCGGATGGGCTGGAATTTACGGAAAATTAATATTATATTACTTTCACATAAGCCTTTTCAAAAGCGCGTCCTGGAAATTTCTATTGAAGTATCAAGTCGCAGTTATTTATCTCTCTTTGCGCAGTGGGAGATATTCAAGCAAGGAGTTAAAATGATAGCCATTGAAGAAGCTTTCACATCGTCTTTTAAGAAAAAAAAGGAAAATATAAAGAGTTATGGAAGTTGCTAGACCAGCTACACGAACTTGAATGCCTGCATCCTGGCAAGTACATTGAAATTATTTACAACACTAAGGCACAAATTCAGACAATGGACACAGAGATACAGAGGTGCACCAGTCCGAGCGCGTATTCGTCGGTATTTGCAGCAATAGCCGTGTAGTCGTTCGCTTGGTGATGAGCGTCGACATGCTCTGTCGAAGCACATGCTCGAGATGAGTATGCCGGAGCGATTGTTAATGACCAGGCCAGAATAATGAAAGCCTTCACGGATCATTATGAAAATATTTTTTTCAATGTCATAAAGTTATTAACAGCGAAAGCTGTAACGGAAAATTTTGTTTCGTTGCTGCCACAGCTCAGTCAAAAAGAATGTGATAATGTTGATAGAGACATGTATCACAGAAGTTGAAGTAACCATTTCTTCGCTAGATAAAGGCAGATGCTTTTGTTCTATATTGGCTTCCTTTCTGCTTGAAGTATATTAAACAAAGTATAGGGTTTTACGTGCCAAAAATTACAAAATAATAATTTCAGTATCTTCAAGTGGCGGAAAACAACATTGCCTTGGTTCTGTCCAGCTACGTGGCATTCGAATTACCTAAAAGGTCAAAGGGTTCGAGGGTTGTGCACAAACACGGCTTTTTCGTCTCAGACGGTTCGCGTGTGAGCACGTCCGCGTGGCATTACAAAACGTGAGCGTCTCTCAGGCACGAATTCATCAAAATGTGGCTCTTTAACAGGAATAACTGCTGAAAACGGCAATCGTCATACTATCGCCGTTGTGCCACTTGTTGTGTCTGAACAGGAGACGAAATCTCTGGGAGTCGTCCACGCATGGCCGTGTCCACCTACCTTTGAGGCGTTGGAGTGCAGCTCCTCGAATGACCGGACTACCAGAACCGGTGCAATGATGCCGCCGGGCGACGTGCCCACGCTGCCACCCAAACCCAGCATGTTGAGCTTTTGCATGCGCGGCCGCACTATCCAGGCCGACTCGTTGCCGCGTACCCAGTGCGGAACGGCCACCCGCTCCGTGTACACGTGGTCCAGCTCCTGGCGGCCCAAGAGCTCCACCATGTAGTCGATGGCGTTCTCCAGGTTCCGCGATCCCGTGATGCGGGCGCCGAATCGGTCCACAAACTTGGCCAGTTCTTCATAGGTGCGGTTGCGCTCGGGGCCTCGGAGCACGTAGTCGATGATGCTCTGCACTACCGGCGCGTAGCTGCGTATCTCTGCGAGGAGGTCCGAGGACAAGAGCTGCGTGGCGTTGCAGGTGTACGCCTGCTGGCCGTCGGCCGCCCACGCCGCATCGGCGGCCAGCAGAAGCAATAGTTGCAGCATAGCAGTGGGGCGTCTCATTGCGACCACGCGCGCTCTGTGGCCCTCACGGCGAAGCACTGCCTCTTTTCATAAGGTGTCACTGCCAGCACCGATAGCATGGCCGCTAACCTGCCGGATCGAATTGCCAGTGCTGAAGAAACAAATTTTTATCTTTGAACGCGTCAAAGACCTCGGCGAGCGCCACTCGTGTTTCAAAAGATTAGCACCTCCGCAACGGCGCTTAGCAGGCGCGGCGTTCTCTCCAGGTCCGTTTGCAGGCGCAAGAAAGTGGAAACGAGGATAGAAAAAAAAACGGTTTGACGTTGTGAATGGATTGTAATTTCCTCCTCTCAAATCCACAGGTAACGAAATTACGACATAAAGGTATACCGGTATCACACGACCACCTTAGAGCGCAATCGATACCAACTCGAATCGAAATTCTCGAATGTGATTGGCTCCCTCCCACAGCTTGCGCAAGTGAGCTGTCGCCAGGGGCGCGAGAGCGCAGCTGGCTTTAATAATTGGTAACGCAGCCAACGCTGATCGCGTGCGTAGACTAGTATGTACATATCACACATCGTATTCATCAGTTGTCGAAGCATGCTCTGGACTTCGGCTCCGTCAATCTTGTCAGCAGGACGCACCGTAGAACCTTCGTCCGTACGATCCTTGCGAGAACCTATCGACGGAAAGAAAGGCCGGGCAACCTCAGCAGCATATTGCACTGGGCCGGTCACTGTGGCCGTTCTCGCCGGCCTCGATATACTGGTAGTGATCGCTTGGGCTTTCCATACGTTTTCTGATTCTGTCGACGGTTGCGCGGACAAGATGCGGGGCGCTTGTGGAGCCTCCGGCTCATGTGGTCTGGTTGTACTGCTGGCACGCTTGTGCTTTTTCCGTGAGCGGCGTCGCCGTCGGCGCACAGAAGCAGCTGCCTCTCTGCGGAAAGGAAAAGGAAAATACGCGAACAGTATAAGAAGCGTTGACGCTTGTCAGGAGCACTCTTTTTGAGCGTCAAAGGTACATATGACAATGTGTTGCATGACGCCATTCTTGACGCACTTGAGGAGCTAGGAATTGGAGGTAGGATGCTTCACTGGTTAGTGAACTACCTGACAGGCCGGACCATATTTATGACGACGACAGATGGGGAGACCAGTCGTCGTCAAATCAGCCGTGGCGTTCCTCAAGGAGGTGTACCCAGCCCTACGCTGTTCAATATAACCCTTATTGGACTCGCCGATATTGTGCCAGAGACTACCAGGCTGAGAAAGTTATGCTGTGCATACTTCGGGACATGATGGTATACGCCCGGCATAAGGTCGCGGAAGACTTCCAATGAATACATCTGTGTGACGGTAAGACATAAGCAGCGCTTGTTTTCGATCATTGGAGGCTACACACCGCCGAAAGAGAGATTTGATCGCCTACACCTCGGTTCTGTCGTCCAAATGTGCCCTGGACTACGTATAATTAGCGGAGACTTTAACGCCCACCACCTATTATGGCGCAGTGTTAAATGAATAGACGGGGTGAAGAATTTACAAACTTCATACATAACGAGGGTTTGGCAACCATTAATGACGGTTCCCCTACATTTCTCTGAGGCCCGAAATGTAGTAGCTCCTTGGACCTTACATTTGTGTCGAGAAGCCTTCTACCCTCAACAACCTGGTGCACAGATCTGGAAACGCATGGTAGCGACCACATACCTGCATATGTACAACTGCAATGGTTCCTTCAAGCTCCTCCACCTCTCATCCGTTGTTCTAACTGGCGAGATTATCAGACATTCGTGGACAACGCTTGCTCAAACCAATCTTCGCCGCCTCATCTAGAACGTATTATTACGACAGATCTTTATGACACGACAAAATTCATACGCGTATCGGTAACTATAGAAGCTCGATCGACATCGAATATGAAAAACTACGAGCTGTGCGTCGCCGCGCCGAGAGGAAATACCGAAGAACGAAATCTACCTCAGACCGTGCTATCTGTCGCCGAGCTCAATGACATGTCCGTCGGCAAGTTGACAAACTGGGCACTAAGCGCTGGAGAGGATTTTGTACTTCCTTTGATCCTCGCAAGCCACTTTGTAAAATATGGCAGGTAATGCGCAGTTCACGATTTCTGCTTCAAGAAAAGTACCCATTCCGAGCTCTGCTAGTGCAATGTACAAGCGAGGGGGAGGTTGCAGAGGACAACTGCAAAATGATTGTGGCTGTAGCTTATGGTCCACATTCAATAATCGACCGATAAACACCACCATCCACATATGACCGTCTTGACGTCATGTTCATGATGCAAGACCTAGACTCTGCACTGGCTTCATCTCGAAGGTCATCAGCGGATTGGCCAGATGGCATCACATACTCTGCGCTGCGTTCTCTGGGGGAAGACGCACGCACTGTTCTCCTTTCCCTATTCAATGCATCATAGAGCTCAGGCTCTGTGCTGGAGAAATGGAAAACCAGTCGTATTGTAGCGCTTCTGAAACCTCGCAAAACATCTTCCTGCAGACCCATTGCCCTGGCAAGCTGCGTCGGCAAGATCATGGAGACAATGGTGCTGGAGAGGCTAGAGTGGTTTCTCTAAAAGTACAGCCTTTACCCAGACATGATGACGGGTTTTCGCAAAGGAAGGTCCTCCACTGACAGCGGGATTGACTTTGTGTCAACTGTCGAACACAATAAGAAGCGTCGACATTTGTCAGGAGCACTCTCTTTGGGCGTCAAAGGTACATATGACAATGCGTTGCATGACGCCATTCTTGACGCACTTGAGGATCTAGGAATTGGAGGTAGGATGCTTCACTGGTTAATGAACTACCTTACAGGCCGGACCATGACGACGACAGATGGGGAAACCAGTCATCGTCAAATCAGCCGTGGCGTTCCTCAAGGAGGCGTGCTCAGTCCTACGCTGTTCAAAATAACCCTTATTGGACTCGCCGATATAGTGCCAGAGACTACCAGTATGAGCGTACGCTGACGATATCTGCATATGGGCTTCTGGTGTTTCAATGCCACAACTTCGAGCAAGACTGTAACGTGCAGTGTCGGTCACCTCGAAGTATTTGCAGCAGCGAGATCTTCAATTGGCGACTGCGAAGTGTGCGGCCCTCGCATTTATACGCAAGGGCCGCTAACACACCGCTAACAGATTACGATTGACGGCACAGCCATACCGTACGTAACGCACCACAGAATTGTAGAAGTGGTGACTGACCGAAACTTGTGTAGAGGTACACTAAAGGTAAATATTAAGTCAATGTGGACTGTTGAAATATCATCCAAGAAACCTCGAAACGCTTGTTTCATGCGAAGAAGAGATTTATTTTAAGAGAAAATGCGTTCTGAAGCGTCCGTGTACCTGTAGCACAGTTCAAATCGCCCGCCCTCCGATCGAGGAGTGGTTACGTCATGGTCTCATAGTGACGTTGCGCCGTCGGTGAGTAAAACGGCGCCCGCAGACGGCGCTACGGCTTTTCTGCGGAAAACGCAACCGCGCGGCCAGAAACAGAGCCGACAGCAACGCGAAAGCGGGACTGTGGCTAGCGGGGGCGCTATTCTGGACATTCCGCCATTTTCTTCGATGCGTGACGTAGGCGCGACGCAAACAAAATGGCGCTGGTGGCCCCGTTTTGCTTACGTAACGTGACGCCAACTTGACGTTTCGCCTAAGAAACTGAAATGAAGTTTTCCTCCGCAGCAAAAATAAAGCAGCTATCTCATAGCGTATGATTATTCCGTCGAAAACGCTTCTCGCTTCCGTCGTCTGCTGCGTACAAGCCGTCGTCTGCTTCAACAGCTAGGATGCGTGTCCCCGGAAAATGGAATGAGTCATCGCATGTTGGTGCCAACGCGCTTGTTTTCTTGCTTGAAACAGCTTGAAACAACATACACGACATACCAGTGGTGATGCGCGCACGTTCTAGGCCACGTTATCGCTATCTCGTGAAATGCAAGTGACTCAGCCCGACTCGACTGGCTGAGAAACGGCCGAATATCACCGATAGCGTTGCGGGCGCCAGAGATATCCACTAGCGCGACGCAAGCGCCGGCGCTGCCATCTCTTGTTCATTTCGCTGGTTGCTCGCACTGCGGGAGGAAACTTCAAGGCGCCGCCTTGCGTACATTTCTTTTTATAAATTAGAAAGAGGCCGTTGTCATAACTTTTGATTGTGCGAAAAGGCATTAATCTTGATTACAATACAAATGCAGCAGTGAAAAGTGGACAACATTGCCGAAAGCTTGCTATGTTCAACCAGTATTATTTCGTATAAACGCGTTCTTTTAAAAAAATGATGGCCCCAAACACAAATTCGAACACCACCCGAGAGCGATGCAAATACTATGAGCACGCGTTACGAACAAAAGATTTTCGTGGCGCCAAACGACGGGGAAAATGTGGCGATACGCATTCCTCTCGGCTGCCATTGCATATGGCTGCTCATTAGCATAATTCGCGCGGCTCGTCGCAGCAAAAATTATGACGGAAAATCTCAGCAATGTCGGCGCAGCGCAACGTCACGCATCGTCAAAATGACGTTTACGAAACAGCCCTTCCTGTGACGCTTCTCACGAGATATTCCTTCAGCCAATCAGCAAGCTGGCATGGCGCATATCTTGGATCGCCACCACATATTCGCGCAATTGCACATGCATTGCACTGGTTGTGCATGCTACCGCTCATTACCCGCCGTGGTTGCTCAGTGGCTATTGTGTTGGGCTGCTGAGCACGAGGTCGCGGGATCGAATCCCGGCCACGGCGGCCGCATTTCGATGGGGGCGAAATGCGAAAACACCCGTGTGCTTAGATTTAGGTGCACGTTAAAGAACCCCAGGTGGTCAAAATTTCCGGAGTCCTCTACTACGGCGTGCCTCATAATCAGAAAGTTGTTTTGGCACGTAAAACCCCAAATATTATTATGCTACCGCTCACATTCTTTTTGAAGCGCTAACATCGCAATATAGCTGCCAAGGACCAAAAACATGTATTAGTCCATAAAATTTGCAGCTCCACGTCACGTTTCGTCATCTTGATGAAAACGCAAAATTGCATTTTGCAATACTTCCGCTTCCCGGCACAAATTTCAAAACACGTGACCTCTCGACAGCCAATCAGAGAGTAAACATGGCGGATAATGGCGGCCGTGCAGCCGCCATGCGTGTACAGAATAGCGCCCCGGATGGGAAAGTGCGCGACGATAAGCTGGTTCTTTATTTTATGACGCCAGCTTTGACGCTCGTTACAATGGACGACTCTGGCAACGACACATTGGCTCGCGATGCTGGGCTCGACTTCAGCGATTTAAGCACTGATGAACGTGACCTGCAGTGAGGGCTCGCGCTGCCGGCGTCGTTGCGTACTACTACGACGGCAACTGTATGTCATGGCTGTACATATTCGTACATTTGTAGCTTTTCTTTCGTGAAAACCAAATGCCGCACTCACCGCCCCGTCTTCGATCTGCAGTTGTTCTTGCGCTTCGGAGAATGCAGGCAAGACCGACGGAACAGCGCTACGGGAAAGCATGGCTTTGAAAGGCACTCCACGCGACTTCAGTAAATCGGCGTTGAACTCGTAATCCTCTGGACGGAAGTGCAGCGAGCACACTATGCGATTTTTCGGCTCTTTGCCAACACGCTGTGGCAGAGGTACGGCACTTAACCAATTCGAACGGAGAGGTTTACTCGTTGGCACAGTGATAAGCAACGTTGGATTCGCCGTTGCAACTGCCCTTCGCCAAGTTCCGCGGACCGTTCGCTCATCCCACGACATCACATGGACGCGGCATTCTCGCTGCTTGTTCCAAATGCAAGTTTCGCGAGCCAGCAGAACCAGCGCAGCAAGACGCGATAACGAAACAACTGAAACTCCAAAGCGCGCGCGGCGCATAGTCGAGCGCGCAGAGTCGAGCGAAAACGAAACCTTTCGACCACCCATGCTACTGAAGGGTAACGTCACAATGTTATTTTTTCTTAGAAGCAAATGGAAGTAGACAAGTAGCATTTTCTTCCGTCTTATAACCTAATGAAATTATCTTTTTAATACGAGTAGTTGAGTACTAGTGACATAAATTATGTTGAGGAGTGCCTTCGTCATCGGGCTAGTACCGGAAGGTCGCTGGGGGGTCTCAAATCGTGTCACGCATTTACCTCAATTTCTCGGTTACTAAAGCTCTGTTCGCGATTATATTGACGCCTTAGACGTTCTAGAGCATTGCTTTATCATTTTAACTTGACTTCATAGTAACGTTTAGTGTCCCTTTAAGCAACTGTCGATGCTCAAATACAAATTAAGCAGCTTCAAACATATACGCTTAAATATATAGCGAATGGGGCCCATCGGAGAGATCATTGCTTCGTATGTATGAATCACTTTTCGTAGGCTACCTGCTGCTTGGAAACGTACAAAGCTAAAGACTGACTAAATTTTCAGTACTTCTCTTGTATTACTAGAGAGAGGTGCCACATGATATATTTAAAGGCAGAGCAGCGCCAGTCAAAGTAGATGAGCTCTGGCGGCAAGGCCCGGTTTAGTCGTCTGTAGCGTAAGTATAAGAAAGAATTCAGTTGAGTACAAAACTCACATGCAAGAAGGGACTACGTTGTGAAACAAACAAATCACTCGGCGTGTTAAGTTTGCTCAGGCAGCATAGAGGTGTGATGACTTCCCAAACGGGACGCGAAATTTTCAGCGACAAATGGAACAAAAATACCATATGCAGCAGCTATTAGCGATTCTCGCCCTGAACTACCTATTTTCTAAACACATTTCCAAAAACGCAAACAATATCTAAGATGCCCTCGGGCTAAAAGAATAAAGCTGTCAAAGAAGCACTTCCTTGGTATCATTCCGATAAGACACAGCGTGATTTATACCCTTTACAAACAAGGCAGGGTGAAGACTTCGCAGCTCAAAAGAATCGACAAGAGTTATGCATGGAGCAACTAGCAACAGTTAAACATAGGCGAAGCCACGCATAAAATAGATGTAAAAACATGAAGTACGCGACAGCTGGTGCGAGGATTTACCGCGCCACATGAAACCAACAATTTCAGTTCTTGCAAACTGAAGTAGCTTTAACATACAACGCAGTGCGCTCGTGCAGTCGTGCTGCCTAGCTAGCGCAACGTGGTAGAGCGGAAAACAATATAAGCGGCAAACAGCATTCCGAACTTTAGCGAAACGCCTTTAAACCTCATGCTGCACTGCAGACGAACTTCGTTGCTCGCGTCTAACTATGATCGAGTGGAAAAAACACCGACGAGACAAAGGAAAGGATAACAAGAAATTTCCCTTCGAAGCGACGATCCATTTTTGCTACTGTTGCTCCCGCTGATGAGGCTTTGCCGGGAATGATTAGAACCGTATCGCCGGCACGTTTTCACCGGTATTTGAGCCTCCCACCCTGCAACAATTCTTCTTCGACATTCCCTGAAGCTTTGGCCACCCCACACATGCGAATGGTGTTGCCCATAGTTTCTCACTATACTACCTAGAGGGAAATCTGGCGCCACCGTCTATGGGAGTTTCTTAAGGGGGCACCGTGCCGTCATGGGAATGACGGTACATGTGTCTGCGAGGCTCGTGTTGGCTGGTGTTGTAAGAGGCTTCGTCTAAAACGTGGATATGGCTACGCAAATAACGCGTTCTCAAAGTAAAATCTTAATGAAATGTTTCCATTCACGCATATTACATCTTTACTCACCCGCACTGCATAACCAAGCGAAGAAAAGCAAGCACAGACGACCAACTGTTTCAGAGCGAGCGCGAACCTTGTCGTCTGTCCTCCAACTTTAGCGGCCCGCTGATATTTTTTACGTAACGTATAGTCGTACACGCAATAACAAGTTTTCATAGTTAAACAAAACATGTTTTCGCGTAATAATAAAGCTAAAACAGCTTTTTACGCGCTGTTTTAGCAGGAAATGAATCATTGTGACAGACTGAACGGTACTTGCCAGGCGCGTCTTCAAGGTGTCCTGTCTCTCCGAGAACGATGTCAATCCGAAGTCACAATATACCGGCATTCCCATGCATACCACAGCGCAGCAGCGCCAGATTTCCCTCTAGGTAATAGTGAGAAACTCTATGGTGTTGCCTATCTTGCTCTGAAAACGTGAATAAGACAGAGAAGCACGATCAACGACACAACAAACTACGGCGCGCACCAGGCTCCTCTCCCGCGTGTTCTGCGCAAGGCCGCCACCAGTGGCGCGTCCGTCGGCGTGCACGACGCGTATAGGCAGGACGGTGTTTGGGCTTGTAAGCTCTGCAGTGTACCTATAGGTACACTGGAGAGCTTACAAGCCCAAACACTGAGAACATGCCTTGGTCTGCCACGCTGCATTTCGACAAAGGGCACGATTGCGGAAGCACGTGTCGGGCGGCGGCGGCGCGCGCCACCTAGCCTTTAATGGTTCTATATGCATGCATACCTATGTATTTACTCCTTTACTTTTGCGTTGATATTGTCCACCAATCAGATAGCCTCCTTTTAGTTATTTCTACCTGTTCAAAGTCTATTCTACTTTCACTGTCTTTAAAACCCAAGGCTTTGAATAGTTCCCCGTTAGATTCAACTGCAGGGTGAAGTTGTTTACAAGCAAGTATCAGGTGTTCCGCCGTTTCCTCCTCCTCTCTACACGCCTCGCACACCAAATCTATCTCCTGGTATCTGGCTCGGTACGTTTTAGTCCTCAGTACACCTGTCCTGGCTTCGAACAACAATGAGCTTCCCTTAGAGTTATCGTAAATATTTTCTTTGGCTATTTCTTGCTTAACCGTCCTGTATGTCTCCAATGCCGATTTGGTTTGCATCTCTGTACTCCACATACCCCTCTCTGCCTCCTTAACCTTTTTCTTGACAGATGATTCCTTACTTGTTCCCCCGCTACTGCCCAAGTATTTGCTTGTCAATTTTCTAGTTCGCTTCCTCCACCTCGTGTCAACATTCCTCGTGTATAAGTAACTGAAAACCTTCCTAGCCCACAGAATTTCCCCCATTTTTCTCAATCGCTCCTCAAATGCTATCTTGCTACTAGCCTCTCTGCCCTCGAAAGAAGACCATCCCAGATCCCCCTGCACTCCAAGATTTGGTGTCTTGCCATGTGCTCCCAGAGCGAGCCTATACCCACACCACGTTGCCTAATTTCCAACTGTTGCCGGGTCTCTGTTCTAATACATAGAACTGCATTGGCAAAAGTCAGGCCTGGTACCATTACCCCCTTCCATATCCCTCGTATTACCTCGTACCTATTGTAGTTCCACAGAGCCCTACTCTTCATAATCGCTGCACTTCTGTTACCTTTAGTCGTTAGATATTTTTCGTACTTCAGATACTCAATGCCATTATTTATCCACACCCCAAGGTACTTGTATTTATCGACTATCTCCAGCGTGGCCTCCTGTATCTTATGCTCGCCGCAACTGTTATCATTAAAAATCATGACTGCTGATTTTTCTTTGCTAAACTTCAAGCCTAACCTGTCTCCTTCTGTACCACATATGTCCATTAATTCCTGCAGATCTTCTGCATTGTCAGCCATTAATACAATATCATCCGCGTACATCAGTCCTGGTAATGACTGTTCAATCAATTTTCCTTGCTTGAGAAATGATAGGTTGAAGCCGAGTCCGCTTTGCTGTATTTTGGCCTCTAGACCTTGTAGGTACAGCATAAACATCAGAGGTGACAATGGGCACCCCTGCCTAAGCCCCCGCCGAATCATCACAGGCTCCGAAACCTGCTTTTCCCATTGTATAATCACCCGGTTACCTTTACTGACCCTCCATTAATGTCGCCCTCTATCGACGATTCGCATTCTACGTAGAGACAGCACCTTCTCGGAATTTCTTTCGCGTCATGAGAGCGTCCTTCCCTCAAGTTTTACTACGGCAGAAGCAGCGGCTGTACCAGCGTGGACTTTGTCAAAAGCTGTGGTGAGCCTATCCATTCCCGGAGTCAGGAAAAAATCACGTATACCCTCATGTGGACTTCAACCACTTACTTTATCCCATATATCTGAAGAATATACCACTTCCATACACATATTTACTGTCGGGTCGGTGTCAACAACCACTTCAACCGCGGCATTAGTAATGCCGAATATGAGCATATTCGGCATTAAGCGCTTCCTGTAAGCGCTTCCTTCTCGATCCCCAACTACATCAACGGCAGCAGAGATTGCTGCCATTCGGGAGGCGATTCGTTAAATCTCCATGGCGCCACATCAGACTTGAACTATATTTTGTGATTCCAAGCCAAGTGATCCCTAATGATTTATTGTGCACTTAGACGAGGACCTTACGATGTCCTAGCTTGCTCAAGAGGTGATCGACTCACACGATGTCGCCTTAAGAGCTGGCCATTACATAAGGTTTCAGTGGATTCCGGGACACTGTGGCTTACATGGAAACGAACTCGCCGACGTGGAGGCAACGATGGCCCAGATTAATGCCATACTGCAGTGTCCATCCCATTTTCACGACCAGACATAATGTCCTAGTGTATAGACTTCTGCGGGATAATACTGCAGTATATTGGTCTTCGCCAGGTCATCGTCATCGCCGCCTTCACGAACTCGACCCAGAGATGAAAATACGGATGCTACCCACCATGAAAATGTGCAGTGCAAGCTTGCTTCACATATTACGATTAGGTGTGGCCTTTACCCGCCGCTACCTGCACCTCATCGGCCGGGCGGACAGTCCGAATTGTGAGGAATGCGGTATTCCCGAGACGACAGAACACCTCTTGTGCAATCGCCCGCGATTTCATGTACAGAGAAAATCGCTGACACACATCTTGTCGAAATTTGTCGTTGCACAATTGACTGAAAATGTTCTATTGTGGCCTTCGCTTGATCTTCGTCATCAGCCTGATATTCTGGAGGCTCTCAAAAAATTTTTGCATGAGAGCGGACTGGATAAGAGACATTGAAGGGTGTTGGACCGCGCAGGTTTTTCACCATCTTCATCCTCATAATCAACGTCTTCGCCATTCTATCTTTCTACACACTTTCCCCTTCCCCCAACGCCGAGTATTGGTTGAGGCCCACCTCTCAGCTTTTCTCTCATAATAAATATCTATCTCTCCCCTTCCCCAGGTTACGGCCCTATATACTGACTTGTACGGTAACCAACCAGGCACGACTACGGTTAACTTAGGTTAACCTCCCTGCCTCTCATTCTCTCTAAAATCAGATGCACTTCTCTTTGAGGGAAAGGCTCCAATGTGCGTCTGTTTCCGATGTACAGGTAATAGAGAGATGTACGACTTAGCACATGCACGATGCACAGGCAAGTTGTACAGGTAAGAGCACCACTTGATTTATATTGCCGACACCAGTCCAGTTGTTTTATTTATTTAGTTAGTTAGTTAGTTAGTTAGTTAGTTAGTTAGTTAGTTAGTTAGTTAGTTAGTTAGTTAGTTAGTCTTCAGGTATACTGGATCCAGTTGCAAGAATTGACTGCATGCAGGTATACTCGTGATCACGTACGTAATTCCGTCGGTAGATGCTCGAACGCCATATATGCATGTTCATGCTGCCAGCGAAAAGAAAGTCGGCGTATACCTATCAGAAGCTTTGTTTATGTCTCTACGCCCGCCACGTTCCGTGCTGACTGCGGTGAGCCTGAAAATGTCGACCGCTGTAGCAGACGACGCAGTTGTCCTCAGTGCCCTGAGCGTGCGCCTGCACCCTGCACCACATGCGACACCATATGATTTTGCCTACCACAACACTACACATCGTCTCCAGCCAAAGTTTCCAAATTCTCTCGCAACTCACGCATGCGGCCGATGTTCGGGAAGATACTAAACAGAAGCACGCTCGCTCCCCCCTCTCCCTCCGAAATGCCCTAGACCACATTGCTCGCGGTGCTTGCTACGCTCCTGACTTTTTTTTAATGCGAAAGCATTATATATATTGATTTTAACATTATACATATTAAAGCAATGACATTTTGTAAACACAAAACCAATAATAATGTTGCCAATGCAAAAGAGGGCGCCAGTTAATACAATAACGCGAAGTTCATCGTACAAGAGTCTGCAAATCGACGTTGTGCGCGTGTCCACGAGTAGCGCCAAATCTTACGATAGTGGTAATGGCGGTGTAGCATAATATTTGAAGCGCAGTGCTACTTCCTAGTCAACGCCTATAATTTGCTGTTATAACAGAACGCTCATTCCCTCCTACTATACGCGTTATCGAGTGAATAAGTTGTGCGTACAGTCGTAGCTGTATCAAATGCTGCAGTAATCCTGAGGTTGTCTGGTGCGCACTGGGAAAGGTGCACGTTCACAATGAGCTTTGCAGGTAGCACCTCTAGCGCCTCGCAGGACACGATTCCTAAGTTCAAATCGTTTGTATCTGAAAGTGAACTTCAAGAAATACGCAGGAAAAGGCAAGAAGAATGGGAAAAAGTCAGAAAGGCGGATGATCCTGTTGGTACGTGTCTAGCGTTTACTTGGTGTGCGTCGCCGGCTCGGGAGGTACTCGTGTCCATGTTTATAACTTCGCAGAAGAAATTTATGTGTCCGTACTTTACGGCGTTGCTAGTTATGGAACGAGATGTCGCAAGTGTATGTAGTAATGGAAAAAAGAAGTCAACAGCCGAGTTGTTTCTTCGCGTATTTACTGCTCCTTGACTCGTGCACCGTCAAATTTTCGAGTGGCAGTTATTGCCAAGGAAGAGGACAGTCCCTCTTCCTTACTTAACAGTGTGACGTGCTGCAAAATTCAGTCGTAATCCCCTAAAAATGCATAATTTGAAGAATAGACAAACATAAATCACGTTTATGAAATTGTGTGTGCTGTAGTATTGTGTAGCAAGGCAGATGTTGATTCAATTCTGGATAGCAGAGCTACTGTGGCGGGTTTTAACGCCCTCGTATAGGGGACATGGGCAGATTTGGATGCAAGGGAAAGATTGGTGTTCTTCTAGCACGTCCAACTATGTGATGACACTTGCCTTGCTGCCCCGTTTGGGCAACACTGCTCGTATATTGATGGCTAATAATGCAGACAGCTCCATATTCTTTTTACACCGATAAATGTGCACTATTGAGCACAGTGTTGTCCACGTATAGAAATATTACTAAACCCGAAAATCGTATGACTAAATGGGTATAGCTTTATCTGGAACAAGCTTAAAACTGCCACCCAGCTTGCAAAAGTGTTTGTACACACCTATGTTATTGAGGGCAGCGTTTTTCCATTATCCTTGCGTGGCTCAGGATCATCCTGCAACCATGATCTCTCGGGAAACCTTAAACGGCATACAAGGTGCAGCTATATGCTTAGACGAGTTGAAAATTAATGGAAAAATGAGCAAAGTGCGAAAGGTGTAGGTGCAGTGCTGACTTCAGACAGTGTTTATCACGGACGCAAGGATCATATATATAGAGGTAGGCATAGAAAAAAATTGTCTAATCAAACAAGAGGAATGAAATATAACCTTCAAGGCCACATGCTATCAATTAAAAAAAAATAGTGTAGAACCTTAAGAATTTATTTAGAAATGTAATCTCACTTAGGTGTCAGCCCAATTGACGGGACTGATGCATAAACTGCCTGCTTCTACAATTTTATGCATCAGCTGCATGCTAGGCTTTGGCACGACCTCGGACCATTAAAAAACGAGGCACACGTCAGTTGTCACGGTAGTAAATTCTGATGTGGCCTTGGACTGTGTTTTGCGCATTGTTGTAATGCTCCCTTGAACACTTATTTAATTGCCTGTCAGTCAGCCCAACTTATTTCTTCCTGCAAGTCTGCAGAATCAAGTAAACCGTGGCTATGGCGCAGGGCACGTAACTGATGTTGTGCTTTACAGCGTATCCACTCCAATCGGCTGCTGAAGAGTTTGCAAATTGCACTTTCAAGGCTTGTGAAGTTTTTCCGGTGTGAAGAAAATACCTGTGATACGAGCATGCTGCCAAATCCTTTTCAGCCTCTGCAATACAAGGGTGGATCAGAAAGTATTTGCCCCAATTTTTATTAGCCAAAATCAAGTACATACAAGTCATTACAAATGTACACACTATTCTACATACCCTACACTATTTTTCTGCATAGTCAGCACATCGGTTCAAGCATTTGCCCCATCGCAGCACTAAATTTCAGATGCCCCTGTGGTAGAATTCGTACCCACGTGGCCTCCCCATACGCTCACTGTCATTCAAGTCTTATCGGCCTTTTGCAAACTCGCAACACCACCACTTCTCAAAGCAAGACACCTTTCCTCATACATGGGCTGCATTTCCCTGTGGATTTCAATGGGCATTCATCCCTTGCTCCATAGAAAACGAATCCCATTTTGTTGCTTGTACACCGTGGAGATGTGATGCACAATCGCCATCTCCAACAACTGACAGCAGCGCCGTGTCACGGCGCTACTGGCAGATAAGGCCGGGCCGGTCCAAGAAAGGTCCACCGCTGGGAATGGATATGTTTGCAATTACAGCCGTAATTTCGCTAAAAAAAATATAGGCTTTCCGATTCGCCCTTGTACATTGTGTAAATACTAGAGCATGGCAAGCCGGTTCTTTTCAGCTGGTGTATGCTTTCGCCAATGGCTTCACTAGGGGGCTGCAGGGGGTGGCAGGGGTCAGATCACTGTGGATGCAACCCCCCGCTGAGGGGGTGCAGCTTGCTGTACAGCAGCTATAATGCGATCGCCACTCGTCTTTTTCTCCGCTGGTAATGCTGCTTTGAATGTTTTGTTCTTTATATCACTGCATGCTCAAATCTTGTTTAGAATAATGTGTAAAAGCTGAACCAAGTGTTCGACACAGTCATTTCCAATATCCGCGAAGGAGTCCAATAAGTTAAAACTGTTTTGATGTATTTGTTATAATACTGACACCAAGCGCATTCTTGATCATGCTAAACATCCTGAACGTCCGCTGCTGAAGGTCGTTAGTGAAGCAGTGCGTATTGTGCCCTGTGCCATACCTTTGGTGTACTTGATTCCGCTGACTTTTGTTGGGAAGAAATATGTTGGGGAAATCGGCAGTTGCCTGAATGAGCTAATTTAAGGGAGCACCACAGCAATGTGTAAAACACTGCCCAAGGCCACCTGGAAATTAATTGCTGTGACTACAGCTGCATGTTCCTCTTGGAAAGTTCTAAACTCTTAATGAAGCACAGCCTGCAGCTGACATGCAAATTTATAGAAGCAGGCTACATTGCGAAGCTAGGTAGTTTGTGCGTTAGATCCCCGTTATTGTGCTGACACCAGGTGAGATTACATAGCTGAATCAGATCTGATGGTTTTGCATGCACTTTTTGAATAGTTAACAGATGGCCTTCAAAATTATTTATCTTTCCTCTTGTTAGATAAGATGTTTCTTTTTTTTTTTTCATTTCATTTTCTTTCTGCACATGCCTCTATATACCAGGTGTCGCTGAGAAGGCTCCAACCAATTTAAAAATTACCTGTGGCATATAGTATAGTTCTACTCCTTGAGCTGGATGGCTTAAACAGGCAGTCATTATTTACAAAGAACTCAAATGCATAATTGTTTAGCAAAAATGCACTAATGAAGTTTTTAACGAATTACCTTATGGCACACATTGCAATTTACAAATTGTAGTCTGGGAGTTTGCAAAGCAGATCAAATTTTGACAAGTTCTCTAGACGACACCATTTTCGAGATAATTCCCAAACTTTGCAGATAAATGCAATAGGGGTCTAGTTACTTTTGTGCTTCAATGCGTAAAACAACCTTTTGTTCAAAAAGTAAGTGGAATGACAGTGTATATCTTACTGCGAGTTTGATGGCCCATATCACAAAACTATGTCATCCACAGAGTTATTTTAAAGGGGACATGCCTTGCTGTCTCACTGGCTACAATTTGTAAACTGCAGTGTGTGCCATAAGGTAATTAGTTGAAAACTGAATTTGTGAATTTTTTTTAGTTGATTGTGCATTTTGATTTATCATGCAAGCAATGTCTTCCTCTTTGAGTGGACTAGATCAAGGACTAAAATTGTGACATCTACCACAGGCGATATTAAAAAAGTCTTTGCAAAAATACCAGGTATATGGCCTTTGCATCACCAGTAAACGTTGTTAAAGTCAGTACCGTGTATGCCTCTGTCTCCATCTTGCACGCTGTGCTCATTTTGAGATTAAACTGTTAGGCATTACTTAGGTTACAAAATTTAGCTTCTGCTGTGTAGTTTCAAAAAGGTGGAGCTTGGCAAAAACATGCATGTTGGTGCACCACATATGCTGCCGAGGGTCATTTAGACGAAATGAAATCGAATACCAAATCATGGTGCACACTTGAGGTACCATATGTGAAGACTTTAATGAATATTGGCATCATTTGTCTAGCAGAGCTTCATTGTTTTGTTTCTTGTGATGCCCAATTTGTTGAAAATTTAAATTTAAAAGGACGAATTAGTTGTATTCTAGTATGTGATCAAACTAACTGGTTTATAACCACCACATATACTTATCAAAATTTGTATCCCATATTGTATACAACTATTCACTTTGTCCTTTTAAACATATATTTTCATAGTAAATACGGCATCATGTGAAATAATGAAATTCCACTAAACAAATGATGTCAATATGGATCGAAGTCCCTAAATCATACCCCAAGTGTGCTCCATGATTTGTTATGGCTGTGTGGTGGTTTATTTTTGCTTAGTGTGAATGCAAGACACCACTTTCATGTGGGTACTGTTATGTTGTATCGCGATAGTGGATTGCACCTTATTCCAAAAACACGAGTTAATCAGAAAAACAGTACTGCAGGGTTTGGCATTCCATATTTTTCATATACTGTGCGAGTTGCGTGTGGTTGTGAAAATTTTTGGTGTTATTTTTCATCTTCCAACAGAGGCACCTGAAGAAGAATATGACCCTCGATCATTGTACGAAAGACTAGAAGAGCAGAGACTGAAGAAGCAAGCAGACTATGAAGAAGCACACAAGCTCAGTAGGTTCTATTTCAGCTGCAGATAATTTCATTGATATTGATGATGTGCTGCGACTTGTGTCTAATTATGTTGTTGGATGACCTGCATCATTCCAGAGAACATGATTCGAGGCCTGGATGATGACGAGGTCACATTCCTCGAATATGTCGATATGCGGAAGCAAGAGATTGAATCGCAACGAATGAAAGAAGACATGCAAGAGATTGAGGAATATAGGATATCCTTTATATTGATTACAGAATATATGCCACCGGTGAACTGTCAAATGGTACATGGGTGCACACAAATCTGTGGAATGCATGACTGCATTAATTTTCAACACAGTACAGTTTACGTTGCTGTGCTATTTGCAACAGCGATAGCAGGTTCATGTGTTTTTTGAAGAAGCACAGAAAATGAAACTGGCTGCAAAGGGAACTTTATTGGCTCTTGAGTATAATGTGTTCCTCTCGTCTATGGAAAAGGGCCAAGAAAGGTATTGGGTTAGCCTTAAAGAAAAGGAAGATAGAAGCCACAACATCATAACTTAAAGTTTACTTTGCATTGGATTTCCTTCACTTACTACACCCATAAAATTAATGCAATAAATATTTTAAATAAATGCAATAAATATAAACTGCAATCCAGTTAACATAGGTAGCAAGGATGGTAATCTGCAAAAAGATGGCATCTAAGAGGACAAGGCACATTGTTGAAAGTTGTTGCTTGTTTTCTTATACGAATTTGGCAAGTACATATGCTGCAGCATTAAAAAGTTCCGCCTAGTTTTCTTTGTGTAAAACCCATTCTTATGATATGCGGGATGTGTGTTCTAAATTGTTCATCGACATAATTTTATCTGGAGGGCCTTAATGCTTAAATTTGGCTTGAATATCACAAAAAATTCATTTCTTGCCAACTTTGCAGGTATTTTTCTCAAAAAATAGATTTCTTATTAATTCCAAATTATTTTTAGCATACATTATCGTAACAGGCAAAAAGGGAGAAAAATTGTGGTAGCTGAAAGAATAACGCAGTTTATGGGAAAAATTTCTGAAAATGCAACTTTTATTGCTTTTTTACTGAGCCAAACAAACACGGAAAATTCTAAGATGCATTCAATTATGATGTCATATCAAAGAAGGATGCCAATACAATGGTCTAAAATAAAATTTGTAGTTGTACCTAGTTTCAGACCTGATTAAAAATATGTACCTCCAACCAACTTTTGCTCCTTTGCAGAAATCTCAAAGAGCGCTCACGTGATCAAAACATTTTTTGCAACGAAAATAATTTGATGAAACATTATTCACACAATAGCCATCTACTCCAACTTTTTTCAAGAAAATCAATGATGGTCACTTTTGGTGTCTGGGGCATGTCGCATGGAATGACCCAGTAAATAATTGCTGCTGCTAGTCATGGGTGTTTTGAGGAGGGAATGTTGATAGAGAACTGACCTCACCTCGAAGGCCTTCCCTGCACAGCTCATCCAGCTAGCATTTTTTTTTTCCTCTGTTGTTTAATAGTGCTGTATACATAGGTTATGAGGGTGACTGCATGGATATAAATTCCTTTTGGCATCAATTTGCACAACCTTCATTTCCAATGCTAATGCGAATATACCATGTCCATCATGACGGCTCTAATTTGAGATGTTCTGCTAAGCAAGATCAGTCAATAAGAAAGCTTCCTGTTCAATTTTCTTGCTTTCTTTCATTTGGTCTTGATGGGAAATGTCGTACTCAACTCGGGATGTATTAATTGAGTAAAATTAGGGGGTTGAGAGACATATTGAAAGGCTGTATTTTGTGTGCATTTAAAGGTGTCATTGACTTCCGGCCCAATGTGGCAGTAATACCACTGTGTGTAGGCAAGGTGGTTCTTATGCATGTAAATGTTCGTCTACACTTCCTCGATCACAATTTAGCAAAGCTGCATCGTCTGTTGCTTTGCTGCATTCAGTGCCGCCGTCTTTGGAGTTATACAGCTGTACACCTGTCTTGCTGGCATAAGAGCTGCATTCAACCCTTGTATGAAAAAGTCATACTGGCAAGTTGAAGTACAGAAGAGCATACCTGCTACATCAACTCTCCCAGATATTCTGTGAACTTTCCAAATTCGACTCATTCAATGATTTTACTAATGTTGTGTCAAGCTTTATGAAAAATATATTTCGTTTGCAAAAAAGTTTAAAAGGTGTTGAAAGATGTGGTGGCACAAGTTGCAAGCGATGCATGCAAAAAAAAATTGTGATGGTACCTGCATTGTCCTGTTGCAACAGTGTAAAGCACCATATAATACAAGCACAGCTTCCCATGTACTTCTTGGTGCTCACAGCTGAGGTTCCTCAGGTTCGCATTGATAATGCTTTGGATCCCGCGAGTTCCTCGCACTGATGCTGAATGTGAATGGATATTTAGTACTGCAAATAAGACTTGAACGGAGTTTCGCTCGTCTATATCTGGCTATACCCTTCGAAGTTCTCTGATGGTGAAAGGGTATCAGAGAGGTAGTACTTGCTTCTAGCACCTTTATTTAAACAAGCTCTTGAAGCAAGCAAACTTGGCATTAGCAAAGTCGCTGTAAAAGTCACTGTGGTCTCAAAACGTGTTGCTTATCAGTTCCCCTCTTTCCTACTGCTTGTGTGCTGCATCTAAAGGTAAAACAGCATTAATAAAGTGTTTATGTATCCCATAAAAAAGTGTGTGCTTAGGGCAAACTTTATAAAAGAAAGTGTTTCATCCCCCCTCCTCCCATCTTCCCCGGTGATGTGTTCATGGGATTTTTATTCTTATTAAGGTAAAGTTTCGCAAGTCGGCGGCAGGCCCCATCTTTAGAGCAGGGTGGATCCTGCTAAGATAGGGATATCTGGTTACCTGGTGGCCTATGCTATCACAGTTGCGAGAATTCTTTCTTCACTGCTCATTACCTCGGTATGCCGGACAGTAGATGGGAAAGTAGCAGCCATACCCGCCGTGGTTGCTCAGTGGCTATGGTGTTGGGCTGCTGAGCACGAGGTCGCGGGATCGAATCCTGGCCACGGCGGCCGCATTTCGATGGGGGCGAAATGCGAAATGCGAAAACACCCGTGTGCTTAGATTTAGGTGCACGTTAAAGAACCCCAGGTGGTCAAAATTTCCGGAGTCCTCCACTACGGCGTGCCTCATAATCAGAAAGTGGTTTTGGCACGTAAAACCCCAAATATTATTATTATTATTAAAGTAGCAGCCATGGTACGTTTCATAACTAAAAGGGACCCATGACATGGTCATTGAACTATTTGTTTATCTAGTTTATCCTTGTAGCAGACTACAGGAGCCAATATGGTTATACACTTATAAGGCTCTCATGCACGCATCTTAAAATCATTGCCTGTAAGCCCCTCCCACCAACAGCAACCGCCCTTTTTTGGCATCGCTTGTGTGGCATCAAGAAGTGCAGGGTCACATATGGAGCCATGACTGTATCACCTGCTCTAACACTTCAAAACCATGTACGTACCATGGCAGCGCCGTATGCCTGCTGCTGTGCGAGTGCGTCTTGGACCGACTGCCTAGATGCTCATGTGAAAACAAAACCACACTTGTACTGCACACATTGACCAGGGAGAGCACACTTCGTTTCATTTCCTGTGAGTGTTGAGTGTTGCCAGACTGCTGTATCGTTCAATTACGATATGAAAAAAATATAATTTGCAATTACAAATTTTCTCCCGCACTGAATGTCATCATCATCAGCCTATTTTATGTCCACTGCAGGATGAAGGCCTCTCCTTGTGATCTCCAATTACCCCTGTCCTGCACCAACCAATTCCAGCTACCGCCTGCGAATTTCTTAATTTCATCACCCCACCTCGTCTTCTGCCGTCCTCGACTGCACTTCCCTTCTCTTTGCACCCATTCTGTAACCATAAAGGCCTACCGGTTATCTAACTTACGCATTATGTGACCTGCCGAGCTCCATTTATTTCTCTGAATGTCAATTAGAATATCTGCTATCCCTATTTGCTCTCTGATCCACACCACTCTCTTCCTGTCTTAATGTTATGCCTAACATTCTTCGTTCCATCGCATCCTTAAAGGGACCCTGAAACTCTTTTGACGATTTTCTACAAACGTACTGAGTCGTTAGAGTAGGTCCTTCTGATCATTAATTGACACATCTAAGTGTCCCGCGTAAAGCGTGTAATTTATTATACGGTTTTAAAAATGCACATCACTGCCGATCGCAACACACTGCTCGGCGGAATTTTAAGCCGCCCCTACCCATATGACCGAAATCACCCATACGACGTCAGTGGGGCGAGCTATCCGATTGGCTGACAAGGCCGCGTGATCGATAAATTTTCCACCTATATGGTAAACAAATGATCTTTGTGATAGTTGGAATGTTAGTTAATTTGTTTTTATGAAAAGAAAGTAACATAAAGAGAATGCACAAGAATAATTTTTCAGTACACTTAAGCACTTCCGGCACACAGCATGTGTCGTCTGCTTGTGTTACAACGCACTCCATTTTGAAGAGAGCTCCGCGGTCAGAGTCGGTCTCAGTCTTTTCGCGAGCACTATGATTCGACTTTGGTGCCTTGTGGACTGCAAGGCAGCGTACGAGCGAACAGGCTGCTGCGCATCGGACTGCCGCTATCCCATCGGCGCCAGGATTTGCACGTTTGTGGCCGTCACTTTACACCGGAAGATTACTAACGCAATAGCGTTTCGCGAGTCCGGTGTCAAACGCAAGCGCAAGGGGACAGAGTCTGGCCGCTTAACTGTGCCGTAACGCGATGAGCCATGAGATGAGCAGAAGGGCAAATGTGAATGGTCTGCACGGTGCAGCCACCTGGTGGCACAAAGCTCAACCATACACAGTAGCAGCAACGAAGTGTATTCTTCTTTGCTGCTGGTGTGTATTTTTCGCAGGAGTGTAATCATCAGCACGTTGTTTTTATTATTGTTTAAAATGTTTTACACTTGGTTACAGCAATTTTAGCGCTTTGTTTGGCTGGTTAAGCGCTGCGCCAACAAGTGTATGGACCGTGCAGACCAATCAGGCCGCTCACGTACGTCTACGCTAAAGTTCCTTCATCAGCTTGAGTTTATGCCTCCAGTCATTTGCCGAAATGACCAGCTTGCCTGTGGTTACCAGAATACAAAACATGTTCGGCGCTACGACAGAATGCTCGCAACGCACGCCGCTTCGATAGCTCTCGCTTGGGGTCAACTGCCAAGGGGCTAGCGGAGCGGTCTCGCGCGGGCGGGGGCAGGCTCCAAAACAACCGGAAGTGGACGATGTGACGTCGCATCGTGACGCTGAACCAGTGAAGGCGGAGCTTAGCCCCACTCGCTCGGCGAACGAGTTGAGGAGGAAGAGCATGGCTAGGGAGGAGGGTAGCTTCTAATCGCTTGTAGCTCCATTAATACGTAACGCTTCACTTAAATTGTGGTGCGAATGTTCTACTAAGCTGTACCCTACGCGTCTACAAAATTTGTCCGAACCGTTTCAGGGGCCCTTTAACTTGCTTTTGAGTTTCTTTGTCAGTCTCAAAGTTTCTGCCCCATATGTCAGCAGTGGTAGAATGCATTGATTGTATACCTTTCTTTTTAATAATAATGGTAAGCTTCCGGTCAGGATCCGACAATGTCTGCCGTATGCGCTCCAGCCCATTTTTATTCTTCTGTAAATTTCCTTCGCATGATCAGGATCCCCTGTGAGTAATTGACCTAGGTGAACATACTGCTTCACAGACTCTAGAGGCTGAATGGCGTTCGTGGACTCTTGTTCCCTTGCCCGGTTATTGATCTGCTCAAGTTTTACCAGCTTACTGTGGGATGCATATCATGGCTTAGTGTGCAGTGCATAAATGAAGCTAGAAAATTTTGATGTCACGGCCACCTTAAATAAACTTATTAAATTTTTCATTACTGGCTTTAAGGCTAATGTTGCAAAGGCAATGTTGCAAAGGCAATGTTGCAAATGGTCACCATGGGAGGCTGAAACAATTCACGCAGTTTCAAGACATTCATTGCTTAGGTACCTGTTGACATTTTTTTACCTTTCTCCATCCCAGTTGTACATGTCACACTCTTGAAGCTCCAGTACACTGTGCACCCACTTTCAGAATTGGAGTATAAGAAGGCAAAAAATTGATGAATATCTGAGCAATTATTGGCTCATACAAAATTGCATATGTTGCTCTCGCCTTCCACGGTGACCTCCTGAAATACTGGTTCTGCACCATAGTACTTACAGCCAGTAATTAAAAAATTATGTAACCAATTTTTGGCAATTAGGCAATATGCGGCAACTACTTGCTCATCCAGTCTGTGCCACTCTGAGGCAACAAGCAATGAGGAAGAATCCTCATATTTTGAGGTCCTTCTTTATAATAAATCTGTGGACACTTTAAGAACAGGTCTCTTACATAATGCTTTACATAATGCTTTAGCATTTTCAGGAGTTGAAGAGGAAACACCCTTTGCTGCAGCCACTGAAACTGTTTTGCAAAACAAAAGAGGGTGCCATCAGTGTTCCCAGTTAGGCTCCCTTCTGTGTGCTCGCCAAGAACAATGCTGCTTAGCTTCTGTTACTTGACAAGAGCCGATATATTCACCATGACGTGATGCTGACACTCAGTAGATGTAACAGGTTGTTGTCCTTTAATTAAAAAACACATTTCATTTCTCAGAAAAATCTTGGAGTTCGTTCAAATGGCACTGAAGTTGTCTAAAAAATTTCTAGAAATACCAGGGGTTCTCATTATTGTGTAGGAATTCAAACATATCAAGGTGAGAGCTCATAACTGCTGTTTGCTGTAAATTGGTTGAAAGGAATGAAGTCATTAAAGCTGAGGCTTTCATTTTTTCATAGCTTCTGGAAGTCCATGCAGCAAAAGAGATTCATAGAGTAATGTATGCAACTGCTGTAACGTACAAAAAATTGGTCAGCGCCTCCTCAAGCCTCCTTGTGCTACCTTTTTTTTTTTTTTTTTAACTTGTGCATTTAGTCGTTTTATTGTACTTGTGCTTTAAATCTGTTTTACCTTATAGTCATTGTGCCAGGATATTCTTTGTGGTTGGCGCTTGCATCTTGTTTAAATAAGTGTCTGTTAAGATGCCTTGACTTGACACACAAAGCTGTTGCCACACTATCTGAAGAGGCGTTGGAAGCGAAAAGGCTAGAAATAAAGAAAGGTACTGCAGCTGCTACCACACCTGGTCAAGGAAAGAAAAGCCAGCTGTCTCTGCTGTCAGGTGCTGTGAAGCGGAAGTGTGCGGACTCAACTGATGTGGAAAAGAAGCAGCGCACAAACAGTTCTGGTATGCATTTATTCTGCAACTTTATTTCAAAGCAATGTTACAACTACACTCTTAAACAAATGTACACCTTTTGGGGTGTATATTTGCAACACAACGATAATCGTCATCTGTCTTGCTTGCGTTTTCTTCCTTGAAAACGCTGTGCTCGCTGTTTTCCTGTCGAGAATGCTCTGTCATGCTGATAATGGGCATGCTGTTCGTGACTTGGGAGTACCGAGCTTGCCGTGTTAAAGGAAATGCGGACAAGACAGATGAAGATTTTTGTTGTGTGGCAAAAGGGTGTAATTTTGTTTAAGAGTGTAGCCCCAGAAGTTTTTTTGCATGCTAATTCTAGTTTTGGGAATATTTTTAGGAACTTTGAAAAGTATTCCTTGTTGTAGTTACTACATAAAGAATCGTACACTTTTTAATAAGTTGACAGCATTGTGAGTGATCTATTTGGGGCATGCAAACTCAGTTACTCAGTGTTAAAATTGAGAAATGAGTTGTAAATTGCCAATAACCTTTGTTTGCCTGAAGTCCCTGTGAAAACAGGCACTATGTAGACATTCTTGAAGTGTAGATATGTCTATGTAGCTAAATGCTACCAGTATTTTTTTTACACTTGAACTGTTCTACTTTGTCACATGGGCAAAATTTCCATAATTCCAAAAAAGCATTTCTTGCTGTTAAGTGTCATTTGGCAGGCTGTCGCATGAGTGTCTCGTGACACACTGCAGAACGAACTTGCCAGCAAGAGTGTCGGATGATCTTGCTTCACTTTTAGCGTGTGTAGCCTCAGTAGCAATCCTTGAAAAGAAACTAAAATAATAGTCTCTGCAGAGTTTGTAGTAATTATAGAAGACATTCTTTGATTAGCGATATTACTGACAGCTGACAAGCAGCTTCAAGGGTTTATGACATGCAGGCCAATAAGTGGTCTACTCAAGAAGCCCGCTCATTATAACCCCACATGTCACTTGTATTCATGGTCTCTAGTCGGGTTCCATTTACTCAGTACATCTTTCTGCTATTTTTAACTCCACTACCCCCACCCCCTTTTATGCTTCCTTGTCCTCTTCATCCTAAACTCTCCCATCTCCTACTCCTATCACTTTTTATTCATCCTTGGAGCATCAACAGCACAGGCCCCACAATTTGAGCAGGAAATATAGCAGTTACTTGTTTTAGCACAGGTGTTAACTGACAGTGCATTTATTCCTGCTTACTTTACCTTTTGCACTTCATTACATTTGTCATGTGCACAAACAGAATTGAACCTTGTAATTACACATGCCTGCAAATAGTCATGAGGGCACAAGCTGTACATGTGACTGAAGTGTAGTCAACCATTGTGTAAAATTCTAGTGTCTCTTTCCAAGAGCAAGGTCCCTCTTTTACGTATTGTACAGACTGAGATTGCTTCTCTTAAGCCAGCATAAATTGTCTCTCTCAAGAGCAAAGTTCACCTTTAACTTTCTTTCCCCTAGAAGAAACTTCTACAAATGCCACCCGTGCCTTCTTGTCATGCGAGTTGAATTGCATCTTCCGAGATTTAAGGTATCACATCTGCATGTAAATAATGCAACCATGAACATAGCGCAAGATGAGACTTGCGGTCTCTCAGAAAAAGAAAAACATATTACGCATAAAAGTGGATGCTGGTAGGGCAGTGTTCATCATTACTACAAACAGCTGTCGTAAAATAAAGTGAAAGGACAAGTGTATGCACCGTTTACTCTTCACTGCTGTCGTCTTTGTCACTGTCAGCGAGAAGGGCATCGTCCTGCATGCCACCAATGTTATTGGACAGGAAGCACTACAAGAATGCTTGTGACACAATCGAATATGGTGAAGCCTTTCACACACTGTGCGGTGATACAAAATGTGACTTACTCTTCACTTGATGCACCTGCACAACAGCGCCAATCATGTTGCTTAAGGCTGTAATTAATACGCTGTAACCACATTGATGCAGTACTAGCAGAGTTTCAAATTAGCAGAATAAAGACGGCAATGAAATTCAGAAGGAAAACTTCCAGCTCGCACGCTCTTGCACGAGGTGTAGTAGCAGCGCTAGAGAAATAAAGTTAAAAAAAAAACTTTATATTCGTGTCGCAAACCTGAATGAGGTGCCTTCCGAGTCCAGAAGTTATGAAGAAAAGCGCATGTTCCTGCAAATATGGCATCCAACAGGAGTTGTGTGTTACCGTCTGCCCTTGCTACAAAATTTATGCTTTGGCACCACATACATAGGAAGTAGGATATTTGGCTACTCATTTTATTCATGCAGTCACTTTGTGCGTTGCTGTGCTCCAAGATGGTGCTGCAGGTGCTTTGCTCAATTCTAGCTGAGCCACACATTGATGCTTTTTGTGAAGGTGACGGTGACGAAGAACGAAGCCAGTCGCCTGACGAACGAGTGCGAATGCAAGCTCCAGTGACTGCACTCCGTTGTCTTGGCGTCCTCCCTGGCCTCGGTGTATACACAGACAGCAGTGATTCGGAGAACTCATCATTCAGTGACGAAGCTGACTTAGAGCTGGACCTTGTGGGGCGGAGACGCCAGGCACCCATACATCAGGCTGACCGCTCTCCGAAACCCAACTAGGCCCTGCTTGTTCCATTCCACTGTGCTGCCGCATTCGCCAGGAATGAACCGAAGTGCAGGACTCTGTGTGAACATGTGCAGTTTTTAGTGTCAGATCTGCAGTTACACATGCACCGACATCGGTTATGTGGATGATAGGATGCCGTTATAATGAATTGACCTCGTGGAATGCAGTGGCGGCTACCTGCTACATCAGTTCAGAGGGAAAAAAGGAAAAGAAATCAGAGCACTGCTCTGTTGGGTGTTTCAGAACATTATAAGGGGATTAATATCAACTCAAGGATGCAATATGAAAGTTAAAAAGGTGCTGCTCATCCATTCTGGTTGATAGTGTGATTAAAAAATAAGGCAAAGTTCCATCAGTACCAATAATAATAGCATTCACAGTTCAGATATTTTTATCCACGGTTATAGTCATGTTGCTAAGAAAAGGGCAATGCTTGTAATGTTTCCTGCACTTGCCTCAAATGTGCAAGAGCTGTGTCAAGTCTCTTGCGCACGCTAAGAACTGGTACAATGGGTGGTAGCTGTCAAGGCAAATTGTACCACATTTGCCGCAACAAGGACACTGATGTGGGCTTCGCCCATTTCAGCAACTACAGTACGAACTGTCCACGAGGTTTCAAGCCAAATATGTTGACTGCGGAGAAATGGTTCTATGCATGCTTGATGCTGACAGTTTTGACATGCTTGGCACACTCATCATCGATATGCTTACTGTCACTGCTGTATAGTGCTTTTCCTGTGACTGTGCTAACTAGGTATTCATAATATTGCCAGCTAGGATGATTGTGGCACGAGGTGTGCCAAGTGCTTTTATTTCATCACCTCAGCATGTGGGCAAATGTTGAAGGGAGTGCTGTTTTGGAAAACGTAGCAAGGGGCAGTGTCATGCCTAATAACTTTTTGCTGGTATTTTGACTGCACTGAGTGGTCCTTCAACATTTTGCAAGTGTGACCAAGGAAGTTTTAAAAAATATTGCTGGAGTGGCAGCCCCCACTGTTTCTTACTAGCACAGGTGAAGCCAGAGTTTGTTTATACTTCTTTCAAGAAAGGCCGCAACAGTTGAAATCCGCTCGTTGTTCACTTGCTTTTGGTCACTTGTAAATGCTGGGCTAATTTGAAAATAAAAGCTCAGAGTTTTGGGCTAAAAAATATTACTTTTGGCTGCATACTAATACATGATGTGCCACAAAATTTGTGAACAGATTTTAGGTTCTTTTCTTTCAAACCAGTAACAGAAAAAAAAGATGCCGAACAATATGTGTATGGCAAAATTAACCATCTTAGATAGCATGGGGTGAGAAGAAAGTGTTTTGTATATTTTCTGCTATTTGCTAACCTTGCCTCGTGCCCATGTTAGGGTGGTGACGGTCAGGCTTCACATTGGAGTCATCATCTCCACTCCAGCAATTTTTTTAAAACCTTGAGTTTGACTAAGAGCGCTCTTGTTCTTGTTTTAGTTTTACCAGAAATGGTAGGTATTAACTGATGCAAGTCGGAAAGCTTCTTGCAAGTTTCAAACATTTTGATATAGTGTGTCAGGTGTTGTGCAAATAATTTATCACATTTAAGATCTAGAAAATTGTTGACACAATTTTGCAAAGGACACATAAAAGTGAAGCACCATTTGTCAGTGTTGTGGTTTTCATTGCTAGCTCTAAGGTTATTTTAATATTGAAAACAGTTGAATCAAAACAAGTATGAACATTTGGAATAAAAAAAGTGTAGCTTCCGTAGCCGAGTATCTTCCAATTTCTATAATATAATCAAAGAGAGATGACGGAAAAAGAGCGAGTGAAGCTGAAGGGTTGGTTTACACACATTTAATACTTGTTTCACCCAAACAAAAAAAATTGGCAGTGATATGCACAACTTGTAAATGTGTAAGTGCAAACGTTTGTGCTATTATGGGAGACCATGACTATAGTCTGAGTTCAGGAGAGGCCACTCTCATATTCTCAATTAAAAAAATCTGCTCCACACTCCCAAAATAATAGTTCCCTTACGAATCGCAGTCACAAAAAGGAAGCACCCCAGTGGTTCAGCAGTGAGATTGCATGCATGAACAGACAAGATTGGCACTTGTACAACAGCTGTGAGTAGTACCACTTTTACCTCTTGAGCAATTTCATGAGGTGAAGGCAGGTCTCTGCAACACAAGATTGAAGCCCAGAAAAGCAGCACGCTTATTTTGGAAGTTGCACATTATTCTACAGAAATTTATTGCTGCACTAGCTTTCTCAGTAACTGGCCTTTCTGTGCAGCAGGTATGGTTTGCAGAAAGCAGTGTTTCACTCAAAAGAGTGGCTCCAAAAAATTTAAACTACAATATATTTAAAACAAGGTTAACAGCAGGTATATAATGCAGCAAAGCATCATGTTCTTCATGATGCTTCCCTTTTCCATGACATGACCAGTGCAATTCCTCAATGGAGCAATGGGCATTCTGTTCATTGGCTTAGCCACTCAACATTGCTGGAAGTGATCCATAGGGAACACAGTCCTGTAAACCAGCATCACTCGCAAAAGCCTTGCTTCATGTAGGCTCCACTAGTTGCAGCAGTACAGTTTATTAACTTGTATATGAATGTTCAAAACTGTCCAATTCTGGAATCAAATATAAGTTCAGTAAAAAGAGATATACAAGCTGTATTTGAAATTGCAAATACTTTCATATCTCTAGTTATGGCTTGACTTGGTGTAATATAGCAACAGCCACATGTTGTTTCAGTTCATGCAAAATGCAATGTTAGACTGGTTATTTTAGTATTCTCTTCTACACACCAGGGAAATTATTATAGTTTTTACTGTTTTTTAGGAATGTGAAAAGCCTGTTAAGCTACAAAAAAAAAAAATCTTTAATGTCCGGTTAATGAGCTGATATTGTTGCAGCTTGTGAGTACTAGTGCTAATGTGAACAAGGGCTACACTGTGACATCACTTGTGGTATGACAGAATAGCCACCAACCCAGGTGCTATGATGGACCTTTTTCATTGTACGTTGTGCTATACCTACCATATTTGCTCTATTCTAATGGGTCCTCGATTATAACGCGCACCTGTTTTCCGTGACCAAAAGAAAGGGGGAAAAAATGCCCTCAATTGTAACGCGCACCCGTTTGTCGTGACCTAAAAAAAGAAAAGTCCCCCTTTACAGTACCGCACACCTCATTCTTTCATACAGAAATATAAGTTGCCATAAAAAAAAGTCGTTCACCCGAAAGGCGAAGCATTGATTTCGATAGCAAATTAGTAGACAATTATACGAAAAGTAAGGATAATAGTTTTATTGTCCGCATAAACTTTTAAACATTTGCTTACTAACTAAATTAACAAGCATAGTGTCATACAAGCACAAGCAAACATGAACACGTCTCACTCTATAACTGTGGAAACTGTTTTATCAAAATGCTGGAGTGATGAAGTGCAGTAACAGGAGCGGGCGAATTTACCTTTGTGCGGCCTCTCGTTTTAATGCGAACTAAGCGACGAGAACACAACGCGGTGCGCCTAGGTGCGTAGACTCCGTCTCCATCACAAATCGTTTTCAAGATAGGGGCCACGCGCAGCAGCTGCCAGTTTGCGCCAGTCCTGCATGCAAGTTTTGGGAACACCGAACGCCCTTGATGGGGCCCGATTTCAGCCCGTCTCCTCACACGTGATCACTTTCCTTCTAATTGCGGCATTGTGATAAACTCTGTGTGTCTTCGCAGTCAGCACTTCCATGCTGATACAGCAAATGCAGAAAACGGGAAGGCGAACGGTGGATTCATAGAGTTTCATACAATACCTAGAGGGAATTCTGGCAGTAGTGTCTATGGGAGCTGCAATGGGGGTAGTTGAACCAGCATGGGAATTATGGGAAGTGCATGGATTTGTCTAAACTTTGTCCTTCTAGCTTCAAACGGCTTTGTGACTTTGTAAACCCATCATTTTCAACCAAGTACCGTGCAATAAATAAATAAACATTTTTAAAATTGTCCCTCGGCAAGATTCGAACACAGGACCTCTAGCACAGACGCCCGATATTGAAACAGTTACACCACAGACGTATGCATCGACATAAGAAAAAATGCTCTTATGAATTTATCGCGGGCAAGCCAGTGCCTTGGGATGCTTAGCGCATTTCAATTTGGCCAACTTAACAAGCTGAACCGTTGCAATTAGTAGCTATTGTGCATGCTTGCAGCATCTTCTGCACTTGGAAAAGTGTGGAGTGCTCTGAAATTTACGACAGTAAAGGCATACAAAGTAAAATAAACAAAGCCACAAAAACGTCTGAATCCACAAGCACAAAGATCAGACAAATCCATGTACTTCCCATCATTCCCATGATGACTCAGTGATTGCAGCAGCAGAGTTCCCTCTAGTTTATTGTAGGAAACTCTATGGGCATACTAACCTAAACACATGTACTACAGCACATGGAGGAAGGTGCGGTGGCTAGGCTCGAAGCGCATACAAGGCTGTCATTTTAATGCAGCACCTAAGGGCCCAGTGTTGCTGACAATACGGTGTCGGCGTCCAGCATCGGACGTCGTTTCGGCAAAAAGAATTTCAAACCACGCATACCCAGGCACTCCATGTGGTGCGAAGAAGTTACTGAACTAATTGAACTTTTCAAGCGACAATACATAGAAAAATCAGGAAGTACTACTTACACACAACCTACAGGCATGATAGCGTCGGATTGTAGTTGGAATATACCAGAAAACATAATTCTGTTGTGCGAAGAACCACAAACCCCTTTTCCAGTGTTTTTACATAGAGTGGCCATGACCTCCCAGATTTGCGCGCGCAAATCTCAAAGGGCATAAGGTGGCATGTCCGATTCCTTGCAACACCTCCAGGTGGCGCTTGCCTCCGCCGCATCGCGGCCCATGCAAGAGGCCGCATTTCTGCCAAAAGGCTCGCCTTCGTGCATAGCGTTCACCACCAGCGTTTTCCAGTGAACATTACAGTTACATAAGCTGCAGTTGCCGATAGTGTGAGAAGTAGTCAGATATCTTTAAATGCTATCCCGTTCCACTCTTAAAGGCGAAGCTGAAGCGCCCTCCAAATTTTTGAAATGCTAATGGCGATATGGTAGCACAGATTTAGAGTTGTACTCAATTCTAACGTGCATGTAATTTTTGGACCCTTTTATCGGAAAAATAGTTTGCATTAGATTCGAGTAAATACAGTATACACTATGGTAGCCCCTGCACTTGCCAGTCTTCATGCTTATCTCATATTGCATTGTAGTATTATAAGCTGTGTAATTTCACCTAGCCTGCCTTCATGTATTGCTCGGCTGCATTATGGCAGTGTTTCAAGCATATTAAAATGTAATGGCTACTTGGAGACACAGGTTTGTCATATCAAGTTGTGAGTGTAACTGCATTCATTTGCAACGACTGAAGATTTTGATGCATATTCCAAAGCTTTGCTAGAGTGCAGTCGACACAAAGGATTTCTCTGCTCAGAAACAGGCATGTTACTAAATGCGTGAACATTTATAGCTGGCGAACCGTGTTCTTTTAATTCAGGAGGAACTGTGCGAAGGCAGCTGCTGAAAGCATGTTTTATGCAGTGTCCTTGATGTGACCACCAGTGAAAGCTTGTGCGATTTGAGCTCCATCTTCTGACCTTGTACAGCGACTCCCAAGAAGCTGCTCCATAATAATCAGGTGCAGGATGAGAGCCAAGGTATTCACGTCTTAAAAATAAAACAATGTAGCAGCACAAGCAGAAGTCAAGAAAGCACAATGACATTACAAGACAAATTGAGAAATAGCAAATATCACTGCAGTCAGTGTCAAGTAAAAAAATGCAAGGACAGGTGCACCACAAAGGGAGAATGTATACAAACACCAGTGAATCACATTGTGCATAGTCTCTCTCTCTCTTGTTCTTTGTGTCCATATCCCTTCCTTCACTTTCCTCGGATGCTTCCTTATCATGAATTTCCTATCCCAAAATATCCTAATTCCTATGAAGCTGCTCCATAATGATCAGGTGCAGGATGAGAGTCAAAATATTCGCATCATAAAGAAAAGACTTAAGTAGCAGCACAAACAAGTCAAGAACATACACACCAGTGAATCACCTTGTGTATTGCCTCCCTCTATCTTGTTCTTTGTGTCTGTGTCCCTGCCTTCACTTTCCTCGGATGCTTCCTTATCGCGAAATTCCTATCCCTACTGGAGGAGCTTTTATTGCGACAAGCATTTTTCGGCTGCATCATGCAGTTTTTGCTCTGCAACCATCTGGGTATTTAGCCATTTTTTCTGACTTCATCAGTAAAAAAAATCACTGCCCAAGCACTTCGTACATATGGTTAACCAGCGAAGCTGAAACGTGCGGCCCTGATGTTTTATCACTGGGTTAATCCTAATGGTGCATTAGTCTTTCTCACTTATTGGTTACGTCTTTGTTTCTTAATGAGGTTACACACACGTTTGGCTGCAACAGAGAGAACAATGTCAGTGACGGAATGCCTGCAGTCTGCCGTTATCGCTTGCGATTCTTCAAAATTGCTTCAAAATTAAACCTGTCCATCACGTAAGACAATGAATGGTCGTACCCCGTAAATGTGGCAGCGGAGCCAGCTGTGAAAGAAAACAAATGCGGGAGCAGTGGCACGAGCGTGTTCCCACGGTTGCACCGAGGGGCACCAACGAGCTTGCTATAGCAGAAGACAACGTTCGAGCCATTCCTAATGATGATGGTTTTCTGTACACAGGCACAGACAGACGGATTTTCATTTCGCCTGGCCATATAAAGCTCTGCTTTAAAAGAAAAACCTTTATACTTTCTCCTGTGCTGGGAGGAATCAAAGCCACATCACTTGGGTTCCTAAGCACAGCAGCCCGACACTTCAGCAAGCTTTGCCACGAATGCACTGGGTACAGGCTGCTAATGAACCTGTTTTACGCCAACATTATAGTAAGCTGTGCCATGAATGCACTGGTTACGTGCCGCTCTTCAATGGAAGTCTTTCATGCTAACTTGTGTCACTGGGTATGTGCCACTAGATATGCTGTCAGTGAGGGAATCATTCTCGGTGCTAGCACACATTGGTGGACCATGCATCTTGGAGGCCACATGCAGACTTCTGTGCAGTGCCACCACATGGCTAACGTGTCCAGTGGAAAGTGCGAGAGAGTAGACCAGCTGCAGTACAAGCTTCATACATGACACGTTTCTGAACATTCGCACACACTGGTGCGCCATCCATTTCGGAAGCCATGTGCAGGCTTCACAGCAGTGCTGCTAGATTGCACAGCAGGCCCATAGGGATGTGCGAGAGTAGCCTGGCTACAGTACATGGCTAATACGATACGCACCAGTGTGCCACTGGTGCACTCTGCAGTCATTGTGAGATTGGTTCCACCAGAATTTTTTGTGCATCAGGCATGAGTGATACATGTTTGAACGAATCGGTTGTCTTTCGTGGTAAATTGCACCCGCACATCGACACATTAGGTGTGTGAGTGGGTTGGCAAAGAAATATGTTGTGGGTCAGCGAAATCCTTCACCTAATTCCCTTTTCAAATGATCCATTTATGCTGCAAATTGTCTTCTTTGTCCTCGCACATGGAGAGTGGCTATTTTTAGTACCGTGTGTGGCCATGGTGTTCTGTTACTGAACAGCTTGGGCTTCTCTTCGTGTTGGCGACATTTGTAAGGGGTGTATTTCTTGAAGCAAGGAGACATAAACAGTGGCGTACCAACTATTTCTCAATTGGGGGGGGTGGGGGAGGGGGCAAACTTCAAACTATCTGATCTCCCCTCTTTTTTATTCTGTATGTGTGCATAGATGCACTTAGGTGCATTTTCGACGTACCATACAGAAACTGGACTACAGTTGAAACTTGATTTAACAAAGTGATGACCATGCTCTAATTATTTAGTTAAATTGGGAAGTTCGTAAAATCAAGAAAGGAATTTTTCGGTCCTTCAAAATGTAAAATTGTAACGTAGCGACACGCAAAGGCTACCGTGGCATTACATCTGCTGCTAATCAAGCCATCTGTTCTTTGCATGGGCACGGCGTGCAGCCTCTTCAAAGTAAAGCTAGGGATGTGACCATGGCACCTAGATGTTTTAACGTGATAGCTTTAATGCACACGCTCAGTGAGAACCTGTCTGTGGCAAAATTAGGAAGAAATCACCACTTTTTTACTAATTTATTTCATGAAAAACTTAATTAAATTGAGTTCGGCCAAGCTTGTTTCGTTAATTCGGGTTGATAACATTAAACCCTACGGGTACCTGCCGGTGAATGTACATTTCTTCATTAGGTCAGGAACTTCCGAAGCGACCAGACATCAGCACTCGCCAATGCCAACAAGGAAAAAGCCTGCTTTATTGTCTTGGGGAATTATTTTTATGCCCCAGATCACAGGGTAAGGGGAAGGGAACACGGGTAGGGGAAAGTGATAGCCACCAGATACTCCGTGATAGCCGCCGCACGCTGACATCAGAACGATCTTCTTCCCCCCTCCCCCCTCTCTAAGAGAGAACTGCTGAGGAGGCGTTCGGATCCGAGTGGACCTCCTCAGAAGCGGAGTGGCGTCTAGGGGTGGTAGGCGTGTAGATGCAGATGCTGCAGGTGGGTCGTCTGGTTCTGGACAGCCCGTGGTGCTTTCTAACCGGATGTTGGTGTGACGCTGGACTGGTGAATTGGCCAATGAACTGTCCGGAAGTCGCACCTTGACTTGGTCCAAGTGACAGTGCACAATCTCCCCCATAGTACCATCTGTCGTTACCATCCGGGCACCTTGTGTTTCTCGGATCGTGGCCAGCGTCCAGGGCTCTCCTTGTGTAAAGTTACATACCCACACTGGATTGCCTGTCTGCAAGAAGCTGGGCACATGAGTATGGCAGGGGTCACGTTCTACCAAAGGAAGAGGTACCACAGCGTTGTCTAATCTAGAATGCGGCTGGAACCCCAACAGCCGCATTGCAGGTGTTTCTCCACGGGCCGACAGGGTCCTTCACTAACTAGGCAGGATCCTTGACTAACAGGTTTGTAACGACCCTTGCCGGTTTTCCCTCAATCTCTGCTTTATAGTTCGCACAGCCCTTTCTGCCAGTCCTTTTGACTGCAAGTGATACAATGCTGTACGCAAGTGTACGACGCTATTCAGCCGCAAGAAGTCAGCGAACTCTTTCTCTGCGAACTGAGGACCGTTATCTGACACAATGGTTTCTGGTATACCAAATATGCTAAACATGGTGTGCAAGGCCTCAATGGTTGAGTATGTTGTGGCACTTTTCATGGGCACAACCTCAATCCACTTAGTATGGGCATCTACCAATATCAGCAACATGCACTCTTCAATAGGACCGGTGAAATTTAGGTGCAGCCTCGACCAACGCCGACCCGTTTTCAGCCAAGGCACCGTCTCCTGTCTAGGTGGCATAGGAGCCGTTTGCACGCAAACATGACAACTTTTTACGAGCCGTTCTATGTCAGCACCAATCCTTGGGTACCAAAACAGTGAGCAGGCTAGTGCTTTCATCGCCCCAACTCCTTGATGCATGTTGTGCAACACATGTAGCATCGCTGTTATTGCCTCGATGGGCACCATCATGCAGTGGCCCCGGTACACGACTCCGTGACTAACAGTCAACTCGTCTCTTCTGTTAAAGAATACTTTTAAAGGCTCATCCTGTCTCAACAGGTGCCGCGGCCAACCTTCCTGGACAGATTTCCACACCTCGCTTAACTCTATGTCCTTTGAAGTCAAGGCCGCTAGCTGTTTGGCTGAAATCGCCCCATCATTGAGGCTGTCCGTGAGAAGAACGTACGCAACCATCGCAATTTTCAGATTCATCGGGAAGTGTCAATGTGGTTACCGGAATCTGGCTGACTGCGTTGACTGGAACGTTGGCCTTGCCATCCTTGTGCTGGATGTTGTAGCTGTAGGCACTCTAAATCAGGGCCCAGTGCTGGATCCAGTCCACAGCCATGGCAGGCACAGGCTTGTCGGGAAGGAAGAGGCCAACAAGCAGTTTGTGGTCTGTTATCAAAGTGAAAACTCTGTCGAGCAGGTAGGCACGAAATTTGAGCACACCAAACACCAATGCGAGGGCTCTAACTGTGAATAGTTATGCTCCGCTTGGGTGAGTATGCAGGAGCGGAAGCCAACCAGGCGTAACACACCCTGGCCCACATCGTGCGAAAACACCATGCCGATTCCGACTGGCGCTGCGTCACACTCTAGAATTAGTGGGTTGTCGCCATCTAGATGAGCTAGCCACTCGGCTTCCTTGAGCCTCATAACCTCATCAAAGGCTGCCTGCTGTGGGCGGCCCCAGCAACATTTGACATTTGTGCGGAGAAGCTCGTACACGGGTACCTTCACCGAGGGCATGTTCTTAAGGAACTTGTGGTAATAAGTAACCAGTCCCAAGAATGACCGCAGTTCCGCTGCACTTAGGGGCTCCTTGACTTCAAGGATTGCATCAATGTTTTTCGTCTCAGCTACACACCATGAGCACTTATTCTGTGACCCAGAAGTCAACTAACGGTTGGCGAAATTTGGGCTTGTCTGGATGCAAATGCACTCCCGATTCTTGGAACCGTTTCATTACCTTGCGAAGTGTGGTGCAATCATTCTCTTGTTTTTCTGGTCTTTTTTTTTTTTTGTTTTTTTGCAACAATGACATTATCGAGATAGACTTGCACCCCTTGGAAATCCTTGCAGTCTCGCCTTCATGCGGCTCTGAAACAACGCCGGTGCTGATGAAACTCCAAATGGTAGTTGTGTGAAACAGAGGAAGCCCTTCTTCGTTTTATGCTCGTAAGTAGATGGGATTCCTCATCCAAAGGAAGCTGGTTGTACACGTCGCGGAGGACAGTCGTAGTAAAAGCTTCCCCTCCATTTAACGTAGCAAGTATATCATCCATGCTGGGAAGAGGATACTGTGTTGTAAGACAGGCTTGGTTCACTGTGACCTTGAAATCCCCGCAAAGCCTTATGCTGCAGTTGCGTTTTACCACTGGAATTATGGGCACAGCCCATTCGGAGTGTGGCACCGGTTTGAAAATGCTGCTTTCTACTAGCCGATTAATTTCCTCGGCTACTTGGGAACTTGCCACGTACACCATTTGACGAGCTTTGCAAAACCTTGGAGTGGCAGTTTCTTTTAGGCAAAGGTGGGCCGTAGGACCCTTGATAAGGCCCAGACTTGGTTCAAGCACCTCAGAAAATTATTTTAACAGGTCTTGGACACCAACCTTTTTTGCTGAACCTATGATGAATGGCTCACCTTTGGCTGACACGCTGAAAGCAGGTACATTCGTAGGTTGAACGCTTTGAAGAGGTCTCGGCCGCACAGGTTGGGCCCTTTGCATCTAAGGACGGTCAAAGTGCCTGCCATGGAATGCCCCCTTGCGGAAACGTTGAGGTTTAACTGTCCGCTTACCGGAAGATTCCAGAGGAAACAAGTTCAACAGGAGTCTTGGAGCTTAGGCCAGGCCGCCATATATTATATACGTTGTCTACAAAATTGAAATGGGCGATCCCGTGTCTAGCTGCATGGTGACCGGAACTCCGCCCCACTCAAACGTACGCACCAGCAGCTTGACTGTCCCGAGGGACCCGATGTAGTCTTCAGAATTCCCTAGCATGATTAGGCCATCAGTCTCAGCATTGTCGTCCCTCAGCCCCAGCATACTGACGTCCTGATGTGACAGTCTTGGCGTGGTAGGCAATTTATCTGTGTGATGGACGCACGCCCTCGCCAGGTGCCCACATTGACAGCACTTGGAGCATACAGCTGGGCAGAAATGGTAAGTTTCTGCGCTGTGTCCCTGACCTTCACACCTGAAGCATGACATTCAATGTCCCTTCCTCGGTGCGCCTTTCTCTGTCACCACATACACGTCTTCGTCCGACTTGGCCGCACCTATCCTCTTTTCGTTCTCGTCTGCCAGCGCTATTTCTTCCGCCTTGCTTCTGGTCAGGCCTGTTTTTGCTAAAAGTTGCCAACGTACACTGGAGCTTTGCAACCTACAAACAATCCTATCTCGCAGCATTCTGTCCAGACTGTCTCCGAAATTGCACGTGTTTGCAATCTGACAAATGGCCAGAAGAAATTCTTTGATTGGCACGCCTGGCAATTGGCTGTGCGTGAAGAACTTGTAAGACCGGGCTATCTTGTTAGGCTCTGGCAAAAAGTATTGTTGCAGAAAGGCAATGACCTCCCTGTACGAAAGTTCGTTCACCTTGGCTGGTGCGCAGCATCCAGCAATCACGTCCACCGTGTTGGTGCTCAGTGCTGGGACGAGTAAAACCCGTTTCTTCTTCTCATCCGTAGCACCATGGCCCTCAAAGAATGCTTCCAGACGAACTTGGTACGTTGGCCATTGATCGGTGACCTCATCAAATGGTAGTGGGCCTGTATAGTTAGCCATTCAGTTTTCCTGGTGGTGTTTGTCCGATCATCCCACCCTCGTTGCCACTAAGTGACCACATGTCAGCACTTGCCAATGCCAACAAGGAAAAAGCTTGCTTTATTGTTTTGGGGCGTTGTTTTTATGCCCCCAGATCACAGGGTAAGGGAAAGAGAATACAGGGAGGGGAAAGTGATAGCCACCAGATACTCCATGATAGCCGCTACCTGCTGCATGCGTACTGATGTCAGAACTTCGTAAAAGTGGGCTTCGTTAGATCAAGTTTTTACTGTGTGTACACACACACACACTATATATATATAATATATATATATATATAGTGTGTGTGTGTGTGTATGTGTGTGTGTGTGTGTGTAACAGTTGCGCACGATTGCTGTCAAAAAAATCTATATCCAACTACGAACGAAGCCACTGCAAGAAGTCTCTCTAGCCTCCACAGCGTTGGCTGCTATGTATGGAACGAAGTATATGCGGTACGCTGCAGCATGCGACGCCGACGCACGTCGAGCTGGCTGTGCTCCGGCGGCCCAAGACGTGTTTTCTTCTTTACCTATTGCGTGGTGTTTTAAGAGGGTGACGGGAAACCGAAGTGAAATCTAGCTGGTGGGCGGCGCCCGATGCCGGGCAAGCGAAACGCGATGCCCACATCGCGCCGCCTGCAGCAGGGAACGGCGGCGCGTTTGGATTATCGCCTACTAAAAGCGTGCAGTACGCTACCAACGGCACTACGCACAAATCGCCGTAAAACAGATAGGCGAAGAGGCTTATCGCAATAGGCTTGGCGGCGATAGCTGTGAATGCGGCGTGCGACGACCCGGGCGGAGATTTGCTGTACCGGAATAAGAAACTGCGCGCGCCTCGCGCCTTTTCTTGTTCACATGGGCTCTTGCGGCCGGAAAAACCTGTACGATCGCAGTCTGCAGCAGGGAACGGCGTCAAGTTTCGGTTATCGCCTATTAAAAGCGTGCGCTACGCTTCCGACGGCAACATGCGCTGTGAAAACAGATAGGCGAAGATGCTTATCGCAATAGGATTGGAGGTGATAGCTGCGAATGCCGCGTGCGACGACCTTGGTGATTTGCTGGTACCGAAATGAGTGCGCGCCGGCGTTTTCACGCGAGTCGGGCGGGCTAGTATTGCGATGAAGCTACCGCAGCGGCCAGCTACATACTATCCTCGATCGCGCGTGCCTCGCGCATGTTCTTGTTTATATGGGAGCTAGCGGGCAGAAATCGTACCATACAATCGCAATTTTGCGACGTACTGACCGTTGGTGCCGAAAAATCTTGTTTTCCGGGAACGTATGAACCCGTGAAAATTGAGCGCAACTCTATTGGGTCACTCTTTTGTGTTCGCGATTGCGAACGTTGGTGTCGGGAAAACGTACGTAGCGGGAGCGTGTCAACGAGGTTCTACTGTATATCCCGGTTTTTGTATGGTACGTCAAAATTGCACTTTAAGTATATTTTTGGTTAAGTGAAATCCTGGAAATGCATCTTTCAGTTCTTTTTATATTTACCAGCCATATATACCTCTTTATCAATCAAATGGTGAACCATGGGGGTCCAAAAAATTATTTGAATTTGCATTTATTTCTTGCAGCTATATAAAATCAAGATGATGCAGGAATAAAAAGCAATGAGGGCCTCACAGTGGTCCCTGATCCCACCCAGTAGAAGCAGTACAGTGCACATAACGAATTCACATTTGCTAGAAACAATTTTAGTAATTCAAGAATTCTACTTGATTATTAAGTGTACAGCATAAATTTATAGCTAGTTTAGGTAATAGTGCTGTCGAGGTTATAGACAACAAAGTACAGCCAACATAAATGATTTGCAACATTCACAAGAAAAAAAGACAGCAGATGTGTGTGACCAGAATTGCAATCTGATTTCCAGCAAAGCTGTTTCTTTTGAACAGTTTCAGTTTCCTGTAATTATATCACATACCTTAAAAAGTTGCCATATATGACTGCTCCATTTAAAACCTTGCTCGCATGTAATGTAGCGCCTCTTGTTGGGAATTTTTAAAAACACACGTTACTTCGCCATAACATTTACCATTGTGTCCTCCTCCTCCCCTCATCTCATTTCCACAAGATCTGATATTAGTTGAGTTCACAGTTCTCCCAGGACACCGGGATAAATTCTTTGTTTGTAAAACACATTCATAAAGCTCCATATCGCTTGCATGCGTAATTTACTGCAAATGTCATAATTAGTCTCCTGTCTTTCAAGTTTATCTACATATTGCACATAATGTGCCCTTTGTTTTCGCTAACTATAAACAAAGTGTCTTGTTTAGTTCACTGAGGACATCGCTGAAACCAAGTGGAATGTCTTACGACGCAAGAAAATAGCAGGGGGAAACTGATGGCTCAGTAACTTGCAATGCTTCTAACTGTACCAGGAATGTGAAGATTTTGTCACGCATTGCCCTCACCATGACCTCCCTCCCCTTTCCACAAAATATAAACCTGTCGTAGCCTACAGCTATGTCAGGACACTGGGAAGCATAGCTGACAGTGGCCATATCACATGCTCTAACACTTGAATATGGATTTTTTTACAAAGGCTGTATTTGATCCAAATGCATTTGATTTGCAGAGATTTTCCACAGCGTACCACCAATTTTTTCTAAATTTGGTCTTGGTGGGTTTTACAGTTCTGCCAGGGCAGCGGGCACAATTCTTCCCCGTTCGTTAGACATGCTTATAACACTCTAGAATTCTTGCATATGTAATCTATTGCGAAAGCCCCAATTGCCCATCTATTTTCAACTTTATTTACACATCACCCATTAACTTATCCTTATAGTCACCAAACATAATGAAGCTGCCAGTGAGGACATGAGGCAAACCTATTATATATCCCACATGAAAAAGAAGAAAGAAGGTTCAATAATTATTCGTAACACTTCTAAATAAGCCAGGAACGTTCAGACTATGCAACACTTTGCACTTAAAATGTTGCATATTCCTTAAACATATAAAATGTCTGAAACACAGAGTTCTTGTGGGGCATTGAAAAACCTAGCTGAAAGGAGCAGTGTGATACTTTCGAATACTTACTTGCATGTTTTTAAAGCTGTATTTGATCAACATGCATTTACCATTGCACATAAACTTGGTATATTGTTTCCCCTATGTTCATAAAATTTGACCTCAGTTGTAGTTGTAATTACACCAGCGCAGCAGTCTAAGTTTTACACCGCTCATAAAACAGGCTAATAATGCTGTGGACCACTTTATACATATTCTACCGAAAAATTATGTTTAAGCGACCCATTTGGAACATTACTACACGTTACCCATACCATGCCCTTAATTTTCCCCAGATGTTAGCAAGATACCCTTTTTAGCTTACCGAGGACATCGGAGATACAAAACTAAGAATCTCGTATTATACATGAAAACACACGGAAAAATGATGGTTTAGTAATTAGCTGCAACATGAGCACTTAAGCAGGAAAGTGAAAGTTTCACAACAACTAAGAATCTCGTATGATGCATGAAAACACACGGAAAAATGATGGTTTAGTAATTAGCTGCAACATTAGCACTTAAAGCAGGAAAGTGAAAGTTTCACAACGCATTGCACTTAAAATTTTTCCTTTTCTCATGAAATATCAGGTATGTAGCTTGTGCTGCTGTTTTAGGAGTCTGAGAAACATTTCGATTAGCATCACTATGACCCCCTGGAATGCTTCAATGAGTAACTTTCTAAAAAGGCTGTCATGAACCTACACAGAATAAACATTTAGTGCTTGTCACTCAGAACACTGCTTTGTACTTTGAATAAATGTAAACACCGTGCCCCGCATAGTTTCCCGAGGATACAGGGGGAAACAACTAAATGCAGTGTTTAATGCATAAAAATTGGGAGAATTCAGTCAATGTTTCCAGAGCACATAAGCAACCTACACAGTTCACATTTTCTATATACATCACCAAAATGTGGCCCTCATTTCTTCAAAATGTGAAATATCTGCTGTTTTTGCTCTTGCTGGGAAACAATAGTGTAGCTCTTATTTAGAAACAGCCTGAACATGAACTCGACAAAGTCAGAAGTGACACATGCCTTTAGACAAAATTCAAGTCAATGTTCTATTGGTATCGAAATGGCTCTGCATGTTCAACCAATTACATTTTCACAAACATATGTATGATGTCCTGATTACACAATTAAATTTGACAGTTATACCTGCAAGAGGTTTGATTAGATTTTTGATGGTGATAAGATACTGAGATTGCAGCATTATGCAGGCTATCTCTGGATGGAAATTAAATAGTTCCAGCATTTGATAACCCAACGATTTCATGCCGCAAGACGCACTAGTCGTTGGGCACGGCTGATTATATGTTATCCAGACCTTGTCCTCACCCGCAGGTTAAATATTATAGAAAGCAGATTGCTTTTTCGAATACGGATATAGAAATCCCAAAAAACTGGGCATGATGCAAGTAGCGCAAGCTGACATTGGTTAGGACAGGAACTGTCACAGTGCCAGGCCTTCTCCGCAACGCGAGCGTGTATGGTAAATCCTGCACATTGTTCGCTACAGCAAGGTCTGAGCAGGCAAAAAAGACAATCCTGGCTGCCCAAGCAGAGGATACATAGTAAAGAAGAGCATTACTCACATGGCCACCATATTAAGAAAATTTAACTTCAGCTATAGTTTAGTTGGACTTTCCAGCGTGCAGCTGAAAGTACCCACTTTTGGAGGGGTGGGGGGGCAAATAGCATACTTTGCCTCCGCCCCCCCCCCCCCCGGTAAATATGCCTGTGAGCATAAATGCACTTGCATCAAGCTTTCTTTCTTTCTTTTTGATGAGCCTCGCCTGCATTCCTGATTTTTCACTGACTACAGCTGGGCAGTCCTTTACAAGTGGAGGCACTAGAGGTTCAAGAGTGACCTACCATGTTTTCTTCAACCTAAGCACCTTTTTTTTTAATGACCATAATGAATACGGTAGGGAAAGATGCTCAGATTCAGTGCAAATAAATCTGAATTGCAATATATGAATGGCAATCTTGCAGTAACATGTAAACTCAAAATTTAAAATTTCAAAGTAATTTAAGACATGAAATATAATAATGGTGGGCTGCGTTAAATTAACAACTGAAATGCATTTATAATTGTGCACTTGTACTGTTCCTCAGCATAAACAACATGTAACAGCTCGAGCTAGTACTGTTATCAGTGTCACAAACAGAAAATTATATTTTTGTTCAATCCTGCATGTTTGTGAAGCTGAATTTTTAAAATACATAGTCACAATGTCAATTCCACTAGCAGTTCATATTCAAAAGCAAAGAAGGGTACTCACATTCATGTATTAACTTCCATGCTTAGGTTTATGGGGCACTTTTCACGAGAATACAGTATATGTAGGGTCCTTCATTTTCGGGTTTTATATTTGAAATTCGGGGGACAAAAATTGGGTGCAATTATTAAAGAAGGAAATCAGAGAGAAATTGGGGTTTTGTTGCCCTTCATTCCAAAGTTCAGGTATTTCTGGCTAAGCTTTAGCTATACTTACCACAAGTAGTGGTCTTCTTTTGGACAAACTTTCAATAAACAAGCGAAATCACGCACATGAACATGTAATGGTGAAGAAAGTTGCTCGCAAATTATATAACAAACCATCTCTACGAATTCTCATTGTTAGGCATTATTAATACATTTTAAAGAAACCACACTGGCAAAACAAACAGACATGGGTTTGGTGATCTGTTCATTTCATTGTTATCTGCATTTTAACACAGGAAAAAGCAGTGCACAAGGGCGTGCTTCACAGAAGGTGTGACGCTTTTCCTTATATTGCAAGGGCTTGTTGCCGTACATTATCATATGCATTTTGAGAATTTATGTGTACATCCTAGACTCATCGAGCTAGGATGACCACACTTTCTTGCAACAATATTAATGGAATACGAACTAGACAAATCAGTCACACTGCTTTGAATGTAAAGCAGTTGGGTACACATTGTCACAGCTATCCTTCGCAATGAACAGCAACATCAGCGCTATATTAATTTGCTTCCTAGTGCATTACCGCTGTTTACATTACGCGATATGCAGGAAATGCCATGTGTGCCATTGTAGTGTTAATATAAACGTAGCTATTAGAAAAGCAACAAGTTTTCATTCACTGAACGCAGGCACGTGCTGAATATATACCTTCATGTATATGCCAGTTTTCGCTCGGGTGTTAAGACAGAACGAGGCAATACCATATTCATGCATTAATCACAATAACAATAAATCTTGACCACCCTCATTATTTTTGTAGCACCTCTATTTATTACTACCCTTTATGAAAGGGCAAAATTCAGGAAGAAATTGGGTTGCAACCAATTTTCATAAACTTCATTCAGGGTGCAAAAATTGGGTATTATTGGGTTTTACCCGAAAATTAAGGAACCTAAGTATACAGCATTACATGCAGATTGTATGACAAACTTCACTGCGCTTAAAAAGGCCCCAAGACACATTTTATAACAGGTGCACAATGTGTCTAATATTAAAGGGCACGTCCCCATGGATCTTTTCCTGCAAAATGTGTCTGAGTGCACCTTGTATTATCAGAAATCAAATGCTACCGCTGCCACATCATCGTAACCTTACCTGCCTTGCTGTCCCTACTGCACCAAAAGCTGTGCCACCATGTAATGCGAAACAGTGCCCATGATCACTTTAGGATTTTTTACTGGCATGACTTTTTTAATATTTAATATTTGGGGTTTTACGTGCCAAAACCACTTTCTGATTATGAGGCACGCCGTAGTGGAGGACTCCGGAAATTTTGACCACCTGGGGTTCTTTAACGTGCACCTAAATCTAAGCACACGGGTGTTTTCGCATTTCGCCCCCATCGAAATGCGGCCGCCGTGGCCGGGATTCGATCCCGCGACCTCGTGCTCAGCAGCCCAACACCATAGCCACTGAGCAACCACGGCGGGTACTGGCATGACTTTTACACCATGTGGCAAGCCCCTCTATTGTACCACCTATCTTGGAGGACATTGCATTGGCACAGTGGTATTATTCTTTTCCACCAGGTAGTGCCATTGCCCTTCAATGATGAGATTCCTTTATTTTGCTTGAGGCACTGCTTAGTGTTGACATTGAAAGAAATCTGCCCAGTAGCCATTGGTATAGATTCCTGTATAAGAGCAAAGAAAAAAGTTGAAGGAAAGGGCAGGCAGCCTTGTAAAATTGTGGGCTCCTCACTGCATGTACAGGAGTAATATTTGGCTCAGATAGTCTTGACAGGATCGTCTATTACGCAAATTTTTCACCACATTCAACCAGCGTTGTAGGGTTGCTGTAAATGCTTTAAGCTGTGCAGCATTAGTCTCTGCTGAGGAGTCCTCTCAGTTAATAGGTTTTCCAGGCACACAGCAGGGCTTCCTTCTTTGTCCGCTCTTGTGAGGCTGTCTGAATTGTTTACCTTTCTTTTTATGTTCTTGCCACAATAACTTTTTTTACTGCTGTTGTTTTGTCACTTAAGCAGTGCTCTTGTTATGTTGCTTAATAGGGTTGAATGTTATTCTCACCTTAAAGCGCTTATATTCAAAATAAAGTATTTGGTGAAAACACAAAATTGGCTGTGCCATTTTAAGGAGCACTGGAGCAAGAAAAAGGTTTTCCTCGTTTTGCCCTGCTTTGTTCTGCCGATCCCATGATCATAGTGCAAGGCCTCAATTCTTCACGCACATAAATTGACAAACATGCACCATGTGCACAGCGCAGCTTCAGGCTTGAAGCAGGACCCGTTAGCATCACAGAATTAGAAGATGGTGCTCACATAGTATTTGCAGACCACTGACACAGGTCAGTCACTGTAGTGCAGTTGTGGCAAGCCAGATCATGATCATGTCATCAAAAGCTAGGCATGCATTGCTCAATGGGCCATTCTCTTCCTCCACATTAAACACAGGACCTAGCCCTCTACTGTTGCATTTCCAAAAACACCAAGCACACCTGTCACCACCTCTATTATTCTGTCAAGCACCTAATAGGCTTGGCTTTCAGCAACTTCACAGTGCAACCTGCAACCACTGCACCAGCCTGGCTGGCAGACCTGTGTGCACAAGCGGTTGGTGGTATTGCGTAACCACCGCCTCTGGTTTCTGGTGGTGGGAATGCTACAATTGCTCCAATGTGCTATATTTTTTTAGAGCTGCTGCATCCACACTACGATAGAAACTGCTCCAGGATGAGCTGCGCCACGCAATCTCGGAGGCCACAGCAAAGAGGAGTTGTGAACGTCAGGTAGCGGTCGCCACCACCTTATGTGAAGAGTGCCATAGCATTTGCTGCTATTTAGAAAGCTAAATGAGCTAAAGAGTGACTGGGCTAATTCAATCCAGTGCTTACTCACACATGTTCGCTCTACACGCAATATTTGTGGGTTGTGCATACTTTAGGATGAAGTTCTGTCAGGCCTAGTAGAACACGCTCAGCCCATTGTGTTGTTGGCGTGTCCCACATTCATATATCAAACTGGTGGTGTGGCCTCTGCAGAAGAGGTGTTCCTCAACCAACATTGCATAATTTGTGCGTTCAGCATGGTGGCTGTGTCATGATGCACTCAGCAAACCGAAACTTACCCGCTAGCCTGTTATTAGTTGCTTTGCTGTGTCACATATATCTGTGTGTGCTCCTAATGCAGCAGATTTGTAGCTCAGCCACTTCACTAGCTAGACATTTCAAGGCCTAAAATAAAATGGCTCAAATAGCCATCCTGCATACCATGAGACTATTGCCGTGGGTTCTTTTTTTGCCTTTGTGTGGCTTGCTTTACCGCTGGGGACGCGCAGTATTTTCTTTTTCAGGCATGCTGGTTAACTCAGTGTGGCCACGTGGTGGTTGTAATTTGTTTGAGAGTGGTCACATACATGGATTATCTTTTTCGAGGATACTCGCTCACTAATGTTTCTGTGACGGGATGAAATGGCCTTCTTTAAGCCTCCTCCATTCTGTATGCATCTCGAATTTGTCATTCTAAAACATGTATTATTTGTTGCACTTTTAACCCTTTCAGTGCCTCTGACATACCGGTACGTTTCTGTCCCACCAAATCACTGACGTCAGATAGGAATGCAAGGACCACACCAAGAGGGTATTTGCCATTATCCGTGTCATTTTCGCACTTCTGCATAGCTAAAAACAAACTGGTGTCTTCAATTTATAATATCCGAGATAAAAAACCCGGCACTGAAAGGTTAAGGAGCTGAGGTTTTGTGGGGGAAAAGTGATCCATTAATGGTTTAATCAGCAGTGGTTGGAAGCATACTTCTATCATCGGCACCTTACTCTTGAACTTGCAGTAAGCATTCCTCCCACAACATATATTATCGTTATACAGGGTCATCATTCTTATGTTTCTTGGAATTCTTGAAAATCACCTGTCGCAAATAGCATAATTCCAATTGTCCTTGAGCTGGATTATTCGAAGAGGCGGACATTAGTAGCACTAGAAATCGACAAATATTCAGCTAATTAACATAAATGCACTAATTAACTTCCTAAATATTTACTTCATGGCACATGTAACAATTTACAAATTTTAGCTGGTGAGTTTGCAAGATGTATCCACTTGAAATGGATCTCCCAGGTTGACGCCAGTTCCGAGATATTTCCCAAACTGTGGGTCGAAATACATGAGCATTCCAGTTACTTTTGTGCTTCAATGCATGAAAGAGCATTTGTTTAAAAAAGTAAGTGAAACAAGAGTGAATTTTTACAGCAAGTTTGATGGTGCATACTCCTACATGTGCGATTAATTAAAATTTTTTGTTAATTAGTTGAATATGTGTTTCGATTCCTCGTGAAAGTAACATGCTATATTGAATAATCCAGTTGCGGAACTAGAACTGCGTTATTTGCGACAGGCAACATTTAAAAATTCCAGAAAACTTAAAGCTTATCACTCCATATAGCAAAAGCCATTAGAACAATATAATCAAACATAGTGCCATTTTGTGTGCTGTATTGTAAGCTGCACGGTGGCCACATTTCCTGTGCAGCAATAACTTTGGGGACTTGGAACAATGCATAAATGCTCAGTGTTCACTGAATGAACAGGCATGGCATGGATATGAATACATCAGCACAGGGGCATAGCCACGGGGGGTGGGGGGGCTTATGGGGCTTCAGCCCCCCCCCCCCCCCCGAAATGTTTTCGTGCTATCCATGCACCGCCGACCAAAGCAACCCCCGGCGCCAGAAATCATTCTGTATTTTGTCTGGAATGTCTTTTTCACGCTCGAAAATACATTTCACCGCGAACATTGCAAACTAAGGCTGGATTTCGCGGCAACGCCCATGCACCGGGAGTCGCATAATGCAAGCAGCCCCATCTGAGCACAAAGTTTCCAGGGGGTTTTGATGCCGAACGAGCTTGCCGCAGCATCTCGCGGAGGCCACGAAATCTATGGAGTGCATGAACGTTAATTCCCAAACTTTATGGGTATAAAGTTCTCATAAACTTTTCATGTGAAAGGTGCATTAACATTTCCAAAGTTGGGCTTTAGAGATGCAACTGCGGAACTTTGTGGGTTTAATGTTGTCTTAAACATTCAACACCAAGGGTGCACTGACTTTTCTAAAATCTTACATCGAATCATACAACGTGACAAGCCAAATCAACACACTATCAGACAAGTTGATAAAGCACGCAGCGAGGCCCGATGAGACGAAGCGTTTTGGTGGTTCATTTGTGCCGTCATGTCACAAAAAAAAAAAAAAAAAAAACATTTTTTTTCACCTAGGCCGAAGCATCCATGTCAAGACTTAACTAAAGCCAGCCAAGGTAGCTACGTTCTTATTTGTTTCCTACTTTGACATTTATTGGCGAGGACACATTGAGTCTGACCAACTTTTTTTTCTGTTCCCGCTATCCTACCCGCAGGCTGCCAGAGCCAGCCAGAACGCATGCGTTTTTCTGGTGTTGCCCCGACCATCACGCGGTGCAATTCGGTGCGCGTTCAGTTTTCTTTGGCCGAGTGGATTTTCGAGTTGCAGAGTTTTGGACGCTTTCTGGCTAATAGAATAGAAAAAGCAGTGGTAGCTTGCCGCCATTACTGTGGCAACTCGACGGGTTGCACCGCGTTCGCTTGAGCGCAACCTTTTTGGAAAGTCTTGTCTCGCCGTTGTAGGATACCGAGAAGTATGCGTATGGCTCTCGGTGGACCAAGCGTCTCAGGTTTTATTAGATATTCCTAAGGTAGCCAAATTAGGTGCACAAATTAGGCATTCTATTGTGGCCAACATACCTTCCTTTGTGTTTGTTCATTTTGGTGGCCCAGCCCCTCTAAAGGAAAAAAAAAAAAAACATTTTGCGGCGCAGCGAATTGTCGCATGGTGAAAGTTCGATTTTGTTACTTCTTTTGCGAAAAGTAATGGGCCACGGGACGCTTCAGTTGCCGGATATTCTATTATAGTATTGCGATAGCAATTATATGGACACTCCAGGCACATTCCTGCCGTTGCCATCGCCCTCATGTTTCATATAAAGTCCAAGGGCGATAACAGCGTGACCATGCGCTGCATGCTGTACCTATGTGCGAGTGAAAGCGTAGGGCCGGGGGGGGGGGGATTGGAATGGGTGAGCCGGCGATGGTGGCTGTCTTGTGTGCACAAAGGAGAAAAGCGGGGACCAAGCGCGCTGCCTTCCATCGCGCGCATCGGGGGGGAATGGATTGAATGGGGGCGGGATCTAGGATTCTGTGAATCTGTGAGTGCATAACATGTTTATTTGCCTTGGTTGATGCATTATATGCAGTGACTTTTTCTTAGATACGTAGATTTATTGAAGACTAATACGTATATTTAAATATCTTGTGGCGAGGTTTTGTGCATAAGTGCTTTGTTTCCAGTGACACTTTTTTGCCCTTTATCAAGCTGTATCTTCGGATTTGTATATTTCATTGTATCTTCGTGTTTCTATGTACAAGGGCGAGTCAAATGAAAGTGAGCCTACCCATCCCGGGCAATTATTGTTCGGTTCAATATCTGAAAGGCATGCGCGTAGCACACAGACATCTATCATTTACAAAAGTGACATGCAGGTGTGAAGATGAATGTTCTTTAATGCTCTCATACACTGGGTTGAACATGGTTGCGTGACGTAATGGATGCTCCAGAAGTTTAGCAGCGTGGCGTTGTGAGGTTTCTGACAGCTGAATGTGTTTTCTTAAAAGAAATTAGTCGCCGTATGGCTGCCGTGTATGTTGAACATTGCATTTCACTAGGCCACTGTGAAGCGTTGGAGCAAACGGTTCAAAGAAGGGCGTGAAAGTAGCGAAGGTGATCAAAGACCGGGCCAAAGTCACCATACAATCATCCCCAACAATATTGCAAAGGTTGATGAGCTGATTAGACAAGAACGGAGGATAAGCATAGATCAACTGGCAGAGCCTGCAAACGTCAGCCACGCTTCCGTTCACACCATAATTCATGAACGTCTCGGTTATTGGCTCTTGTATGCGCAATGGATGCCCAACATTTGGAACCACCCCCAGAAGATGGAGAATTTCGGCGCTGCCTTGACTCATCTGATCTGGTATGACAATGAGGGTGACGACTTCTTGTCTGCAATAGTGATCGGGGAAGAACCATGGTGCCACTACTACGAGCCTGAAACACGACGGCAAAGCTTACAGTGGAAACATTTGAATTCACCACCCCCAAGGAAAGCAAACGCCGTCATTTCTGTCGGAAAAGTGGACTTACTTTTCGATCGTCAGGGGCCATTACTGATAGAATTTGCCAAATATTGAGAGAGTATCAATTGTTTCCGATATTGTGAAACACCGGATAGGCTGCCTGTCGCAATCAAGAATACATGACATGGAAAATCGATGAATGGGGTCATCTTGTTCCACGACAATGCCCGTCCCCACGTCGCTGATGTGGTTAATACAAAACTGGCAAAGTTCAAGCAGGAAACGCTGCAACATCCGCCATACAGCTCAGACCTGTCGCCTTGCCACTTCCACATTTTGGGGCAAAATATCTGAAGGGAACTAGATTTGTGTCGGACGATGACGTGAAAGAGTCAGTTACAGACTTTTTGAAGCAGCAACCCAAGGAGTTTTATAAGACGGGAATCACGCGACTCGTTAGTCAATAGGACAAATGTCTAATTGCTCATGGAGACTACTTTTAAATAAAGTACCCTGTTTGTCATACGTTCGCATCGGACTTAATGAGAGCAGCATTCCGGGCAAGTTGGTAATCCATTACTTAAATGATATTGCGCGACACTAAAAAACATCACGGATGTGAGAGAAGACGACACACCAAGCGCTTGGTGTGTGGTCTTCTCTCATGTCTGTGTCGTTTTTTAGTGTCGCGCAATATCATTTAAGTTCGCATTGGCTCACTTTCATTTGACTGGCCCTCGTATATTTTGCAGAACTCCTGCTGTTTATACATGCTCTCTGTTAGTTGATTTGAGTTTAATGGCGCAAAAGCGACTAAGGCCATGCTGCGCCAGTTACAGGACAGAACAAGATCCAATGTTAAGGCAGCAATAGTTGCGTTCCTTAAAGTCGATGTAAATATCCAGTTTCATCTAAAAACTCAAACAAGTTACTGGATGGGACTAGCGGTTCATCGCCCAAAAATAAGGCAGGGTGTAAATGTATATGCTGGTGATACAAATTGTTTAAATGTTTCCACCTTTATGTTTCAGTACGTGGACATGACATAATTATGTGGTTTACTGTAAGCGATTCATTGAATTTCTTGCAAGTTGATGGGTTTTCTTTTCGAAATAGAAAATTGTGCGTTAGATGCGTGTGTCCTATTCGAAGTCGACATAACATCACCTCAAAGAACCGTGCTTGGTGTCTGCATGATTTCCGCTCGCCAAGCAGGGGTTTAGTCACATGTAACTTATTTATGCACGAGTTCCATTTTTGTTCCCATTTTGATGTTAGGGTCTTAAGAATCACTCGGCTACTGTCTTTGTATGGAAGTGTTATGCGAGTTATACTTTTGTGCGATGCCATGGATGCGCTTCTATCTGCCGCTTCATTTCCTGGTATCGCAACATGGCTTGGGACCCAGCAAAATCGTATGGTTCTTCCGTATTTCTTATTAAAGACTATGTTTAAGATATCGCCAAGCAGGGGTTCAGAGACAGAGTTTAGGTTTAGAGCTCTCAGGGCACTTAACGAATCAGTATAAATAATAGCATTCTTCTGCTTGTTGGCAGTAATTTTCTTAACTGCCATTTATATCGCATAAACTTCAGAGGTAAAGAGTGAAGAAAAATTATTTATCCGAATGCTATTTTCCCAATATTTTGTTACGATCCCAACACCTACATGTTCTTGTGTTTTAGAGCCATCAGTTTAAAATTCCGTGTAGTTTTTGTTTTTCTTGAATAGCTCGGAATTCTTGTATTATGTGTTCTTGTGGAATCTTTTTTCTTTTGATGTGTTAGTGTCCAGTCATATAGCTGTGTAAGATTGCACCACGGCGGCAATCTTGGTGGCCTTTCAGCAACCTGCAGGGCTTCATGAGGAACATCATAAGTCTGACAGTATTCTTCGTGTCATAAGATGAGTGGCCGAATCATGTTCGGTTTATTTTTGAAGTGTACTCGTGATTTGCACGGTGTTACGATGTTGTAGCATATATGTTGTGGTGATGACTGAATTCTTAATACATAGCAAAATGTAAGTAGCACTCTGCGGTGCTGTAATGAAGGCTCATTGCAGTCAACGTATGAACTTTGGGCAGGCGATGTTATGTAGGCACCGCTCGCCAGTCGGAGGCCGAGATTATGAACTGGATCAAGTCAATGTAGGACTGCCTAGCTGCAACATAAACTACACTACCATAGTCGAGGATTTCGGTGCAATTACTCACGATACACCACCGGTGACAGCTGATCCTGCGTAATATATTGGAACAAATGACAGAGTCATCGAGATTTTTCACTGGCCGTTGCATATGTACAAGAATGTAAATAAGGTTCTTGAATGACAAAGTGTCAGTAACATATTTGTCCTCAACTTGTTCATTCCATGGCCTTTACATTTTTCATATCAGCAGCATGCACTGCTTTGCTGGTTTCGAACTGATATAGTTCTAAAGTTTGTGTGATATTTTCTTTACTTATTAAATAGAGAAAAAATGTGAAAGCATTGATATCAGTTATATTGGGCACAATTTTTGGCACATACGAGAACATTCTTTTATGACAAAAATACATATGTAATGAAGCAGACGCGCCTCTGTGTATGTGCCATCTGAAGAGGAAAACGAAGGGCCGTGCCGTGATCTCGAGCGACCCCGTGCTTCGGACAGCCCTTGCAGTGCCTTGTTTTACCTAGCGTTCCACAACGTCGTGAACGAGAATAAACCTCATCGCATTTGGTGGAGGTGCGGGGTAGTAGGAGCTGCAGGAAGCGCTTCAGATAGCTGATTTCGGATGGCTTCCTGCAGCGTTGGAGGCAAAGCTGCCGTAGGTGCGTCACTATGAGGCAGCAGCGAGAGCTGCCTGGCCACCTCTTCACGGATAAAATCTTTGATATGCTGCGAGAGGGTCGAGTAGGTTATTTCGGTAGAAACCGCGATGCTCGAGACGGAATCGGCGTGCTGAATGTTCTGGCGAGCGATGGAACGTTGGCGGCGCAGCTCGTCAAAGCTCTGGCAGAGGTTAATGAGGACGGATATGCTAGTTGGGCTTTTGGCCAGCAACATCTGGAATGCGCTGTCCTCGATGCCCTTGAGGATGTACTTGATCTTGTCATCCTCTGACATGCTGGGATTTACCCGCTTGCACAAATTGAGAACATCCTCGATGTAGCTGGGGAATGTCTCTCCAGGCTGCTGTGCGCGCTGGCGTAGATGCTGTTCAGCACGTAGCTTACGCACTGCTGGGCGATCAAACACTTCTGCAAACAGAGTCTTAAACGCGGACCAGCTTGTAAAGGCTGATTCGTGGTTGAAGAACCGAAGTTTGGCTACGTCGGCGAGGTAGATCGGCACGTGGGTCAGCTTAGACTGATCATTCCATTTGTTATGGGCACTTACACGTTCGTATGATGAGAGCCAGTCTTCCACGTCGTGTTCGGCCGTCCCACTGAAAATGGGTGGGTCGCGGTGACGAGGGACGCCGGCGCAGATGCAGTGGCAGCCGGTGGTGCGGGCAACGAGGTGGAGGGATCAGGCATAGTGCAAGGCAATCTTGTTGGCTTATGTTCTTATTTTCGTCGCTTCGTACGCAATTTCGCATCCATCATGGCGCCTTTGACAAGTTTACTTTCCGCCAGTAACGGCATAGCAGCATGGTCACCTGAATGTGATGCAGCATTTCAGCAATTGCGCCACTTGTTGACCTCACCACCGATTCTTCGCCACTACGACCCTGATGCTCCCACGGAAGTCCATACTGATGCCAGCGGAGTTGGCCTTGGCACGGTCTTAGCGCAACGGAAAGCTGGCTATGATGAATACGTCGTCGCTTATGCGAGCCGTACTCTAAAGAAAGCAGAATTAAATTACTCCGTCACAGAAAAGGAGTGTCTAGCGATCATCCAGGCATTAAGCAAGTTTCGCCCATACCTTTACGGCCGTTCTTTCACCGTTGTTACTGACCACCATGCCCTTTGTTGGCTTTCTTCCTTGAAAGACCCGTCTGGACGCTTGGGACGTTGGGCGCTTCGCTTGCAAGAGTACGACATCCGCGTCATGTGCCGCTCCGGTCGCAAGCACTCCGACGCTGATGCGCTCTCTCGCTCCCCACTGACGCCTGATTTGGCGTCGTCGTCAGCTTCCTCGTCCACCCTGTCACCGTTCACCATCACTTACATGCTCACAGAGCAGCGCAAGGACCCATCCCTTGCAACGTTACTCGACTACCTTGCTGCTCCGTCTGATGTCCGTTCGACACGAGCACTGCGTCGCCAAGCAACCCACTTTTTAGTGCGGGACAACATTCTATATCGCCGAAACTACATGCCCGACGGACGCAAATGGCTCCTCGCTATACCTCGTCATATGCGCACTGACGTCTGCGCGTCTTTTCACGCTGGCCCCCTAAGCGCTCATGCCGGCGTCCTCAAAACTTACACAAGGTTGCGTCAGCGCTATTATTGGAGAGGCATGTACAACTTTGTGCAAAAGTACATTCAGTCTTGCACTACATGCCAACAAAGCAAGACACCTACACAGCGTTTCACAGGACCGTTGCAGCCGCTACCCTGCCCGTCTCGTCCGTTCAACCGCGTCGGCATCGACCTCTACGGCCCATTTCCATGCAACGGGCGTGGAAATCGGTGGATTATTGTCGGCGTAGATCACCTTACTCGCTACGCTGAGACTGCAGCTCTGCCAGCAGCGACCGCCCGTGACGTTGGTTTTTTCATCCTTCACAATTTTGTTCTTCGCCACGGTGCTCCCCGAGAATTACTGAGTGATAGGGGCCGTGTGTTCCTGTCGGAGGGCATCCAAGCCCTCCTCGCTGAGTGCAGGATAATTCATTGCAAATCGACCGCGTACCATCCCCAAACCAACGGTCTGACCGAGCGATTCAACCGCACACTTGGCGACATGTTGCGGATGTATATTTCATCCGACCACTCCAACTGGGACACCGTACTCCCCTTTGTTACGTTCGCGTACAACACCGCGGCGCAAGCAACCACCGGCTTTTCCCCCTTTTTCCTTGTGTATGGCCGTGAGCCTTCATGCCCTTTGGACACCATACTGCCATACCAACCTGACGATACAGAGTATACTCCGCTTTCCGAAGTCGCCAAATATGCTGAAGATTGCCGTCAGCTGGCACGGGCCCTGACTAGTGAGACTCAAGAACGTCAAAAGACAAGACATGACCGTGCTCATCAACCACTGCACAACTTTGTTCCTGGTTCGCTTGTGTGGCTTTGGATACCAGCCAACATTCCTGGCCTTTCTTCCAAACTCCTGGCGCGTTATCACGGTCCATACCGTATAATCGAGGCCACTTCACCGGTCAACTACATCATCGAGCCGCTCACAGTGTCACCAGACCTGCGTCGTCGTGGGCGAGAGACAGTACATGTCAACCGCCTGAAACCGTACTACGACCCGCTCATCTTCTCCGCGCCCCGAGTAGCCAGGATGGCTACGCTTTGCTCCCAGGGCATTGTAATGAAGCAGACGCGCCCCTGTGTATGTGCCGTCTGAAGAGGAAGACGAAGGGCTGTGCCGTGATCTCGAGTGACCCCGTGCTTCGGACAGCCCTTGCAGTGCCTTGTTTTACCTAGCGTTCCACAACGTCGTGAACGAGAATAAACCTCATCGCACATATTTTACTTGCTTTGACAGTGTGTAGTGTTCAAGAAATCGTTAGCAGCATCTTTGGCAATGGCAATGCAGTATGTATTTGATACATGAATTCATGTATTTGATCCCTCGACACATTCTTTAAGAGGGAGCTTTAGCTAGGCCCCAACTCTGACGTGGCTTATTAAAATACATGTAAAATGCAGAAATGCTTTTCTGATGTAATCCCTGGATTGCTTTTAAGGGGATTCGTTGCATTTGAGAGAGAAAGCTAAATTCTAGTGTCTGTTAGAAATGGAATTTCGAGTTCGGGCCTGAATTTTGTTTAAAATATTTTGAAAAATTCGCAAGTTCGATAAAATAGAAGCACAATGTTTACAAATTAATAGCTCTGCACCAAGAATAAATATTGTGGTTCTGTAAACGGAATCTGTTATAACAGTTAAAGCGGACAAATTTGGTATGCCAATTGGTATCTTACGAGCGTTGGTTACGTTGTGTACAAGGACCGCATTCCCATACTACTATATTTTTTTTAGAATCATGTATAGCATAACAATTTGGCCTGCTGTAGATGTACTATTAGATGCAATTCACAGAATTTTGATATCATTTCTCGTTGTTGAGTTACAGAGTTATAAACTTGATAGTTTCGTTTTCTGAAAATTTGCGATTTATCTCAATTATTAATAAAGAATTGCCAATCTAAATGAATAATTTGAAAGCAGCAGTCACTATAATTTAAGTTCTTCCTTTAAATGCAACAAACTTCATCAAATTTGGTGCAGTCGTTGCTGAGAAAAATGAATTCTCCTTTTACATGTATTTAGACGCGAGCACCTGAGCTAAAGCTTCCTCTTAAAGAGGAGGCCGAGCTGCAACGTGAGCCCCCCCCCCCCCCCCCTCGGGGAACGAAATTTCTAGCTACGCCACTGCATCAGCATACTGGGATGGTAGATTCTGTGCCACTCTTACCATCGTTTATGGCTAGTTGATCCCATTGATAATGCAGGCAGAGGGTGTCTGAGCACAATTTTTTTCGTTCTGGTTTTAGTTTCATTTCACAGAAAAAAGTTTTGTTCTGGTTTTTCTCCGTAATGGGAAAAAAATTACCCGTAAAAGAGGGCGGCAACAACGAGGCAGCACACGACTCGGCTTGAGGGCTTACGGACCGAGCAGCGGCCGCAAGAGACGCAGCTTCCAGACGTGATGGCGAGGTAGATGAGTGGGAGGACAGAATGACTAGATATAATGACACCACAAAACACTATAGGTTATAGAGGGCCATATTTCCGTGAGCTCACCCAAAATTGCCAAAAAGCAGTCTGTTACACGGCGGCAGTTACAAACTAGGATGTATCCGAACCCTGTGCTCTCGCACATCATATATCCGGATACATATCAGACAAATGCAATAAATGTGAATCCAGAGCCACTCTGGAGCATATATTATGGAAATGCCAAGGGATAAGTAAGAATAACGAGAACGTGACCTCTAGCAACAGCACACGCTGGGAGGCCGTGCTGCTCAGCTCCGCCCTCAAGGATCAACTGTGGGCCATTCAGCAGGTCGAGGATGCCGAAAGGACCCATGAACTCCTGGCCGTCATCTAGGTGGGGCTTTTGGCCCTCCCCATCAACTCGCAGGACACACAATAAAGTTATTTCCTCCTCCTCCTTAACGGTTCATAACAGTTTTGGTTTGCATGCAAGAACTTTTGAAGCAAAGTAATGATAAAAACATAGTATTTATTTTTCTCATAATGCATTATGAATTCTGAGATCATGCTCAGTGCCTTGAGTCAAGGCACCGAGCATGATCTTGGAAGCAGCATGTCATTGAGTGTACTCGTTGAAATGCGAGGCCGCTGCTCCGATACAATAAAGTTAAATGAACATAAACGAATGATAAAACTCCAGTAACAAAGTGTTGTACCTGTAGAAAACGAAATGATAAGCTCTTCAGCGCGCAAGCTCTGGGTTTTGCTACGATGCCGATCTGCTAGTGCACCAAACAGCAGGCTTAGATTAGTGGAGCGCTCGACCAACTATTGCTCGCACTTTTCCTGCCCGAGATTCGCGATTATGCGGACCCCTGAGATGCGCTCTAATGTTGATGTTGCTTGACGTAGGTTGTTTCACATTGCCGACTTTCCCCTTGAACTGCAAACAGATAAATATATTTTGGTTTCACTCAAAAACAAAATAATAAATAATGTTTCGGTTACATTTTCATTCCAGTCAAAAATATCTTTTTTTAAATTCTGTTTTTGTTTCGTTCCAACACACTGGGCAGAGTGCTGCTCTGACCACTGACAAGGGATGACATTCAGATACAATTGTTCCATTATCTCAGCCCTGCTTCCTACTCGCCATAAAATGCGCAGGTTACTCTGGCATTAGCACATGGTGGCTGTTCACTTCATTGCAAACAAGTTCGTTGTTCAAGACAGCATCAGGATTGGAGTGAATCTGCACCTGCCGGAAGCACCGAACATTTAAAGAAAGTGCCAAAACTGCAGCATGAAGGCGTCAAACTCTGCACACATGGAAGGCCTGTGCTGTGCCCTTGTGTATTAATTCCTGCTCTGCAAAGTACCATGTAAAATGAACAAATTACATTTATTATGTAGCACATGGAGCAAGTTTTTTAAAAATATCCAAGGCTATTCCTACTTCATCTTGTGCCGGAAATTTGAATAAATTTTCAACATGTGTTGTCATAATGGGCAGTAGAACATGTACTTCCAACAAAAGCATACCATATAGCGTGCCTTTGAACATGCTCCAATTTAAGAAATGACTTTTTGAAAGCCGTTTTATTACAACAGAGGTACATTTCCATAGCTCCTATGAAAAATTTACCTGTGAAAGCGTTAAAGTAGCACTGGTAGGACATTTTCAACGTATCTCTTTAATGTTGAATAATGGTCCATACCCTAACTTTGGAAAAAATAGCTCCAAGTGCCAAGAAACTGAATTTACTACAATACTTTGTTTTCCCGAACTACATTTAGGTACCTAGAAGGTGAAGGCGGCACGACTTTGCAATACACGAGCTTGCTCGGTTCCCGTGATCGGTATAGCTGGCACATGTGAGTGCTGTAGTTCTCTTTCCATGAGCAATATCATCACAGACAGCCTTATTGCTACAAAGCACTGGCAAATTTTGCTTTGCATCATGACATTCTAACAATGTTGATGATGCCCCGTCTAGCATTGCAAGGTCGCTTTAGAGCTAATCAGATTGAAATATTTGTTTCAAAAACGTTTTTCAAAGTGCCATTCTTTAATGTGTGAAAAGCATGTGGCAGAGTTTCCACAACTTTGAAAATTGGCCCAGTACTTCTTAAATGAAAACCAAACTTTGCATATGTACTTCCATTAGAAATCATCTTAGCTGAATGAATATATCTTATTAAAATTAATTCTTTGTTCTGTGTTAAATTCTCACCAATGCCATCAAATGACTGAAAGCCAACATTGAGCCTTTGTGTCCCGCATAGTTTCTGTCAAAACAAAAGTCTGTGATTCGTTATCATGTGCCACAGTAAATACAGGTGCACTTTTTAACTCAACTGCTAGCTATAACCTTATTTGGATAGTGTGCGCATGTATGTGAGCCTCTTCCTCACATTCATGCCATATGTTGTTAGACAAGCTCCCCCTCTTTTTATGAAATGCCAAGACCTGATTTACATACTAGGGTTATATTACCGTACCAGAAATGGTGCTCTTCCGATGTGATCAAATGAACCACAGAATATAGAACAAAAGAGACAAAATATGTGATGACACATCAAAAACAGAAGAAACGTACACAGGCAGCCACACCCAAGGTTTATAGAACCTCGATTCTATAAACATTGTTCACCACTGTTATCACACAACTGAAAACCAGCATTGAGAGGAAGGTTTATAGAACCTTGCTTCTATAAACATTGGCCACAACTGCCTACTTTTCACTGGAAAGCCATGCTACACAAGCAGAACAAGAATTGGAATGTGGAAGCTTTCTTGTGGTGGGAAGCTTCTTTTGAGGATTAAAAAAAAAAAAATTCTGGGGTCTTACCTGCTAAAACCATGTTCTGATTATATTAGGAAGCGCGCATAAGCAAAGAAAGAAACAAGGAAGGAAAGAAAGAGACGAAAATAAGGTAAGTGTACATTATATAGACCACATTTTCGTTTCTGCAAACGACGTTTCGCCCTGGTCCAGGCAGAAGGGGGGATGAAAGGGGACAAATAAAAGAAGAAAACAGCGAAGTAAACGAGGCTTGGCGAGTACACGAAGGGAAAAAAGAAGAAGAAGAAGGCGAGCTTGCGACGAGCGCGGGTTCCAGGGAGTCCGGGAGATCCTCCTAGAGATGCGCGCACGTGGGGCATACTTTCTTGTTTCACACCACAGTGGGAAACTCTGGATTAATTTTAACCACCTTTGAATAAATTTTAGCCATTATTTTAGTGCACCAAAATTAAAAAGTACACAAGCATTGCATTTCAGCCTCACCGAAATGCAGCCACTGTGGCCAGGATTGAACCCGCAACCTTGAGCTCAGCAGTGAATCACCACAGCCACTGGGCTACCACGGTAGGTCTCTTGGAGACTTTTGTAAAACAGCCTCGAAGCCATTTAGCAAGATGTAGATTTCACAGTGGTTCAATGCTACCAGAACAATTGCACTGCTTTAACAAAAAAAGTTACTCGAAGCTTACAATATGTGGAGGGAAAGCTCTTGTTGGTGTAAAGGCATGTTGTGTTTAATAACTTACATGAAGCTCAATGAAGGCCCTTGACTCACCAGAAATGGAAGAGCAGGCTAGCTATTCCCCTGCTGCATTATACAAGGTATCCAACATAACTTTAGCCAAACATTAAAAATATGTAAATGCCATGTAGCTGGACAGAATGAAGGCAGTGCTGTTTGCCTATTACTTGGAGATACTCAAATTAATGTTTTCTTCAGTCTGCCTGATTAGATAATTAGTCTTAATCAACTCAAATATTATGACTAGATGAAAAGTGCTAATGAGAAAATTGCAGAGCGACATGAAAAACTCTCGTTAATGCTTTCTGGTGCTCAATACATGCTTCATAAAAGTGTTTTTCCGAGCATGAAAGAAGCCTGCAATGCACGCAGAATTGCCTCACGACTGGCCGTTCGAGGCATGCGTGTATTCGCAGGCTTTTTTCACGCTCGGAAAAACACTTTTATGTGGCACATTTGAATAACAGAAAGCTGTATAGGGAGTTTTTCATACTGCTCTACAATTTTCTCTTCGATGCTTTTCATCTAATTATAATATATGAGAATTAAGACTAAATATCTAATTAGGCAGAATTAAAAAAATAATTTGCGCATCTCCAAGTGACGGCAAACCACATTACCTTGGTTCTGTTCAGCTACACGGCATTTGCATATTTTTAAAGTTAGGATAAAGTTATGGGGGACACCCTGTATAATGTGGCCACACCACCTATGAGGGCAAAGGCAAATCAAATGGTCACAAAGCACAAGGTTGATTGATAGGACTCAGTGTTGCACAATAGGGGCTATGACAGACACTAATGGGACTATGGACTGGTATTTACCACTTGTAGGTTCTCGAACTTGCATTTGACTTCCATCAGAATACGGCCACAGTGGCCAGAAATCGAACCCACAACGATGTGCCCAGTGGCATATTACCGTAGCCACTAAGTGACTGTGGCAGGCACAAAGCATCAAGACAAGGTAGCCTAATGACTATACAATTTTTTACTCAGTCTGCACTATATGCCCAGAGTGAGTGCTCAGTGGTGACCAGACTCCGGCATTGGCTTCCCGTACTGCTTCTCCCAGTTTTCAACATACTCCTTCTTCCTCAGCTCTCTCTTTGCAAAGTATTCTGGATACTGGGCCTTCTCAAGAGGATGCCAGTAGTCGAGAACCTTTGGGGAAAAAATGTGTCCCTATTAGAGACTGAAAACTACAAATACTGGAAAAGAGAATAGCTAGCATGGATTGTTCAAATGCTTAGGCAGCAAGCATGCATGCATACATGAATATGTGAACGTACACCAGCACTAGCATAAAAACTGCTGATTACATTCTATGACAGGAAGACTAACAACACAAGTCTTTCTGTGCTCGCGTAGCTGGAGCAGTTTTTCATAATGTTCTTCCACCAACTTTGTACTCTTGCGCTGATTACACTTGTACTCTACATTTTTAGTTTAACCCCAGGCAAAGAAGTATGCAAGCTAGTGTCAGCTGCGTCACTAATGAAACAATACAGTGAATAAATACAGTACCCAGTCCGGTGAAATAGGCTCTCGTCCGTAAGCAACACCTTCCGGGGCAAGCGGATCTGGAGAAAAAGAGCGGGGGAAGGTGGGTTAAAGCGACAGAACCATAATTCAAACTTGCGTAGCCTTTGTTCTCCACCAACAATGAGAGAGCACTGGCTCTTCTATCGCACGACCGCTGCCAAAGAAACAAGCGGGTTCAGTACCAATGAGTACATCACCGAACTGCTCGGCTTGTTTGTTTGCTATATTACAGAATACGAAATCAGCGCAAAAAATGACTCGGTAACAGCCGAATGCGACAGCAGAAACGCTGGACTTGCAGCTGTCAGTTTCTGCGAAGGAAAACAGCAGACTTAGATGGGACTCGTGCGCCAGACGCTGACACATTGTAGCACGGAGTTTAGTTTAATCAGACATGCTGCTTGCCCAGACGTACAGCAAACATTACGGATAAATTCGTCACACCGCACCGAACAAATTAAAAAAAAAAAAATATCTACAGAATGGCGCTCCGCTGCATTCTACGGTGCTCCACTGCATTCCGATGTACGGTATATAAAGCTTTGCCGGAATCCCTATGGGGGAAAGTGACGTTAAATAATATATGATGCTGCGCCAAATGACCACTTACAGTGCAAAGGAACCGGGTGTTGTTTCTGAAACAGTTCCTCTTCTCCTTGGTCAAGAAGCTCCTTAGCTACTCTCATGTCTTTGATGTGACGGTACATCTCGAACCGCTGGCGCATTTTCACTGCCTCCATCCTGAAGTCGTCTCTGAAAATTTCGAGAAAATACTGGTAACCTTAGGTGTCAGGCATGTCAAGCCATCCGAAATTATGCTAAACAGTGAAGTTCTATCGGAACTCGGGGGTATCCCCGTCCATCGGTTTCGCCCACAAGAAAATTGCCAGTACAAGTGCGGAGACGTAAACTGACTTACCGCTCAGTGAACCATGCTTCTAACCCTCTAATAGCTCTCTTATAAAGGCTGCACACTTGAAACTTATGTGAAACGGTTTTCGTGACCAAGTACGACATAGCGGTCACACCAAGGGCTCACCAACTCGAACAGTCGTGTGTGCTTTCAGTTCAGCTGTCTTTTGGATTGATTTGGATTTTAAAAACTAACTTGGTCGCAAGTTGCAGCCGAAGAATATGACACAACAATCCAACGGAGAAGCCCACGCGTATCCACAATTGAAATTACGCGCTCTATTTGAAGCAGTTAAAACATTGAAGCCTAATTTCCCAGGCGTGCTTGATCTTATCGGCCGTGAATTAGTCTGCGTGGGCGCGCGTGCGCTCGTGCGTGCTTGCGCATTTTCTTACACATCCGAAGTAGCTAAAAATCATGAGTCATTCCATTCTGTGAAGGTGGATGACCAGCGAAGCTGTGTAGCACGCGACAAAGGAGGTGACACAGAATTTGGAAGAAAGGTACAAACGCATTTATTGTCTTGATCGGTGGTCATCGCGACGAAAGGTACGCACACACATTTATTTTTATACATCTGTGTTCATTCTTGTCATGCATTCGCTAATAAACATTCGTGTTTTCATTTCGCGATATACTGAGACAAAGAATTTGAGATTGAAATCGCCGCACCGACTGGTGGTGAGACAGTGCCGTCAGCGCCTTCCCAGAGGGAGGAACGCTGGAATTATGAGCGGCAATGGAGCCAACTGTGGAAAAAAAAAAAAGAAAAACGACGACGACGAAAGCGCGAGCAGTGGCACGAGCCATCGCTGATGATGATAGTTTTTCTCAGACAGGCTTGTTGACGGACACGAAAAATGCACGTAACCCTAGCCACAAATAGGTTCGGTGTAAAAATTCCACCATGCGACTGGCGTCCGCCGCAAGCTCTGACAGACCAAAAGCAGAGGTTTCAGAGGGAGCGGTTCTTTATACGACCCTATACGTGCGCCTCTTTCTTCTTTTTTTCTTTCGAGCTTCTTTCTGCGGGAAGGAATTTACGTTTACTGTGTGAGTTGATCCTGTGAGATAATCTTGCATGAGAAAATAAATATAATACCGCATCTTGATGTTCGATGGATGACCCTGAAAGTGCTTTTAGCAAAATGTTCCAGTATTATTTCCGACGCACTTGCTACGTCAACAACTATAGGAGCTTGTAAAGAACCGTTTTCGGCTCCTAGAAATCCGTGGATGGCATCAATTATATTTAACTACTTAAAAAGGCAATCAATTTTTATAAGAAAACTAAGCAACAACCATTTAATGTTAGTTTGGGTGAACGTTACAAAACATATTCCAATATTCTAAGTAGATTTCTTAAGAATGCAAAAATGAGCTACCATGATTGCGAAATCTTTAAAAGCTGGAACTAATCTTAAAAAGCAGTTGAAGGATTTAAAAATCTTTTTAGGTAAATATTCAAACCTTGACATAAAGGACATTCACTATGAAAGTCATAAATACGATAATCATTCTGATACTGCAAATACATTCAATGATTCATTCGGTATTAGCAATCCATAGCTTAATGTTTCTTGTAGTCATGTATATCAAACAGCACCCGAAAATTTTTAGCGTTGCCCTGTTTTATCTGAAAACGTGTGTAACACAACGCACGACCTCAAAAGTGCAAGCCCTGGATTCGATCACTTTTATTATTTACATATAAAACTGATAGCACACGTTATTTGTGAACCTCCCACGCATATTATTCATCTTATTTTCGAAACAGGCATGTTTCCCTTAAGTTTAAAAAAAAGTCGAAAGTCATACCAGTTTTCGAAAAAGGTGATAAGTTTCTCGCCTCAAGCTATTGTCCCATCGTCATTTTATAATTTTCTTGTAATGTTATAGAGAAAGCAGCAGTAATTCGGTTAACGAGTTACCATTCAAAGTTCAACACTTTATCGCTTTATCAGCTCGGGTTCAGGTCAGGCCTTTCTACTGAACTAGCTCTAGTTTCTCGAACAGATAAAATAAAGGCGGCCATTGACAGCAGTAACCTGGTTGGAGCATTAATAATCATCATCATCAGCAGCAGCAGCAGCTTATTTTGCGTCCACTGCAGGACCAAAGCCTTTCCCTGCGATCTCCAATTACCCCTATCCTGTGCCAGCCGATTCCAACTAGCGCCTGCGAATTTCTTAATTTCATCACCCTAGTCTTCTGCCGTCCTCGACTGCGCTTCCCTTCTCTTGGCACCAATTGCCGATATTTTAATTGACATTAAGCATTACTTATAGATCTGTCCAAAGCTTTCGACTCAATTATTCATGTTATTTTATATGCAAAACTGAATGCTATTGGTATCACGGGTCCCGCTTTACAACTAATACACAGTTATATTCTTGATAGAGAACCAACTTGTTTATATTTCCGGAATTACATTCCGACCAAAAATGATTAATACCGGAGTCCCGCAAGGGTCAATCCTTGGTCCTATGTTGTTCTTGATATACATAAATGACCTGCCGCAGTGCCTTGAGTACTTACATTGTTTGCTTTATGCAGATGACACTACGGTTTACTGTTCTGACAAATACATCGAAGATTTAATGACAAGATTTAACAGGGATGCTGCTAATATTGTAAGCTGGCGTCAGAAATTTTTTCTAAAGATTAATACCACTAAAACAAAATTTGTATTTTTTTCCTCAGAACAAAAATTCCTACAACTAACCCATCAGCATTAATCGAGTCAACGGAAATACATAGTTCTAATAAAACTATTTTCCTAGGTGTAAAATTAGATAAGTACTTAAAATTTGAAAAACATGTTGACCTAGTCACAAAAGAAGTGGCGTATGATATAAGGGTTCTAATAAATTTTCTTTCGTTTCTTACTACAGATATCCTCATGGCCATTTATTGTGCAATCATTCACAACCATATCAATTATTGTATTTCATCATGGGGCAATATATACCCAACCCATTACGCTCCTTTAAAGCATGTTCAAAATCAAACCATAAGAATTATAACATTCCGCAGCTTTTCATGCGATGTTTCGTGATTACTACGCTGTCATTTCTTACTACAGATATCCTCATGGCCATTTATTGTGAAATCATTCACAGCCATATCAATTACTGTATTTCATCATGGGGCAATATATACCCAACCAATTACGCTCCTTTAAAGCATGTTAAAATCAAACCATAAGAATTATAACGTTCAGCAGCTTTTCATGCGATGTTTCGGGATTACTACGCTGTCATTACATATGCTGTCAGTTACAAAGCTAACATGCATCCCCTTGGTATTCTTGCACACAGATCTATTTTTGGTAAACTTCCTATACTTGTAATTACAAGTATAGGAAGTTTACCAAAAATAGATCTTGGATAAAAAAACAAACAGCTGTTTGTTTCCTATTAATAGCTCCACGTGTTTTGCAACGCAAAACATCTTGTTACCGATGCCTAAAACCAACCATGGTAATTGGACATGTATACATTTGCTGCTACTTCCTCCTGGAACTCCCTGCCACCAACACTTAAGAATAAAACTAATATGACGGATTTCATATCTAATGTACGCTCATGTCATCTTTCATTGTATTTTTTTACCCGGCCACGGCGGCCGCATTTCGATGGGGGCTAAATGCGAAAACACCCGTGTACTTAGATTTAGGTGCACGTTAAAGAACCCCAGGTGGTCGAAATTTCCGGAGTCCCCCACTACGGCGTGCCTCATAATCAGAAAGTGTTTTTGGCACGTAAAACCCCATATCTTTTTGTAATTTTTATTGCATTTTATCTTGCTGCCTTGTCTCTCCTTTTTTTTCTATCTGTCATTTGCTTCTCTCTTTATTTTTTTCGCGAATTACATAGACATACTGTTCGTATAGTTTCGCACATGGCCTAAATATTACAATACATTTTTTAGTGTTCTTGTCATGTGTTTTATAGGAGGTCCCCCATCGGCCCTTGACCCTAGGACCTCCTTCGATGTGTACCTTTTATCATGTGTATGTATATATTTGCTATATCAATAATAAGGCTTGATTGATTGAAGCCTATAGCCCGGTCTTATACCCTGCTGCTGTTCAACTATAGCACGTTTTGCGCCATTCTTTTGCATAGCGAAGTCTCGGTGATTGTGCTCTTTGAATAGGAGCTTTGACTAAAGAACCAATGACATGGTGTTTCAAACTTACGTTTATGTGGCAGGCGTCACGTTCTCGTGACGCCTGCGGCAGGAAGGACGTTCCACGTCCGCCGCCAAGGTATGTGAGTGATGGCGCTGGCTAACACTTCCAGGGTTCTACTAGGACACATAAATACCCAAGAAAGTGGATGGGGAAACAGCGCCGCGGTAGCTCAATTGGTAGAGCATCGCACGCGAAATGCGAAGGTTGTGGGTTCGGTTCCCACCTGCGGCAAGTTGTTTTTTCATCCGCTTTAATTTGCATTAATTTATCGTCTCTTTATTTCGTTTATTAAACACAAGTAATTTCCCCCTATGTTGTCCTTGGTGTCAGTGTTTGTTGGCTTCTCATGATATGACTAATGAAAATCGAGACCCTCGGTTAACCCCCTCTCTTCTGCCCCATTTGGAGGAGCTCCCCATGAACCTGAGGGGAACTCGGCCCAACAACCGTAATTGCTCCTCGCGAAAAGAAGACGGCCCGCGAATACACGCAAAATTGCCGTACGACTGGCCGCTCTAGGCACTTTGCGTGTATCCATGGGTTTCTTTCACACTCGAAAAAACACTGTTATGTAGCACGTATTGAGCAACAGAAAGCTGTATCGGGAGTTTTTCATGTAGTTCTAGAATTTTCTCATTGATACTTTTAATCTAATTATAATGATTGAGAAGTTGATTATTAATCAAGACTAATTATCTAATTATGCGGAATGAAAAAACAAAATTTGAGTATCTCCAAGCGACGGCAACCAACATTACATTGGTTCTGTCCAGCTACGTGACATTCGCATATCTTTAAATCTCGTTGCATGATAGTTGGGACACCCTGTTATATACAACCCTCAGTTCCCTTTCTTCTCGTTCAGACACACACGCACACACATTTTATATATATATATATATATATATATATATATATATATATATATATATATATATATATATATATATATGATATGTAATATCATTCTGACGAAGGCGGTGCCACGGCCGAAACGTGAAAACAATAAAAATGCAATTTTCGTAACTATGCTCTTTCGTTTCTTCAACTACCTATGCACCGGACCTATAATACTGGTGGAATCTACGGAGCGCATGGATTTAAATTCCGAAACATTATGGGTATAAATTCCTCATAAACTTTTGATGCGAAAGGTACATTGACATTTCCAAAGTTGTGCTTTAGCTTTTCAATTCCGGAACTTTGGGGGTTTAATGTTGTTATAAACATTTGACGCCAAAGGTGCATTGACTTTTCTAAAGTTGTACATCGGAACATACGAGACAAGCCAAATCAACACCATCAGACAAGTTGACAAAGCACGCAGCGACGTCCGATCAGACGAAGTGTTGTGGTGGTTCCTTTGTGCCGTCGTGTCACCGAAAAAAATATCAACATTTCTTTTTTCACCTGCACCAAAGCATCCATGTCAAGACACTAAAGCGAAAAAAGGTAACTACGTTCTTATTTATTTTCCTACTTTTACCTTTATTGTAGAGGACGCGTTGAGCCTATTCAAGTTTTTTGTTCTCGCTACCCGGGGGCTGCCGGAGCCAGCCAGAGCGCATGCGTTTTTCTCGTGTTGGCCCCGACCACCGCGTGGCGCATTTCGGTAGGCGTTCGTTTTTCTCTGGCCGAGGGGATTTTCGCCTGGAAGAATTTTGGACGTTTTCTGGCCAGTAGACGAGAAAAACAAACAATGGTCGCTGGCCGCCATCACTGTGGGGACTCGATGGATTGCAACGCGTTCGCTCGAGCGCAACCTCTCTGGAAAGTCTCGTCTAGCCGGTGTAGGATACCGAGCAGTATGCGTATGGTTCTCTGTGGACCAAGCGTCTCACGTTTTCTTCGATGTTCCTTCGGTAGACACATTAGGCGCCTAAAGTATGCACTTGATTGTGGCCAACATGCTTTTCTTTACGTTTCTTTTTATTTCGGAGCCCCCGCCACACAAAAGAAAGAAAAAAAATACATTGTTGCGGCGCAGCGAATTGTCGCATGGTGTAAGTTCGATTTTGTTACTTCTTTTGCGGTATGTAATGGGCCACGGGACGCTTCAGCTGCCGGATACTGTAATTATATTATTGCGGAAAATATTATATAGACAGCCCAGGCGCATTCCTGTCATCGCCGTCGCCCTCATGTTCCATATAAAGTCCAAGGCGATAAATTGTGACCGCGCGCCGCATGCTGTATGTGCGAGTGAAACCGCTGGGGGTGGGAGGTGGCTTGGGTGAGTCGACGATGGTGGCTCAGTCTTGTGTGCACAAGGGAGAAAAGCGGGGAGGAAGCGTGCGGCCTTCCGTCGCGCGCGATATATCGGGGGGAGTGGAAGGAGAGGGGGGCTTAGGATTCTGTGACCTGTGAATCTGTGATTGCGCAACTTGCCTTGTTTGACGTGTTATATACAGTGACGTTTCTTTAGATACGTAAATTTATCGCTGAGTTATACCTGTATTTAAAGGGCCCCTGAAATGGTTCGGACAAATTTTGTAGACGCGTAGGGTACAGCTTAAGTAGAACATTCGCACCACAATTTAAGTGAAGCGTTACGTATTAATGGAGCTACAAGCGATTAGAAGTTACACTCCTCCCTAGCCGTGCTTTTCCTCCTCAACTCGTTCGCCGAGCGAGCGGGGCTAAGCTCCGCCTTCACTGGTTCAGCGTCACGATGCGACGTCACATCGTCCACTTCCGGTTGTTTTGGAGCCCGCCCCCGCCCGCGCGAGACCTCTCCGCTAGCCGCTTGGCCGTCGACCCCAAGCGAGAGCTATCGAAGCAGCATGCGTTGCGAGCATTCTGTCGTAGCGCCGAACGTGTTTTGTATTCCGGTAACCACAGGCAAGCTGGTCATTTCGGCAAATGTCTGTAGCCATAAACTCAAGCTGATGAAGGAACTTTAGCGTAGACGTACGTGAGCGGCCTGATTGGTCTGCACGGTCCATACACTTGTTGGCGCAGCGCTTAACCAGCCAAACAAAGCGCTAAAATTGCTCTAACCAAGTGTAAAACATTTTAAACAATAATAAAAACAACGTGCTGATGATTACACTCCTGTGAAAAATACACACCAGCAGCAAAGAAGAATACACTTCGTTGCTGCTACTGTGTATGGTTGAGCTTTGTGCCACCAGGTGGCTGCACCGTGCAGACCATTCACATTTGCCCTTCTGCTCATCTCATGGCTCATCCCGTTACGGCACAGTTAAGCGGCCAGACTCTGTCCCCTTGCGCTTGCGTTTGACACCGGACTCGCGAAACGCTATTGCGTTAGTAATCTTCCGGTGTAAAGTGACGGCCACAATCGCGCAAATCCTGGCGCCGATGGGATAGCGGCAGTTCGATGCGCAGCAGCCTGTTCGCTCGTACGCTGCCTTGCAGAGGGACACGATGTCGCAGCTTGACATATTGCCAGTCGCTACGTTTGCAGTCCACAAGGCACCAAAGTCGAATCATAGTGCTCGCGAAAAGACTAGACCGACTCTGACCGCGGAGCTCTCGTCAAAATGGAGTACGTTGTAACACAAGCAGACGACACTTGCTGTGCGCCGGAAGTGCTTAAGTGTACTGAAAAATTATTCTTGTGCATTCTCTTTATGTTACTTTCTTTTCATAAAAACAAATTAACTAACATTCCAACTATCACAAAGATCATTTGTTTACCATAAAGATGGAAAATTTATCGATCACGCGGCCTTGTCAGCCAATCGGATAGCTCGCCCCACTGACGTCGTATGGGTGATTTCGGTCATATGGGTAGGGGCGGCTTAAAATTCCGCCGAGCAGTGTGTTGCGATCGGCAGTGATGTGCATTTTTAAAACCGTATAATAAATTACACGCTTTACGCGGGACACTTAGATGCGTCAATTAATGATCAGAAGGACCTACTCTAACGACTCAGTACGTTTGTAGAAAATCGTCAAAAGGGTTTCAGGGTCCCTTTAAATATCTTATTGTGAACTTTTGTGTGCAGAGAACGTGCAGAGAACTTTGTTTTCAGTGACATTTTTGTGCCCTTTATCAAGCTGTATCTTCGCATTTGCATATTCCATTGTATCTTCGCATTGCTAATGTGCGAGGGCTAGTGAAATGAATGTGAGCCAACTAATCCCGCTACCAGGCAAACCAGCCAACCAATAATCTGCGAGGCATGCGCGGAGCACACAGGCATCTCTCATTTGCAAACGTGACACGCCGGTGTGAGGATAATAATAATGATAATAATAATAATAATAATAATAATAATAATAATAATAATAATAATAATAATAATAATAATAATAATAATAATAATATAATCCTATATTATGTGCACTGCAGGGCGAACGCCTCTGCTCTGCACCAACCGATCCCAATTAGCACCCGCGAATTTCCTAATTTCATCGCACCACTTAGTCTTCTGCCTCATTATACTGCGCTTCGCTTATCTTGGTACCCATCCTGTAGCCCTAATGGCCCAACGGTTATCTAACCTGCGCATTACATGACCTGCCCAGCGCCATTTCTTTCTCTTAATGTGAATTAGAATATCTTTGCTCTTGATCCAAACCCCTCTCTTTCTGTCTCTCAATGTTATGCATAGCATTCTTCATTTCATCGTTCTTTGCGCGGTCCTTAACTTGGTCTCAAGCTTCTTTGTCAATCTCCAAGTCTCTGCCCCATATGTCAGCACTGGTAAAATGCACTGATTATGCACCTTCCTTTTAAATGATAATGGTAAGCTTCCATGCAGTCAGGAGCTGACAATGTCTGCCGTATGCGATCCAACAAAATGCACTGATTATACACCTTCCTTTTCAATTATAATGGTAAGCTTCCATGCAGTCAGGAGCTGACAATGTCTGCCGTATGCGATCCAATCCATTTTTATTCTTCTGTGAATTTCCTTCTCATGATCAGGGTTCCCTGTGATTAGTTGACCTGTAGGTAAACGTACTCCTTCACAGACTCTATAGAGGTTGACTGGCGATCCTGAACTCTTGTTCCTTTGCCCGGTTATTCATCATTATCTTTGTCCCTTCTGCATATTAATCTTAAAACCCACTCTTATATACCCTCTCTCTGTTAAGGTCCTTAATCATTTGTTGTAACTCGTCTGCAGTGTTGCGGAATAGAACAATGTCATCGGCAAACCGAAGGTTGCTGAGGTATTCGCCGTCGATCCTTACTCAGAAGAATTCCCAGTTTAATAGCTTGAATATTTCTTCCAAGCACACAGTGAGCAGCATTGGACAGATTGTGTCTCCCTGTCTGACCCCTTTCTTTATAGGTTCCTACTTTTCTGGTGTAGAATTACGGTAGCTGTGGAATCTCTGTAGATATTTTCCAGGATATTTACGGAAGCGGTCTGTACTCCTTGATTACGTAATAGCGAGAGGGATACTCTACAATGGATGTGATCCATTGTAGAGTATCCCTTCCTGACACTTGACTAAAGTCCAGTGTTGAACTTATTATAGCAGTCGATAGACACTTCGTATAGAGAGTCGCCAGTTATAGGAGGAGTTTCTGTATCCTGTTCATTACTGTTTCGAATGGAGGTATCCTGAGTCCTCTGGGTACTGCACACGTTAGTATAGAATTCTTCCGCTGTTTTTACTATACCTTCGAGATTGCTAATGATATTACCCTACTTATCTTTCAGCGCATACACCTTGGTTTGTCCTATATATGACAAGTTTCCTTCTCACTGATTTCAGGCTGCGTACATTTTTTACGGCTTCTTCTCACGTTGTAATTTCGAATATCACTTAGTTTCGCCTTGTTGATCAGTTCTGACAGTTCCGCGAATTCTATCTTATCTCTTGAGTTGGGCACTTTCATTCTTTGTCGTTTTTTTATTAGGTCCTTTGTTACTTGGGAGAGCTTGTGTACTGGTTGCCCTGGTGCCTTGCCTCCCCCTTCAATTGCTGCCTCTGAAGCCAGCCTAGTAATGGTTTCATTAATTACCTTTATGTCATCTTCATCTCTCTGTTCTAAGACTGCATATTTGCTTGCAAGCACCAGTCTGAATTTGTCGGCTTTTACCCTTGCTGCCTCTAGGTTGACCTGTTTCTTCTTGACAAATGTTACTCTTTCTGTCATCAAATTGAGGTGAATCCTAGCTCTCACTAACCTATGATCACTGCACTTTACCCCACCTATCACTTCTACATCCTACACTATGCTGGGATCGGCAGAAAGTATGAAACCAATTTCATTTCTTGTTTCACCATTAGCGCTTTTCCAGGTCCACTTTCTGTTGCTACACTTCTTGATAAAAGTGTCCATTATTCTTAGCTTATTCCTTTCTGTGAATTCTACCAGCATCTCTCCTCTAGCGTTCCTAGAATAGACGCCGTAGTTGCCAATTGCTTGCTCGCCAGCATGATTTTTTCCCCACTTTCGCATTGAAGTCGCCCACTACTACAGTATACTGAGTTGGCACTTTTCTCATCGCTAATTTAACATCTTCATAAAACTGATCTACTTCCTCATCATCGTGACTGGATGTAGGAGCGTAGGCTTGTACTACCTTTAATCTGTATACCTCTAATTAAATTTGATTACGACTACTGCTACCCTCTCATTAATGGTGTAGAATTCGTCAATCTTGACCGCTATGTCCTTATGCATTAGGAATCCCACCCCGTATTGCTTCTTATCTGGGAGACCTCTATAGCAGATGACATGGCCGTTATTCAGCAATGTATATGCCTCACCAGTTCCTCTAATCTCACTAAGGCCGATGATATCCCAAACAATGTCTGATAGTTCCTCGAAGAGCCCTGCTAAGCTAGCCTCACTCGACAGAGTTCGGCTGTTAAAGGTTTACAGGGTCAGTTTCCATTGGCGGTCTGTCCGGACCCAGATATTCTTAGCACCCTCTGCAGCGGAGGATAAATGTTGTTTAATGCTCTCATACACTGGGTTGAACATGGTTGCGTGATATAATGGACGCTTCAAACGTTGAACAGCGTGGTGTCGCCAGGCTTTTGACAGCTGAAGGTGTTTCCTAAAAAAGAAATTAGTCGCCGTGTGGCTGCAGTGTACGTTGAAAATTGCATTTCATTGGCCACTGTGAAGCGTTGGAGGAAACGGTTCAAAGAAGAACGTGAAAGTTGCAAAGACGATCCAAGACTGGGCCAAAGCCACCGTGCAATCGCCCCCAACGCAAATGCAATGGCTGATGAGCTAATCAGACGAGAGCGGATATAAGACCGAGCCTGTGAACGCCAGTCACGGTTCGGTTCACACCATAATTCATGAACATCTCGGTTAACGGCTCTTGTGTGCGCAATGAATGCCCAACATTTTGAGCCACCCATAGAAGAGGGAGAGATTCGGCGCTGCCTTGATTCATCTGATCCGGTATCACAATGAGGGTGGCGATTTGTCTGCAGTTGTGACCGGGGACGAATCATGGCGCCACTACTACGAGCCTGAAACACGATGGCAAACCTTAGAGTGGAAAAATTCGAATTCACCACCCCCAAAGAAAGCAAAGGCCGTCATTACCGCCGGAAAGGTGTTGTTGACTTTTTTTTTCGATCGTCAGGGGCCATTACTGATCGAATTTGCTAAACCTGGAGATACTATCAATGGAAACCGATATTGTGAAACGCCGGATCGGCTACGTGTCTCAATCAAGGACAAACGACGTGGAAAATTGACGAATGGGGTCATCTTGCTCCGCGTCAATGCCCGCGCCCACGTCGCTTATGTGGTTATTACAAAACTGGCAAAGTTCAAGTGGGAAACGCTGCAACATCCGCCACACAGCCCAGACCTGTCGCCTTGCGACTTCCTCATTTTGGGGCAACTGAAAAAACAGCTCAAGGGAACCAGATTCGTGTCGGACGATTACGTGAAAGAGTCAGTTACAGTTTTTTTGAAGCAGCAACCCAAGTAAATTTATGAGACGGGAATCACGCGACTCGTTAGTCAGTGGGAAAAATGTCTAAATGCTCATGGAGACTACTTTTAAATAAGGCACCCCGTTTGTCATATATTCGCATTGGCTTACTTTCGTTTGACTCGCCCTCGTATATTTTGCAGAACGCCTGCTTTTTATATGTGCTCTCTGTTGCGACTATAATTTCAGTGCAATTACTCACAATACACGGCCAGTGACAGCTGCTCCTGCGCAATACATTGGAACAAATGACAGCGTCATTGAGATTTTCCCCTGGTCGTTGCATATGTGCAAAAATGTAAACAAGATTCTTGACTGACAAAGTTTCACTAACATATTTGTCCAACTTATTCATTTCATGGCCATTACATTTTTCATATCAGCGGCATGCACTGCTTCGCTGGTTTCGAACTGATATAGTTCTAAAGTTTGTGTGATATTTTCTTTACTTATTAAATAGACAAAAAAACATGGAAGCATTGATATCAGTTATTTCGGGCATGATTTTTGGGACATACAAGTATATTCTTTTATGAAAAAATACATATTTTAGTTGTCTTGACAGTGCGTAGCGTTCAAGAATTCGTTTGCAACATTTGTGGCAATGGCAATGCAATTATTATTCATGTATTTGACCCCTCGATAAATTATATTTATAACGTGATACGTATCGTAAAGGAAACAACTTGATCGGTGGTTTCTGAAGGTGCTCTGCAAATATGCGTATCATACTTGGGGTCCTCAACCAATAATTAAGAAGTTGGGTAATTAAACTTAATTAATTAGTGAGTTATGCGGAAACCAAAAAAATGTCTGTGTTACTATAAGATATTGCGAATAATATGCGTTCGGTTCAGTTCGCTTCCGACGTGTTTTTCATTTTTAAATTCGTTGCCAAGTTATGTGGGGCACCCTGTATATATGCGAATTGTTCATTGAAGTGACGGCCTTATATGAGCGCTTACAAGACCTCATAGCAGGAGACAGTTCAATTTCACAGCCTGAGTCCTCTCCCACTACCAAGAATCTGGCGTCTCTCGGTGGTGTAATCTTCCTTCGTGTAATTGTCTTATACTTCGCTATCACAAATAATGCTTCGCCTTTCCGGCGAAACTGCAGCATCTCTCTGTCTTTTCTTTCCTCCTTTTTTTTTTACTTTTCTGTAAGTCCGAGTATAAGTGCTCCTGCGCATGGCTGCTGTTGATTCTGATTTTGAGTGAATCCGGCTTGCCCTCATTTCGGTTACTGAATGAATTATACAGGGTGCCCCAACTATTATACACCAAGACTTTAAAAAAGAGCAGCTGCGTTACTCGAAGAAAACCTAGTGCATATTGTTTCCAGTACAGTGGAGTAGCCGCCAGTATTACTTTCTTTCGTGAAATTGAATTCGACAATTCGAGAAGTACTGTCCTAATTATCAAAGTGCCAATGAGGCATTTGTAGGCATCCGCAGGCACCCTGAAATGACATCTAACTGTTTTCAGCGACGTACTAATTGCGTGCGACTTTTTGAAACTGGCAAACAAACCTCACAAAATATGATAAATACCACGTGACTGCACTCCCACCCGCATCATAAAGCAGCGCCCTCAAATAAACTGTTTGAAAGCAACTGCATTGCCTGTCGCAAACACGAAGTGACAGCGCATCACCTTGATAATGGTACGGAAGGAGCACCAACAGCAGGTTTCGCGGCTTTGCAGCTATTCCTTCCTCTCTACGTCACACTTATTATCCGCCTCTCATGGCCGACTGATCACATTTATAACAAAAGCTTCCTGATAACGCGGCTGAAGCGCCGCTCTGACCACGCACGAAACGCGAAAAGCAATGCATGTATAGGCATAGCATGTTTCAATATCCCGGCTTTGCTCGCACCGCATCGACAGAGTGCGCGCGCAGCTATTTTTCGCGCCAGAAACTTGCTTCGTATCAAAGCAAAATTTAAAGTGACGGTTTTAGTCTTCATGGGAGTGTATACGTGCTGCAAAAACAGGTTCATGACATAAAATAAAAGCGAAATGAACCGTCCGGGAGCCACCCACATGTTTTGAAAAGGCAAAACCGATGCGTTCAAGAACGTAAATAACCACTTCTAAATGAACCAAATTGGCAATTTGGACGCCTGCACAAAAACAAAACAAAAATACTGCAGATTTGTGTGCCCTTATTTATGAATTCGTAAGCGCCGTTGAACACCAGCTGCTGCCTAGACGACGTGTTCGAATATGTCTCCTGCAACTACGCAGTACCGAGTCCTTTTTATCACATCTTCAGTGGCTTTCCTGATGACCGACGCTCGAATTCTACGGCAGACATCCATTATCCTTGTCTTGAGCTAATCTGATGTCCGTCTCGATCATGTGAGCACGATCTTTCACATAACCCCAAAGAAAGACCTCAAGTAGAGAGAGGTCAGGTGACCTAGCCGGCCAATTATACAGGCCCGTGCCTTCCAATCTATTGTGCATGAAAAGTCGCATCCAGCCAGTTTCGTGCTCGGATGCTGCTGTGTGTTGGTGCTCCATCTTGCTGATATCACAGAAATGGAAGACATGACAGCGGAACTTCACTGAGAAACTCATCCACCACTACTTCAAGGATTTCAAAAAGTCCGGTGCTTCATCGGACCAAATTCGAGAAATCTAGACGATTCCGCAGTTCGCTATCTTTCTTCCAAGCATTGGTGCAGGCTAAGGTGGTACGGGTGAAAGGCCGAGTCGTTTATAATCCTCCAAACTGATTACTTGTAAATTGGTACCTGGACGGTCACGTCCCACACGCTAGCAAGAGGGTTTTAGGTCATAAATGCTAGAACATCCGTGTGTAGGCAATATGACTCAAATATAGAGCCCACGCCACTGTTTCTTGAAGCTGCCGATTTTTCTCTGGTTTTCATTGTTTCTAATGATAGCCGACGCGTTTGGTCTACCGCCACACTTCCATGAGTGATATACATATTTGCGGCCTTCCCCTTGTTGCCATTTGCAGATCCCAAGGCAAGGATCGTGTTTACCTGCTGCTCATTAGAGAAAGACATGGCGACTAACACGAAACAAAACGCACATTTAAACATTTTCACTGATGTTCTCAATTCGCTTTTGTGGCGATAGGTTTTGTGGCAAAAAACAAAACAAAAAAACACCCGCGCATTTTATCTACGATAAGACAATAGCTATCACAGCTTGTTTCCAACTAATACCAAACGCGACGTGTTACTTCGGCCGGGGCGCGGCAGATAAGGCACTAACTCGATCACGATGCTTTACAGCGGAGCTGTATGTGGCTAGTCGATTCGTCCGTCCGTCCGCCTGTCGCCTGTACGCCGAAAACTCCTCCGGCGCAACCTCATGCGAATGCACGAAAAAAAAAAAGCGAAAGAGAGGCGCGCGATTGACTGCGCCAGTAGTGACGTTGTTGCTCTCCGTCGCAGTCGAGCGGTCGCGCAGCAGTTTCTCTCCGGCTCCAAAATGGGTAGGCCACGCGTCGTACGCACTCCTGAGGAGCAGGCAGCTTTCGAGCAGCAGCACCGCGAGCAGAACCAGGAACGAGCTCGTCTACGACGTACCGATGCTGCAGCCCGGGCACAATAACGGGCTCGTGCAGCCGAGCGCAAGCAGCAACTATCCGGCAGCGTACCAAGCTGTCGTTTAATGAACCGTCGAGATAAACCCAGTGATAAACAACGTGGCCGCACGTTTCTGCTTCACTGGTTAACTATTTGTACGGAGTGCTTTGGTGGTGATTTTTTTCTTTATTTCCTTCATTTCGTTCTGACTAACTCAGAGGGAGCCTGTCCGAGGGCGCTGCCTTATGACGCGGGTGGGAGCGCAGTCACGTGGTATTCACCATATTTCACAGTGTTTATTTATCAATCGGAAAAAATAAGTATGCAATTAGTACGTCGCTGAAAATACCGCAGTTAGATGTACTTTGGCTGTGCCTACAAATGCCTCATTGACACTTTGATAATTATGATAGTACGTCTCGAGTTAGATAATTAATTACAAGTACCGTAATGAAATTTCAGTAACAAAAAAAAATTACTGGCAGCTACTTGAGTGTACTGGAAACCATGCAAATCCCTGTCAGGATTTGCAGAAATAAAGCGAAGTATGAATTAAAATCCGTGCACGTCTGCGCCGACAATGATGCAGTAAGCTATTAGCCACAATAAAATGTCAAGTGAAAAGGTCGAGGTAACTCAAAAGAAACCTCAAATGATTTGGGTGACAAAACTCTGGCAATAACACGTTAGGTGGGGTGAGGGGATCGCCGCGGGGGGGGGGGGGAGGTGGAGGTGTTGGCTCAGCCCCCTACTCCGGAAAACTCCAGGGGGCTCGTACCCCGGAGCCCCCCCGTAGTTGGCGGCTATGGTTTACGGTTAACCTCCGACTCGAAAAATAGTTCATGCGCCACTTCTCACACATACATGACCTTGTGATAAACAGCGCTGCCGTACGCCTCGCGTGTCTCCCGACCTGCATGCTTGTCAGTCCGTATGCAGAACAGACCTACTGAAAGAGAAAGCGACGGCGCGGTGTGTCTGCATGGGATGATTGGTGTTGGCGCCAAATCAGCTGCAGCATTGCCCCCCAGGGTCGCCGCTCTGGCCGCCCGCGGGCCACGCCCTGACCCCGTTCGAGGGCGGCTCCGGCTTGGACACACACACGTACTTGCGGCCTCCCTGTGTAAACGGCCTCAATAATCGGCGTCACGCTTCGACGTCGGCCAGGCCCTTCGCTGCCAGCGGCGCATTGATTGGCCGTACCCTGCAATGCCCGCTTCGGTGTTTCACCAAACGGGTAAAAATTCAATCAATCAATTTAAAGGGGCGCTGTACGACCTTTTTAAGCACGTTAAGAAAACGTTTGAGATCTGTAGATAATCGTCATGAACATGCATGAGAGCCAAATATATTATTCCGCTGCATGCAGCAGGAAGCTCGCAATCTCGCATGAAAGAAAGCTCTCTCTATCTCTCTATGTCCTGCGGCTTTCGAGGCCTCCTCTATTTTGCCGCCGTCAGTGACGTCATAAACTGCGCGCAGCACATATAGATGTCGGCTATTGGGCAATTGTTCATGACCATGAGTTAACTCCACAGCAAAAGTTCACATACACATGCACATCCCTCCAATTTTCTAGCAAACTGGGAAGCGCTTTGACGCTCTCGAGCGTCTTTGTCAGACACCAAGTGCACCCTAGCCTGGAAGTTCAGAAGAGGCCGGGGGAATGAAGAAAAAAAAGGAGGCCTTGTGCTCTCTATATACATGTCTCCACTGGCATTAGGTTCTTTTCTAGTTTTTAAATGTAGTGATTGAAAGGCATCGCGCTCACTCCAGTGTGTTCTCAGCTGGGCATGGGGAAAAGAAAGAGAGGTGTTGCAGAGTCTCTTTAAGGTCGCAACGCCACAGTTCATAGAATCTCCATTTAGTCGTTTATACTTTACGATGACATTTTGACAATTTGGGGCTGTATTGCACTCAACCTCGAAGGCAACACGACGTTCAGCTTGACATGATAATCCTGAAACACATATGCATATATTATCTGAATGACTGCTACTAGGAGGAAATGAGTGAAAGTGTTTCAGAGAGAGAGTAAAACATCTTTATTAATAATATTTGAATGGCGAGATGAGTGTGAGAGGAACCCTCAGTGTTTCAGAAAAGAAAAATGCTAGAGAGCGTTTATTAGGTTCAGTATGGTTGGCTGAAAGTAATGTTGTGCTCTGCCGACAGCGACGGACAGTAGGAAGAGAAAATCAGTGGCGGAGCCAGAAATTATTATTTATTTTTATTTTTATTAAATAAAGGGGAGTGGGGAGTGGCCCTCATCGTGCGTCGGTGGAGGCCTCGAAAGTGCGGGAAATGCAAGACTTCCATAATTCATGGTATCCATTTCCATTTTCATTGCGCCTATTAAGAACAAACCAAGCGCTTAACAAGTGTTCGGTCTATCCGGAAGTTCGGCTTAGCCAAGTTCATTTTATCGGCAGACTATATTACTCTTGACTAAGATAAGTGTTTCCATAGGCTTTACTATGGACGGCATTAGCACAGCACCTTGATTCACCTGTTAAGATCACCCTAATAGCCAACAAAATTGAAGGCCCACAAACAGACGATGTGAACCTGGGAACGTCTACTGATTAATCGGCATGGATAAAGCTTGTCCATTGAACTATGAACTATGTCCATTGAATCAGATGTATGCGTAAGAGACAACGCCGGCAATATCATTACTAATATGGATGAGATAGTTCAAGTGGCTGAGGATTTCTATAGAGATTTATACAGTACCTGTGGCACCCTCGACGATAATGGAAGAGAAATTAGTCCAGAGGAATTCGAAATCCCAAAGGTAACGCCGGAAGAAGTAAAGAAAGCCTTGGGAGATATGCAAAGGGGGAAGGCAGCTGGGGAGGATCAGGTAACAACAGATTTGTTGAAGGATGGTGGGCAGATTGTTCTAGAGAAACTGGCCACCCTGTATACGCAATGCCTCATGACCTCGAGCGTACCGGAATCTTGGAAGAACGCTAACATAATCCTAATCCATAAGAAAGGGGACGCCAAAGACTTGAAAAATTATAGACCGATCAGCTTACTGTCCGTTGCTTACAAACTATTTACTAAGGTAATCGCAAATAGAATCAGGAACACCTTAGACTTCTGTCAAGCAAAGGACCAGGCAGGATTCCGTAAAGGCTTCTCAACAATAGATCATATTCACACTATCAATCAGGTGATAGAGAAATGTGCGGAATATAACCAACCCTTATATATAGCTTTCATTGATTACGAAAAAGCGTTTGATTCTGTCGAAACCTCAGCAGTCATAGAGGCAATACGGAATCAGGGTGTAGACGAGCCGTATGTAAAAATACTGAAAGATATCTATAGCGGCTCCACAGCCACCGTAGTCCTCCATAAAGCAAGCAACAAAATCCCAATAAAGAAAGGCGTCAGGCAGGGAGATACGATATCCCCAATCCTATTCACAGCGTGTTTACAGGAGGTATTCAGAGACCTGGATTGGGAATAATTGGGGATAAAAGTTAATGGAGAATACCTTAGTAACTTGCGATTCGCTGATCATATTGCCTTGCTTAGTAACTCAGGGGACCAATTGCAATGCATGCTCACTGAACTGGAGAGGCAAAGCAGAAGAGTGGGTCTAAAAATTAATCTGCAGAAAACTAAAGTAATGCTTAACAGTCTCGGAAGAGGACAGCAATTTACAATAGGCAGCGAGACACTGGAAGTCGTAAGAGAATACATCTACTTAGGGCAGGTAGTGACGGTGGATCCGGATCATGAGACGGAAATAATCAGAAGCATAAGAATGGGCTGGGGTGCGTTTGGCAGGCATTCTCAGATCATGAACAGCAGGTTGCCATTATCCCTCAAGAGAAAAGTATATAATAGCTGTGTCTTACCAGTACTCACCTACGGGGCAGAAACCTGGAGGCTTACGAAAAGGGTTCTACTCAAATTGAGGACGACGCAACGAGCTATGGAAAGAAGAATGATAGGTGTAACGTTAAGGGATAAGAAAAGAGCAGATTGGGTGAGGGAACAAACGCGAGTTAATGACATCTTAGTTAAAATCAAGAAAAAGAAATGGGCATGGGCAGGACATGTAATGAGGAGGGAAGATAACCGATGGTCATTAAGGGTTACGGACTGGATCCCAAGGGAAGGGAAGCGTAGCAGGGGGCGGCAGAAAGTTAGGTGGGCGGATGAGATTAAGAAGTTTGCAGGCATGGCATGGCCACAATTAGTACATGACCGGGGTTGTTGGAGAAGTATGGGAGAGGCCTTTGCCCTGCAGTGGGCGTAACCAGGCTGCTGCTGCTGCTGCTGATGATGATGATGATGATTGAACTATGACACATTCAATGAGTCAAGAAGACGCGAAAATCGCTAACATTTCATCTCTGAAATCATGGCTTGGTTGGGAAACATGCAGTCCGTTACCCATCACATTTTATATATTTGAGAGTGAGCCAGTAAATCGGGTCTGTATCAAGTAAAACAGACCCCGGTGAGTTCTACATAAATGCAGAGCTATAGTTATCCGGGCTTGTCAAGTCAATTATTATTCACTTACGTGAGCTGGGAAACAAGACAAAACTCTTAATTTAGAGTGAAAAGCATCATTTTGTAAAAATATTTCATTAAAACTTGGCTCTCTTGTCTTGGTGCAAGGTCGAAAACACCCTTACACCTATGGAACATCCTTCACAAGCGCAGTTCAGTGATCCTAAGTTCCTAGAGCTGTGTAAATGGTGTCTTTATGAATGTGACACTCAGTTGCGTCTATACCGGGTGTTTCTACAAAGACATTAAGTAATATATAAAAATATCCGTTTTGAAATAAAATGACGGTTTAATCGGAGACACGCCGTCAGAGGTGGTGAGCATGGAGTGACGGGTGATACGGAGTAATTAGTCGATGATGATCATAATCATAATCATCATCATAATACTATTTTATGCCTACTGCAGGACGAAGGCCTCTCCCTGCGATCTCCAATTACCCCTGTCTTGCGACAACCGATTCCAACTAGCGCCTGCGAATTTCCTAATTTCATCGCTCCACCTAGTCTTTTGCCATCCTCGACTGCGCTTCCCTTCTCTCGGCACCCATTCTGTAACGCTAGTGGTCCAGCGGTTATCTAACCTGCGCATTACATGACCTGCCCAGCTCCATTTTTTTCTCTTAATGTCAATTAAAATATCGGCTATACCCGTTTTAATTCTCTCTGATCCAAACCGCTCTTTCTGTCTATGCCTAGCATTCTTAGTTCCATCGCTCTTTGCGCGGTCCTTAACTTGGTCTCAAGCTTCTTTGTCAATTACTCTCCAAGTCTTTGCCCCATATGTCAGCACTGGTAAAATGCACTGATTATACACCTTCCTTTTCAATGATAATGGTAAGTTTCCATGCAGTCAGGAGCTGACAATGTCTGCCGTATGCTATCCAACCCATTTTTATTCTTCTGTGAATTTCCTTCTCATGATCAGGGCTCCCTGTGATTAGTTGACTTGTAGATAAACGTACTCTCTCACAGACTCTAGAGGTTGACTGGCGATCCTGAACTCTTGTTCCCTTGCCCGGCTATTCATGATTATCTTTGTCATCTGCATAATTATTTTCAACCCCACTCTTACACTCTCTCTGTTAAGGTCCTCAATCATTTGTTGAACTCGTCTGCATTGTTGCTGAATAGAACAATGTCATCGGCAAACCGAAGGTTGCTGAGATATTCGCTGTCGATTCTTACTCCTAAGCCTTTCCAGTTTAATATCTTGAATACTTCTTCCAAGCGCGCAGTCAATAGCATTGGAGAGATTGTGTCTCCCTGTCTGACCCCTTTCTTTATAGGTATCTTCCTTCTTTTCTTGTGTAGAATTATGGTAGCTGTAGAACCTCTGTAGATATTTTCCAAGATATTTACGTAAGCGTTCTGTACTCCTTGATTACGTAATGCCTCTATAACTGCTGGTATTTCTACTGAACCAAATGCCTTTTCGTAATCTATGGAAGCCATATAGATAGGGTGATTGTACTCTGCGGATTTCTCGATTGCCTGATTAACGATGTGGATGTGATCCATTGCAGAGTACCCCTTCCTGAAGCCAGCCTGTTCCCTTGGTTGAGTAAAGTCCAGTATTGCCCTTAATATATTGGAGATTATTTCGGTGAATATTTTAGATAATACTGGGAGTGAGCTAATGGGCCTATAATTTTACAATTCTTTAACGTCTCCCTTTTTTGTAGATTAGTATAATGTTTGCATTCTTCCAGTTTTCTGGGACCTTTGCAGTCGATAGACACTTCGTATATAGAACCGCCAGTTTTCCAAGCGTTATGCCTCCTCCATCTTTGATTAAATCGGCTGTTTTTCCCTCTTCTCCTGCCGCTATTCCTCCTTTCATGTCTTGCGAGACCCTTTTGACCACATCGCTAATTAATGGAAGGAGTTTCTGTATCCTGTTCATTACTGTTTCTAATGGAGGTATCCTGACTCCTCTGGGTACTGCACAGATCAGTATAGAATTCTTCCGCTGCTTTTACTATACCTTCGAGATTGCTTATGATATTTCCCGTTTATCGTTTAGTGCATACAACTTGGTTTGTCCTATGCCAAGTTTCCTTCTCACTGATTTCTCACTGAATTAGTCGCTGATTAACCAAAATCAATTAATGAACTTTTATACATTTAGTTTCATCAGGCTCATCGTAATTGGGCAATTGAAGTAAACTATATACAAATCATATGAGCTTTTGGATCTAAAAAAATGATTACCCGCGAAACTGTGGCACGATGAAATTCGGCTATCAGAGCGCGCGAAACCGAAACTGGGAGGCTGAGCGCAAAGCTCACCCCTTAAGGTACCTCAGGGCGACGGTCTGCCTACGTCACCCGCTGTTGGGTGACGTAAGCAGAACGTCGCCTCGAGGAGTCAGCCACGCCCGGCTCGGGCGCGGCTGACGACTTGTCGCGCGAGGCGAAACCGAACACAAACTGAACGTGCGTTTCGAACTTATCCGCACTCTTTCTTTATGAACACCAAGGCGCCGCGTTACACCAGCGTCTCGGGCGACATGCCGGACAGGTCGCGCTAGATAAAGCGCCAGCTCTGCCACTAACTTCTATGGAACGTGTTTGAGGGTGCTGCTTTTTTGATGCAGTGGGTGGTTAGTCACGTGACATCTTTCAATTTTCGGGAGCTTTCTTTATCAGCCGGAAAAAATAAACGGGCTAAAAGTTCCTGGCCAAAAAGATGTTTCAATTTCCTACAATTTCTTCATTTTGAAAGCACGGCATTCATAACAGTAATTAAAGATTAGCTAATAGCAAATAATTATTCAACTGAATGAAATAACAACAAAATTACTGGCGGCTACTCTACTCGAACGTGAACAATGTGCACTTGGTTATATCATGCATCGCGTCCTTTTTTAAAACGCGGTGCATGATAGCTGTGACACCCTGTATATCAAACGAAGCGACGCGTAGGTGAAGGTCGCTATATGTACCGAAAACATCACAACCGCCTGCTATAGTTACTTTCTTCATGCATCCAAGCGGTTCTTAATGCCCCATGTACTAGCTATATATAAGCATAAATTCAAACACGAACAAGTCGAAAACGACAAGCATTCGCTGTCGTTCGTGTTAGCAGATTCGCCTGCATACGCATGAGTGGTTTAAGGCTCAAGCACGTACACATGTACGTGGGACTAAACCATGCTTAGAAGCCGGCTATTGAGCGATCGCACGTGCGTGTGTGTGTGTGTGTGTGTGTGTGTGTGTGTGTGTGTGTGTGTGTGTGTGTGTGTGTGTGTGTGTGTGTGTGTGTGTGTGTGTGTGTGTGTGTGTGTGTGTGTGTGTGTGTGTGTGTGTGTGTGACCCGCCGTGGTTGCTCAGTGGCTATGGTGTTGGGCTGCTGAGCACGAGGTCGCGGGATCGAATCCCGGCCACGGCGGCCGCATTTCGATGGGGGGCGAAATGCGAAAAAAAACACCTGTGTGCTTAGATTTAGGTGCACGTTAAAGAACCCCAGGTGGTCAAAATTTCCGCAGTCCTCCACTACGGCGTGCCTCATAATCAGAAAGTGGTTTTGGCACGTAAAACCCCAAATATTATTATTGTGTGTGTGTGTGTGTGTGTGTGTGTGTGTGTGTGTGTGTGTGTGTGTGTGTGTGTGTGTGTGTGTGTGTGTGTGTGTGTGTGTGTGTGTGTGTGTGTGTGTGTGTGTGTGTGTGTGTGTTTATACTGACGATACAACCCGCCGTGGTTGCTCAGTGGCTATGGTGTCGGGCTGCTGAGCACGAGGTCGCGGGATCGAATCCCGGCCACGGCGGCCGCATTTCGATGGGGGCGGAATGCGAAAACACCCGTGTGCTTAGATTTAGGTGCACGTTAAAGAACCCCAGGTGGTCAAAATTTCCGGAGTCCTCCACTACGGCGTGCCTCATAATCAGAAAGTGGTTTTGGCACGTAAAACCCCAAATATTATTATACTGACGATACAGACACAGCCAAGAGAACTTATCGCTACATATGGTTAAAAGAAACCTTCTTATAGCGCGTCTTTTTTTCATTCCTTATTTAATTTTTGGTAACAAAGCTTTCGAATAGGGGCCCCAATAGTTTGGGGCCCCAAAGAGCTTTGCGGGTGTTAGCGTTGGGGCACGCAGGAGTGAAGAGCCTCTATAGGTTTAGAATAGGGCTTTGCGTTTGCGGATAACGTCTTGCGCTGAAAGCGCCGCTACGGCGTCAAAACAAAGCTATTAGAAATAATTAAATAAGATAGACCATTTTATGATAGGAATAGTAGTTTTGACTTGCGTGTATTCGCGTTTAATTACAATTTAGAGGTTATTCTGTAAGCAGCAAACAATTAGTTGCGCTTAGTTTTGAGCAACAAAACCAACTTTACGTGCCTTCACCAGCCAAGCTTAGCCGTGTTAGGCCTACGAGCCATAAAATCCACAATCGAATTCGGAATCAGTGGCGTCTAATGAATCAATCTTGATAACACACGCTAGTTGAGAGAAAGCGATAACCGCAGTCACTTCTCCTAGCTTGCGAACTTCACGTGTTACCGCGACTCAAACCCAGTTTGGTGCTAGGTTAGAGCCGTCGCTTCGATGGGTGCCGCTATGTTTGTTGACGCAAAGCTTTTGGGGCCGCTAGTTGGGACCCGGCTAAATTGGTGAAATAGCGTTCCCAACGCAAAACCCAAACGCAGTTTGCGTCTCGCGCATGCGCAGTGGCTTCGACGCTATTTCTTTGGGGCCCAAAAACATTTGAGGCCCCTATTCTAAAACTCTAATATATGCAGGCCGACACTCTGCAGACGGCACGTTCTGCACTTTAAACCAATTTACACCCTTAAGGGTAAACTGGTTTACAGTATATGTGTGAAGTGTTTACAACAATGCTCAACAAAACTATTTCGCTGACGCCTGACTAGCTGTATAAGCTTCAATCTGCTAACTGGTCTTGCACAAGGCAGATTTCAAGCTACGCAAATTCTTAGAGTGGTCTGTTAGTATACTCTATGCTTTCCATGTGAATTGGAGCGTTGACGATCTTTCTGCTGGGTCTTGCGGCCGCCCACTAAGGTAGCTCTTCCTCGAAGACCGCTCTCTAATTAGCGTTCCCAAGGATTCACCACCGAGATGTACAGCGTTGATAACGCAATCTTCACGCTTCACTAGCAAAAGCAGGTGCATTTCGCTTGCGTTTTCATTGACGCTAATGCCAGTACGTTAGGCCCCTTTGTTCGTTCTCCGGCTTGGTTATTCTCAGCCGGGCGCCTAATGAGCGCCTGAGACTTTCTGACCCCCTTTAAGCGGGACGCGCTTCACTTGCGTAGGAGGGCACCGCTTCACTTTAGAAATGTCACGAGCGAGAAAAATGAAATGCTTTCCACGTATGAAATACGTTTGGCAAAGCCTGTGACGAAGAACCGTTCCTTACGACCACCGCGTCGATGCGATCGACCCAGGATGCTGTCCCGCGGAAACATGACCTTCTTTAGATTTTTTGTCTTCTTCTTTTTAAAAATAATTTAGGCGCGTAGACATCCAATCGTTGAACACGATATAAGCCTATAAGTATATACGCGGTGAGTTCCTTACATGCGAAACGTGAGAACGTAAAACGGTTTCCAGGTTAAAAAGCGGTTCGTTACTAAGAAAAAATGCGGGATGAAGTGGAATACGCTGATGACACGCAGAATGGAAGCACTTTTTACGCTCAATTTCTATTTTCCTGCACTGTATGAGGACATGGAGAACTGTAATGTTGTCGCCATACCTACGACATGAGGGATGATCATTTCCAGTCAGTAGATATGAGCGGGTGCCGAAGGTATGAACTATTCTTAGTCGACAAAGGAGCACTTCCTTGTATCGCGTTGTTTTCTCCGATATCTAATGCCTTAATTTGTGTTTGATCGAGCGCAGTTCATTGGATACCTGGGAATACCACTGTTTCTGCCAGTGCTTCTTCAGCTTGTGACGTAAATATGGTTTAAGGTCCGTGGCTGGAATGGGTATGTTTGTATCGGTGTCCCTAAAACCTACTGAGGTGGCGTTTTCGTCAGCAGCTTCATTGCCTTTTATGTGGCCAGGCACACAGCAAAGGATGACGACTTGTTTATCCAAATACGCAGATCATAGCAATTATTATAGCTCGTTAAAACATTGTTCTTACGTTTTCGTAGGCTCATTAGGGATCGGACTACACTCAATGAGTCCGTAAATACAATAGCCCTAGTGAAACTTGTTTGTTTAGTGTGTTAAACTGCAGAGAGGATCGCGTATGCTTCCGCCGTAAAAATACTTGTATATGGATTCAATGTACCGGTTATTAAAAACGATGGTCCTAGAGCGGCGTAAGCAACACCAGGAGGAGACATCGAAGCATCTGTATAAAATTCAGCACATGCAGGAATACTTCTCCTTAAGTTCAATAAAATGCGAATGTATGTGTGCCTCAGGTGCTCGTTTGGTATTTCTAAGAAAAAGATGTCACATTGGATAGCTGCCACTCTCAAGGCGGTGGAAGCCTAGTAGGAGCCATTAGGACATTCTCTAGAAGGGGGACGCCTGTTTCTTCTGACAGTGCTTCCAACCGGAGGGAGAGAGGAGGCCTAGTGGATGGGCGGTTACGGAACTGCGTGGCCGTGGACAAGTCGTGAATAATTAAATGACACGGATGGTTCACAGCTGATTTTACTTTCAAAGCGTAGGAAAAGCTTAAATATGTTCTTTGGAAGTATACAGACAATTCCTTAGATTCAACGTACAGGCTTTGCACAGGACAAGTCCTGAAGGCGCCTGTAGCAAGGCGGATGCCTAAGTGGTGGACAATATCAACACATTTTCAAAGCACTATAGGCGTGACAGAAGCCAGAGAATATGGCTCCGTGGTCAAGACGTGAAAATATTAGGCTTTTGTACAAGCTTATACGGCATTTCCTGTCGCTTCCCCAGAATGTGCGTGACAATAAAAGTTTCAGCAAATCTATAGTCTTGAGGCACTTTGACTTAAGATGCTAGGTGCGGGACAAAACTTGCTGTTTAAAAGGATCGCTAAAAATTTGTGTTCACAGCTCACAGATAGGCGTTCTCTATTGAGATCTATTACGGGCTCCGGCAGTATACCTCTCTTGTTAGAAAACAGGATGCACGTACTTTTTTGATGGTTTAGTTTAAAACCGTTGTCGTCTGCCCACTTAGACAATTTAGTTAAGCCAAGCTGTACTTCTCGCTCGCAGATACTTAGATTACATGATTTGTAACCTATCTGAATGTAATCCACATATACAGAGTAAAACACTGTGCGTGGTATGACAATGTAGAGCGAGTTATTTTTACAATAGAAAGAGTGCAGCTCAGCACACCACCTTGTGGAACACCAGCCTCTTGCATAAAAGGACGAGACAGCACGTTACCAACTCTAATACGGAAAGTGCAATGGGAGAGGTAACTATGAATCACATTCAGTAAGTTGCCTCGAACTTCCATTTCAGACAGATCACAGAGGATTCCAAAGCGCCAAGCTGTGTCATACGTCTTCTCCATATCTAAAAATACTGACAAGAAAAACTATTTGTGCACAAACGCATCACGGATATTTGTTTCGATGCGGACAAGGTGACCTGTTGTGGATCTACCTTCGCTAAAACCGCAGTGTAAGGAATCGAGTATGTTGTTGCTTTCAAGAAAATGGATGATGCGCCGGTTAATAATTTTCTCAAAGAGTTTGAATATACAACTTGTCAGAGCTATGGGCCTATAACTGCTCGGTGAGGAAAGGCTCTTGCCCTCTTTGAGAAAAGGAATTACGATTGCTTCTTTCCAGGCGGATGGAATATATAGCCGGCAGAGAACATTGAGTTAAAGAGTGACAGTAGTGCTGTGTGGGTTTTAAGGTGTAAGTGTTTGATCATTTCATACAATATTCTGTCACTTCCTGGAACGGACTTGGTACAACAATTCAGTGAGGCCTGGAACTCTGCCATGGTGAATGGACGATTGTATACTTCATTGTGTGTGCCTTTTCGACCCATAGGCAGTCGCTTTGCTTGTCACTGGTATTTTAGAAATGTCGCTGTGTAATAGGACGCACTGGAAATGTGCTTGAAGTGTGCTCCTAAACAATCAGCCTGGTCCTCAAGAGCGTGTCCTTGTGTATTTACTAATGGTAGAGGATGAGTTTCGCGGCCTTTTATTTTATTCACCCTGTTGCATGCTTTTTGTTCGTCTGTATAAGAACTGATGCTGCTTATGTATTTTTCCCAACTTTCCCGTTTAGCGCGGCGGCGTGTTCTGCTACCTTGCAACTTAATCGCCTTGAAGTTAATTATGTTCTCTGTGGTTGGGGAGTTACGGAGGAGATTCCAAATTTTGTTTTGCTTTTTCCGGGCTTCCATGCACTGCTCATTCCACCATGGAATACGTCGTTTCGAAGGCGACCCATTTGAGGAATACATACTGATGCACCATCAATAATGAACGCTGTTATGTATGCTACTGCACCGTCTAGACTAAGTTCACGGATATCATTCCAGAGCAGGTGTGTTACTTCGCGAAACGTCGTGCAGTCGGCTGAATCAACTTTCCATTGAAAAAAGCTGTGCAGAGCACTTAGCTTGTTTTGTAAGCCTTAGAACAATGGGGACGTGATCACTTCCATAAGGGTTATTAATCACATTCCACTCTAGATACGGCATAATTGTACTGGACGCTATGCTTAAGTCTATGGAAGAAAATGTTTTGTGCGTATAGGGCTGTAGAATGTTGGTTCTTTCTTGTTAAGCAAACAAGCACTTGAAGAGAATAGGATGTTTTCTGCTAGCCGTCCTCTCGCATCACAGCGAGAGTCTCCCCACAAAGCAGCGCGCGTAGCGAGCGGACGCATGGGACATCGGCTCCGGCGATTTTCGACCGTGGCGGCGGCCCAACGCGTTTGATCCCGACAATTTTGGACTTGACAGGACCAGCAGGTCAGCCGGCACGCAGGGAGACCACTCCCAATCCGGTGGGCCGATTTGTTGACCTTTTTAAGCGTTTTTCCTCCCATCCGCCATAGCGCCGCGACGCAGCCTCAGGGCTGAACGCCGGCGTTCGGCGGCGGGGAGGCCGCTCCAAGCCAACATGGCAAGCGCAAACCAGCAACGCGGCTACGACCCGGAAGGCATGGCATGGACAACTGTGCCGCAGACCAGTCGGGACCAAGCCTGCAACGCTACTGTGATCCGGGCCTTTGAAACAAGAGCCCAGAAACTCCAAGCCTGCGCACAAGGGAAGGCCACGTCAGCTCACGGAGGCCACCATGCGCAACCCGACAAGGCATCCGATGAGCGCGCAGCCGGGGGCCCAAGGCAAGTCAAAGCTGCATGGAAACCCAAGTTTCTCTGCAGATTTAGACCAGACGATGTGGTGCTAATCATCAAACCATTAACGGCGACAAGCTTGAAGAACTTACAACACGGTGAGCTAGGCCTAGCCCTACGACAGCGAGTCGGGGAGGCCGAAGCGGACAACTTTTACTTCACAATATCCCCGGACCAAAACCTGATCATCGTGGGCACGTCGAGCATCCACGCGGCAGACAAACTGGTCGGGGACTTTGCGATAAAAATCCAAGAAGGAGCAGACCTCCATTTGCACGGGCACGTAAAACAGAGCGAAGACAACGTGATTCACGGAGTCATCACAGTGGCCAATCTGGAAACCACCGAGTCCCTGCGAGGGAAGGTGAAAAGCTTTCACGGAGAAAGCACCATCCTGGAGATCCGAAAGTTCGGAACTTCTAACAAAGCCAGAATCACCTTCGAAGGCAAGTACAAGCCCAGAGCTGTACTGTACAACGCGCAAGTCATACCGGTAGCAAGGTACCGCCGCACCATACCAGCGTGTAACTTGTGCGGCACGGTGGGGCATAGGCCAGATACCTGCCCGACACCGAGACAAGAAAACTGCGGACTCTGCGGAACGCTAGCCCCGTTTGTGGAGGGGGTGCGGTCCCCTCACCTGTGCAACCCAAAATGTGCGGTGTGTGGCGGCGAACACGCCACGAACTCCAGAGACTGCACGGCGAAATTTCGCACGAACGCGCAACAACAACCCAACAATCAGGAGAAAAGGAGGAGGAAAAAGAAGAAAAAAAACAAGAAGACGAAGAAGGGAGGAAGCGGGAATCGCCCGCCCCCTCCACCTAGCAGGGAGTCGACTTCTGATCAACCCAGGCAAAAGAAGACCTGGGCCAGCATAGTCCAGAACGGGATGCGGCAGGTGAGTGGGACCGCCTCTCCTCCTCCTCCTCCCAAACCTTCCTCTCCACCCACACCCAACCCAGTAGAAACAGAGTTACGAAACCAGATAGCAGCCCTAAAAGCGCAGATCGCGGTGCTAACGAGCAAACTAGAAAGTGCGCTAGCTAAACCCCAGCCACCTCAGCAAGAGGAGACGATGGAAAGCGACACAGAACCTAGTCTTGAAAATAAACTAGAAGCTATGATGCGAAGGGTCCAAGAATCCATTCCCACCATAGTCTCACAACAGATAGCGAAAGCGATGACGGTTCGCAAATACGCTAACACGAGGAGACTCCAGACTCCCCGAGCCTACAGGATGCGTAGGGTGATAAGCGAGGACGAGGAGGAAGACCACCAGGAGCAATTTCCCCTCCAGAATAACAACAATCTCCAGATACAACATGGCGAGACAAACTAAAAAGAGTCCCATAACATTAACGCAGTGGAATAGTCGAGGCTTGAAATCGAGGACTAAGAGAGCGGATCTTAGGATGCACCTGTCTACGTACGAGCATACTCCGGCAGTAGTGGCCGTACAGGAACCTGGCGGGAACGTGAGCCTCACAAACTACAAAACGTTCCAACTCGACCCCCTAACGTGCATCTTTGTGCACAAAAACTACACTGCAAATTTGGTAGATCTAGAATTACAAACCAGCTTTTCGCACGTGATGGTGACTCTTCTGCCACTGAAAAAGGAGGATTCGCCGCTACACATCCTGAACGTGTACTGCCCACCTAAAGCAAAAAACGTAACCTTCTCCACACTCCTGAGCAGAGCTATCAGGGAAGCAGGACGAGACCCGTTACTAGTAATGGGAGATTTCAACGCGCAGAGTCCCTCATGGGGCTATCATCGAGAGGACATACGAGGACGGAAGCTAGCGGAGGCGGCGTCCGCGTTAGGTCTAACCCTACACACTGACCCGGCGTGCCCCACGCGGATAGGGAACTCGGTGCAGAGGGACACGTGTCCCGACTTAACCTTCACGAAAAACGCGAGGCGAGTGGAGTGGACGAATACGGAGGAAACTCTCGGTAGTGACCACTGCCTGATCACCATAACGATCCGTACGAAACCCCTTACCAGGCCTACGGGGCACACTATGCTGCCGGACTGGACGAAATTTAGAAAGGAATACGAGGTAAGCTCCATCCAGGAGCAGGGATATCAAGCCTGGACAAAACAGCTGCTGATCAACCTGCGTTCGACGGAAACGCAGGTAAAGCTCTCAGAGGCGGTGACGGACGTGGACACCCACCTCCTCCACCTCTGGGCAGCCAGACGCAGCATGGTCAAAAGATGGCGTAGACAGAAGCATAACCGAAAGCTAAGAGCTCGGATCGCGGCAATCACTAAAGAAGCGGCGGAGTACGCGGCGCAACTCGCGGACGCGAACTGGGTAGATAGGTGCAACGCGGCCGCTGGGCAGATGTCTAGCAAGAACACATGGCGCCTCTTCCGGGCACTCATAGATCCCAACCAGACGCGCACCGAGACGCACAAGCACCTGCAGAGAGCGGTACATGCATTTCAAGGAAATACGGCCCAGCTTGCACTGAAGCTTCGGGACCAGTACCTGACCACAACCCAAGATCCAAGGGGAGACGCTTACAGATACAATGGAGCCCAAAATGCTGAGCTGGACGAACCTTTCAAAATATACGAACTCAAGGCCGCTCTAGCGAGGATGAAACGCGGGACCGCGCCAGGAAGGGACGGGATCTCGGTAAAACTCCTAGCCAATCTGCCGGACCGCACATACGAATCCCTCCTAGAACACTTTAATTCGATTTGGGTGGGCGAAGCTCCATTTCCCACGGAGTGGAAGACGGCGCTGATAACTTTCATCCCCAAGGCGGGCAAGGCCATAGATACGGATAACCTAAGACCTATTTCTCTCACCTCGTGCGTGGGCAAACTGATGGAAGCTATGGTCAGAGACAGACTATCTGAGTACCTAGAAAACAAGCGAGTCTTCGCCGACTCGATGTACGGCTTCAGGCCAAATAAATCGGCTCAGGACATCCTGCTGCAGCTCAGCAGGGAGGTACTAAACCCGATCGAACATCCGAACGGGGATAAGATAGTGCTGGCCCTAGATCTGAAGGGAGCCTTCGATAATGTGACACACGAGGCGATCCTCACACACCTATCAGAGACGGGATGCGGCAGGAACGCTTTCGAGTATATAAAACGCTTCCTCACGGACAGACAGGCCTACGTGAAGATCCAGAACGCGGAACACGGCCCCTTTCTATTAGGCACGAGAGGGACGCCACAGGGAGCGGTGCTATCCCCCTTGCTTTTCAACTTGGCAATGAAGAACCTGCCGGTCCACTTGGAGAAAGTCCCGGGTGTGCAACACGCGCTGTACGCGGACGACATCTCCATTTGGGCCACGCAGGGCTCTCTCGGTGAAATGGAGGCCAGCCTGCAGGAGGCGGCCACCGCGGCGAACGAGTACGCGAAAAGATGTGGCCTTCATTGCTCCCCTCAAAAATCCGAATTCGTGCACATTCGCCCCAACAAAAAATGCACAAACAAGATAGAATTGAGACTTGGATCGGAACCGATACCCGAAAGAAAAGAAATTAGAGTCCTAGGTCTTTTCATCCACCAGCGTCGGCTGGCGACGACCACGCTCGACAAACTAAAGAAGGTGGGAGATCAGGTGGGCCGAATGGTCCGCAGAGTCTCGAACAAGAAAGGGGGACTGCGAAGCAAAGACGCCTTGCGGCTGGCCAATGCCTTTGTAACAAGCAGAATCCTGTACTCGACCCCCTATCTCCGCCTAAACAAACACGACCAGAACATCATCGAGGTGATAATACGCAAAATGGCGAAGAAGGCCCTCGACCTCCCGATAACCACGTCTAACCTGAGACTCCAAGGTCTGGGTATGACGAACTCCTTCGATGAACTTAGAGAAGCCCACCTCACAGGTCAATACACGCGATTATCGCAGACGCCGTCAGGACGCCGCCTTTTGGCCCGTCTGCACATAGAACACACGACTCTCACCGAGGAGAGAGTAAGACTCTCTCAGGAATGGCGTTACGCCCTGCACGTAAGACCACTCCCAATTAAGATGTCCAGGGACGACCACGAGGGTAGACGCAGGGCCAGGGCAGAGGCCTTAGCTCACCACTACGGAAGGAAACCCGGGGTATACTATGTGGACGCATCCGGCCCGCACCATGGCGGGTGGTACACGGTGGCAGTGATCCACGAGTCCAAAACGGTGAACGGGCTCACCTTCAAAGCCCGAAGCGTCACTCAAGCAGAGGAAGTCGCCATCGCTTTAGCGGCAACACACTCCGATTCCAAGACAATCATAACCGACTCGCGAGGGGCGTGTCGGAACGTCCAACAGGGCTGGGTCCCGTACCTGGCCTACCGGCTACTGCAAAATAGCTCGTACGTAGGAGGTCCATCCCACCGCTTCATAGTCTGGGCTCCGGCCCACTCGGGGCTAGGAGGAAACGAGGCAGCAGATGCAGCCGCCCGCGCGCTCTCTAACCGGGCAACCTCGTCCCCCGCCTCCTCTGAAGAAGTAGCGGAAGCCACGCCGACCTACACTTACAAGGAAATAACACAATTATACAAAGATAGACATAAACTGTACCCCCACCCGTGTAAAGGATTAACGAGAGCGGAGGAACGCCTGTTCCTCCGCCTTGTCACGAACACCATGATGTGCCCGGCCTCGCTAACGCACTTTGACCCTGCCTTTTCCGGGGAGTGCCCGCACTGTGGGGAGAGGTCCTCGGACCTCTACCACATGGTGTGGGCGTGCCCCTCCAACCCTGCTTTTACTCCACACCCAAACCCCACCCGGGAGGACTGGGAGGCGACCCTACTCGCCTGTTGCGACCTGAAAGCCCAAAAGGCGATGGTCGAACGAGCTATGGCGGCAGCGGAAGCCACTGGGGTCCCGTACTAGGGACTCCACCTAGTGTTTGTGAGGGGAAGGGCACTAAGCCTGACTCCAGAGCACCCTCCATGTAACTCCCTCTTTTCAGAGGAAATAAACGTTTTTACCACCACCCACCCCACAAAGTGTTATGTGCGTTTAGATCTCCCACAGCTATGTATGGCACAGGAAGTTAACATATGTAGTTTTGGAATTGGGTTTTATTAAATTGATAATTAGGAGTGATGTATACAGAGCTGGTAGTGACTAGCTTGTCAAACAGCACCCCTCGGACAACAACTGCCTCTAGGGGCGTAGAACGTTTTAATTCCCGGCAGGCAACACCTCTCTCGACTATGATAACCACAGACCGGACGACACGACAGTGTCATCGCGGTCTTTACGAAAAATAGCATATTGTCGGAGAAAGTTTGTTTGCGTATGTTTGAGGCGTGTTCCTTGAACACATAGCACCTTTGGATCGTACTTATGTAGGAGTTCTTTAATGTCATCGAGATTGTGGAGTATGTTGAATGTGGTTTTTGTGCTCTGTGTTTAAGAAAAAGGAGATAGATCACAGAGCCCTCTCTGGGCGCCTTGATGCGAAGTTGCTGTTTTCTGGAGCAGTCGAGAGATTCACGCCGCTCTTACGGCGCTAAGGGCGCCGTCTGAATGGGTGTTGTGTCCATCAACTCTTCCGAGGCGCTGGACACCCGCTGACCTGCTCTTGTGAGTGGTTTGCTAGATGAGAGGGCCCCTTCTTAAGGGACGAGATCTTAAGCTCGGACGAGGCCACCAGCTCGGATGTCGATGGCCCCTTGTTCTGGCATCGGCTCAACACCCAGGATCCCCCTTTCCCCAGACACGGCTAAGCCGCGCACGGCTACACGCGGGAGGGTCCAACGCTCATGTGCTCGGGTACGTGGTGTCGCAACACACCAAACACCTGCTGACGCAGACGGCCCTGCGAGACCTGATCCATGGTTTCTGAACTCTCAATTATGGGCGCAAGCCGTTCTCGAAACATGACCTAACCGCGATATGCATACACATTTACGAAGAATTGCTGAAGTCTCAGCGCACTCATTATCTATAATCGCAGCCGCCGTGGTAGTTCAGTGGCTCAGGAATTCTGCCGCTCAACAGCGCGAGGTCCCTTGTTTGATTTCCGGCCGCATTCCGGTCGCAGCCAATCAAAAAGAAAAAAAAAGCATCCGATGATGTACTCAGGTTTAGGCGCACGGCGCACATTAAATAACCGCAGGTGGTCAGCTTATTCCGGAACCCTATATAGACTACGGCGTTTCTCAACGTTAACAGCTGAACTTCGGAAAACTGCGATAGTATATATATATATATCAACACGAGAAGTCGGCGCGGCAGGATTGACGAAGCTTCTCACATGGAAGTGCGCCTTGTTAGACGCTTGATGCCATATACTTTTTGTGACTATCCTTTTCATTTTCCATTATTCTTGCACTTCGTCATTGCCATGGCTCCCTCGAAGCCGTGCCCCCGCTAAATCCGCGATCCACCGTGCACTAGGTTGTATGGATAATGAAAAATAAGGAGAATCGAAAGGAAATAACGCTTACAAAATACCAGGCAGTAGTAGCCAAGCCAGTGGTATATCCAGGACATCCGCGCGTGCATAACGATAGCTTTGCGAACCGGCCCTTCAGCCTCCCTCTGCGCATGTACAGCTCTGTGCTGATTCGATAAACGTTATCGTTAATGCAGTTAACGCTGAGCTAGCGCGACAGTTAACTGCATTATGTGCAAAAAAGTGCAACCTGCGCTTGACGAGACAGTCGGGGCGCTCTCTTTAATGGGACATGAAGTGCGTGTAAATGGAAAACCCTCGGCAGCATCGCGGCGTGCTGGCCACAGCGGAGCAAGAATGTGTCGCACCCGTTGAGCGTTTTGCGCCAGATTCGTGCGCAACAAAGCGGCGGCTGCCCTTGAAGCCCGACAAGGACCGAGCCAACCGCGCACCTTCGCTCACGACTCTTTCTTTCTCTCGCCCTCGGCGAGGCTTCTCCAGGCCGGCTCGTGGCCACAGAGACGCCCTTAAAGTATCGGGGCGCCGATTCGGCTCGCATCGCGTTGACGCGCGAAACACGGGCCCGCGTGGCCGCATAACAGGCCCGCGTGCACTTCTGGAGCCCATACGACGGCGGCAAGCGCGGCTACTGGACGCTTCGCTTTCGGAAAGCGCGAAGAGAAAGGGTGCTCCGGCCGTGGAGAGGGAGAGTGGTAGCGCACATGGTCCGCGCGCGCTGCCGTCCACCGGCGCATTTCGGCTTACGCGCTCCATTCGGATGACCGCCTGAAAGCAGCTGAGCGGCGACAGTGCGCGGTGAGTCTTCCCACCCGGCGTACTCGGTGGCAGTGCGTCTGGCACATCTACGAAGGATATTAATGTAGGGCTGTGCCTCGGCGTTGACTGCTGCTTTCGATGCTCGCAACAGCGCGCGCAGCGGAAGCACACGACAAAGCCTGAGGTTGCAGCGCTCGCAAGACTCCGTCACGGGTTTCGTACAGACATCGGGCGACGCGGAAAATTCTCCGAAGGTACGCTGCTGCAGCTCTTAAGCCAAAAGCGCCGAGTTTTCTGGGATAATTCCTCGGGTGAATGTGCCCATCGCGGCGTGTTGTCTTAAAGGTGCAGTCACGCTGTGAGCATAGTTGACAGAGCATCGGTCGCACTGTCGCGCGGGTATGTGTTCCGAAGCAAGGACAGTGATCCTATTTCGCAACGACTATTGACATTTTGTAGTTTACACTTCATTGTTGGCTCGCATGCCGCTACATCTCCGTTGTGGCAGGATGCTTACCCGTTACGACGGATGATAAGAAATGAAGCGAAGGAGAAGAGTCGTTGCAAAATACGGTCCCACTTTAGTGGTTTTACTTCCGTTTTACCTTCTTCGGGTTATACTGGTGAGAAGGACGCAAGACAGCGTTCGTAATTTTTTAGTTAACGAGTGCTTGTTCCGCGTTATTTCTTTAACGCACGCGCTTTGCCTCTTTGTCGCACTGTCACCCACAAATTATCTTTCACGAAACGCGTTGGTTTGCAGAAACCAGTTTGCAGACTCCAGGTGCGGCGTTTGAATAGGACATCAGAGGCCAGTGTTAAATATAAGAATGTTTTCAGATAAAGTATAAGATAGGACACAATGAATTAAGGTTCTGCACTAAGAATACGCAATTGCATTTTACAAAGCATAATCGATTTCTCAATTCCTTCGTGGTTTCTCTGTCACAACCATCCTTTTCCTCATCTGTCAACTGTCTGTTACCAAGTGACACCTCCACAGAGGTTAGGAACGCTCTGTCTCGCCTCTCCCAATTAGCTTGGTTTCGATTGGACCTAGTGTTTTCATGCAGTTTGGGGGAACGCAGTGTGCGGAACTTTGCAACGTACTGAAGTCAACTGTCCTTCAGTGTATGTGCTGCTTGAGATATATCGCTCGGTCATCAAGCCTCTCGTTTCAGCTGAATGGAAATTACTGATTTTGTGAGGATACCAACTTATATTTCAAAGCGAACAGGAAACCACCTGTGATCCGAATGCGATAAGGAAGAAATGTACGCCCCACTGCGTCAGTTGCGACCCTAAAGAGTGACTTGTGCAACTCGACTCTCCTAGCTGTATGCTCCTCTTGAAGCGCGCAGGTGCACTTTCTGACTTCTTTTGTCCTAATGCGACCGTAAGTGCTCGACACTTTATTATAATGTGACTCTCCTACTGCAAATATCAATTCAGATAACCCGACAAATTTGTGCGAAACATTACGGGTTAAGCCCGTGAAATTTTGTGGCTGTTTTTTGTAAGGCTTTGTCGCTAAGGGGCAGAAATTTTTCGCGAATAAATAAATAAATAAATAAATAAATAAATAAATAAAAAGTCTTGTTTCTGTTGTTGCGCATGTGACAGTTACCGCTACGACGTTGAAATGGAGCTGCAATTGTTCAATGGCTGTTTTATTCTTTCGCTCTTGAAGTAAAATACTTCTTCAGCTCACGTACCCTGCTCAAATCGTAGGAAGGAAATTTTACGTGTGCGTTCCGTACACGTAAAATTTGCGAGTATAATCTCAGTTTTCTTGCGAAAGTTTTGTCCCTATAGTGTAAGCCTTGAAAAAAAAAAGCTCTTTTGCGAGCCCCTCAGTAGCAGCCCACTGAGCCAATCAGAGCCGACCAGATGGCGAATTCGACAGCATGGCGGAATTTGCCAATTTCCATGAATAGCACGTACCCCAGGAACACTGTAGCACAGTCCTGTAGCACCTGATGGCATTACTAATAAAATGCTTCGCAACCTAGATGAGGATTCTATACTAGCCCTCACAGCTTATTTTAACGCATACTGGGAAACTGGAAACCTCCCCTCACAATGGAAAGAAGCCAAAATTATTATGATTCCCAAACCCGGGAAGCGCCTCCTACTCGAAAACCTCCGCCCTATCTCCCTCACTTCATGTGTCGGAAAGGTCCTCGAACACGTCATCCTCACACGCTTACACAGACATATGAACGACAACGACCTCTTCCCCAATACCATGATTGGCTTCCGCCCGAAACTTTCTCCTCAAGATATCATGATTCAGCTCAAGCACCAAATTATCGATGGCGACAAAAGCTCCAGGCTGGACACCAAAGCCATCTTGAGACTAGACCTAACCAAGGCATTCGATAACGTCACGCATGAGGCCATACTGAACCAACTGGCACAACTTCAGGTTGGTCATCGAGCATATAACTACGTGAAGAATTTTCTTACAGGTCGCACGGCCACCATTACCATCGGAGGGTTGCAGTCGCCAATTATTCACTTCGGCAGCAAAGGCACGCCGCAAGGATCGGTTCTATCCCCTTTTCTGTTCAACGTGGCCTTGCTCGGACTACCGCCTGCATTAGCTAGCATCCCCAACCTCAAGCATAGCCTCTATACAGACGATATCACCCTGTGGGTCACCGGGGGCAGCGACGGGGACATCCAAAACACGCTGCAGCAAGCCATCAACGAGGTCGTTGCATACGTAGAACCGCGCGGCCTGGCGTGCTCCCCACAGAAATCGGAGCTCCTTCTGTACAAGCCTAACTGGGGAGGTCGACGCCCAGACCCTCACCCGCCCGAGATAGAACTCCACGTGCACCAGCAACGCATACCTACTGTACCTAGCATTCGGATCCTTGGCTTACGCATCCAACATAACGGCAGAAACACGGAGATACTCAAGCAATTAGATAATCATGTACATCAAACCACTCGCCTCATTGCACGCATCGGAAATCGACATCACGGCATGAAAGAAAGCAACCTTATACGCCTGGTAACCGCCTACGCCCTGAGCAGGATCACCTATGTCGCCCCGTACCTTAGCCTCAATGCAACTGACAAGCTCAAACTCAACACCATGATCAAGAGGGCCTATAAACAAGCCCTACATCTTCCCATCACCACCTCTAACGAGAAACTGGACGCCCTCGGCATCCATAACACCATAGACGAGCTTATTGAAGCGCAGCGTATTAGCCAATACGAACGACTCGCCAATTCCACCACGGGCAGGCACATTCTAGGCACCCTAGGCATAACCTACACCACCCAATTCGGACCAAAAGTACCCATCCCTCCAAACATTCGTGCTCAACTAGTTATCCCACCCATACCTCGCAATATGCACCCTGAACACAATCCGGAGCGACGTGCAGAACGAGCTAAACGACTACAAAAGCGCTACGACCAAGCCGCTGACGTAACCTACGTCGACGCAGCAGAATACCCCAACCAAAATGCCATGGCGGTCGTCGCAGTCGCGGGTTCGCAGTACCGCCTCGCCGCGGCCGCATCAATATTCACCACGCAACCCGAAGTAGGAGAAGAAACGGCCATCGCTTTGGCTTACGCGGCTACCAATGCACACTGCATCATAAGCGATTCAAAAACGGCCATTCGTAACTACACAAGAGGACTGATAGCACCCCAAGCACAGAAGATCCTCTCTGGCACTCCTCCCTCAAGGCAACGCCTTGTGCAGATCATCTGGGCCCCTGGTCACTCGGGTCTGGCTGGAAACGAAGCCGCCCACGATGCCGCCCGAGCTCTCGCACACCGGGCGCGTCATCCTTCTCCTGCGTCTTCCGATCCCGACCAGCCCTCTGTTCTGCATCGCGGTCACGCGCGGGACCGAATGGTCACGTTGAGAGAAATTCTCCTGCACTACCGCAGGGAGCGGTTACGCTACCCCCAGCACACAAAACACTGAACAAGTCTCAATCTACCACTTGGCGACTCCTTCAGACACGAACCTTTCCGAACCCCGTGCTTTACAACCGCATGTACCCCGATGCATACTCTCCACTCTGCAAAGCGTGCGAGGCCCGCGCTGACCTCGATCATATTATCTGGCAATGCCCCAAAGCCTCACCCACCAACACCTCCCATACTAACACACGCATAACTACGGCCGAGCAGTGGGAGACATTGCTGCTCAACTTGGACCCAGAGGAGCAGCTCTGGGCCGTCCGGACGGCCGAAGACGCCGCCAGAAAGCAAGGACTGGCCGCCGTTTGAGGAAGGGGGGATTGGGGGTTAGTCTCCCGACCCTCGCCACCCCTGAACCCCATCAAGGACATAACAAAGTTTTATCTCTCTCTCTCTCTGTAGCACAGTCTGTAGCCTGTGGACGCCGTCGCCTCTGAGCGCTAGTCGCACGAAATGTCGCGAAAGTGAACGTATTCCCCAGTGCGATCGTCCCAGAGAATACCTCAGAGAATAACGCCCCAGCTGGTCTCCGTACGAACGCTCGAGTCGCTGGTCCGATTCTGTGTGGCTGAAGCCGTATTTAGGTGGGCCGCAGATTGCAGAAGCGCGCGTGTACTGGGGGCTTTTTGAGGATATCAGAGCAATCCACGGGGTCGGAATCAGTCCGCATCTTTCAACCCCGCGCATCACAGCGGAGCTCGTCGATCGTCTTGTCTCTCTCCCGCATCCCCTCCCACCCTCCTGGCGATGTCTGTTTTAGAGCACACACTCTTGCTGAAGTGAAGCAAGTGTTACGCAGCCTCGCGTCGTTTGTTCCGGCAAATGCCTGCAGTGTTAAATCGCTTCCAAGTTAGATAAGTATACCTTGGCATGGCACAAAAGGATTAAATGAACATTGGCATGAAAGAAAAAATTATGACCGCTACCCCCCCCCCTTTTTTTTAGGTAGCTGTAGACTTCATAATTACACTACCAAGTATCTATTCCTCGAGTACGCAACAAATAATTAATTACAGAACTTTTTATGCGACCTGTTTAAAACGCATGTCAAGTGTAGCGCGGCTTCGGACGTGAAAAAGGAGACTGCTCACGGCACCGAAAGCGGGATTGCGCGTCACGTGGTGTCACAAGCAATTCAAGAGTGTGCCAGTCAGCCCTGTGCGGTGGTAGAAGGCCATACAGTGACCGCGACGCCAAAAGATGACAAATTGGCTCTTCCAGATGGATCGCTTGTCTTGGAACTTAGGAAAACCCGCTCTCCCCTTTTGCCCTGTCACTTAAAAAAAATAAAGAGAAAGGTCGTTATATTCGCTAGCTGAGTACTAACACGTTACTTGTCGCAAAAAGTTCTACCTTCTTAGTAAGTGAATGCAGTAAATTGATAGTACTATGCGCTACCTGCTGAAGCTCTTAAATGGCACTAACTCCAAGACTCGTGCACACTCTCAGTAAACAGGTCTTTGTGAGTACTGACTGTATGTTAGTAATCGTTTATCGTCATATTCACTACCTCCATATTGCAGTTAATAACACTACTGAAATATAATTATCAACAATACAATGAGGCCTGTTCAATTTATAAGCGTCGCTTGCATGTCATATTATTCAGTCGATAGTACTGTATAAGCATAACAAGGTAAAATAATACATATGAAAAAATAGAGAACCGCATCCTTTCGCTATACATTAGCTAGCATCAATTATTGGTATACGTGTGCTTACCAAGGACACTATGGCACTATGACAACGGGTAACAATGCACTACATAAAACTACCAAGCAACGATAAACAAGAGCATACATGCAGAACAACAAAAGCGCTACGCGATGCTTACTCTATGAGTACTTGTAGCCCCAATTTGTGGGAGCTCATGTTGCACCGGCGAGCACCTATGTATTTGGCTAAACAATCAATGTTTTGTACCCAAATTTCTATAGCCTATATACTGCGGCATACATGTGTGCTACGACGTCGCACATAGGTGTTAATCCAACATATAATGAACGAAACTAGTTCTTAAAATTTTGCGTAAGACTGTCAGGTTCACTGCATAATAGACCATGGCCAGACGAGGTAGGAATGGCTTAGTAATTACTTAGTAAAATCTACTAAGGAGCTTTTCTGGCTGGTATAACGGCATCACTTATGCTAGCTTTACTAGCTCTGGTTAGTACAGGGCTACTAAGAAAGTAGTAAAATACGGAAGCTAGTAAACGGGTGCATTTATTAGCTATTTACTAAGTTTACTTCTAAGAGTGATACGCGTCAGTAGTGTATGGTACCACGAGACCAGTGCATCAGGTTTCGGTGAAGTGAATAGTCTCCTTTTTTCGCCTATATACGAGCCCGCGCAGCACTTGGTGCGCGTTTTGAAATGGTCACATCGAAAGGTAACGTAAATAATTATTTTGTTGCGCACTCTAAGCATTGAGGCTCTATAGCGTAGTTACTGGGACGACAAATTCTATCTGATAAACAGGCTAAAAAAACGACAAAAATAATTTTTGTCAGTACTCCTTTAAACCAATTTGGCGCAAAGCGGCGCGCACTATAGTGGCTAAAAGACGTTCAGTCTCTCAATAGTCCTCGGTTTCATAATCCTGGCTGCAAGCCAGCACTTCACAAGTCATTCGCGCATCTGATTGCGCCTGCTGTATGTCGACACCTTGTGCTTATTCTCAGTGCTGGCACGCCCATTATCTTCCCTTTCACTTTTTACCGCATTAATTTTGACGACCTGGGATTCTCTAGGACACACCTACGTCTAGGTACACAGGCCTTCTTGCATTCCGTCGCCGTCGCTATGAGGTTGTCCCAGTCGGGATTCGAACCCACGACTTTTAGGGTTAAGTGCAGTTATCTTACCGCACAGACAACTACGCGGTGAAAGCTCGATAATGACCTGACAACCACTTCCTAATGCGAGTGAGGGTAAGTCTGAATACTTCCAATTTCCCTCACATGTGGAAAACTGCTCCTGTTTTTCCTGTATTTGGGACTGGCTGTAAAACCGATGTCTCAAATTAACGCCCGATTCGTCTTCTCTGTGCCGCGTCTAAGATTTTTGAATTCGCCCTTCATAACATATAGCCTTTTACTGTAAAGACCTCATTGATTCCAAATCAGCATTGATTTCTCACCGGCCGCTCCACTATCACAAATCTCGCCAGTTTCAGGACATAGATCTCTGGGACGGTACCTCAAAGGGGGCAAGTTGACGCTATTTACAGTGACCTCCGCAAAGCTGTTGATGTAGTCAGCCGCCCACTGCTTCTGATCAAACTTACGCAGTTTGGTGTTAACTCGTCAATTGTCAATCTCTTGCGCGTGTTAGATCATGTTAGATCATGTTAGATCGTTACGTTAACGTCAATGGCCAAACGTCTTATTGTTACATGGCAACTAGCCGCGTCCCTCAAGGATCAGTATTAGGACCACTCCTTCTTTTTAATGTTTTTCCGCTAATTGGAATTCTTAGTTCCTTATATATACCTATTACATCAAGATTTTAAAGGAAATTCATACTGTTGATGACTGTCGCATCCTGAAGTCAGACATGTTTTCTTTTTCTGAATGATGCAAATAACCTCACCTTGAATGCTGCTAAGACCAA